>NC_137751.1:0-600000 GCF_963264785.1 Psittacula echo | reverse complement strand
GGAAATCGAGGAACCTCAGCAATGCTGATGGCACCGTTGCAAAGCTGCCTTTCTGCAGAAGAGGCACAGCTCAAGTTTTTTGCCCTGGCTCTTCGGCTGTGGGATCAGAGGCCAACCGTTCGTGCTCTACTCCCTGGGATGCTGGGCAGCCGAGCACGGGTGCCAGAGAGGTTCCATTGTAATGGACTTTGAGTTGGGAAATGGAGGAGCGACAGCAATGCGGATGGCACCGTTGCAAAGCTGACTTTCTGCAGAAGAGGCACAGCTCAAGTTTTTTGCCCTGGCTCTTCGGCTGTGGGAGCAGAGGCCAACCGTTCGTGCTCTACTCCCTGGGATGCTGGGCAGCCGAGCACGGGTGCCAAAGAGGATCCATTGTAATGGACTTTGAGTTGGGAAATGGAGGAGCGACAGCAAAGCGGATGGCACCGTTGCAAAGCTGACTTTCTGCAGAAGAGGCACAGCTCAAGTTTTTTGCCCTGGCTCTTCGGCTGTGGGAGCAGAGGCCAACCGTTCGTGCTCTACTCCCTGGGGTGCTGGGCAGCCGAGCACGGGTGCCAAAGAGGTTCCATTGTAATGGACTTTGAGTTGGGAAATGGAGGAGGGACAGCAATGCGGATGGCACCGTTGCAAAGCTGACTTTCTGCAGAAGAGGCACAGCTCAAGTTTTTTGTTATGGCTCTTCGGCTGTGGGAATAGAGGCCAACCGTTCGTGCTCTACTCCCTGGGATGCTGGGCAGCCGAGCACTGGTGCCAGAGAGGTTCCATTTTAATGGACTTTGAGTTGGGAAATCGAGGAACCTCAGCAATGCTGATGGCACCGTTGCAAATCTGAGTTTTTGCAGAAGAGGCACAGCTCAAGTTTTTTGCCCTGGCTCTTCGGCTGTGGGATCAGAGGCCAACCGTTCGTGCTGTACTCCCTGGGATGCTGGGCAGCCGAGAACGGGTGCCAGAGAGGTTCCATTGTAATGGACTGTGAGTTGGGAAATCGAGGAACCTCAGCAATGCGGATGGCACCGTTGCAAAGCTGACTTTCTGCAGAAGAGGCACAGCTCAAGTTTTTTGTTATGGCTCTTCGGCTGTGGGAATAGAGGCCAACCGTTCGTGCTCTACTCCGTGGGATGCTGGGCAGCCGAGCATGGGTGCCAAAGAGTTTCCATTGTAATGGACTGTGAGTTGGGAAATCGAGGAACCTCAGCAATGCGGATGGCACCGTTGCAAAGCTGACTTTTTGCAGAAGAGGCACAGCTCAAGTTTTTTGCCCTGGCTCTTCGGCTGTGGGAGCAGAGGCCAACCGTTCGTGCTCTACTCCCTGGGATGCTGGGCAGCCCAGCACGGGTGCCAAAGAGGTTCCATTGTAATGGACTTTGAGTTGAGAAATGGAGGAGCGACAGCAATGCGGATGGCACCGTTGCAAAGCTGATTTTCTGCAGAAGAGGCACAGCTCAAGTTTTTTTCCCTGGCTCTTCGGCTGTGGGGGGGAAAAAGGCCAACCGTTCGTGCTCTACTCCCTGGGAAGCTGGGCAGCCAAGCACGGGTGCCAAAGAGGTTCCATTGTAATGGACTTTGAGTTGGGAAATGGAGGAGCGACAGCAATGCGGATGGCACCGTTGCAAAGGTGAATTTCTGCAGAAGAGGCACAGCTCAAGTTTTTTGCCCTGGCTCTTTGGCTGTGGGAGCAGAGGCTAACTGATCGTTCTCTACTCCTGGGATGATGGGCAGCCGAGCACGGGTGCCAGAGATGTTCGATTCTAATGGACTTTGAATTGGGAAATGGAGGAGATAGAGCTATGAGGATGGCACCGTTGCAAAGCTGACTTTCTGCAGAAGAGGCACAGCTCAAGTTTTTTGTTATGGCTCTTCGGCTGTGGGAACAGAGGCCAACCGTTCGTGCTCTACTCCCTGGGATGCTGGGCAGCCGAGCACGGGTGCCAGAGAGGTTCCATTGTAATGGACTTTGAGTTGGGAAATCGAGGAACCTCAGCAATGCTGATGGCACCGTTGCAAAGCTGCCTTTCTGCAGAAGAGGCACAGCTCAAGTTTTTTGCCCTGGCTCTTCGGCTGTGGGAGCAGAGGCCAACCGTTCGTGCTCTACTCCCTGGGATGCTGGGCAGCCGAGCACGGGTGCCAGAGAGGTTCCATTGTAATGGACTTTGATTTGGGAAATGGAGGAGCGACAGCAATGCGGATGGCACCGTTGCAAAGGTGACTTTCTGCAGAAGAGGCACAGCTCAAGTTTTTTGCCCTGGCTCTTCGGCTGTGGGAGCAGAGGCCAACCGTTGGTGCTCTACTCCCTGGGATGCTGGGCAGCCGAGCACGGGTGCCAAAGAGGATCCATTGTAATGGACTTTGAGTTGGGAAATGGAGGAGCGACAGCAATGCGGATGGCACCGTTGCAAAGCTGACTTTCTGCAGAAGAGGCGCAGCTCAAGCTTTTTGCCCTGGCTCTTCGGCTGTGGGAGCAGAGGCCAACCGTTCGTGCTCTACTCCCTGGGGTGCTGGGCAGCCGAGCACGGGTGCCAAAGATGTTCCATTGTAATGGACTTTGAGTTGGGAAATGGAGGAGAGACAGCAATGCGGATGGCACCGTTGCAAAGCTGACTTTCTGCAGAATAGACACAGCTCAAGTTTTTTGTTATGGCTCTTCGGCTGTGGGAATAGAGGCCAACCGTTCGTGCTCTACTCCCTGGGATGCCGGGCAGCCGAGCACTGGTGCCAGAGAGGTTCCATTTTAATGGACTTTGAGTTGGGAAATCGAGGAACCTCAGCAATTCTGATGGCACCGTTGCAAATCTGAGTTTTTGCAGAAGAGGCACAGCTCAAGTTTTTTGCCCTGGCTCTTCGGCTGTGGGAGCAGAGGCCAACCGTTCGTGCTCTACTCCCTGGGATGCTGGGCAGCCGAGCACGGGTGCCAGAGAGGTTCCATTGTAATGGACTTTGAGTTGGGAAATGGAGGAGCGACAGCAATGCGGATGGCACCGTTGCAAAGCTGACTTTCTGCAGAAGAGGCACAGCTCAAGTTTTTTGCCCTGGCTTTCGGCTGTGGGAGCAGAGGCCAACCGTTCGTGCTCTACTCCCTGGGATGCTGGGCAGCCGAGCACGGGTGCCAGAGAGGTTCCATTTTAATGGACTTTGAGTTGGGAAATGGAGGAGCGACAGCAATGCGGATGGCACCGTTGCAAAGCTGACTTTCTGCAGAAGAGGCACAGCTCAAGTTTTTTGCCCTGGCTCTTCGGCTGTGGGAGCAGAGGCCAACCGTTCGTGCTCTGCTCCCTGGGATGCTGGGCTGCCGAGCACTGGTGCCAAAGAGGTTCCATTGTAATGGACTTTGAGTTGGGAAATGGAGGAGCGACAGCAATGCGGATGGCACCGTTGCAAAGCTGACTTTCTGCAGAAGAGGCACAGCTCAAGTTTTTTGCCCTGGCTCTTCGGCTGTGGGAGCAGAGGCCAAACGTTTGTGCTCTAATCCCTGGGATGCTGGGCAGCCGAGCACGGGTGCCAAAGAGGTTCCATTGTAAAGGACTTTGAGTTGGGAAATCGAGGAACCTCAGCAATGCGGATGGCACCGTTGCAAAGCTGACTTTCTGCAGAAGAGGCACAGCTCAAGTTTTTTGCCCTGGCTCTTCGGCTGTGGGAGCAGAGGCCAACCTTTCGTGCTCTGCTCCCTGGGATGCTGGGCAGCCGAGCACGGGTGCCAAAGAGGTTCCATTGTAATGGACTTTGAGTTGGGAAATCGAAGAGCGACAGCAATGCGGATGGCACCGTTGCAAAGCTGACTTTCTGCAGAATAGACACAGCTCAAGTTTTTTGCCCTGGCTCTTCGGCTGTGGGAGCAGAGGCCAACCGATCGTGCTCTACTCCTGGGATGCTGGGCAGCCGAGCACTGGTGCCAGAGAGGTTCCATTGTAATGGACTTTGAGTTGGGAAATGGAGGAGCGACAGCAATGCGGATGGCACCGTTGCAAAGCTGACTTTCTGCAGAAGAGGCACAGCTCAAGAGTTTTGCCCTGGCTCTTCGGCTGTTTAAGCAGAGGCCAACCGTTCGTGGTCTACTGCCTGGGATGCTGGGCAGCCGAGCACGGGTGCCAAAGAGGTTCCATTGTAATGGACTTTGAGTTGGGTAATCGAGGAGCGACAGCAATGCGGATGGCACCGTTGCAAAGCTGACTTTCTGCAGAAGAGTCACAGCTCAAGCTTTTTGCCCTGGCTCTTCGGCTGTGGGAGCAGAGGCCAACCGTTCGTGCTCTGCTCCCTGGGATGCTGGGCAGCCGAGCACGGGTGCCAAAGAAGTTCCATTGTAATGGACTTTGAGTTGGGAAATCGAAGAGCGAAAGCAATGCGGATGGCACCGTTGCAAAGCTGACTTTCTGCAGAATAGACACAGCTCAAGTTTTTTGCCCTGGCTCTTCGGCTGTGGGAGCAGAGGCCAACCGTTCGTGCTCTACTCCGTGGGATGCTGGGCAGCCCAGCACGGGTGCCAGAGAGGTTCCATTGTAATGGACTTTGAGTTGGGAAATGGAGGAGCGACAGCAATGCGGATGACACTGTTGCAAAGCTGACTTTCTGCAGAAGAGGCACAGCTCAAGTTTTTTGCCCTGGCTGTTCGGCTGTGGGAGCAGAGGCCAACCGATCGTGCTCTACTCCTGGGATGCTGGGCAGCCGAGCACTGGTGCCAGAGAGGTTCCATTGTAATGGACTTTGAGTTGGGAAATGGAGGAGCGACAGCAATGCGGATGGCACCGTTGCAAAGGTGACTTTCTGCAGAAGAGGCACAGCTCAAGAGTTTTGCCCTGGCTCTTCGGCTGTTTGAGCAGAGGCCAACCGTTCGTGCTCTACTCCCTGGGATGCTGGGCAGCCGAGCACTGGTGCCAAAGAGGTTTCATTGTAAAGGACTTTGAGTTGGGAAATCAAGAAACCTCAGCAATGCGGATGGCACCGTTGCAAAGCTGACTTTCTGCAGAAGAGGCACAGCTCAATCTTTTTGCCCTGGCTCTTTGGCTGTGGGAGCAGAGGCCAACCGTTCGTGCTCTACTCCCTGGGATGCTGGGCAGCCCAGCACGGGTGCCAGAGAGGTTCCATTTTAATGGACTTTGAGTTGGGAAATCGAGGAGCGACAGCAATGCGGATGGCACCGTTGCAAAGCTGACTTTCTGCAGAAGAGGCACAGCTCCAGTTTTTTGCCGTGGCTCTTCGACTGTGGGAGCAGAGGCCAACCGTTCGTGCTCTACTCCCTGGGATGCTGGGCAGCCGAGCACGGGTGCCATAGAGGTTCCATTGTAATGGACTTTGAGTTGGGAAATGGAGGAGCGACAGCAATGCGGATGGCACCGTTGCAAAGCTGACTTTCTGCAGAAGAGGCACAGCTCAAGCTTTTTGCCCTGGCTCTTCGGCTGTGGGAGCAGAGGCCAAGCATTCGTGCTCTACTCCCTGGGATGCTGGGCAGCCCAGCACGGGTGCGAAAGAGATTCCATTCTAATGGACTTTGAGTTGGGAAATCGAGGAGCGACAGCAATGCGGATGGCACCGTTGCAAATCTGACTTTCTGCAGAAGAGGCACAGCTCAAGTTTTTTGCCCTGGCTCTTCCGCTGTGGGAGCAGAGGCCAACCGTTCGTGCTCTACTCCGTGGGATGCTGGGCAGCCCAGCACGGGTGCCAAAGAGGTTCCATTGTAATGGACTTTGAGTTGGGAAATGGAGGAGCGACAGCAATGCGGATGGCACCGTTGCAAAGGTGACTTTCTGCAGAAGAGGCACAGCTCAAGTTTTTTGCCCTGGCTCTTCGGCTGTGGGAGCAGAGGCCAACAGTTCATGCTCTACTCCCTGGGATGCTGGGCAGCCGAGCACGGGTGCCAAAGAGGATCCATTGTAATGGACTTTGAGTTGGGAAATCGAGGAGCGACAGCAATGCGGATGGCACCGTTGCAAAGCTGACTTTCTGCAGAAGAGGCACAGCTCAAGCTTTTGGCCCTGGCTCTTCGGCTGTGGGAGCAGAGGCCAACTGTTCGTGCTCTACTCCCTGGGATGCTGGGCAGCCGAGCACGGGTGCCAAAGAGGTTCCATTGTAATGGACTTTGAGTTATGAAATGGAGGAGAGACAGCTATGAGGATGGCACCGTTGCAAAGGTGACTTTCTGCAGAAGAGGCACAGCTCAAGTTTTTTGTTATGGCTCTTCGGCTGTGGGAACAGAGGCCAACCGTTCGTGCTCTACTCCCTGGGATGCTGGGCAGCCCAGCACGGGTGCCAAAGAGGTTCCATTGTAATGGACTTTGAGTTGGGAAATGGAGGAGCGACAGCAATGCGGATGGCACCGTTGCAAAGCTGACTTTCTGCAGAAGAGGCACAGCTCCAGTTTTTTGCCCTGGCTCTTCGGCTGTGGGAGCAGAGGCCAACCGTTCGTGCTCTACTCCGTGGGATGCTGGGCAGCCGAGCACGGGTGCCAAAGACGTTCCATTGTAATGGACTTTGAGTTGGGAAATCGAGGAGCGACAGCAATGCGGATGGCACCGTTGCAAAGCTGACTTTCTGCAGAAGAGGCGCAGCTCAAGCTTTTTGCCCTGGCTCTTCGGCTGTGGGAGCAGAGGCCAACCGTTCGTGCTCTACTCCCTGGGATGCTGGGCAGCCGAGCACGGGTGCCAAAGAGGTTCCATTGTAATGGACTTTGAGTTGGGAAATCAAGGAACCTCAGCAATGCGGATGGCACCGTTGCAAAGCTGACTTTCTGCAGAAGAGGCACAGCTCAAGCTTTTTGCCCTGGCTCTTCGGCTGTGGGAGCAGAGGCCAACCGTTCGTGCTCTACTCCCTGGGATGCTGGGCAGCCGAGAACGGGTGCCAAAGAGGTTCCATTGTAATGGACTTTGAGTTGGGAAATGGAGGAGCGACAGCAATGCGGATGGCACCGTTGCAAAGGTGACTTTCTGCAGAAGAGGCACAGCTCAAGTTTTTTGCCCTGGCTCTTCTTCTGTGGGAGCAGAGGCCAACCGATCGTGCTCTACTGCCTGGGATGCTGGGCAGCCGAGCACGGGTGCCAGAGAGTTTCCATTTTAATGGACTTTGAATTGGGAAATGGAGGAGAGACAGCTATGAGGATGGCACCGTTGCAAAGCTGACTTTCTGCAGAAGAGGCACAGCTCCAGTTTTTTGCCCTGGCTCTTCGGCTGTGGGAGCAGAGGCCAACCGATCGTGCTCAACTCTCTGTGATGCTGGGCAGCCGAGCACGGGTGCCAGAGAGTTTCCATTTTAATGGACTTTGAGTTGGGATATCGAGGAACCTCAGCAATGCGGATGGCACCGTTGCAAAGGTGACTTTCTGCAGAAGAGGCACGGCTCAAGTTTTTTGCCCTGGCTCTTCGGCTGTGGGAGCAGAGGCCAACCGTTCGTGCTCTACTGCCTGGGATGCTGGGCAGCCGAGCACGGGTGCCAAAGAGGTTCCATTGTAATGGACTTTGAGTTGGGAAAATGGAGGAGAGACAGGAATGCGGATGGCACTGTTGCAAAGCTGACTTTCTGCAGAAGAGGCACAGCTCAAGTTTTTTGCCCTGGCTCTTCGGCTGTGGGATCAGAGGCCAACCGTTCGTGCTCTACTCCGTGGGATGCTGGGCAGCCGAGCATGGGTGCCAAAGAGGTTCCATTGTAATGGACTGTGAGTTGGGAAATCGAGGAACCTCAGCAATGCGGATGGCACCGTTGCAAAGCTGACTTTTTGCAGAAGAGGCACAGCTCAAGTTTTTTGCCCTGGCTCTTCGGCTGTGGGAGCAGAGGCCAACCGTTCGTGCTCTACTCCCTGGGATGCTGGGCAGCCCAGCACGGGTGCCAAAGAGGTTCCATTGTAATGGACTTTGAGTTGAGAAATGGAGGAGCGACAGCAATGCGGATGGCACCGTTGCAAAGCTGATTTTCTGCAGAAGAGGCACAGCTCAAGTTTTTTTCCCTGGCTCTTCGGCTGTTGGGGGGAAAAAGGCCAACCGTTCGTGCTCTACTCCCTGGGAAGCTGGGCAGCCAAGCACGGGTGCCAAAGAGGTTCCATTGTAATGGACTTTGAGTTGGGAAATGGAGGAGCGACAGCAATGCGGATGGCACCGTTGCAAAGGTGACTTTCTGCAGAAGAGGCACAGCTCAAGTTTTTTGCCCTGGCTCTTTGGCTGTGGGAGCAGAGGCTAACTGATTGTTCTCTACTCCTGGGATGATGGGCAGCCGAGCACGGGTGCCAGAGATGTTCGATTCTAATGGACTTTGAATTGGGAAATGGAGGAGATAGAGCTATGAGGATGGCACCGTTGCAAAGCTGAATTTCTGCAGAAGAGGCACAGCTCAAGTTTTTTGTTATGGCTCTTCGGCTGTGGGAGCAGAGGCCAACCGTTCCTGCTCTGCTCTGTGGGATGCTGGGCAGCCGAGCACGGGTGCCAGAGAGGTTCCATTGTAATGGACTTTGAGTTGGGAAATCGAGGAACCTCAGCAATGCTGATGGCACCGTTGCAAAGCTGCCTTTCTGCAGAAGAGGCACAGCTCAAGTTTTTTGCCCTGGCTCTTCGGCTGTGGGATCAGAGGCCAACCGTTCGTGCTCTACTCCCTGGGATGCTGGGCAGCCGAGCACGGGTGCCAGAGAGGTTCCATTGTAATGGACTTTGAGTTGGGAAATGGAGGAGCGACAGCAATGCGGATGGCACCGTTGCAAAGGTGACTTTCTGCAGAAGAGGCACAGCTCAAGTTTTTTGCCCTGGCTCTTCGGCTGTGGGAGCAGAGGCCAACCGATCATGCTCTACTCCCTGGGATGCTTTACTGCCGGGCATGGGTGCCAAAGAGGTTCCATTGTAATGGACTTTGAGTTATGAAATGGAGGAGAGATAGCAATGCGGATGGCACCGTTGCAAAGGTGACTTTCTGCAGAAGAGGCACAGCTCCAGTTTTTTTTGCCCTGGCTCTTCAGCTGTGGGAGCAGAGGCCAACCGTTCATGCTCTACTCCCTGGGATGCTGGGCAGCCGAGCACGGGTGCCAAAGAGGTTCCATTTTAATGGACTTTGAGTTGGGAAATGGAGGAGCGACAGCAATGCGGATGGCACCGTTGCAAAGCTGACTTTCTGCAGAAGAGGCACAGCTGCAGTTTTTTGCCCTGGCTCTTCGGCTGTGGGAGCAGAGGCCAACCGTTCGTGCTCTACTCCCTGGGATGCTGGGCAGCCGAGCACGGGTGCCAAAGAGGTTCCATTGTAATGGACTTTGAGTTGGGAAATGGAGGAGCGACAGCAATGCGGATGGCACCGTTGCAAAGCTGACTTTCTGCAGAAGAGGCACAGCTCAAGTTTTTTGCCCTGGCTCTTCGGCTGTGGGAGCAGAGGCCAACCGTTCGTGCTCTACTCCCTGGGATGCTGGGCAGCCCAAAACGGGTGCCAAAGAGGTTCCATTGTAACGGACTTTGAGTTGGGAAATGGAGGAACCTCAGCAATGCGGATGGCACCGTTGCAAAGCTGACTTTCTGCAGAAGAGGTACAGCTCAAGTTTTTTGCCCTGGATATTCGGCTGTGGGAGCAGAGGCCAACCGTTCGTGCTCTACTCCCTGGGATGCTGGGCAGCCCAGCACAGGTGCCAAAGAGATTCCATTGTAAAGGACTTTGAGTTGTGAAATCGAGGAGCGACAGCAATGCGGATGGCACCGTTGCAAAGCTGACTTTCTGCAGAAGAGGCACAGCTGAAGCTTTTTGCCCTGGCTCTTCGGCTGTGGGAGCCAAGACCAACCGTTTGTGCTCTACTCCCTGGGATGCTGGGCAACCAGGCACGGGTGCCAAAGAGATTCCATTGTAATGGACTTTGAGTTGGGAAATGGAGGAGCGGCACCAATGCGGATGGCACCGTTGCAAAGCTGACTTTCTGCAGAATAGACACAGCTCAAGCTTTTTGCCCTGGCTCTTCGGCTGTGGGAGCAGAGGCCAACCGTTCGTGCTCTACTGCCTGGGATGCTGGGCAGCCGAGCACGGGTGCCAAAGAGGTTCCATTGTAATGGACATTGAGTTGGGAAATGGAGGAGCGGCACCAATGCGGATGGCACCGTTGCAAAGCTGACTTTCTGCAGAAGAGGCACAGCTGAAGCTTTTTGCCCTGGCTCTTCGGCTGTGGGAGCAGAGGCCAACCGATCATGCTCTACTCCCTGGGATGCTGGACAGCCGGCCATGGGTGCCAAAGAGGTTCCATTGTAATGGACTTTGAGTTGGGAAATGGAGGAGCGACAGCAATGCGGATGGCACCGTTGCAAAGCTGACTTTCTGCAGAAGAGGCACAGCTCCAGCTTTTTGCCCTGGCTCTTCGGCTGTGGGAGCAGAGGCCAACCGATCATGCTCTACTCCCTGGGATGCTTTACTGCCGGGCATGGGTGCCAAAGAGGTTCCATTGTAATGGACTTTGAGTTGAGACATCGAGGAACCTCAGCAATGCGGATGGCACCTTTGCAAAGCTGACTTTCTGCAGAAGAGGCACAGCTCAAGCTTTTTGCCCTGACTCTTTGGCTGTGGGAGCAGAGGCCAACCGTTCGTGCTCTACTCCCTGGCATTCTGGGCAGCCGAGCACGGGTGCCAAAGAGGTTCCATTGTAATGGACTTTGAGTTGGGAAATGGAGGAGCGACAGCAATGCGGATGGCACCGTTGCAAAGCTGACTTTCTGCAGAAGAGGCACAGCTCAAGTTTTTTGCCCTGGCTCTTCAGCTGTGGGAACAGAGGCCAACCGTTCGTGCTCTACTCCCTGGGATGCTGGGCAGCCGAGCACTGGTGCCAAAGAGGTTCCACTGTAATGGACTTTGAGTTGGGAAATGGAGGAGGGACAGCAATGCGGATGGCACCGTTGCAAAGCTGACTTTCTGCAGAAGAGGCACAGCTCAAACTTTTTGCCCTGGCTCTTCAGCTGTGGGAGCAGAGGCCAACCGTTCGTGCTCTACTCCCTGGGATGCTGGGCAGCCGAGCACAGGCGCCAAAGAGGTTCCATTGTAATGGACTTTGAGTTGGGAAACGGAGGAGCGACAGCAATGCGGATGGCACCGTTGCAAAGCTGACTTTCTGCAGAAGAGGCACAGCTCCAGTTTTTTGCCCTGGCTCTTTGGCTGTGGGATCAGAGGCCAACCGTTCGTGCTCTACTGCCTGGGATGCTGGGCAGCCCAGCACGGGTGCCCAAGAGATTCCATTGTAATGGACTTTGAGTTGGGAAATGGAGGAGCGACAGCAATGCGGATGGCACCGTTGCAAAGCTGACTTTCTGCAGAAGAGGCACAGCTCAAGTTTTTTGCCCTGGCTCTTCGGCTGTGGGAGCAGAGGCCAACCGTTCGTGCTCTGCTCCCTGGGATGCTGGGCAGCCGGGCACGGGTGCCAAAGAGGTTCCATTGTAATGGACTTTGAGTTGGGACATCGAGGAACCTCAGCAATGCGGATGGCACCGTTGCAAAGGTGACTTTCTGCAGAAGAGGCACAGCTCAAGCTTTTTGCCCTGGCTCTTCGGCTGTGGGAGCAGAGGCCAACCGTTCGTGCTCTACTGCCTGGGATGCTGGGCAGCCCAGCACGGGTGCCAAAGAGGTTCCATTGTAATGGACTTTGAGTTGGGAAATGGAGGAGCAGCACCAATGTGGATGGCACCGTTGCAAAGCTGACTTTGTGCAGAAGAGGCACAGCTCAAGTTTTTTGCCCTGGCTCTTCGGCTGTGGCAGCAGAGGCCAACCGTTCGTGCTCTGCTCCCTGTTATGCTAGGCAGCCGAGCACGGGTGCCAAAGAGGTTCCATTGTAATGGACTTTGAGTTGGGAAATGGAGGAGCGACAGCAATGCGGATGGCACCGTTGCAAAGCTGACTTTCTGCAGAAGAGGCACAGCTCAAGCTTTTTGCCCTGGCTCTTCGGCTGTGGGAGCAGAGGCCAACCGATCATGCTCTACTCCCTGGGATGCTTTACTGCCGGGCATGGGTGCCAAAGAGGTTCCATTGTAATGGACTTTGAGTTGTGAAATGGAGGAGCGACAGCAAAGCGGATGGCACCGTTGCAAAGGTGACTTTCTGCAGAAGAGGCACAGCTCAAGCTTTTTGCCCTGGCTCTTCGGCTTTGGGAGCAGAGGTCAAGCATTCGTGCTCTACTCCCTGGAATGCTGGGCAGGCGAGCACGGGTGCCAAAGACGTTCCATTGTAATGGACTTTGAGTTGGGAAATGGAGGAGCGACAGCAATGCGGATGGCACCGTTGCAAAGCTGACTTTCTGCAGAAGAGGCACAGCTCAAGTTTTTTGCCCTGGCTCTTCGGCTGTGGGAGCAGAGGCCAAGCGTTCGTGCTCTACTCCCTGGGATGCTGGGCAGGCGAGCACGGGTGCCAAAGACGTTCCATTGTAATGGACTTTGAGTTGGGAAATGGAGGAGCGACAGCAATGCGGATGGCACCGTTGCAAAGGTGACTTTCTGCAGAAGAGGCACAGCTCAAGAGTTTTGCCCTGGCTCTTCGGCTGTTTGAGCAGAGGCCAACCGTTCGTGCTCTACTCCCTGGGATGCTGGGCAGCCGAGCACTGGTGCCAAAGAGGTTTCATTGTAACGGACTTTGAGTTGGGTAATCGAGGAGCGACAGCAATGCGGATGGCACCGTTGCAAAGCTGACTTTCTGCAGAAGAGTCACAGCTCAAGCTTTTTGCCCTGGCTCTTCGGCTGTGGGAGCAGAGGCCAACCGTTCGTGCTCTACTCCGTGGGATGCTGGGCAGCCGAGCACTGGTGCCAGAGATGTTCCATTGTAATGGACTTTGAGTTGGGAAATGGAGGAGCGACAGCAATGCGGATGGCACCGTTTGAAATCTGACTTTCTGCAGAAGAGGCACAGCTCAAGCTTTTTGCCCTGGCTCTTCAGCTGTGGGAGCAGAGGCCAACCGTTCGTGGTCTACTCCCTGGGATGCTGGGCAGCCGAGCACGGGTGCCAGAGAGGTTCCATTGTAATGGACTTTGAGTTGGGAAATGGAGGAGCGACAGCAATGCGGATGGCACCGTTGCAAAGCTGACTTTCTGCAGAAGAGGCACAGCTCAAGCTTTTTGCCCTGGTTCTTCGGCTGTGGGAGCAGAGGCCAACCGTTCGTGCTCTACTCCCTGGGATGCTGGGCAGCCCAGCACGGGTGCCAAAGAGGTTCCATTGTAATGGACTTTGAGTTGGAACATGGAGGAGCGACAGCAATGCGGATGGCACCGTTGCAAAGCTGACTTTCTGCAGAAGAGGCACAGCTCAAGCTTTTTGCCCTGGCTCTTCGGCTGTGGGAGCAGAGGCCAACCGTTCGTGCTCTACTCCCTGGGATGCTGGGCAGCCGAGCACGGGTGCCAAAGACGTTCCATTGTGTCCTGGTTTAGCAGTAGCAGTCATTTTTTCTACTGGTGCAGTGCTGTGTTTTGACTTTCGACCTGGGAATAATACTGATAAAGCCGATGTTTTCAGTTGCTGGTCAGAATGTTTACCCTGAGCAAGGACTTTGTGAGTCTCATGCTCTGCCAAGGAGGAGGAGAAGCCAGGAGGAAGCAGGGACAGGACACCTGACCCAAACTAGCCAAAGAGGTATTCCATACCATAGCACGTCATGCCCAGGATGTAGAATGGAGAGTTCCCGGAAGGGCTGGATCAAGGCAGGGTGGGGGTGAGGTACCGGTTGGTGAGCGGTTGTATTCTCTTGCTTGTTATTTCCTTTATCATTATTACTATTAGTGGTAGCAGTAGTGATTTGTGTTATACCTTAGTTATTAAACTGTTCTTATCTCAACCCGTGGGAGCTGCATTCTTTTGATTCTCCTCCCCGTCCCTCCAGAAGCGGAGGGAAGAAAGGTGGGGGGGGGGGGAAGTGGACTGCGTGGTTCTGATTTACGGCCTGGGCTTAAACCACGACAGTTCTTTGTGGCGCCCAACGTGGGACAGGAAGGGTTGAGATAACAACAGATCTGACTGAGGCACAATGCTGATTTATGGGCTCTCAAAGTTGTTCTTTTTGATGTCACAGTTTCTGTATGTCGTAGCTTGCTTGGAGCTGGTATTTGCTGTGTTAGTGTTTATCAAGTGTGGGCCTTGGGCTAAGGTTCTTGTTTCATTGTACTTTATGGTAATGGCTTGCGATACGGGGGGGCTCCGGCAGCAGGGCGGGATGGACTTGTACCTGGCCGTCCCGCTGCTCTTCACCGTCCTGGCCCTCGTCCTCGCCTCCGTCTTTGTGAGGCTGCGGGGAGCCGAGGGGGAGCGGCCCCGGGAGCCGGCGGCGGCCGAAGCGGCCCGGGAGAGCGTCCCCGGGGACCAAGCGGCGGCGGGAGCGGGGCCGGAGGCTGGGAAGGAGGTGGCTGCCGAGCAGCGGGAGGAGGCGGCGGAGGAGCCGAGCCCCACGGCCGAGCCCAGCCCCGCGGCGGCCGAGAGCATTCCCCAGCAGCCGTCTGCCGAGCCCCGTGAGCCTGAGCCACAGGAGGATGCAGGAGACCCCGCAGCATTTCCCAGCAAGGCAGAGGAGGAAGATCTGGACTCAGAAAAAGAGAAGCTGGTGGTGAGAGAGCCTTCAAGCACAACAGCTACACCAGCCCCAGTGACAAGTACAGCAGCAGCATTTGAGAGTTCTGAAGGTTTTGAATGGCCTTTGGGTACCCTTGGAACCTGCCTGCTGATTGTGATGGGGATCACCATGTTGGCACACACACAAAGTGTGTTCTACCCACGACCATTTTGTCTGATCCTGAGAGTTAAGCAGAGTCAGGTTTGGGTCTTGTCTGGGTTTAGACAATACAGGGGGACCGAGAGGTTTTCCCCAAGGCTGGACAGCCATGAGTGTCATGGTGTGTGGGACAGTATGGGCGAGTATCTAATCCACTGGGCCCCTCCAGTGCTTTGGAAGCGTCGGAGATGGAAGGCAGCTGTGTGGAGACAAGTTGCAGAGACTGCTGCAGGGGAGGGTGAATTATTTTGAGCCTGATGGGCCCATGACACTTCAGGCCATCAGGGCAGAGATGCAACATAGAGATGGACTCACGATCGAGGGGTGGACTTTGCAATGGGCCTCTCCTGCTCTGAAAGACTGTTACAAGTGATGGTATATTGAAAATGTGGGATCTGAGCATGACATGAATGGTATGGAATAAGGGGTGGATACTGTCCTGGTTTAGCAGTAGCAGTCATTTTTTCTACTGGTGCAGTGCTGTGTTTTGACTTTCGACCTGGGAATAATACTGATAAAGCCGATGTTTTCAGTTGCTGGTCAGAATGTTTACCCTGAGCAAGGACTTTGTGAGTCTCATGCTCTGCCAGGGAGGAGGAGAAGCCAGGAGGAAGCAGGGACAGGACACCTGACCCAAACTAGCCAAAGAGGTATTCCATACCATAGCACGTCATGCCCAGGATATAGAATGGAGAGTTCCCGGAAGGGCTGGATCAAGGCAGGGTGGGGGTGAGGTACCGGTTGGTGAGCGGTTGTATTCTCTTGCTTGTTATTACCTTTATCATTATTACTATTAGTGGTAGCAGTAGTGATTTGTGTTATACCTTAGTTATTAAACTGTTCTTATCTCAACCCGTGGGAGCTGTATTCTTTTGATTCTCCTCCCCGTCCCTCCAGAAGCGGAGGGAAGAAAGGTGGGGGGGGGGGGGAAGTGGACTGCGTGGTTCTGATTTACGGCCTGGGCTTAAACCACGACACATTGTAATGGACTTTGAGTTGGGAAATCGAGGAGCGACAGCAAAGCGGATGGCACCGTTGCAAAGCTGACTTTCTGCAGAAGAGGCACAGCTCAAGTTTTTTGCCCTGGCTCTTCGGCTGTGGGAACAGAGGCCAACCGTTCGTGCTCTACTCCCTGGGATGGTGGTCAGCCGAGCACTGGTGCCAAAGAGGTTCCTTTGTAATGGACTTTGAGTTGGGAAATGGAGGAGCGACAGCAATGCGGATGACAAAGTTGCAAAGCTGACTTTCTGCAGAAGAGGCACAGCTCAAGTTTTTTGCCCTGGCTCTTCGGCTGTGGGAGCAGAGGCCAACCGTTCGTGCTCTACTCCCTGGGATGCTGGGCAGCCGAGCACGGGTGCCATAGAGGTTCCATTGTAATGGACTTTGAGTTGGGAAATCGAGAAGCGACAGCAATGCGGATGGCACCGTTGCAAAGGTGACTTTCTGCAGAAGAGGCACAGCTCAAGTTTTTTGCCCTGGCTCTTTGGCTGTGGGAGCAGAGGCCAACCGTTCGTGCTCTGCTCCCTGGGATGCTGGGCAGCCGAGCACGGGTGCCAGAGAGGTTCCATTGTAATGGACTTTGAGTTGGGAAATCGAAGAGCGACAGCAAAGCGGATGGCACCGTTGCAAAGCTGACTTTCTGCAGAATAGACACAGCTCAAGTTTCTTGCCCTGGCTCTTCGGCTGTGGGAGCAGAGGCCAACCGTTCGTGCTCTACTCCGTGGGATGCTGGGCAGACCAGCACGGGTGCCAGAGAGGTTCCATTGTAATGGACTTTGAGTTGTGAAATAGAGGAGCAACAGCAAAGCGGATGGCAGCGTTGCAAAGCTGACTTTCTGCAGAAGAGGCACAGCTCCAGTTTTTTGCCCTGGCTCTTCGGCTGTGGGAGCAGAGGCCAACCGTTCGTGCTCTACTCCCTGGGATGCTGGGCAGCCGAGCACTGGTGCCAATAAGGTTCCATTGTAATGGACCTTGAGTTGGGAAATGGAGGAGCGACAGCAATGCGGATGGCACCGTTGCAAAGCTGACTTTCTGCAGAAGAGGCACAGCTCAAGTTTTTTGCCCTGGCTCTTCGGCTATGGGAGCAGAGGCCAACCGTTCGTGCTCTACTCCCTGGGATGCTGGGCAGCCCAGCACGGGTGCCAAAGAGGTTCCATTGTAATGGACTTTGAGTTGGGAAATCGAGGAGAGACAGCAATGCGGATGGCACCGTTGCAAAGCTGACTTTCTGCAGAAGAGGCACAGCTCAAGTTTTTTGCCCTGGCTCTTCGGCTGTGGGAGCAGAGGCCAACCGTTCGTGCTCTACTCCCTGGGATGCTGGCCTGCCCAGCACGGGTGCCAGAGAGGTTCCATTGTAATGGACTGTGAGTTGGGAAATGGAGGAGCGACAGCAAAGCGGATGGCACCGTTGCAAAGCTGACTTTCTGCAGAAGAGGCACAGCTCAAGCTTTTTGCCTTGGTTCTTCGGCTGTGGGAGCAGAGGCCAACCGTTCGTGGTCTACTCCCTGGGATGCTGGGCAGCCGAGCACGGGTGCCAAAGAGGTTCCATTGTAATGGACTTTGAGTTGGGAAATGGAGGAGCGACAGCAATGCGGATGGCACCGTTGGAAAGCTGACTTTGTGCAGAAGAGGCACAGCTCAATTTTTTTGCCCTGGCTCTTCGGCTGTGGGAGCAGAGGCCAACAGTTCGTGCTCTACTCCCTGGGTTGCTGGGCAGCCGAGCACGGGTGCCATAGAGGTTCCATTGTAATGGACTTTGAGTTGGGAAATGGAGGAGCGACAGCAATGCGGATGGCACGGTTGCAAAGCTGACTTTCTGCAGAAGAGGCACAGCTCAAGCTTTTTGCCCTGGCTCTTCGGCTGTGGGATCAGAGGCCAACCGTTCGTGCTGTACTCCCTGGGATGCTGGGCAGCCGAGCACGGGTGCCAAAGAGGTTCCATTGTAATGGACTTTGAGTTGGGACGTCGAGGAACCTCAGCAATGCGGATGGCACGGTTGCAAAGCTGACTTTCTGCAGAAGAGGCACAGCTCAAGCTTTTTGCCCTGGCTCTTCGACTGTGGGAGCAGAGGCCCACCGAGCGTGCTCTACTCCCTGGGATGCTGGCCTGCCCAGCACGGGTGCCAAAGAGGTTCCATTGTAATGGACTTTGATTTGGGAAATGGAGGAGCGACAGCAATGCGGATGGCACCGTTGCAAAGATGACTTTCTGCAGAAGAGGCACAGCTCAAGTTTTTTGCCCTGGCTCTTCGGCTGTGACAGCAGAGGCCAACCGTTCGTGCCCTACTCCCTGGGATGGTGGGCAGCCGAGCACGGGTGCCAAAGAGGTTCCATTGTAATGGACTTTGAGTTCGGACGTCGAGGAACCTCAGCAATGCGGATGGCACCGTTGCAAAGCTGACTTTCTGCAGAAGAGGCACAGCTCAAGCTTTTTGCCCTGGCTCTTCGGCTGTGGGAGCAGAGGCCAACCGTTCGTGCTCTATTCCCTGGCATGCTGGGCAGCCGTGAACGGGTGCCAAAGAGGTTCCATTGTAATGGACTTTGAGTTGGGAATTGGAGGAGTGACAGCAATGCGGATGGCACCGTTGCAAAGGTGACTTTCTGCAGAAGAGGCACAGCTCCAGTTTTTTGCCCTGGCTCTTCGGCTGTGGCAGCAGAGGCCAACCGTTCGTGCTGTACTCCCTGGGATGCTGGGCAGCCCAGCACGGGTGCCAAAGAGTTTCCATTGTAATGGACTTTGAGTTGGGAAATCGAGGAGCGACAGCAATGCGGATGGCACCGTTGCAAAGGTGACTTTTTGCAGAAGAGGCACAGCTGAAGCTTTTTGCCCTGGCTCTTCGGCTGTGGGAGCAGAGGCCAACCGTTCGTGCTCTACTCCCTGCGATGCTGGGCAGCCGAGCACGGGTGCCAAAGAGGTTCCATTGTAATAGACTTTGAGTTGGGAAATCGAGGAGCGACAGCAATGCGGATGGCACCGTTGCAAAGCTGACTTTCTGCAGAAGAGGCACAGCTCAAGTTTTTTGCCCTGGCTCTTCGGCTGTGGGAGCAGAGGCCAACTGTTCGTGCTCTACTCGCTGTGATGCTGGCCTGCCCAGCACGGGTGCCAAAGAGGTTCCATTGTAATGGACTTTGAGTTGTGAAATAGAGGAGCGACAGCAAAGCGGATGGCACCGTTGCAAAGGTGACTTTCTGCAGAAGAGGCACAGCTCAAGTTTTTTGCCCTGGCTCTTCGGCTGTGGGAGCAGAGGCCAACCGTTCGTGCTCTACTCCCTGGGATGCTGGGCAGCCGAGCACGGGTGCCAGAGAGGTTCCATTGTAATGGACTGTGAGTTGGGAAATGGAGGAGCGACAGCAAAGCGGATGGCACCATTGCAAAGCTGACTTTCTGCAGAAGAGGCACAGCTCAAGCTTTTTGCCTTGGTTCTTCGGCTGTGGGAGCAGAGGCCAACCGTTCGTGGTCTACTCCCTGGGATGCTGGGCAGCCGAGCACGGGTGCCAAAGAGGTTCCATTGTAATGGACTTTGAATTGGGAAATGGAGGAGCGACAGCAATGCGGATGGCACCGTTGCAAAGCTGACTTTCTGCAGAAGAGGCACAGCTCAAGTATTTGCCCTGGCTCTTCGGCTGTGGGAGCAGAGGCCAACTGTTCCTGCTCTACTCCCTGGGTTGCTGGGCAGCCGAGCACGGGTGCCAAAGAGGTTCCATTGTAATGGACTTTGAGTTGGGAAATGGAGGAGCGACAGCAATGCGGATGGCACGGTTGCAAAGCTGACTTTCTGCAGAAGAGGCACAGCTCAAGCTTTTTGCCCTGGCTCTTCGGCTGTGGGAGCAGAGGCCAACCGTTCGTGCCCTACTCCCTGGGATGCTGGGCAGCCGAGCACGGGTGCCAAAGAGGTTCCATTGTAATGGACTTTGAGTTGGGACGTCGAGGAACCTCAGCAATGCGGATGGCACCGTTGCAAAGCTGACTTTCTGCAGAAGAGGCACAGCTCAAGCTTTTTGCCCTGGCTCTTCGGCTGTGGGAGCAGAGGCCAACCGTTCGTGCTCTACTCCGTGGGATGCTGGCCTGCCCAGCACGGGTGCCAAAGAGGTTCCATTGTAATGGACTTTGATTTGGGAAATGGAGGAGCGACAGCAATGCGGATGGCACCGTTGCAAAGATGACTTTCTGCAGAAGAGGCACAGCTCAATTTTTTTGCCCTGGCTCTTCGGCTGTGGCAGCAGAGGCCAACCGTTCGTGCCCTACTCCCTGGGATGGTGGGCAGCCGAGCACGGGTGCCAAAGAGGTTCCATTGTAATGGACTTTGAGTTGGGACGTCGAGTAACCTCAGCAATGCGGATGGCACCGTTGCAAAGCTGACTTTCTGCAGAAGAGGCACAGCTCAAGCTTTTTGCCCTGGCTCTTCGGCTGTGGGAGCAGAGGCCAACCGTTCGTGCTCTATTCCCTGGCATGCTGGGCAGCCGAGAACGGGTGCCAAAGAGGTTCCATTGTAATGGACTTTGAGTTGGGAATTGGAGGAGTGACAGCAATGCGGATGGCACCGTTGCAAAGGTGACTTTCTGCAGAAGAGGCACAGCTCCAGATTTTTGCCCTGGCTCTTCGGCTGTGGGAGCAGAGGCCAACCGTTCGTGCTCTACTCCCTGGGATGCTGGGCAGCCGAGCACGGGTGCCAAAGAGTTTCCATTGTAATGGACTTTGAGTTGGGAAATCGAGGAGCGACAGCAATGCGGATGGCACCGTTGCAAAGGTGACTTTTTGCAGAAGAGGCACAGCTGAAGCTTTTTGCCCTGGCTCTTCGGCTGTGGGAACAGAGGCCAACCGTTCGTGCTCTACTCCCTGCGATGCTGGGCAGCCGAGCACGGGTGCCAAAGAGGTTCCATTGTAATAGACTTTGAGTTGGGAAATGGAGGAGCGACAGCAATGCGGATGGCACCGTTGCAAAGCTGACTTTCTGCAGAAGAGGCACAGCTCAAGTTTTTTGCCCTGGCTCTTCGGCTGTGGGAGCAGAGGCCAACTGTTCGTGCTCTACTCGCTGTGATGCTGGGCAGCCGAGCACGGGTGCCAAAGAGGTTCCATTGTAATGGACTTTGAGTTGGGAAATGGAGGAGCGACAGCAATGCGGATGGCACCGTTGCAAAGGTGAATTTCTGCAGAAGAGGCACAGCTCAAGTTTTTTGCCCTGGCTATTCGGCTATGGGAGCAGAGGCCAAACATTCGTGCCCTATTCCCTGGGATGCTGGGCAGACGAGCACGGGTGCCAAAGAGGTTCCATTGTAATGGACTTTGAGTTGGGAAATGGAGGAACCTCAGCAATGCGGATGGCACCGTTGCAAAGGTGACTTTCTGCAGAAGAGGCACAGCTCAAGTTTTTTGCCCTGACTCTTTGGCTGTGGGAGCAGAAGCCAACCGTTTGTGCTCTACTCCCTGGGATGCTGGGCAGCCCAGCACGGATGCCAAAGAGATTCAGTTGTAATGGACCTTGAGTTGGGAAATCGAAGAGCGACAGCAAAGTGGATGGCAGCGTTGCAAATCTGACTTTCTGCAGAAGAGACACAGCTCAAGTTTTTTGCCCTGGCTCTTCGGCTGTGGGAGCAGAGGCCAACCGTTCGTACTCTACTCCCTGGGATGGTGGGCAGCCCAGCACTGGTGCCGGAGAGGTTCCATTGTAATGGACTTTGAGTTGGGAAATCGAGGAGCGACAGCAATGTGGATGGCACATTGCAAAGGTGACTTTCTGCAGAAGAGGCCCAGCTCAATCTTTTTGCCCTGGCTCTTCGGCTGTGGGAGCAGAGGCCAACCGTTCGTGCTCTACTGCCTGGGATGCTGGGCAGCTGAGCACGGGTGCCAAAGAGGTTCCATTGTAAAGGACTTTGAGTTGGAAAATGGAGGAGCGACAGCAATGCGGATGGCACCGTTGCAAAGGTGACTTTCTGCAGAAGAGGCACAGCTCCAGTTTTTTGCCCTGGCTCTTCGGCTGTGGGAGCAGAGGCCAACCGTTCGTGCTCTACTCCCTGGGATGCTGGGCAGCCCAGCACGGGTGCCAAAGAGGTTCCATTGTAATGGACTTTGAGTTGGGAAATGGAGGAGCGACAGCAAAGCGGATGGCACCGTTGCAAAGCTGACTTTCTGCAGAAGAGGCACAGCTCAAGTTTTTTGCCCTGGCTCTTCGGCTGTGGGAGCAGAGGCCAACCGTTCGTGCTCTGCTCCCTGGGATGCTGGGCAGACGAGCACGGGTGCCAAAGAGGTTCCATTGTAATGGACTTTGAGTTGGGAAATGGAGGAGCGACAGCAATGCGGATGGCACCGTTGCAAAGCTGACTTTCTGCAGAAGAGGCACAGCTCAAGTTTTTTGCCCTGGCTCTTCGGCTGTGGGAGCAGAGGCCAACCGTTCGTGGTCTACTCCGTGGGATGCTGGGCAGCCGAGCACTGGTGCCAAAGAGGTTCCATTGTAATGGACTTTGAGTTGGGAAATGGAGGAGCGACAGTAATGCGGATGGCACCGTTGCAAAGGTGACTTTCTGCAGAAGAGGCACAGCTCAAGTTTTTTGCCCTGGCTCTTCGGCTGTGGGAGCAGAGGCCAACCGTTCGTGCTCTACTCCCTGGGATGCTGGGCAGCCCAGCACGGGTGCCAAAGAGGTTCCATTGTAATGGACTTTGAGTTGGGAAATGGAGGAGCGACAGCAATGCGGATGGCACCGTTGCAAAGCTGACTTTCTGCAGAAGAGGCACAGCTCAAGTTTTTTGCCCTGGCTCTTCGGCTGTGGGAGCAGAGGCCAACCGTTCGTGCTCTACTGCCTGGGATGCTGGGCAGCCCAGCACGGGTGCCAAAGAGGTTCCATTGTAATGGACTTTGAGTTGGGAAATGTAGGAGCAACAGCAAAGCGGATGGCACCGTTGCAAAGGTGACTTTCTGCAGAAGAGGCACAGCTCCAGTTTTTTGCCCTGGCTCTTCGGCTGTGGGAGCAGAGGCCAACCGTTCGTGCTCTACTCCCTGGGATGCTGGGCAGCCGAGTACGGGTGCCAAAGAGTTTCCATTGTAATGGACTTTGAGTTGGGAAATGGAGGAGCGACAGCAATGCGGATGGCACCGTTGCAAAGCTGACTTTCTGCAGAAGAGGCACAGCTCAAGTTTTTTGCCCTGGCTCTTCGGCTGTGGGAGCAGAGGCCAACCGTTCGTGCTCTACTCCCTGGCATGAAGGGCAGCCCAGCACGGGTGCCAAAGAGGTTCCATTGTAATGGACTTTGAGTTGTGAAATCGAAGAGCGACAGCAAAGCAGATGGCACCGTTGCAAAGCTGACTTACTGCAGAAGAGGCACAGCTCAAGTTTTTTGCCCTGGCTCTTCGGCTGTGGGAGCAGAGGCCAACCGTTCGTGCCCTACTCCCTGGGATGCTGGGCAGCCGAGCACGGGTGCCAAAGAGGTTCCATTGTAATGGACTTTGAGTTGGGACGTCGAGGAACCTCAGCAATGCGGATGGCACCGTTGCAAAGCTGACTTTCTGCAGAAGAGGCACAGCTCAAGCTTTTTGCCCTGGCTCTTCGGCTGTGGGATCAGAGGCCAACCGTTCGTGCTCTATTCCCTGGTATGCTGGGCAGCCGAGAACGGGTGCCAAAGAGGTTCCATTGTAATGGACATTGAGTTGGGAAATCGAGGAGAGACAGCAATGCGGATGGCACCGTTGCAAAGGTGACTTTCTGCAGAAGAGGCACAGCTCAAGTTTTTTGCCCTGGCTCTTCGGCTGTGGGAGCAGAGGCCAACCGATCGTGCTCTACTCCCTGGGATGCTGGCCTGCCCAGCACGGGTGCCAAAGAGGTTCCATTGTAATGGACTTTGATTTGGGAAATGGAGGAGCGACAGCAATGCGGATGGCACCGTTGCAAAGATGACTTTCTGCAGAAGAGGCACAGCTCAATTTTTTTGCCCTGGCTCTTCGGCTGTGGCAGCAGAGGCCAACCGTTCGTGCCCTACTCCCTGGGATGGTGGGCAGCCGAGCACGGGTGCCAAAGAGGTTCCATTGTAATGGACTTTGAGTTGGGACGTCGAGGAACCTCAGCAATGCGGATGGCACCGTTGCAAAGCTGACTTTCTGCAGAAGAGGCACAGCTCAAGCTTTTTGCCCTGGCTCTTCGGCTGTGGGAGCAGAGGCCAACCGTTCGTGCTCTATTCCCTGGCATGCTGGGCAGCCGAGAACGGGTGCCAAAGAGGTTCCATTGTAATGGACTTTGAGTTGGGAATTGGAGGAGTGACAGCAATGCGGATGGCACCGTTGCAAAGGTGACTTTCTGCAGAAGAGGCACAGCTCCAGTTTTTTGCCCTGGCTCTTCGGCTGTGGGAGCAGAGGCCAACCGTTCGTGCTCTACTCCCTGGGATGCTGGGCAGCCGAGCACGGGTGCCAAAGAGGTTTCCATTGTAATGGACTTTGAGTTGGGAAATCGAGGAGCGACAGCAATGCGGATGGCACCGTTGCAAAGGTGACTTTTTGCAGAAGAGGCACAGCTGAAGCTTTTTGCCCTGGCTCTTCGGCTGTGGGAGCAGAGGCCAACCGTTCGTGCTCTACTCCCTGCGATGCTGGGCAGCCGAGCACGGGTGCCAAAGAGGTTCCATTGTAATAGACTTTGAGTTGGGAAATGGAGGAGCGACAGCAATGCGGATGGCACCGTTGCAAAGCTGACTTTCTGCAGAAGAGGCACAGCTCAAGTTTTTTGCCCTGGCTCTTCGGCTGTGGGAGCAGAGGCCAACTGTTCGTGCTCTACTCGCTGTGATGCTGGGCAGCCGAGCACGGGTGCCAAAGAGGTTCCATTGTAATGGACTTTGAGTTGGGAAATGGAGGAGCGACAGCAATGCGGATGGCACCGTTGCAAAGCTGACTTTCTGCAGAAGAGGCACAGCTCAAGTTTTTTGCCCTGGTTATTCGGCTATGGGAGCAGAGGCCAAACATTCGTGCCCTATTCCCTGGGATGCTGGGCAGACGAGCACGGGTGCCAAAGAGGTTCCATTGTAATGGACTTTGAGTTGGGAAATCGAGGAACCTCAGCAATGCGGATGGCACCGTTGCAAAGGTGACTTTCTGCAGAAGAGGCACAGCTCAAGTTTTTTGCCCTGGCTCTTTGGCTGTGGGAGCAGAGGCCAACCGTTTGTGCTCTACTCCCTGGGATGCTGGGCTGCCCAGCACGGATGCCAAAGAGATTCAGTTGTAATGGACCTTGAGTTGGGAAATCGAAGAGCGACAGCAAAGTGGATGGCAGCGTTGCAAATCTGACTTTCTGCAGAAGAGACACAGCTCAAGTTTTTTGCCCTGGCTCTTCGGCTGTGGGAGCAGAGGCCAACCGTTCGTACTCTACTCCCTGGGATGGTGGGCAGCCCAGCACTGGTGCCGGAGAGGTTCCATTGTAATGGACTTTGAGTTGGGAAATCGAGGAGCGACAGCAATGTGGATGGCACATTGCAAAGCTGACTTTCTGCAGAAGAGGCCCAGCTCAATCTTTTTGCCCTGGCTCTTCGGCTGTGGGAGCAGAGGCCAACCGTTCGTGCTCTACTCCCTGGGATGCTGGGCAGCTGAGCACGGGTGCCAAAGAGGTTCCATTGTAAAGGACTTTGAGTTGGAAAATGGAGGAGCGACAGCAATGCGGATGGCACCGTTGCAAAGGTGACTTTCTGCAGAAGAGGCACATCTCCAGTTTTTTGCCCTGGCTCTTCGGCTGTGGGAGCAGAGGCCAACCGTTCGTGCTCTACTCCCTGGGATGCTGGGCAGCCGAGCACGGGTGCCAAAGAGGTTCCATTGTAATGGACTTTGAGTTGGGAAATGGAGGAGCGACAGCAAAGCGGATGGCACCGTTGCAAAGCTGACTTTCTGCAGAAGAGGCACAGCTCAAGTTTTTTGCCCTGGCTCTTCGGCTGTGGGAGCAGAGGCCAACCGTTTGTGCTCTGCTCCCTGGGATGCTGGGCAGACGAGCACGGGTGCCAAAGAGGTTCCATTGTAATGGACTTTGAGTTGGGAAATGGAGGAGCGACAGCAATGCGGATGGCACCGTTGCAAAGCTGACTTTCTGCAGAAGAGGCACAGCTCAAGCTTTTTGCCCTGGCTCTTCGGCTGTGGGAGCAGAGGCCAACCGTTCGTGCCCTAATCCCTGGGATGCTGGGCAGCCCAGCACGGGTGCCAAAGAGGTTCCATTGTAAAGGACTTTGAGTTGGAACATGGAGGAGCGACAGCAATGCGGATGGCACCATTGCAAAGGTGACTTTCTGCAGAAGAGGCACAGCTCCAGTTTTTTGCCCTGGCTCTTTGGCTGTGGGAGCAGAGGCCAACCGTTCGTGGTCTACTCCCTGGGATGCTGGGCAGCCGAGCACTGGTGCCAAAGAGGTTCCATTGTAATGGACTTTGAGTTGGGAAATGGAGGAGCGACAGTAATGCGGATGGCACCGTTGCAAAGGTGACTTTCTGCAGAAGAGGCACAGCTCCAGTTTTTTGCCCTGGCTCTTCGGCTGTGGGAGCAGAGGCCAACCGTTCGTGCTCTACTCCCTGGGATGCTGGGCAGCCCAGCACGGGTGCCAAAGAGGTTCCATTGTAATGGACTTTGAGTTGGGAAATGGAGGAGCGACAGCAATGCGGATGGCACCGTTGCAAAGCTGACTTTCTGCAGAAGAGGCACAGCTCAAGTTTTTTGCCCTGGCTCTTCGGCTGTGGGAGCAGAGGCCAACCGTTCGTGGTCTACTGCCTGGGATGCTGGGCAGCCCAGCACGGGTGCCAAAGAGGTTCCATTGTAATGGACTTTGAGTTGGGAAATGTAGGAGCAACAGCAAAGCGGATGGCACCGTTGCAAAGGTGACTTTCTGCAGAAGAGGCACAGCTCCAGTTTTTTGCCCTGGCTCTTCGGCTGTGGGAGCAGAGGCCAACCGTTCGTGCTCTACTCCCTGGGATGCTATGCAGCCGAGTACGGGTGCCAAAGAGTTTCCATTGTAATGGACTTTGAGTTGGGAAATGGAGGAGCGACAGCAATGCGGATGGCACCGTTGCAAAGCTGACTTTCTGCAGAAGAGGCACAGCTCAAGTTTTTTGCCCTGGCTCTTCGGCTGTGGGAGCAGAGGCCAACCGTTCGTGCTCTACTCCCTGGCATGAAGGGCAGCCGAGCACGGGTGCCAAAGAGGTTCCATTGTAATGGACTTTGAGTTGTGAAATCGAAAAGCGACAGCAAAGCAGATGGCACCGTTGCAAAGCTGACTTTCTGCAGAAGAGTCACAGCTCAAGTTTTTTGCCCTGGCTCTTCGGCTGTGGGAACAGAGGCCAACCGTTCGTGCTCTACTCCCTGTGATGCTGGGCAGCCAAGCACGGGTGCCAAAGATTTTCCATTGTAATGGACTTTGAATTGGGAAATGGAGGAGCGACAGCAATGCGGATGGCACCGTTGCAAAGCTGACTTTCTGCAGAAGAGGCACAGCTGAAGCTTTTTGCCCCGGCTCTTCGGCTGTGGGAGCAGAGGCCAACCATTCGTGCTCTACTCCCTGGGATGCTGGGCAGCCAAGCACGGGTGCCAAAGAGGTTCCATTGTAATGGACTTTGAGTTGTGAAATCGAAGAGCGACAGCAATGCGGATGGCACCGTTGCAAAGCTGACTTTCTGCAGAAGAGGCACAGCTCCAGTTTTTTGCCCTGGCTCTTCGGCTGTGGGAACAGAGGCCAACCGTTCGTGCTCTACTCCCTGGGATGCTGGGCAGCCCAGCACGGGTGCCAAAGAGGTTCCATTTTAATGGACCTTGAGTTAGGAAATGGAGGAGCGACAGCAATGCCGATGGCACCGTTGCAAAGCTGACTTTCTGCAGAAGAGGCACAGCTCAAGTTTTTTCCCTGGCCCTTCGGCTGTGGGAGCAGAGGCCAAACGTTCGTGCCCTAATCCCTGGGATGTTGGACAGACGAGCACGGGTGCCAAAGAGGTTCCATTTTAATGGACTTTGAGTTGGGACGTCGAGGAACCTCAGCAATGCGTATGGCACCGTTACAAAGGTGACTTTCTGCAGAAGAGGCACAGCTCAAGCTTTTTGCCCTGGCTCTTTGGCTGTGGGAGCAGAGGCCAACCGTTCGTGCTGTACTCCCTGGGATGCTAGGCAGCCGAGCACGGGTGCCAAAGAGGTTCCATTTTAATGGACTTTGAGCTGGGAAATCGAGGAGCGACAGCAAAGCGGATGGCACCGTTGCAAAGCTGACTTTCTGCAGAAGAGGCACAGCTCCAGTTTTTTGCCCTGTGTCTTCGACTGTGGGAGCAGAGGCCAACCGTTCGTGGTCTACTCCCTGGGATGCTGGGCAGCCGAGTACGGGTGCCAAAGAGTTTCCATTGTAATGGACTTTGAGTTGGGAAATGGAGGAGCGACAGCAATGCGGATGGCACCGTTGCAAAGCTGACTTTCTGCAGAAGAGGCACAGCTCCAGTTTTTTGCCCTGTCTCTTCGGCTGTGGGAGCAGAGGCCAACCGTTCGTGCTCTACTCCCTGGGATGCTGGACAGCCGAGCACGGGTGCCAAAGAGGTTCCATTGTAATGGACTTTGAGTTGGGAAATGGAGGAGCGACAGCAATGCGGATGGCACCGTTGCAAAGCTGACTTTCTGCAGAAGAGGCACAGCTCAAGTTTTTTGCCCTGGCTCTTCGGCTGTGTGAGCAGAGGCCAACCGTTCGTGCTCTACTCCCTGGGATGCTGGGCAGCCAAGCACGGGTGCCAGAGAGGTTCCATTGTAATGGACTTTGAGTTGGGACGTCGAGGAACCTCAGCAATGCGGATGGCACCGTTGCAAAGCTGACTTTCTGCAGAAGAGGCACAGCTCAAGCTTTTTGCCCTGGCTCTTCGGCTGTGGGATCAGAGGCCAACCGTTCGTGCTCTATTCCCTGGTATGCTGGGCAGCCGAGAACGGGTGCCAAAGAGGTTCCATTGTAATGGACATTGAGTTGGGAAATCGAGGAGAGACAGCAATGCGGATGGCACCGTTGCAAAGGTGACTTTCTGCAGAAGAGGCACAGCTCAAGTTTTTTGCCCTGGCTCTTCGGCTGTGGGAGCAGAGGCCAACCGATCGTGCTCTACTCCCTGGGATGCTGGCCTGCCCAGCACGGGTGCCAAAGAGGTTCCATTGTAATGGACTTTGATTTGGGAAATGGAGGAGCGACAGCAATGCGGATGGCACCGTTGCAAAGATGACTTTCTGCAGAAGAGGCACAGCTCAATTTTTTTGCCCTGGCTCTTCGGCTGTGGCAGCAGAGGCCAACCGTTCGTGCCCTACTCCCTGGGATGGTGGGCAGCCGAGCACGGGTGCCAAAGAGGTTCCATTGTAATGGACTTTGAGTTGGGACGTCGAGGAACCTCAGCAATGCGGATGGCACCGTTGCAAAGCTGACTTTCTGCAGAAGAGGCACAGCTCAAGCTTTTTGCCCTGGCTCTTCGGCTGTGGGAGCAGAGGCCAACCGTTCGTGCTCTATTCCCTGGCATGCTGGGCAGCCGAGAACGGGTGCCAAAGAGGTTCCATTGTAATGGACTTTGAGTTGGGAATTGGAGGAGTGACAGCAATGCGGATGGCACCGTTGCAAAGGTGACTTTCTGCAGAAGAGGCACAGCTCCAGTTTTTTGCCCTGGCTCTTCGGCTGTGGGAGCAGAGGCCAACCGTTCGTGCTCTACTCCCTGGGATGCTGGGCAGCCGAGCACGGGTGCCAAAGAGGTTTCCATTGTAATGGACTTTGAGTTGGGAAATCGAGGAGCGACAGCAATGCGGATGGCACCGTTGCAAAGGTGACTTTTTGCAGAAGAGGCACAGCTGAAGCTTTTTGCCCTGGCTCTTCGGCTGTGGGAGCAGAGGCCAACCGTTCGTGCTCTACTCCCTGCGATGCTGGGCAGCCGAGCACGGGTGCCAAAGAGGTTCCATTGTAATAGACTTTGAGTTGGGAAATGGAGGAGCGACAGCAATGCGGATGGCACCGTTGCAAAGCTGACTTTCTGCAGAAGAGGCACAGCTCAAGTTTTTTGCCCTGGCTCTTCGGCTGTGGGAGCAGAGGCCAACTGTTCGTGCTCTACTCGCTGTGATGCTGGGCAGCCGAGCACGGGTGCCAAAGAGGTTCCATTGTAATGGACTTTGAGTTGGGAAATGGAGGAGCGACAGCAATGCGGATGGCACCGTTGCAAAGCTGACTTTCTGCAGAAGAGGCACAGCTCAAGTTTTTTGCCCTGGTTATTCGGCTATGGGAGCAGAGGCCAAACATTCGTGCCCTATTCCCTGGGATGCTGGGCAGACGAGCACGGGTGCCAAAGAGGTTCCATTGTAATGGACTTTGAGTTGGGAAATCGAGGAACCTCAGCAATGCGGATGGCACCGTTGCAAAGGTGACTTTCTGCAGAAGAGGCACAGCTCAAGTTTTTTGCCCTGGCTCTTTGGCTGTGGGAGCAGAGGCCAACCGTTTGTGCTCTACTCCCTGGGATGCTGGGCTGCCCAGCACGGATGCCAAAGAGATTCAGTTGTAATGGACCTTGAGTTGGGAAATCGAAGAGCGACAGCAAAGTGGATGGCAGCGTTGCAAATCTGACTTTCTGCAGAAGAGACACAGCTCAAGTTTTTTGCCCTGGCTCTTCGGCTGTGGGAGCAGAGGCCAACCGTTCGTACTCTACTCCCTGGGATGGTGGGCAGCCCAGCACTGGTGCCGGAGAGGTTCCATTGTAATGGACTTTGAGTTGGGAAATCGAGGAGCGACAGCAATGTGGATGGCACATTGCAAAGCTGACTTTCTGCAGAAGAGGCCCAGCTCAATCTTTTTGCCCTGGCTCTTCGGCTGTGGGAGCAGAGGCCAACCGTTCGTGCTCTACTCCCTGGGATGCTGGGCAGCTGAGCACGGGTGCCAAAGAGGTTCCATTGTAAAGGACTTTGAGTTGGAAAATGGAGGAGCGACAGCAATGCGGATGGCACCGTTGCAAAGGTGACTTTCTGCAGAAGAGGCACATCTCCAGTTTTTTGCCCTGGCTCTTCGGCTGTGGGAGCAGAGGCCAACCGTTCGTGCTCTACTCCCTGGGATGCTGGGCAGCCGAGCACGGGTGCCAAAGAGGTTCCATTGTAATGGACTTTGAGTTGGGAAATGGAGGAGCGACAGCAAAGCGGATGGCACCGTTGCAAAGCTGACTTTCTGCAGAAGAGGCACAGCTCAAGTTTTTTGCCCTGGCTCTTCGGCTGTGGGAGCAGAGGCCAACCGTTTGTGCTCTGCTCCCTGGGATGCTGGGCAGACGAGCACGGGTGCCAAAGAGGTTCCATTGTAATGGACTTTGAGTTGGGAAATGGAGGAGCGACAGCAATGCGGATGGCACCGTTGCAAAGCTGACTTTCTGCAGAAGAGGCACAGCTCAAGCTTTTTGCCCTGGCTCTTCGGCTGTGGGAGCAGAGGCCAACCGTTCGTGCCCTAATCCCTGGGATGCTGGGCAGCCCAGCACGGGTGCCAAAGAGGTTCCATTGTAAAGGACTTTGAGTTGGAACATGGAGGAGCGACAGCAATGCGGATGGCACCATTGCAAAGGTGACTTTCTGCAGAAGAGGCACAGCTCCAGTTTTTTGCCCTGGCTCTTTGGCTGTGGGAGCAGAGGCCAACCGTTCGTGGTCTACTCCCTGGGATGCTGGGCAGCCGAGCACTGGTGCCAAAGAGGTTCCATTGTAATGGACTTTGAGTTGGGAAATGGAGGAGCGACAGTAATGCGGATGGCACCGTTGCAAAGGTGACTTTCTGCAGAAGAGGCACAGCTCCAGTTTTTTGCCCTGGCTCTTCGGCTGTGGGAGCAGAGGCCAACCGTTCGTGCTCTACTCCCTGGGATGCTGGGCAGCCCAGCACGGGTGCCAAAGAGGTTCCATTGTAATGGACTTTGAGTTGGGAAATGGAGGAGCGACAGCAATGCGGATGGCACCGTTGCAAAGCTGACTTTCTGCAGAAGAGGCACAGCTCAAGTTTTTTGCCCTGGCTCTTCGGCTGTGGGAGCAGAGGCCAACCGTTCGTGGTCTACTGCCTGGGATGCTGGGCAGCCCAGCACGGGTGCCAAAGAGGTTCCATTGTAATGGACTTTGAGTTGGGAAATGTAGGAGCAACAGCAAAGCGGATGGCACCGTTGCAAAGGTGACTTTCTGCAGAAGAGGCACAGCTCCAGTTTTTTGCCCTGGCTCTTCGGCTGTGGGAGCAGAGGCCAACCGTTCGTGCTCTACTCCCTGGGATGCTATGCAGCCGAGTACGGGTGCCAAAGAGTTTCCATTGTAATGGACTTTGAGTTGGGAAATGGAGGAGCGACAGCAATGCGGATGGCACCGTTGCAAAGCTGACTTTCTGCAGAAGAGGCACAGCTCAAGTTTTTTGCCCTGGCTCTTCGGCTGTGGGAGCAGAGGCCAACCGTTCGTGCTCTACTCCCTGGCATGAAGGGCAGCCGAGCACGGGTGCCAAAGAGGTTCCATTGTAATGGACTTTGAGTTGTGAAATCGAAAAGCGACAGCAAAGCAGATGGCACCGTTGCAAAGCTGACTTTCTGCAGAAGAGTCACAGCTCAAGTTTTTTGCCCTGGCTCTTCGGCTGTGGGAACAGAGGCCAACCGTTCGTGCTCTACTCCCTGTGATGCTGGGCAGCCAAGCACGGGTGCCAAAGATTTTCCATTGTAATGGACTTTGAATTGGGAAATGGAGGAGCGACAGCAATGCGGATGGCACCGTTGCAAAGCTGACTTTCTGCAGAAGAGGCACAGCTGAAGCTTTTTGCCCCGGCTCTTCGGCTGTGGGAGCAGAGGCCAACCATTCGTGCTCTACTCCCTGGGATGCTGGGCAGCCAAGCACGGGTGCCAAAGAGGTTCCATTGTAATGGACTTTGAGTTGTGAAATCGAAGAGCGACAGCAATGCGGATGGCACCGTTGCAAAGCTGACTTTCTGCAGAAGAGGCACAGCTCCAGTTTTTTGCCCTGGCTCTTCGGCTGTGGGAACAGAGGCCAACCGTTCGTGCTCTACTCCCTGGGATGCTGGGCAGCCCAGCACGGGTGCCAAAGAGGTTCCATTTTAATGGACCTTGAGTTAGGAAATGGAGGAGCGACAGCAATGCCGATGGCACCGTTGCAAAGCTGACTTTCTGCAGAAGAGGCACAGCTCAAGTTTTTTCCCTGGCCCTTCGGCTGTGGGAGCAGAGGCCAAACGTTCGTGCCCTAATCCCTGGGATGTTGGACAGACGAGCACGGGTGCCAAAGAGGTTCCATTTTAATGGACTTTGAGTTGGGACGTCGAGGAACCTCAGCAATGCGTATGGCACCGTTACAAAGGTGACTTTCTGCAGAAGAGGCACAGCTCAAGCTTTTTGCCCTGGCTCTTTGGCTGTGGGAGCAGAGGCCAACCGTTCGTGCTGTACTCCCTGGGATGCTAGGCAGCCGAGCACGGGTGCCAAAGAGGTTCCATTTTAATGGACTTTGAGCTGGGAAATCGAGGAGCGACAGCAAAGCGGATGGCACCGTTGCAAAGCTGACTTTCTGCAGAAGAGGCACAGCTCCAGTTTTTTGCCCTGTGTCTTCGACTGTGGGAGCAGAGGCCAACCGTTCGTGGTCTACTCCCTGGGATGCTGGGCAGCCGAGTACGGGTGCCAAAGAGTTTCCATTGTAATGGACTTTGAGTTGGGAAATGGAGGAGCGACAGCAATGCGGATGGCACCGTTGCAAAGCTGACTTTCTGCAGAAGAGGCACAGCTCCAGTTTTTTGCCCTGTCTCTTCGGCTGTGGGAGCAGAGGCCAACCGTTCGTGCTCTACTCCCTGGGATGCTGGACAGCCGAGCACGGGTGCCAAAGAGGTTCCATTGTAATGGACTTTGAGTTGGGAAATGGAGGAGCGACAGCAATGCGGATGGCACCGTTGCAAAGCTGACTTTCTGCAGAAGAGGCACAGCTCAAGTTTTTTGCCCTGGCTCTTCGGCTGTGTGAGCAGAGGCCAACCGTTCGTGCTCTACTCCCTGGGATGCTGGGCAGCCAAGCACGGGTGCCAGAGAGGTTCCATTGTAATGGACTTTGAGTTGGGAAATGGAGGAGCGACAGCAATGCGGATGGCACCGTTGTAAAGCTGACTTTCTGCAGAAGAGGCACAGCTCCAGTTTTTTGCCCTGGCTCTTTGGCTATGGGAGCAGAGGCCAACCGTTCGTGGTCTACTCCCTGGGATGCTGGGCAGCCGAGCACTGGTGCCAAAGAGGTTCCATTGTAATGGACTTTGAGTTGGGAAATGGAGGAGCGACAGCAATGCGGATGGCACCGTTGCAAAGCTGACTTTCTGCAGAAGAGGCACAGCTCAAGTTTTTTGCCCTGGCTCTTCGGCTGTGGGAGCAGAGGCCAACTGTTCGTGCTCTACTCCCTGGGATGCTGGGCAGCCGAGCACGGGTGCCAAAGAGGTTCCATTGTAATGGACTTTGAGTTGGGAAATGGAGGAGCAACAGCAATGCGGATGGCACCGTTGCAAAGCTGACTTTCTGCAGAAGAGGCACAGCTCAAGTTTTTTGCCCTGGCTCTTCGGCTGTGGGAGCAGAGGCCAACCGTTCGTGGTCTACTCCCTGGGATGCTGGGCAGCCCAGCACGGGTGCCAAAGAGGTTCCATTGTAATGGACTTTGAGTTGTGAAATCGAAGAGCGACAGCAAAGCAGATGGCACCGTTGCAAAGCTGACTTTCTGCAGAAGAGGCACAGCTCAAGTTTTTTGCCCTGGCTCTTCGGCTGTGGGAACAGAGGCCAACCATTCGTGCTCTACTGCCTGGGATGCTGGGCAGCCCAGCAGGGGTGCCAAAGAGGTTCCATTGTAATGGACTTTGATTTGGGAAATGGAGGAGCGACAGCAATGCGGATGGCACCGTTGCAAAGGTGACTTTCTGCAGAAGAGGCAGCTCAAGCTTTTTGCCCTGGCTCTTCGGCTGTGGGAGCAGAGGCCAACCGATCGTGCTCTACTCCCTGGGATGCTGGGCAACCGAGCACGGGTGCCAAAGACGTTCCATTGTAATGGACTTTGAGTTGTGAAATCGAAGAGCGACAGCAATGCGGATGGCACCGTTGCAAAGCTGACTTTCTGCAGAAGAGGCACAGCTCCAGTTTTTTGCCCTGGCTCTTCGGCTGTGGGAACAGAGGCCAACCGTTCGTGCTCTACTCCCTGGGATGCTGGGCAGCCGAGCACGGGTGCCAAAGAGGTTCCATTTTAATGGACCTTGAGTTAGGAAATGGAGGAGCGACAGCAATGCCGATGGCACCGTTGCAAAGCTGACTTTCTGCAGAAGAGGCACAGCTCAAGTTTTTTGCCCTGCCTCTTCGGCTGTGGGAACAGAGGCCAACCATTCGTGCTCTACTGCCTGGGATGCTGGGCAGCCCAGCACGGGTGCCAAAGAGGTTCCATTGTAATGGACTTTGATTTGGGAAATGGAGGAGCGACAGCAATGCGGATGGCACTGTTGCAAAGGTGACTTTCTGCAGAAGAGGCAGCTTAAGCTTTTTGCCCTGGCTCTTCGGCTGTGGGAGCAGAGGCCAACCGTTCGTGCTCTACTCCGTGGGATGCTGGGCAGCCCAGCACGGGTGCCAAAGAGGTTCCATTGTAATGGACTTTGAGTTGTGAAATCGAAGAGCGACAGCAATGCGGATGGCACCGTTGCAAAGCTGACTTTCTGCAGAAGAGGCACAGCTCCAGTTTTTTGCCCTGGCTCTTCGGCTGTGGGAACAGAGGCCAACCGTTCGTGCTCTACTCCCTGGGATGCTGGGCAGCCGAGTACGGGTGCCAAAGAGGTTCCATTTTAATGGACCTTGAGTTAGGAAATGGAGGAGAGACAGCAATGCCGATGGCACCGTTGCAAAGCTGACTTTCTGCAGAAGAGGCACAGCTCAAGTTTTTTGCCCTGGCCCTTCGGCTGTGGGAGCAGAGGCCAAACGTTCGTGCCCTAATCCCTGGGATGCTGGACAGACGAGCACGGGTGTCAAAGAGGTTCCATTGTAATGGACTTTGAGTTGGGACGTCAAGGAACCTCAGCAATGCGGATGGCACCGTTGTAAAGCTGACTTTCTGCAGAAGAGGCACAGATCAAGCTTTTTGCCCTGGCTCTTCGGCTGTGGAAACAGAGGCCAACCGTTCGTGCTCTACTCCCTGGGATGCTGGGCAGCCTAGCACAGGTGACAATAATGTTCCATTGTAATGGACTTTGAGTTGGGAAATGTAGGAGCGACAGCAAAGCGGATGGCACCGTTGCAAAGCTGACTTTCTGCAGAAGAGGCACAGCTCCAGTTTTTTGCCCTGGCTCTTCGGCTGTGGGAGCAGAGTCCAACCGTTCGTGCTCTAATCCCTGGGATGCTGGGCAGCCGAGTACGGGTGCCAATGAGTTTCCATTGTAATGGACTTTGAGTTGGGAAATGGAGGAGCGACAGCAATGCGGATGGCACCGTTGCAAAGCTGACTTTCTGCAGAAGAGGCACAGCTCCAGTTTTTTGCCCTGGCTCTTCGGCTGTGGGAGCAGAGGCCAACCGTTCGTGCTCTACTCCCTGGGATGCTGGGCAGCCCAGCACAGGTGCCAAAGAGGTTCCATTGTAATGGACTTTGAGTTGGGAAATGGAGGAGCGACAGCAAAGCGGATGGCACCGTTGCAAAGCTGACTTTCTGCAGAAGAGGCACAGCTCAAGTTTTTTGCCCTGGCTCTTCGGCTGTGGGAGCAGAGGCCAACCGTTCGTGCTCTACTCCCTGGGATGCTGGGCAGCCGAGCACGGGTGCCAGAGAGGTTCCATTGAGCGACAGCAATGCGGATGGCACCGTTGTAAAGCTGACTTTCCGCAGAAGAGGCACAGCTCAAATTTTTTGCCCTGGCTCTTCGGCTGTGGGAGCAGAGGCCAACCGTTCGTGCTCTACTCCCTGGGATGCTGGGCAGCCGAGCACAGGTGCCAAAGAGGTTCCACTGTAATGGACTTTGAGTTGGGAAATGGAGGATCGACAGCAATGCGGATGGCACCGTTGCAAAGGTGACTTTCTGCAGAAGAGGCACAGGTCAAGCTTTTTGCCCTGGCTCTTCGGCTGTGGGAGCAGAGGCCAACCTTTCGTGCTCTACTCCCTGGGATATTGGGTTGCCGAGCACGGGTGCCAAAGAGGTTCCATTGCAATGGACTTTGAGTTGGGAAATCGAGGAGCGACAGCAAAGCGGATGGCACCGTTGCAAAGCTGACTTTCTGCAGAAGAGGCACAGCTCAAGTTTTTTGCCCTGGCTCTTCGGCTGTGGGAGCAGAGGCCAACCGTTCGTGCTCTACTCCCTGGGATGCTGGGCAGCCGAGCACGGGTGCCAGAGAGGTTCCATTGTAATGGACTTTGAGTTGGGAAATGGAGGAGCGACAGCAATGCGGATGGCACCGTTGCAAAGCTGACTTTCTGCAGAAGAGGCACAGCTCAAGTTTTTTGTCCTGGCTCTTTGGCTGTGGGAGCAGAGGCCAATCGTTCGTGCTCTACTCCCTGGGATGCTGGGCAGCCGAGCACGGGTGCCAAAGAGGTTCCATTGTAATGGACTTTGAATTGGGAAATGGAGGAGCGACAGAAATGTGGATGGCACCGTTGCAAAGGTGACTTTCTGCAGAAGAGGCACAGCTGCAGTTTTTTGCCCTGGCTCTTCGGCTGTGGGAGGAGAGGCCAACCGTTCGTGCTCTACTGCCTGGGATGCTGGGCAGCCAAGCACGTGTGCCAAAGAGGTTCCATTGTAATGGACTTTGAGTTGTGAAATCGAGGAGCGACAGCAATGCGGATGGCACCGTTGCAAAGCTGACTTTCTGCAGAAGAGGCACAGCTCAAGTTTTTTGCCCTGGCTCTTCGGCTGTGGGAGCAGAGGCCAACCGTTCGTGCTCTACTCCCTGGGATGCTGGGCAGCCCAGCACGGGTGCCAAAGAGATTCCATTGTAATGGACTTTGAGTTGTGAAATCGAAGAGCGACAGCAAAGCAGATGGCACCGTTGCAAAGCTGACTTTCTGCAGAAGAGGCACAGCTCAAGTTTTTTGCCCTGGCTCTTCAGCTGTGGGAGCAGAGGCCAACCGTTCGTGCTCTACTCCCTGGGATGCTGGACAGCCCAGCACGGGTGCCAAAGATGTTCCATTGTAATGGACTTTGAGTTGTGAAATCGAGGAGCGACAGCAATGCGGATGGCACCGTTGCAAAGCTGACTTTCTGCAGAAGAGGCACAGCTCCAGTTTTTTGCCCTGGCTCTTCGGCTGTGGGAGCAGAGGCCAACCGTTCGTGCTCTACTCCGTGGGATGCTGGGCAGCCGAGCACGGGTGCCAAAGAGGTTCCATTGTAATGGACTTTGAGTTGTGAAATCGAGGAGCGACAGCAAAGCGGATGGCACCGTTGCAAAGCTGACTTTCTGCAGAAGAGGCACATCTCAAGTTTTTTGCCCTGGCTCTTCGGCTGTGGGAGCAGAGGCCAACCGTTCGTGCTCTACTCCCTGGGATGCTGGGGAGCCGAGCACGGGTGCCAGAGAGGTTCCATTGTAATGGACTTTGAGTTGGGACATCGAGTAACCTCAGCAATGCGGATGGCACCGTTGCAAAGCTGACTTTCTGCAGAAGAGGCACAGCTCCAGTTTTTTGCCCTGGCTCTTCGGCTGTGGGAGCAGAGGCCAACCGTTCGTACTCTACTCCCTGGGATGGTGGGCAGCCCAGCACTGGTGCCGGAGAGGTTCCATTGTAATGGACTTTGAGTTGTGAAATCGAGGAGCGACAGCAATGTGGATGGCACATTGCAAAGGTGACTTTCTGCAGAAGAGGCCCAGCTCAATCTTTTTGCCCTGGCTCTTCGGCTGTGGGAGCAGAGGCCAACCGTTCGTGGTCTACTCCCTGGGATGCTGGGCAGCTGAGCACGGGTGCCAAAGAGGTTCCATTGTAAAGGACTTTGAGTTGGAAAATGGAGGAGCGACAGCAATGCGGATGGCACCGTTGCAAAGGTGACTTTCTGCAGAAGAGGCACAGCTCCAGTTTTTTGCCCTGGCTCTTCGGCTGTGGGAGCAGAGGCCAACCGTTCGTGCTCTACTGCCTGGGATGCTGGGCAGCCGAGCACGGGTGCCAAAGAGGTTCCATTGTAATGGACTTTGAGTTGGGAAATGGAGGAGCGACAGCAAAGCGGATGGCACCGTTGCAAAGCTGACTTTCTGCAGAAGAGGCACATCTCAAGTTTTTTGCCCTGGCTCTTCGGCTGTGGGAGCAGAGGCCAACCGTTCGTGCTCTGCTCCCTGGGATGCTGGGCAGACGAGCACGGGTGCCAAAGAGGTTCCATTGTAATGGACTTTGAGTTGGGAAATGGAGGAGCGACAGCAATGCGGATGGCACCGTTGCAAAGCTGACTTTCTGCAGAAGAGGCACAGCTCAAGCTTTTTGCCCTGGCTCTTCGGCTGTGGGAGCAGAGGCCAAGCGTTCGTGCCCTAATCCCTGGGATGCTGGGCAGCCCAGCACGGGTGCCAAAGAGGTTCCATTGTAATGGACTTTGAGTTGGAACATGGAGGAGCGACAGCAATGCGGATGGCACCATTGCAAAGGTGACTTTCTGCAGAAGAGGCACAGCTCAAGTTTTTTGCCCTGGCTCTTCGGCTGTGGGAGCAGAGGCCAACCGTTCGTGGTCTACTCCCTGGGATGCTGGGCAGCCGAGCACTGGTGCCAAAGAGGTTCCATTGTAATGGACTTTGAGTTGGGAAATCAAGGAGCGACAGCAATGCGGATGGCACCGTTGCAAAGCTGACTTTCTGCAGAAGAGGCACAGCTCAAGTTTTTTGCCCTGGCTCTTCGGCTGTGGGAGCAGAGGCCAACCGTTCGTGCTCTACTCCGTGGGATGCTGGGCAGCCGAGCACGGGTGCCAAAGAGGTTCCATTGTAATGGACTTTGAGTTGGGAAATCGAGGAGCGACAGCAAAGCGGATGGCACCTTTGCAAAGCTGACTTTCTGCAGAAGAGGCACATCTCAAGTTTTCTGCCCTGGCTCTTCGGCTGTGGGAGCAGAGGCCAACCGTTCGTGTTCTACTCCCTGGGATGCTGGGGAGCCGAGCACGGGTGCCAGAGAGGTTCCATTGTAATGGACTTTGAGTTGGGACATCGAGTAACCTCAGCAATGCGGATGGCACCGTTGCAAAGCTGACTTTCTGCAGAAGAGGCACAGCTCCAGTTTTTTGCCCTGGCTCTTCGGCTGTGGGAGCAGAGGCCAACCGTTCGTACTCTACTCCCTGGGATGGTGGGCAGCCCAGCACTGGTGCCGGAGAGGTTCCATTGTAATGGACTTTGAGTTGGGAAATCGAGGAGCGACAGCAATGTGGATGGCACATTGCAAAGGTGACTTTCTGCAGAAGAGGCACAGCTCAATCTTTTTGCCCTGGCTCTTCGGCTGTGGGAGCAGAGGCCAACCGTTCGTGGTCTACTCCCTGGGATGCTGGGCAGCTGAGCACGGGTGCCAAAGAGGTTCCATTGTAAAGGACTTTGAGTTGGAAAATGGAGGAGCGACAGCAATGCGGATGGCACCGTTGCAAAGGTGACTTTCTGCAGAAGAGGCACAGCTCCAGTTTTTTGCCCTGGCTCTTCGGCTGTGGGAGCAGAGGCCAACCGTTCGTGCTCTACTGCCTGGGATGCTGGGCAGCCGAGCACGGGTGCCAAAGAGGTTCCATTGTAATGGACTTTGAGTTGGGAAATGGAGGAGCGACAGCAAAGCGGATGGCACCGTTGCAAAGCTGACTTTCTGCAGAAGAGGCACATCTCAAGTTTTTTGCCCTGGCTCTTCGGCTGTGGGAGCAGAGGCCAACCGTTCGTGCTCTGCTCCCTGGGATGCTGGGCAGACGAGCACGGGTGCCAAAGAGGTTCCATTGTAATGGACTTTGAGTTGGGAAATGGAGGAGCGACAGCAATGCGGATGGCACCGTTGCAAAGCTGACTTTCTGCAGAAGAGGCACAGCTCAAGCTTTTTGCCCTGGCTCTTCGGCTGTGGGAGCAGAGGCCAAGCGTTCGTGCCCTAATCCCTGGGATGCTGGGCAGCCCAGCACGGGTGCCAAAGAGGTTCCATTGTAATGGACTTTGAGTTGGAACATGGAGGAGCGACAGCAATGCGGATGGCACCATTGCAAAGGTGACTTTCTGCAGAAGAGGCACAGCTCAAGTTTTTTGCCCTGGCTCTTCGGCTGTGGGAGCAGAGGCCAACCGTTCGTGGTCTACTCCCTGGGATGCTGGGCAGCCGAGCACTGGTGCCAAAGAGGTTCCATTGTAATGGACTTTGAGTTGGGAAATCAAGGAGCGACAGCAATGCGGATGGCACCGTTGCAAAGCTGACTTTCTGCAGAAGAGGCACAGCTCAAGTTTTTTGCCCTGGCTCTTCGGCTGTGGGAGCAGAGGCCAACTGTTCGTGCTCTACTCCCTGGGATGCTGGGCAGCCGAGCACGGGTGCCAAAGAGGTTCCATTGTAATGGACTTTGAGTTGGGAAATCGAGGAGTGACAGCAATGCGAATGGCACCGTTGCAAAGCTGACTTTCTGCAGAAGAGGCACAGCTCAAGTTTTTTGCCCTGGCTCTTCGGCTGTGGGAGCAGAGGCCAACCGTTCGTGCTCTGCTCCCTGGGATGCTGGGCAGCCGAGCACTGGTGCCAAAGAGGTTCCATTGTAATGGACTTTGAGTTGGGAAATCGAAGAGCGACAGCAATGCGGATGGCACCGTTGCAAAGGTGACTTTCTGCAGAAGAGGCACAGCTCAAGTTTTTTGCCCTGGCTCTTCGGCTGTGGGAGCAGAGGCCAACCGTTCGTGGTCTACTCCCTGGGATGCTGGGCAGCCGAGCACGGGTGCCAAAGAGGTTCCATTGTAATGGACTTTGAGTTGGGAAATGGAGGAGCGACAGTAATGCGGATGGCACCGTTGCAAAGGTGACTTTCTGCAGAAGAGGCACAGCTCAAGTTTTTTGCCCTGCCTCTTCGGCTGTGGGAGCAGAGGCCAACCGTTCGTGCTCTACTCCTTGGGATGCTGGGCAGCCCAGCACGGGTGCCAAAGAGGTTCCATTGTAATGGACTTTGAGTTGGGAAATGGAGGAGCGACAGCAATGCGGATGGCACCGTTGCAAAGCTGACTTTCTGCAGAAGAGGCACAGCTCAAGTTTTTTGCCCTGGCTCTTCGGCTGTGGGAGCAGAGGCCAACCGTTCGTGGTCTACTGCCTGGGATGCTGGGCAGCCCAGCACGGGTGCCAAAGAGGTTCCATTGTAATGGACTTTGAGTTGGGAAATGTAGGAGCAACAGCCAAGCGGATGGCACCGTTGCAAAGGTGACTTTCTGCAGAAGAGGCACAGCTCCAGTTTTTTGCCCTGGCTCTTCGGCTGTGGGAGCAGAGGCCAACCGTTCGTGCTCTACTCCCTGGGATGCTGCGCAGCCGAGTACGGGTGCCAAAGAGGTTCCATTGTAATGGACTTTGAGTTGGGAAATGGAGGAGCGACAGCAATGCGGATGGCACCGTTGCAAAGCTGACTTTCTGCAGAAGAGGCACAGCTCAAGTTTTTTGCCCTGGCTCTTCGGCTGTGGGAGCAGAGGCCAACCGTTCGTGCTCTACTCCCTGGGATGCTGGGCAGCCCAGCACGGGTGCCAAAGAGGTTCCATTGTAATGGACTTTGAGTTGTGAAATCGAAGAGCGACAGCAAAGCAGATGGCACCGTTGCAAAGCTGACTTTCTGCAGAAGAGGCAGAGCTCAAGTTTTTTGCCCTGGCTCTTCGGCTGTGGGAACAGAGGCCAACCGTTCGTGCTCTACTCCCTGTGATGCTGGGCAGCCAAGCACGGGTGCCAAAGAGTTTCCATTGTAATGGACTTTGAATTGGGAAATGGAGGAGCGACAGCAATGCGGATGGCACCGTTGCAAAGCTGACTTTCTGCAGAAGAGGCACAGCTGAAGCTTTTTGCCCTGGCTCTTCGGCTGTGGGAGCAGAGGCCAACCATTCGTGCTCTACTCCCTGGGATGCTGGGCAGCCAAGCACGGGTGCCAAAGAGGTTCCATTGTAATGGACTTTGAGTTGTGAAATCGAAGAGCGACAGCAATGCGGATGGCACCATTGCAAAGGTGACTTTCTGCAGAAGAGGCACAGCTCCAGTTTTTTGCCCTGGCTCTTCGGCTGTGGGAACAGAGGCCAACCATTCGTGCTCTACTCCCTGGGATGCTGGGCAGCCCAGCACGGGTGCCAAAGAGGTTCCATTTTAATGGACCTTGAGTTAGGAAATGGAGGAGCGACAGCAATGCCGATGGCACCGTTGCAAAGCTGACTTTCTGCAGAAGAGGCACAGCTCAAGTTTTTTCCCTGGCCCTTCGGCTGTGGGAGCAGAGGCCAAACGTTCGTGCCCTAATCCCTGGGATGTTGGACAGACGAGCACGGGTGCCAAAGAGGTTCCATTGTAATGGACTTTGAGTTGGGACGTCGAGGAACCTCAGCAATGCGTATGGCACCGTTACAAAGTTGACTTTCTGCAGAAGAGGCACAGCTCAAGCTTTTTGCCCTGGCTCTTTGGCTGTGGGAGCAGAGGCCAACCGTTCGTGCTGTACTCCCTGGGATGCTGGGCAGCCCAGCACGGGTGCCAAAGAGGTTCCATTTTAATGGACTTTGAGCTGGGAAATCGAGGAGCGACAGCAAAGCGGATGGCACCGTTGCAAAGCTGACTTTCTGCAGAAGAGGCACAGCTCCAGTTTTTTGCCCTGTGTCTTCGACTGTGGGAGCAGAGGCCAACCGTTCGTGCCCTACTCCCTGGGATGCTGGGCAGCCGAGTACGGGTGCCAAAGAGTTTCCATTGTAATGGACTTTGAGTTGGGAAATGGAGGAGCGACAGCAAAGCGGATGGCACCGTTGCAAAGCTGACTTTCTGCAGAAGAGGCACAGCTCCAGTTTTTTGCCCTGGCTCTTCGGCTGTGGGAGCAGAGGCCAAGCGTTCGTGCTCTACTCCCTGGGATGCTGGACAGCCGAGCACGGGTGCCAAAGAGGTTCCATTGTAATGGACTTTGAGTTGGGAAATGGAGGAGCGACAGCAATGCGGATGGCACCGTTGCAAAGCTGACTTTCTGCAGAAGAGGCACAGCTCAAGTTTTTTGCCCTGGCTCTTCGGCTGTGTGAGCAGAGGCCAACCGTTCGTGCTCTACTGCCTGGGATGCTGGGCAGCCAAGCACGGGTGCCAGAGAGGTTCCATTGTAATGGACTTTGAGTTGGGAAATGGAGGAGCGACAGCAATGCGGATGGCACCGTTGTAAAGCTGACTTTCTGCAGAAGAGGCACAGCTCCAGTTTTTTGCCCTGGCTCTTTGGCTATGGGAGCAGAGGCCAACCGTTCGTGGTCTACTCCCTGGGATGCTGGGCAGCCGAGCACTGGTGCCAAAGAGGTTCCATTGTAATGGACTTTGAGTTGGGAAATGGAGGAGCGACAGCAATGCGGATGGCACCGTTGCAAAGCTGACTTTCTGCAGAAGAGGCACAGCTCCAGATTTTTGCCCTGCCTCTTCGGCTGTGGGAGCAGAGGCCAACTGTTCGTGCTCTACTCCCTGGGATGATGGGCAGCCGAGCACGGGTGCCAAAGAGGTTCCATTGTAATGGACTTTGAGTTGCGAAATGTAGGAGCGACAGCAATGCGGATGGCACCGTTGCAAAGGTGACTTTCTGCAGAAGAGGCACAGCTCAAGTTTTTTGCCCTGGCTCTTCGGCTGTGGGAGCAGAGGCCAACCGTTCGTGCTCTACTGCCTGGGATGCTGGGCAGCCCAGCACGGGTGCCAAAGAGATTCCATTGTAATGGACTTTGAGTTGGGACATCGAAGGAACCTCAGCAATGCGGATGGCACCGTTGCAAAGCTGACTTTCTGCAGAAGAGGCACAGATCAAGTTTTTTGCCCTGGCTCTTCGGCTGTGGGAACAGAGGCCAACCATTCGTGCTCTACTGCCTGGGATGCTGGGCAGGCCAGCAGGGGTGCCAAAGAGGTTCCATTGTAATGGACTTTGATTTGGGAAATGGAGGAGCGACAGCAATGCGGATGGCACCGTTGCAAAGGTGACTTTCTGCAGAAGAGGCAGCTCAAGCTTTTTGCCCTGGCTCTTCGGCTGTGGGAGCAGAGGCCAACCGATCGTGCTCTACTCCCTGGGATGCTGGGCAACCGAGCACGGGTGCCAAAGACGTTCCATTGTAATGGACTTTGAGTTGTGAAATCGAAGAGCGACAGCAATGCGGATGGCACCGTTGCAAAGCTGACTTTCTGCAGAAGAGGCACAGCTCCAGTTTTTTGCCCTGGCTCTTCGGCTGTGGGAACAGAGGCCAACCGTTCGTGCTCTACTCCCTGGGATGCTGGGCAGCCCAGCACGGGTGCCAAAGAGGTTCCATTTTAATGGACCTTGAGTTAGGAAATGGAGGAGCGACAGCAATGCCGATGGCACCGTTGCAAAGCTGACTTTCTGCAGAAGAGGCACAGCTCAAGTTTTTTGCCCTGCCTCTTCGGCTGTGGGAAGAGAGGCCAACCATTCGTGCTCTACTGCCTGGGATGCTGGGCAGCCCAGCACGGGTGCCAAAGAGGTTCCATTGTAATGGACTTTGATTTGGGAAATGGAGGAGCGACAGCAATGCGGATGGCACCGTTGCAAAGGTGACTTTCTGCAGAAGAGGCAGCTCAAGCTTTTTGCCCTGGCTCTTCGGCTGTGGGAGCAGAGGCCAACCGATCGTGCTCTACTCCCTGGGATGCTGGGCAGCCCAGCACGGGTGCCAAAGAGGTTCCATTGTAATGGACTTTGAGTTGTGAAATCGAAGAGCGACAGCAATGCGGATGGCACCGTTGCAAAGCTGACTTTCTGCAGAAGAGGCACAGCTCCAGTTTTTTGCCCTGGCTCTTCGGCTGTGGGAGCAGAGGCCAACCGTTCGTGCTCTACTCCCTGGGATGCTGGGCAGCCGAGCACGGGTGCCAAAGAGGTTCCATTTTAATGGACCTTGAGTTAGGAAATGGAGGAGAGACAGCAATGCCGATGGCACCGTTGCAAAGCTGACTTTCTGCAGAAGAGGCACAGTTCAAGTTTTTTGCCCTGGCCCTTCGGCTGTGGGAGCAGAGGCCAAACGTTCGTGCCCTAATCCCTGGGATGCTGGACAGACGAGCACGGGTGCCAAAGAGGTTCCATTGTAATGGACTTTGAGTTGGGACGTCAAGGAACCTCAGCAATGCGGATGGCACCGTTGTAAAGCTGACTTTCTGCAGAAGAGGCACAGATCAAGATTTTGCCCTGGCTCTTCGGCTGTGGAAACAGAGGCCAACCGTTCGTGCTCTACTCCCTGGGATGCTGGGCAGCCTAGCACAGGTGACAATAATGTTCCATTGTAATGGACTTTGAGTTGGGAAATGTAGGAGCGACAGCAAAGCGGATGGCACCGTTGCAAAGGTGACTTTCTGCAGAAGAGGCACAGCTCAAGTTTTTTGCCCTGGCTCTTCGGCTGTGGGAGCAGAGGCCAACCGTTCGTGCTCTAATCCCTGGGATGCTGGGCAGCCGAGTACGGGTGCCAAAGAGTTTCCATTGTAATGGACTTTGAGTTGGGAAATGGAGGAGCGACAGCAATGCGGATGGCACCGTTGCAAAGCTGACTTTCTGCAGAAGAGGCACAGCTCCAGTTTTTTGCCCTGGCTCTTCGGCTGTGGGAGCAGAGGCCAACCGTTCGTGCTCTACTCCCTGGGATGCTGGGCAGCCCAGCACAGGTGCCAAAGAGGTTCCATTGTAATGGACTTTGAGTTGGGAAATGGAGGAGCGACAGCAAAGCGGATGGCACCGTTGCAAAGCTGACTTTCTGCAGAAGAGGCAGAGCTCAAGTTTTTTGCCCTGGCTCTTCGGCTGTGGGAGCAGAGGCCAACCGTTCGTGCTCTACTGCCTGGGATGCTGGGCAGCCGAGCACGGGTGCCAGAGAGGTTCCATTGTAATGGACTTTGATTTGGGAAATGGAGGAGCGACAGCAATGCGGATGGCACCGTTGTAAAGCTGACTTTCCGCAGAAGAGGCACAGCTCAAATTTTTTGCCCTGGCTCTTCGGCTGTGGGAGCAGAGGCCAACCGTTCGTGCTCTACTGCCTAGGATGCTGGGCAGCCGAGCACAGGTGCCAAAGAGGTTCCATTGTAATGGACTTTGAGTTGGGAAATGGAGGATCGACAGCAATGCGGATGGCACCGTTGCAAAGGTGACTTTCTGCAGAAGAGGCACAGGTCAAGCTTTTTGCCCTGGCTCTTCGGCTGTGGGAGCAGAGGCCAACCTTTCGTGCTCTACTCCCTGGGATATTGGGTTGCCGAGCACGGGTGCCAAAGAGGTTCCATTGCAATGGACTTTGAGTTGGGAAATCGAGGAGCGACAGCAAAGCGGATGGCACCGTTGCAAAGCTGACTTTCTGCAGAAGAGTCACAGCTCAAGTTTTTTGCCCTGGCTCTTCGGCTGTGGGAGCAGAGGCCAACCGTTCGTGCTCTACTCCCTGGGATGCTGGGCAGCCGAGCACGGGTGCCAGAGAGGTTCCATTGTAATGGACTTTGAGTTGGGAAATGGAGGAGCGACAGCAATGCGGATGGCACCGTTGCAAAGCTGACTTTCTGCAGAAGAGGCACAGCTCAAGTTTTTTGTCCTGGCTCTTTGGCTGTGGGAGCAGAGGCCAATCGTTCGTGCTCTACTCCCTGGGATGCTGGTCAGCCGAGCACGGGTGCCAAAGAGGTTCCATTGTAATGGACTTTGAGTTGGGAAATGGAGGAGCGACAGAAATGTGGATGGCACCGTTGCAAAGGTGACTTTCTGCAGAAGAGGCAGAGCTCAAGCTTTTTGCCCTGGCTCTTCGGCTGTGGGAGGAGAGGCCAACCGTTCGTGCTCTACTGCCTGGGATGCTGGGCAGCCAAGCACGGGTGCCAAAGAGGTTCCATTGTAATGGACTTTGAGTTGTGAAATCGAGGAGCGACAGCAATGCGGATGGCACCGTTGCAAAGCTGACTTTCTGCAGAAGAGGCACAGCTCAAGTTTTTGGCCCTGGCTCTTCGGCTGTGGGAGCAGAGGCCAACCGTTCGTGCTCTACTCCCTGGGATGCTGGGCAGCCCAGCACGGGTGCCAAAGAGATTCCATTGTAATGGACTTTGAGTTGTGAAATCGAAGAGCGACAGCAAAGCGGATGGCACCGTTGCAAAGCTGACTTTCTGCAGAAGAGGCACAGCTCAAGTTTTTTGCCCTGGCTCTTCGGCTGTGGGAACAGAGGCCAACCGTTCGTGCTCTACTCCCTGGGATGCTGGGCAGCCCAGCACGGGTGCCAAAGAGGTTCCAATGTAATGGACTTTGATTTGGGAAATGGAGGAGCGACAGCAATGCGGATGGCACCGTTGCAAAGCTGACTTTCTGCAGAAGAGGCACAGCTCAAGCTTTTTGCCCTGGCTCTTCGGCTGTGGGAGCAGAGGCCAACCGTTCGTGCTCTACTCCCTGGGATGCTGGGCAGCCGAGCACGGGTGCCAAAGAGGTTCCATTGTAATGGACTTTGAGTTGGGAAATGGAGGAGCGACAGCAAAGCGGATGGCACCGTTGCAAAGGTGACTTTCTGCAGAAGAGGCACAGCTCAAGTTTTTTGCCCTGGCTCTTCGGCTGTGGGAGCAGAGGCCAACCATTCGTGGTCTACTCCCTGAGATGCTGGGCAGCCGAGCACAGGTGACAATAATGTTCCATTGTAATGGACTTTGAGTTGGGAAATCGAGGAGCGACAGCAATGCGGATGGCACCGTTGCAAAGCTGACTTTCTGCAGAAGAGGCACAGCTCAAGTTTTTTGCCCTGGGTCTTCGGCAGTGGGAGCAGAGGCCAAACGTTCGTGCTCTACTCCCTGGGATGCTGGGCAGCCGAGCACGGGTGCCAAAGAGGTTCCATTGCAATGGACTTTGAGTTGGGAAATGGAGGAGCGACAGCAAAGCGGATGGCACCGTTGCAAAGCTGACTTTCTGCAGAAGAGGCACAGCTCCAGTTTTTTGCCCTGCCTCTTCGGCTGTGGGAGCAGAGGCCAACTGTTCGTGCTCTACTCCCTGGGATGCTGGGCAGCCGAGCACGGGTGCCAGAGAGGTTCCATTGTAATGGACTTTGAGTTGGGAAATCGAGGAGCGACAGCAATGCGGATGGCACCGTTGCAAAGCTGACTTTCTGCAGAAGAGGCACAGCTCCAGTTTTTTGCCCTGGCTCTTTGGCTGTGGGAGCAGAGGCCAACCGTTCGTGCTCTACTCCCTGGGATGCTGGGCAGCCGAGCACGGGTGCCAAAGAGGTTCCATTGTAATGGACTTTGAGTTGGGAAATGGAGGAGCGACAGCAATGCAAATGGCACCGTTGCAAAGCTGACTTTCTGCAGAAGAGGCACAGCTCCAGTTTTTTGCCCTGGCTCTTCAGCTGTGAGATCAGAGGCCAACCGTTCGTGCTCTACTCCCTGGGATGCTGGGCAGCCCAGCACGGGTGCCAAAGAGGTTCCATTGTAATGGACTTTGAGTTGTGAAATCGAGGAGCGACAGCAATGCGGATGGCACCGTTGCAAAGCTGACTTTCTGCAGAAGAGGCACAGCTCCAGTTTTTTGCCCTGGCTCTTCGGCTGTGGGAGCAGAGGCCAACCGTTCGTGCTCTACTCCCTGGGATGCTGGGCAGCCCAGCACGGGTGCCAAAGAGGTTCCATTGCAATGGACTTTGAATTGGGAAATGGAGGAGCGACAGCAATGCGGATGGCACCGTTGCAAAGCTGACTTTCTGCAGAAGAGGCACAGCTCCAGTTTTTTGCCCTGCCTCTTCGGCTGTGGGAGCAGAGGCCAACCGATCGTGCTCTACTCCCTGGGATGCTGGGCAGCCCAGCACGGGTGCCAAAGAGGTTCCATTGTAATGGACTTTGAGTTGGGAAATGGAGGAGCGACAGCAATGCGGATGGCACCTTTGCAAAGCTGACTTTTTGCAGAAGAGGCACAGCTCAAGTTTTTTGCCCTGGCCCTTCGGCTGTGGGAGCAGATGCCAAACGTTCGTGCCCTAAACCCTGGGATGCTGGTCAGACGAGCACGGGTGCCAGAGAGGTTCCATTGTAATGGACTTTGAGTTGGGAAATCGAGGAGCGACAGCAAAGCGGATGGCACCGTTGCAAAGCTGACTTTCTGCAGAAGAGGCACAGCTCAAGTTTTTTGCCCTGGCTCTTCGGCTGTGGGAGCAGAGGCCAACCGTTCGTGCTCTACTCCCTGGGATGCTGGGCAGCCGAGCACTGGTGCCAAAGAGGTTCCATTGTAATGGACTTTGAGTTGGGAAATCGAGGAGCGACAGCAAAGCGGATGGCACCGTTGCAAAGCTGACTTTCTGCAGAAGAGGCACATCTCAAGTTTTTTGCCCTGGCTCTTCGGCTGTGGGAGCAGAGGCCAACCGTTCGTGCTCTACTCCCTGGGATGCTGGGGAGCCGAGCACGGGTGCCAGAGAGGTTCCATTGTAATGGACTTTGAGTTGGGACATCGAGTAACCTCAGCAATGCGGATGGCACCGTTGCAAAGCTGACTTTCTGCAGAAGAGGCACAGCTCCAGTTTTTTGCCCTGGCTCTTCGGCTGTGGGAGCAGAGGCCAACCGTTCGTGCTCTACTCCCTGGGATGCTGGGCAGCCGAGCACTGGTGCCAATAATGTTCCATGGTAATGGACTTTGAGTTGGGAAATCGAGGAGCGACAGCAAAGCGGATGGCACCGTTGCAAAGCTGACTTTCTGCAGAAGAGGCACAGCTCAAGTTTTTTGCCCTGCCTCTTCGGCTGTGGGAGCAGAGGCCAACCGTTCGTGCTCTACTCCCTGGAATGCTGGGCAGCCGAGCACGGGTGCCAAAGAGGTTCCATTGTAATGGACTTTGAGTTGGGAAATCGAGGAGCGACAGCAATGCGGATGGCACTGTTGCAAAGATGACTTTCTGCAGAAGAGGCACAGCTCAAATTTTTTGCCCTGGCTCTTCGGCTGTGGGAGCAGAGGCCAACTGTTCGTTGTCTACTCCCTGAGATTCTGGGCAGCCGAGCACGGGTGCCAAAGAGGTTCCATTGTAATGGACTTTGAGTTGGGACGTCGAGGATCGACAGCAATGCGGATGGCACCGTTGCAAAGGTGACTTTCTGCAGAAGAGGCACAGCTCCAGTTTTTTGCCCTGGCTCTTCGGCTGTGGGAGCAGAGGCCAACCATTTGTCCTCTACTCCCTGGGATGCTGGGCAGCCGAGCACAGGTGCCAAAGAGTTTCCATTGTAATGGAATTTGAGTTGGGAAATGGAGGATCGACAGCAATGCGGACAGCACCGTTGCAAAGGTGACTTTCTGCAGAAGAGGCACAGCTCAAGCTTTTTGCCCTGGCTCTTCGGCTGTGGCAGCAGAGGCCAACCGTTCGTGCTCTACTCCGTGGGATGTTGGGCAGCCGAGCACGGGTGCAAAAGCGGTTCCATTGCAATGGACTTTGAGTTGGGAAATGGAGGAGCGACAGCAAAGCGGATGGCACCGTTGCAAAGCTGACTTTCTGCAGAAGAGGCACAGCTCCAGTTTTTTGTCCTGGCTCTTTGGCTGTGGGAGCAGAGGCCAACCGTTCGTGCTCTACTCCCTGGGATGCTGGGCAGCCCAGCACGGGTGCCAGAGAGGTTCCATTGCAATGGACTTTGAATTGGGAAATGGAGGAGCGACAGAAATGCGGATGGCACCGTTGCAAAGGTGACTTTCTGCAGAAGAGGCAGAGCTCAAGTTTTTTGCCCTGGCTCTTCGGCTGTGGGAGCAGAGGCCAACCGTTCGTGCTCTACTGCCTGGGATGCTGGGCAGCCGAGCACGGGTGCCAAAGATGTTCCATTGTAATGGACTTTGAGTTGTGAAATCGAGGAGCGACTGTAATGCGGATGGCACCGTTGCAAAGCTGACTTTCTGCAGAAGAGGCACATCTCAAGTTTTTTGCCCTGGCTCTTCGGCTGTGGGAGCAGAGGCCAACCGTTCGTGCTCTACTGCCTGGGATGCTGGGCAGCCCAGCACGGGTGCCAAAGAGATTCCATTGTAATGGACTTTGAGTTGTGAAATCGAAGAGCGACAGCAAAGCAGATGGCACCGTTGCAAAGCTGAGTTTCTGCAGAAGAGGCACAGCTCCAGTTTTTTGCCCTGGCTCTTCGGCTGTGGGAACAGAGGCCAACCGTTCGTGCTCTACTCCCTGGGATGCTGGGCAGCCCAGCACGGGTGCCAAAGAGGTTCCATTTTAATGGACCTTGAGTTGGGAAATGGAGGAGCGACAGCAATGCGGATGGCACCATTGCAAAGCTGACTTTCTGCAGAAGAGGCACAGCTCAAGTTTTTTGCCCTGGCCCTTCGGCTGTGGGAGCAGAGGCCAAACGTTCGTGCCCTAATCCCTGGGATGCTGGACAGACGAGCACGGGTGCCAAAGAGGTTCCATTGTAATGGACTTTGAGTTGGGACGTCGAGGAACCTCAGCAATGCGTATGGCACCGTTGCAAAGCTGACTTTCTGCAGAAGAGGCACAGCTCAAGCTTTTTGCCCTGGCTCTTCGGCTGTGGGAGCAGAGGCCAACCGTTCGTGCTCTACTCCCTGGGATGCTGGGCAGCCGAGCACGGGTGCCAAAGAGGTTCCATTGTAATGGACTTTGAGTTGGGAAATCGAGGAGCGACAGCAAAGCGTATGGCACCGTTGCAAAGCTGACTTTCTGCAGAAGAGGCAGAGCTCAAGTTTTTTGCCCTGGCTCTTCGGCTGTGGGAGCAGAGGCCAACCGTTCGTGGTCTACTCCCTGGGATGCTGGGCAGCCGAGCACAGGTGCCAAAGAGGTTGCATTGTAATGGACTTTGAGTTGGGACATCGAGGAACCTCAGCAATGCGGATGGCACCGTTGCAAAGCTGACTTTCTGCAGAAGAGGCACAGCTCAAGCTTTTTGCCATGGCTCTTCGGCTGTGGGAGCAGAGGCCAACCGTTCGTGCTCTACTCCCTGGGATGCTGGGCAGCCCAGCACGGGTGCCAGAGAGGTTCCATTGTAATGGACTTTGAATTGGGAAATGGAGGAGCGACAGAAATGTGGATGGCACCGTTGCAAAGGTGACTTTCTGCAGAAGAGGCAGAGCTCAAGTTTTTTGCCCTGGCTCTTCGACTGTGGGAGCAGAGGCCAACCGTTCGTGCTCTACTCCCTGGGATGCTGGGCAGCCGAGTACGGGTGCCAAAGAGGTTCCATTGTAATGGACTTTGAGTTGGGAAATGGAGGAGCGACAGCAATGCGGATGGCACCTTTGCAAAGCTGACTTTTTGCAGAAGAGGCACAGCTCAAGTTTTTTGCCCTGGCCCTTCGGCTGTGGGAGCAGATGCCAAACGTTCGTGCCCTAAACCCTGGGATGCTGGTCAGACGAGCACGGGTGCCAAAGAGGTTCCATTGTAATGGACTTTGAGTTGGGAAATCGAGGAGCGACAGCAAAGCGGATGGCACCGTTGCAAAGCTGACTTTCTGCAGAAGAGGCACAGCTCAAGTTTTTTGCCCTGGCTCTTCGGCTGTGGGAGCAGAGGCCAACCGTTCGTGCTCTACTCCCTGGGATGCTGGGCAGCCGAGCACTGGTGCCAAAGAGGTTCCATTGTAATGGACTTTGAGTTGGGAAATCGAGGAGCGACAGCAAAGCGGATGGCACCGTTGCAAAGCTGACTTTCTGCAGAAGAGGCACATCTCAAGTTTTTTGCCCTGGCTCTTCGGCTGTGGGAGCAGAGGCCAACCGTTCGTGCTCTACTCCCTGGGATGCTGGGGAGCCGAGCACGGGTGCCAGAGAGGTTCCATTGTAATGGACTTTGAGTTGGGACATCGAGTAACCTCAGCAATGCGGATGGCACCGTTGCAAAGCTGACTTTCTGCAGAAGAGGCACAGCTCCAGTTTTTTGCCCTGGCTCTTCGGCTGTGGGAGCAGAGGCCAACCGTTCGTGCTCTACTCCCTGGGATGCTGGGCAGCCGAGCACTGGTGCCAATAATGTTCCATGGTAATGGACTTTGAGTTGGGAAATCGAGGAGCGACAGCAAAGCGGATGGCACCGTTGCAAAGCTGACTTTCTGCAGAAGAGGCACAGCTCAAGTTTTTTGCCCTGCCTCTTCGGCTGTGGGAGCAGAGGCCAACCGTTCGTGCTCTACTCCCTGGAATGCTGGGCAGCCGAGCACGGGTGCCAAAGAGGTTCCATTGTAATGGACTTTGAGTTGGGAAATCGAGGAGCGACAGCAATGCGGATGGCACTGTTGCAAAGATGACTTTCTGCAGAAGAGGCACAGCTCAAATTTTTTGCCCTGGCTCTTCGGCTGTGGGAGCAGAGGCCAACTGTTCGTTGTCTACTCCCTGAGATTCTGGGCAGCCGAGCACTGGTGCCAAAGAGGTTCCATTGTAATGGACTTTGAGTTGGGACGTCGAGGATCGACAGCAATGCGGATGGCACCGTTGCAAAGGTGACTTTCTGCAGAAGAGGCACAGCTCCAGTTTTTTGCCCTGGCTCTTCGGCTGTGGGAGCAGAGGCCAACCATTTGTCCTCTACTCCCTGGGATGCTGGGCAGCCGAGCACAGGTGCCAAAGAGTTTCCATTGTAATGGAATTTGAGTTGGGAAATGGAGGATCGACAGCAATGCGGACAGCACCGTTGCAAAGGTGACTTTCTGCAGAAGAGGCACAGCTCAAGCTTTTTGCCCTGGCTCTTCGGCTGTGGCAGCAGAGGCCAACCGTTCGTGCTCTACTCCGTGGGATGTTGGGCAGCCGAGCACGGGTGCAAAAGCGGTTCCATTGCAATGGACTTTGAGTTGGGAAATGGAGGAGCGACAGCAAAGCGGATGGCACCGTTGCAAAGCTGACTTTCTGCAGAAGAGGCACAGCTCCAGTTTTTTGTCCTGGCTCTTTGGCTGTGGGAGCAGAGGCCAACCGTTCGTGCTCTACTCCCTGGGATGCTGGGCAGCCCAGCACGGGTGCCAGAGAGGTTCCATTGCAATGGACTTTGAATTGGGAAATGGAGGAGCGACAGAAATGCGGATGGCACCGTTGCAAAGGTGACTTTCTGCAGAAGAGGCAGAGCTCAAGTTTTTTGCCCTGGCTCTTCGGCTGTGGGAGCAGAGGCCAACCGTTCGTGCTCTACTGCCTGGGATGCTGGGCAGCCGAGCACGGGTGCCAAAGATGTTCCATTGTAATGGACTTTGAGTTGTGAAATCGAGGAGCGACTGTAATGCGGATGGCACCGTTGCAAAGCTGACTTTCTGCAGAAGAGGCACATCTCAAGTTTTTTGCCCTGGCTCTTCGGCTGTGGGAGCAGAGGCCAACCGTTCGTGCTCTACTGCCTGGGATGCTGGGCAGCCCAGCACGGGTGCCAAAGAGATTCCATTGTAATGGACTTTGAGTTGTGAAATCGAAGAGCGACAGCAAAGCAGATGGCACCGTTGCAAAGCTGAGTTTCTGCAGAAGAGGCACAGCTCCAGTTTTTTGCCCTGGCTCTTCGGCTGTGGGAACAGAGGCCAACCGTTCGTGCTCTACTCCCTGGGATGCTGGGCAGCCCAGCACGGGTGCCAAAGAGGTTCCATTTTAATGGACCTTGAGTTGGGAAATGGAGGAGCGACAGCAATGCGGATGGCACCGTTGCAAAGCTGACTTTCTGCAGAAGAGGCACAGCTCAAGTTTTTTGCCCTGGCCCTTCGGCTGTGGGAGCAGAGGCCAAACGTTCGTGCCCTAATCCCTGGGATGCTGGACAGACGAGCACGGGTGCCAAAGAGGTTCCATTGTAATGGACTTTGAGTTGGGACGTCGAGGAACCTCAGCAATGCGTATGGCACCGTTGCAAAGCTGACTTTCTGCAGAAGAGGCACAGCTCAAGCTTTTTGCCCTGGCTCTTCGGCTGTGGGAGCAGAGGCCAACCGTTCGTGCTCTACTCCCTGGGATGCTGGGCAGCCGAGCACGGGTGCCAAAGAGGTTCCATTGTAATGGACTTTGAGTTGGGAAATCGAGGAGCGACAGCAAAGCGTATGGCACCGTTGCAAAGCTGACTTTCTGCAGAAGAGGCAGAGCTCAAGTTTTTTGCCCTGGCTCTTCGGCTGTGGGAGCAGAGGCCAACCGTTCGTGGTCTACTCCCTGGGATGCTGGGCAGCCGAGCACAGGTGCCAAAGAGGTTGCATTGTAATGGACTTTGAGTTGGGACATCGAGGAACCTCAGCAATGCGGATGGCACCGTTGCAAAGCTGACTTTCTGCAGAAGAGGCACAGCTCAAGCTTTTTGCCATGGCTCTTCGGCTGTGGGAGCAGAGGCCAACCGTTCGTGCTCTACTCCCTGGGATGCTGGGCAGCCCAGCACGGGTGCCAGAGAGGTTCCATTGTAATGGACTTTGAATTGGGAAATGGAGGAGCGACAGAAATGTGGATGGCACCGTTGCAAAGGTGACTTTCTGCAGAAGAGGCAGAGCTCAAGTTTTTTGCCCTGGCTCTTCGACTGTGGGAGCAGAGGCCAACCGTTCGTGCTCTACTCCCTGGGATGCTGGGCAGCCGAGTACGGGTGCCAAAGAGGTTCCATTGTAATGGACTTTGAGTTGGGAAATGGAGGAGCGACAGCAATGCGGATGGCACCGTTGCAAAGCTGACTTTCTGCAGAAGAGGCACAGCTCAAGTTTTTTGCCCTGGCTCTTCGACTGTGGGAGCAGAGGCCAAGCGTTCGTGCTCTACTCCGTGGGATGCTGGGCAGCCCAGCACAGGTGCCAAAGAGGTTCCATTGTAATGGACTTTGAGTTGGGAAATGGAGGAGCGACAGCAAAGCGGATGGCACCGTTGCAAAGCTGACTTTCTGCAGAAGAGGCAGCTCAAGCTTTTTGCCCTGGCTCTTCGGCTGTGGGAGCAGAGGCCAACCGATCGTGCTCTACTCCCTGGGATGCTGGGCAGCCCAGCACGGGTGCCAAAGAGGTTCCATTGTAATGGACTTTGAGTTGGGAAATCGAAAAGCGACAGCAATGCGGATGGCACCGTTGCAAAGCTGACTTTCTGCAGAAGAGGCACAGCTCAAGCTTTTTGCCCTGGCTCTTCGGCTGTGGGAACAGAGGCCAACCGTTCGTGCTCTACTCCCTGGGATGCTGGGCAGCCCAGCACGGGTGCCAAAGAGGTTCCATTGTAATGGACCTTGAGTTAGGAAATGGAGGAGCGACAGCAATGCCGATGGCACCGTTGCAAAGCTGACTTTCTGCAGAAGAGGCACAGCTCAAGTTTTTTGCCCTGGCCCTTCGGCTGTGGGAGCAGATGCCAAACGTTCGTGCCCTAAACCCTGGGATGCTGGTCAGACGAGCACGGGTGCCAGAGAGGTTCCATTGTAATGGACTTTGAGTTGGGAAATCGAGGAGCGACAGCAAAGCGGATGGCACCGTTGCAAAGCTGACTTTCTGCAGAAGAGGCACAGCTCAAGTTTTTTGCCCTGGCTCTTCGGCTGTGGGAGCAGAGGCCAACCGTTCGTGCTCTACTCCCTGGGATGCTGGGCAGCCGAGCACTGGTGCCAAAGAGGTTCCATTGTAATGGACTTTGAGTTGGGAAATCGAGGAGCGACAGCAAAGCGGATGGCACCGTTGCAAAGCTGACTTTCTGCAGAAGAGGCACATCTCAAGTTTTTTGCCCTGGCTCTTCGGCTGTGGGAGCAGAGGCCAACCGTTCGTGCTCTACTCCCTGGGATGCTGGGGAGCCGAGCACGGGTGCCAGAGAGGTTCCATTGTAATGGACTTTGAGTTGGGACATCGAGTAACCTCAGCAATGCGGATGGCACCGTTGCAAAGCTGACTTTCTGCAGAAGAGGCACAGCTCCAGTTTTTTGCCCTGGCTCTTCGGCTGTGGGAGCAGAGGCCAACCGTTCGTGCTCTACTCCCTGGGATGCTGGGCAGCCGAGCACTGGTGCCAATAATGTTCCATGGTAATGGACTTTGAGTTGGGAAATCGAGGAGCGACAGCAAAGCGGATGGCACCGTTGCAAAGCTGACTTTCTGCAGAAGAGGCACAGCTCAAGTTTTTTGCCCTGCCTCTTCGGCTGTGGGAGCAGAGGCCAACCGTTCGTGCTCTACTCCCTGGAATGCTGGGCAGCCGAGCACGGGTGCCAAAGAGGTTCCATTGTAATGGACTTTGAGTTGGGAAATCGAGGAGCGACAGCAATGCGGATGGCACTGTTGCAAAGATGACTTTCTGCAGAAGAGGCACAGCTCAAATTTTTTGCCCTGGCTCTTCGGCTGTGGGAGCAGAGGCCAACTGTTCGTTGTCTACTCCCTGAGATTCTGGGCAGCCGAGCACGGGTGCCAAAGAGGTTCCATTGTAATGGACTTTGAGTTGGGACGTCGAGGATCGACAGCAATGCGGATGGCACCGTTGCAAAGGTGACTTTCTGCAGAAGAGGCACAGCTCCAGTTTTTTGCCCTGGCTCTTCGGCTGTGGGAGCAGAGGCCAACCATTTGTCCTCTACTCCCTGGGATGCTGGGCAGCCGAGCACAGGTGCCAAAGAGTTTCCATTGTAATGGAATTTGAGTTGGGAAATGGAGGATCGACAGCAATGCGGACAGCACCGTTGCAAAGGTGACTTTCTGCAGAAGAGGCACAGCTCAAGCTTTTTGCCCTGGCTCTTCGGCTGTGGCAGCAGAGGCCAACCGTTCGTGCTCTACTCCGTGGGATGTTGGGCAGCCGAGCACGGGTGCAAAAGCGGTTCCATTGCAATGGACTTTGAGTTGGGAAATGGAGGAGCGACAGCAAAGCGGATGGCACCGTTGCAAAGCTGACTTTCTGCAGAAGAGGCACAGCTCCAGTTTTTTGTCCTGGCTCTTTGGCTGTGGGAGCAGAGGCCAACCGTTCGTGCTCTACTCCCTGGGATGCTGGGCAGCCCAGCACGGGTGCCAGAGAGGTTCCATTGCAATGGACTTTGAATTGGGAAATGGAGGAGCGACAGAAATGCGGATGGCACCGTTGCAAAGGTGACTTTCTGCAGAAGAGGCAGAGCTCAAGTTTTTTGCCCTGGCTCTTCGGCTGTGGGAGCAGAGGCCAACCGTTCGTGCTCTACTGCCTGGGATGCTGGGCAGCCGAGCACGGGTGCCAAAGATGTTCCATTGTAATGGACTTTGAGTTGTGAAATCGAGGAGCGACTGTAATGCGGATGGCACCGTTGCAAAGCTGACTTTCTGCAGAAGAGGCACATCTCAAGTTTTTTGCCCTGGCTCTTCGGCTGTGGGAGCAGAGGCCAACCGTTCGTGCTCTACTGCCTGGGATGCTGGGCAGCCCAGCACGGGTGCCAAAGAGATTCCATTGTAATGGACTTTGAGTTGTGAAATCGAAGAGCGACAGCAAAGCAGATGGCACCGTTGCAAAGCTGAGTTTCTGCAGAAGAGGCACAGCTCCAGTTTTTTGCCCTGGCTCTTCGGCTGTGGGAACAGAGGCCAACCGTTCGTGCTCTACTCCCTGGGATGCTGGGCAGCCCAGCACGGGTGCCAAAGAGGTTCCATTTTAATGGACCTTGAGTTGGGAAATGGAGGAGCGACAGCAATGCGGATGGCACCATTGCAAAGCTGACTTTCTGCAGAAGAGGCACAGCTCAAGTTTTTTGCCCTGGCCCTTCGGCTGTGGGAGCAGAGGCCAAACGTTCGTGCCCTAATCCCTGGGATGCTGGACAGACGAGCACGGGTGCCAAAGAGGTTCCATTGTAATGGACTTTGAGTTGGGACGTCGAGGAACCTCAGCAATGCGTATGGCACCGTTGCAAAGCTGACTTTCTGCAGAAGAGGCACAGCTCAAGCTTTTTGCCCTGGCTCTTCGGCTGTGGGAGCAGAGGCCAACCGTTCGTGCTCTACTCCCTGGGATGCTGGGCAGCCGAGCACGGGTGCCAAAGAGGTTCCATTGTAATGGACTTTGAGTTGGGAAATCGAGGAGCGACAGCAAAGCGTATGGCACCGTTGCAAAGCTGACTTTCTGCAGAAGAGGCAGAGCTCAAGTTTTTTGCCCTGGCTCTTCGGCTGTGGGAGCAGAGGCCAACCGTTCGTGGTCTACTCCCTGGGATGCTGGGCAGCCGAGCACAGGTGCCAAAGAGGTTGCATTGTAATGGACTTTGAGTTGGGACATCGAGGAACCTCAGCAATGCGGATGGCACCGTTGCAAAGCTGACTTTCTGCAGAAGAGGCACAGCTCAAGCTTTTTGCCATGGCTCTTCGGCTGTGGGAGCAGAGGCCAACCGTTCGTGCTCTACTCCCTGGGATGCTGGGCAGCCCAGCACGGGTGCCAGAGAGGTTCCATTGTAATGGACTTTGAATTGGGAAATGGAGGAGCGACAGAAATGTGGATGGCACCGTTGCAAAGGTGACTTTCTGCAGAAGAGGCAGAGCTCAAGTTTTTTGCCCTGGCTCTTCGACTGTGGGAGCAGAGGCCAACCGTTCGTGCTCTACTCCCTGGGATGCTGGGCAGCCGAGTACGGGTGCCAAAGAGGTTCCATTGTAATGGACTTTGAGTTGGGAAATGGAGGAGCGACAGCAATGCGGATGGCACCTTTGCAAAGCTGACTTTTTGCAGAAGAGGCACAGCTCAAGTTTTTTGCCCTGGCCCTTCGGCTGTGGGAGCAGATGCCAAACGTTCGTGCCCTAAACCCTGGGATGCTGGTCAGACGAGCACGGGTGCCAAAGAGGTTCCATTGTAATGGACTTTGAGTTGGGAAATCGAGGAGCGACAGCAAAGCGGATGGCACCGTTGCAAAGCTGACTTTCTGCAGAAGAGGCACAGCTCAAGTTTTTTGCCCTGGCTCTTCGGCTGTGGGAGCAGAGGCCAACCGTTCGTGCTCTACTCCCTGGGATGCTGGGCAGCCGAGCACTGGTGCCAAAGAGGTTCCATTGTAATGGACTTTGAGTTGGGAAATCGAGGAGCGACAGCAAAGCGGATGGCACCGTTGCAAAGCTGACTTTCTGCAGAAGAGGCACATCTCAAGTTTTTTGCCCTGGCTCTTCGGCTGTGGGAGCAGAGGCCAACCGTTCGTGCTCTACTCCCTGGGATGCTGGGGAGCCGAGCACGGGTGCCAGAGAGGTTCCATTGTAATGGACTTTGAGTTGGGACATCGAGTAACCTCAGCAATGCGGATGGCACCGTTGCAAAGCTGACTTTCTGCAGAAGAGGCACAGCTCCAGTTTTTTGCCCTGGCTCTTCGGCTGTGGGAGCAGAGGCCAACCGTTCGTGCTCTACTCCCTGGGATGCTGGGCAGCCGAGCACTGGTGCCAATAATGTTCCATGGTAATGGACTTTGAGTTGGGAAATCGAGGAGCGACAGCAAAGCGGATGGCACCGTTGCAAAGCTGACTTTCTGCAGAAGAGGCACAGCTCAAGTTTTTTGCCCTGCCTCTTCGGCTGTGGGAGCAGAGGCCAACCGTTCGTGCTCTACTCCCTGGAATGCTGGGCAGCCGAGCACGGGTGCCAAAGAGGTTCCATTGTAATGGACTTTGAGTTGGGAAATCGAGGAGCGACAGCAATGCGGATGGCACTGTTGCAAAGATGACTTTCTGCAGAAGAGGCACAGCTCAAATTTTTTGCCCTGGCTCTTCGGCTGTGGGAGCAGAGGCCAACTGTTCGTTGTCTACTCCCTGAGATTCTGGGCAGCCGAGCACTGGTGCCAAAGAGGTTCCATTGTAATGGACTTTGAGTTGGGACGTCGAGGATCGACAGCAATGCGGATGGCACCGTTGCAAAGGTGACTTTCTGCAGAAGAGGCACAGCTCCAGTTTTTTGCCCTGGCTCTTCGGCTGTGGGAGCAGAGGCCAACCATTTGTCCTCTACTCCCTGGGATGCTGGGCAGCCGAGCACAGGTGCCAAAGAGTTTCCATTGTAATGGAATTTGAGTTGGGAAATGGAGGATCGACAGCAATGCGGACAGCACCGTTGCAAAGGTGACTTTCTGCAGAAGAGGCACAGCTCAAGCTTTTTGCCCTGGCTCTTCGGCTGTGGCAGCAGAGGCCAACCGTTCGTGCTCTACTCCGTGGGATGTTGGGCAGCCGAGCACGGGTGCAAAAGCGGTTCCATTGCAATGGACTTTGAGTTGGGAAATGGAGGAGCGACAGCAAAGCGGATGGCACCGTTGCAAAGCTGACTTTCTGCAGAAGAGGCACAGCTCCAGTTTTTTGTCCTGGCTCTTTGGCTGTGGGAGCAGAGGCCAACCGTTCGTGCTCTACTCCCTGGGATGCTGGGCAGCCCAGCACGGGTGCCAGAGAGGTTCCATTGCAATGGACTTTGAATTGGGAAATGGAGGAGCGACAGAAATGCGGATGGCACCGTTGCAAAGGTGACTTTCTGCAGAAGAGGCAGAGCTCAAGTTTTTTGCCCTGGCTCTTCGGCTGTGGGAGCAGAGGCCAACCGTTCGTGCTCTACTGCCTGGGATGCTGGGCAGCCGAGCACGGGTGCCAAAGATGTTCCATTGTAATGGACTTTGAGTTGTGAAATCGAGGAGCGACTGTAATGCGGATGGCACCGTTGCAAAGCTGACTTTCTGCAGAAGAGGCACATCTCAAGTTTTTTGCCCTGGCTCTTCGGCTGTGGGAGCAGAGGCCAACCGTTCGTGCTCTACTGCCTGGGATGCTGGGCAGCCCAGCACGGGTGCCAAAGAGATTCCATTGTAATGGACTTTGAGTTGTGAAATCGAAGAGCGACAGCAAAGCAGATGGCACCGTTGCAAAGCTGAGTTTCTGCAGAAGAGGCACAGCTCCAGTTTTTTGCCCTGGCTCTTCGGCTGTGGGAACAGAGGCCAACCGTTCGTGCTCTACTCCCTGGGATGCTGGGCAGCCCAGCACGGGTGCCAAAGAGGTTCCATTTTAATGGACCTTGAGTTGGGAAATGGAGGAGCGACAGCAATGCGGATGGCACCGTTGCAAAGCTGACTTTCTGCAGAAGAGGCACAGCTCAAGTTTTTTGCCCTGGCCCTTCGGCTGTGGGAGCAGAGGCCAAACGTTCGTGCCCTAATCCCTGGGATGCTGGACAGACGAGCACGGGTGCCAAAGAGGTTCCATTGTAATGGACTTTGAGTTGGGACGTCGAGGAACCTCAGCAATGCGTATGGCACCGTTGCAAAGCTGACTTTCTGCAGAAGAGGCACAGCTCAAGCTTTTTGCCCTGGCTCTTCGGCTGTGGGAGCAGAGGCCAACCGTTCGTGCTCTACTCCCTGGGATGCTGGGCAGCCGAGCACGGGTGCCAAAGAGGTTCCATTGTAATGGACTTTGAGTTGGGAAATCGAGGAGCGACAGCAAAGCGTATGGCACCGTTGCAAAGCTGACTTTCTGCAGAAGAGGCAGAGCTCAAGTTTTTTGCCCTGGCTCTTCGGCTGTGGGAGCAGAGGCCAACCGTTCGTGGTCTACTCCCTGGGATGCTGGGCAGCCGAGCACAGGTGCCAAAGAGGTTGCATTGTAATGGACTTTGAGTTGGGACATCGAGGAACCTCAGCAATGCGGATGGCACCGTTGCAAAGCTGACTTTCTGCAGAAGAGGCACAGCTCAAGCTTTTTGCCATGGCTCTTCGGCTGTGGGAGCAGAGGCCAACCGTTCGTGCTCTACTCCCTGGGATGCTGGGCAGCCCAGCACGGGTGCCAGAGAGGTTCCATTGTAATGGACTTTGAATTGGGAAATGGAGGAGCGACAGAAATGTGGATGGCACCGTTGCAAAGGTGACTTTCTGCAGAAGAGGCAGAGCTCAAGTTTTTTGCCCTGGCTCTTCGACTGTGGGAGCAGAGGCCAACCGTTCGTGCTCTACTCCCTGGGATGCTGGGCAGCCGAGTACGGGTGCCAAAGAGGTTCCATTGTAATGGACTTTGAGTTGGGAAATGGAGGAGCGACAGCAATGCGGATGGCACCGTTGCAAAGCTGACTTTCTGCAGAAGAGGCACAGCTCAAGTTTTTTGCCCTGGCTCTTCGACTGTGGGAGCAGAGGCCAAGCGTTCGTGCTCTACTCCGTGGGATGCTGGGCAGCCCAGCACAGGTGCCAAAGAGGTTCCATTGTAATGGACTTTGAGTTGGGAAATGGAGGAGCGACAGCAAAGCGGATGGCACCGTTGCAAAGCTGACTTTCTGCAGAAGAGGCAGCTCAAGCTTTTTGCCCTGGCTCTTCGGCTGTGGGAGCAGAGGCCAACCGATCGTGCTCTACTCCCTGGGATGCTGGGCAGCCCAGCACGGGTGCCAAAGAGGTTCCATTGTAATGGACTTTGAGTTGGGAAATCGAAAAGCGACAGCAATGCGGATGGCACCGTTGCAAAGCTGACTTTCTGCAGAAGAGGCACAGCTCAAGCTTTTTGCCCTGGCTCTTCGGCTGTGGGAACAGAGGCCAACCGTTCGTGCTCTACTCCCTGGGATGCTGGGCAGCCCAGCACGGGTGCCAAAGAGGTTCCATTGTAATGGACCTTGAGTTAGGAAATGGAGGAGCGACAGCAATGCCGATGGCACCGTTGCAAAGCTGACTTTCTGCAGAAGAGGCACAGCTCAAGTTTTTTGCCCTGGCCCTTCGGCTGTGGGAGCAGAGGCCAAACGTTCGTGCCCTAATCCCTGGGATGCTGGACAGACGAGCACGGGTGCCAAAGAGGTTCCATTGTAATGGACTTTGAGTTGGGACGTCGAGGAACCTCAGCAATGCGTATGGCACCGTTGCAAAGCTGACTTTCTGCAGAAGAGGCACAGATCAAGCTTTTTGCCCTGGCTCTTCGGCTGTGGGAACAGAGGCCAACTGTTCGTGCTCTACTCCCTGGGATGGTGGGCAGCCGAGCACAGGTGACAATAATGTTCCATTGTAATGGACTTTGAGTTGGGAAATGTAGGAGCGACAGCATAGCGGATGGCACCGTTGCAAAGGTGGCTTTCTGCAGAAGAGGCACAGCTCCAGTTTTTTGCCCTGGCTCTTTGGCTGTGGGAGCAGAGGCCAACCGTTCGTGCTCTAATCCCTGGGATGCTGGGCAGCCGAGTACGGGTGCCAAAGATTTTCCATTGTAATGGACTTTGAGTTGGGAAATGGAGGATCGACAGCAATGCGGATGGCACCGTTGCAAAGCTGACTTTTTGCAGAAGAGGCACAGCTCAAGTTTTTTGTCCTGGCTCTTCGGCTGTGGGAGCAGAGGCCAACCGATCATGCTCTACTCCCTGGGATGCTTTACTGCCGGGCATGGGTGCCAAAGAGGTTCCATTGTAATGGACTTTGAGTTATGAAATGGAGGAGAGATAGCAATGCGGATGGCACCGTTGCAAAGGTGACTTTCTGCAGAAGAGGCACAGCTCCAGTTTTTTACCCTGGCTCTTCGGCTGTGGGAGCAGAGGCCAACCGTTCATGCTCTACTCCCTGGGATGCTGGGCAGCCGAGCACGGGTGCCAAAGAGGTTCCATTTTAATGGACTTTGAGTTGGGAAATGGAGGAGCGACAGCAATGCGGATGGCACCGTTGCAAAGGTGACTTTCTGCAGAAGAGGCACAGCTCCAGTTTTTTGCCCTGGCTCTTCGGCTGTGGGAGCAGAGGCCAACCGTTCGTGCTCTACTCCCTGGGATGCTGGGCAGCCGAGCACGGGTGCCAAAGAGGTTCCATTGTAATGGACTTTGAGTTGGGAAATGGAGGAGCGACAGCAATGCGGATGGCACCGTTGCAAAGCTGACTTTCTGCAGAAGAGGCACAGCTCAAGTTTTTTGCCCTGGCTCTTCGGCTGTGGGAGCAGAGGCCAACCGTTCGTGCTCTACTCCCTGGGATGCTGGGCAGCCCAAAACGGGTGCCAAAGAGGTTCCATTGTAACGGACTTTGAGTTGGGAAATGGAGGAACCTCAGCAATGCGGATGGCACCGTTGCAAAGCTGACTTTCTGCAGAAGAGGTACAGCTCAAGTTTTTTGCCCTGGATATTCGGCTGTGGGAGCAGAGGCCAACCGTTCGTGCTCTACTCCCTGGGATGCTGGGCAGCCCAGCACTGGTGCCAAAGAGATTCCATTGTAAAGGACTTTGAGTTGTGAAATCGAGGAGCGACAGCAATGCGGGTGGTACCGTTGCAAAGCTGACTTTCTGCAGAAGAGGCACAGCTGAAGCTTTTTGCCCTGGCTCTTCGGCTGTGGGAGCCAAGGCCAACCGTTCGTGCTCTACTCCCTGGGATGCTGGGCAACCAGGCACGGGTGCCAAAGAGATTCCATTGTAATGGACTTTGAGTTGGGAAATGGAGGAGCGGCACCAATGCGGATGGCACCGTTGCAAAGCTGACTTTCTGCAGAATAGACACAGCTCAAGCTTTTTGCCCTGGCTCTTCGGCTGTGGGAGCAGAGGCCAACCGTTCGTGCTCTACTGCCTGGGATGCTGGGCAGCCGAGCACGGGTGCCAAAGTGGTTCCATTGTAATGGACATTGAGTTGGGAAATGGAGGAGCGGCACCAATGCGGATGGCACCGTTGCAAAGCTGACTTTCTGCAGAAGAGGCACAGCTCAAGCTTTTTGCCCTGGCTCTTCGGCTGTGGGAGCAGAGGCCAACCGATCATGCTCTACTCCCTGGGATGCTGGACAGCCGGCCATGGGTGCCAAAGAGGTTCCATTGTAATGGACTTTGAGTTGGGAAATGGAGGAGCGACAGCAATGCGGATGGCACCGTTGCAAAGCTGACTTTCTGCAGAAGAGGCACAGCTCAGACTTTTTGCCCTGGCTCTTCAGCTGTGGGAGCAGAGGCCAACCGTTCGTGCTCTACTCCCTGGGATGCTGGGCAGCCCAGCAAGGGTGCCAGATATGTTCCATTGTATTGGACTTTGAGTTGAGACATCGAGGAACCTCAGCAATGCGGATGGCACCTTTGCAAAGCTGACTTTCTGCAGAAGAGGCACAGCTCAAGCTTTTTGCCCTGACTCTTTGGCTGTGGGAGCAGAGGCCAACCGTTCGTGCTCTACTCCCTGGCATTCTGGGCAGCCGAGCACGGGTGCCAAAGAGGTTCCATTGTAATGGACTTTGAGTTGGGAAATGGAGGAGCGACAGCAATGCGGATGGCACCGTTGCAAAGGTGACTTTCTGCAGAAGAGGCACAGCTCAAGTTTTTTGCCCTGGCTCTTCAGCTGTGGGAACAGAGGCCAACCGTTCGTGCTCTACTCCCTGGGATGCTGGGCAGCCGAGCACTGGTGCCAAAGAGGTTCCACTGTAATGGACTTTGAGTTGGGAAATGGAGGAGGGACAGCAATGCGGATGGCACCGTTGCAAAGCTGACTTTCTGCAGAAGAGGCACAGCTCAGACTTTTTGCCCTGGCTCTTCAGCTGTGGGAGCAGAGGCCAACCGTTCGTGCTCTACTGCCTGGGATGCTGGGCAGCCGAGCACAGGCGCCAAAGAGGTTCCATTGTAATGGACTTTGAGTTGGGAAATGGAGGAGCGACTGCAAAGCGGATGGCACCGTTGCAAAGCTGACTTTCTGCAGAAGAGGCACAGCTCCAGTTTTTTGCCCTGGCTCTTTGGCTGTGGGATCAGAGGCCAACCGTTCGTGCTCTACTGCCTGGGATGCTGGGCAGCCCAGCACGGGTGCCCAAGAGATTCCATTGTAATGGACTTTGAGTTGGGAAATGGAGGAGCGACAGCAATGCGGATGGCACCGTTGCAAAGCTGACTTTCTGCAGAAGAGGCACAGCTCAAGTTTTTTGCCCTGGCTCTTCGGTTGTGGGAGCAGAGGCCAACCGTTCGTGCTCTGCTCCCTGGGATGCTGGGCATCCGGGCACGGGTGCCAAAGAGGTTCCATTGTAATGGACTTTGAGTTGGGACATCGAGGAACCTCAGCAATGCGGATGGCACCGTTGCAAAGGTGACTTTCTGCAGAAGAGGCACAGCTCAAGCTTTTTGCCCTGGCTCTTCGGCTGTGGGAGCAGAGGCCAACCGTTCGTGCTCTACTCCCTGCGATGCTGGGCAGCCCAGCACGGGTGCCAAAGAGGTTCCATTGTAATGGACTTTGAGTTGGGAAATGGAGGAGCAGCACCAATGTGGATGGCACCGTTGCAAAGCTGACTTTGTGCAGAAGAGGCACAGCTCAATTTTTTTGCCCTGGCTGTTCGGCTGTGGCAGCAGAGGCCAACCGTTCGTGCTCTGCTCCCTGTTATGCTAGGCAGCCGAGCACGGGTGCCAAAGAGGTTCCATTGTAATGGACTTTGAGTTGGGAAATGGAGGAGCGACAGCAATGCGGATGGCACCGTTGCAAAGCTGACTTTCTGCAGAAGAGGCACAGCTCAAGCTTTTTGCCCTGGCTCTTCGGCTGTGGGAGCAGAGGCCAACCGATCATGCTCTACTCCCTGGGATGCTTTACTGCCGGGCATGGGTGCCAAAGAGGTTCCATTGTAATGGACTTTGAGTTGTGAAATGGAGGAGCGACAGCAAAGCGGATGGCACCGTTGCAAAGGTGACTTTCTGCAGAAGAGGCACAGCTCAAGCTTTTTGCCCTGGCTCTTCGGCTTTGGGAGCAGAGGTCAAGCATTCGTGCTCTACTCCCTGGAATGCTGGGCAGGCGAGCACGGGTGCCAAAGACGTTCCATTGTAATGGACTTTGAGTTGGGAAATGGAGGAGCGACAGCAATGCGGATGGCACCGTTGCAAAGCTGACTTTCTGCAGAAGAGGCACAGCTCAAGTTTTTTGCCCTGGCTCTTCGGCTGTGGGAGCAGAGGCCAAGCGTTCGTGCTCTACTCCCTGGGATGCTGGGCAGGCGAGCACGGGTGCCAAAGACGTTCCATTGTAATGGACTTTGAGTTGGGAAATGGAGGAGCGACAGCAATGCGGATGGCACCGTTGCAAAGGTGACTTTCTGCAGAAGAGGCACAGCTCAAGAGTTTTGCCCTGGCTCTTCGGCTGTTTGAGCAGAGGCCAACCGTTCGTGCTCTACTCCCTGGGATGCTGGGCAGCCGAGCACTGGTGCCAAAGAGGTTTCATTGTAACGGACTTTGAGTTGGGTAATCGAGGAGCGACAGCAATGCGGATGGCACCGTTGCAAAGCTGACTTTCTGCAGAAGAGTCACAGCTCAAGCTTTTTGCCCTGGCTCTTCGGCTGTGGGAGCAGAGGCCAACCGTTCGTGCTCTACTCCGTGGGATGCTGGGCAGCCGAGCACTGGTGCCAGAGAGGTTCCATTGTAATGGACTTTGAGTTGGGAAATGGAGGAGCGACAGCAATGCGGATGGCACCGTTTGAAATCTGACTTTCTGCAGAAGAGGCACAGCTCAAGCTTTTTGCCCTGGCTCTTCAGCTGTGGGAGCAGAGGCCAACCGTTCGTGGTCTACTCCCTGGGATGCTGGGCAGCCGAGCACGGGTGCCAGAGAGGTTCCATTGTAATGGACTTTGAGTTGGGAAATGGAGGAGCGACAGCAATGCGGATGGCACCGTTGCAAAGCTGACTTTCTGCAGAAGAGGCACAGCTCAAGCTTTTTGCCCTGGTTCTTCGGCTGTGGGAGCAGAGGCCAACCGTTCGTGCTCTACTCCCTGGGATGCTGGGCAGCCCAGCACGGGTGCCAAAGAGGTTCCATTGTAATGGACTTTGAGTTGGAACATGGAGGAGCGACAGCAATGCGGATGGCACCGTTGCAAAGCTGACTTTCTGCAGAAGAGGCACAGCTCAAGCTTTTTGCCCTGGCTCTTCGGCTGTGGGAGCAGAGGCCAACCGTTCGTGCTCTACTCCCTGGGATGCTGGGCAGCCGAGCACGGGTGCCAAAGACGTTCCATTGTGTCCTGGTTTAGCAGTAGCAGTCATTTTTTCTACTGGTGCAGTGCTGTGTTTTGACTTTCGACCTGGGAATAATACTGATAAAGCCGATGTTTTCAGTTGCTGGTCAGAATGTTTACCCTGAGCAAGGACTTTGTGAGTCTCATGCTCTGCCAAGGAGGAGGAGAAGCCAGGAGGAAGCAGGGACAGGACACCTGACCCAAACTAGCCAAAGAGGTATTCCATACCATAGCACGTCATGCCCAGGATGTAGAATGGAGAGTTCCCGGAAGGGCTGGATCAAGGCAGGGTGGGGGTGAGGTACCGGTTGGTGAGCGGTTGTATTCTCTTGCTTGTTATTTCCTTTATCATTATTACTATTAGTGGTAGCAGTAGTGATTTGTGTTATACCTTAGTTATTAAACTGTTCTTATCTCAACCCGTGGGAGCTGCATTCTTTTGATTCTCCTCCCCGTCCCTCCAGAAGCGGAGGGAAGAAAGGTGGTGGGGGGGGGGAAGTGGACTGCGTGGTTCTGATTTACGGCCTGGGCTTAAACCACGACAGTTCTTTGTGGCGCCCAACGTGGGGCAGGAAGGGTTGAGATAACAACAGATCTGACTGAGGCACAATGCTGATTTATGGGCTCTCAAAGTTGTTCTTTTTGATGTCACAGTTTCTGTATGTCGTAGCTTGCTTGGAGCTGGTATTTGCTGTGTTAGTGTTTATCAAGTGTGGGCCTTGGGCTAAGGTTCTTGTTTCATTGTACTTTATGGTAATGGCTTGCGATACGGGGGGGCTCCGGCAGCAGGGCGGGATGGACGTGGCCGTGGACTTGTACCTGGCCGTCCCGCTGCTCTTCACCGTCCTGGCCCTCGTCCTCGCCTCCGTCTTTGTGAGGCTGCGGGGAGCCGAGGGGGAGCGGCCCCGGGAGCCGGCGGCGGCCGAAGCGGCCCGGGAGAGCGTCCCCGGGGACCAAGCGGCGGCGGGAGCGGGGCCGGAGGCTGGGAAGGAGGTGGCTGCCGAGCAGCGGGAGGAGGCGGCGGAGGAGCCGAGCCCCACGGCCGAGCCCAGCCCCGCGGCGGCCGAGAGCATTCCCCAGCAGCCGTCTGCCGAGCCCCGTGAGCCTGAGCCACAGGAGGATGCAGGAGACCCCGCAGCATTTCCCAGCAAGGCAGAGGAGGAAGATCTGGACTCAGAAAAAGAGAAGCTGGTGGTGAGAGAGCCTTCAAGCACAACAGCTACACCAGCCCCAGTGACAAGTACAGCAGCAGCATTTGAGAGTTCTGAAGGTTTTGAATGGCCTTTGGGTACCCTTGGAACCTGCCTGCTGATTGTGATGGGGATCACCATGTTGGCACACACACAAAGTGTGTTCTACCCACGACCATTTTGTCTGATCCTGAGAGTTAAGCAGAGTCAGGTTTGGGTCTTGTCTGGGTTTAGACAATACAGGGGGACCGAGAGGTTTTCCCCAAGGCTGGACAGCCATGAGTGTCATGGTGTGTGGGACAGTATGGGCGAGTATCTAATCCACTGGGCCCCTCCAGTGCTTTGGAAGCGTCGGAGATGGAAGGCAGCTGTGTGGAGACAAGTTGCAGAGACTGCTGCAGGGGAGGGTGAATTATTTTGAGCCTGATGGGCCCATGACACTTCAGGCCATCAGGGCAGAGATGCAACATAGAGATGGACTCACGATCGAGGGGTGGACTTTGCAATGGGCCTCTCCTGCTCTGAAAGACTGTTACAAGTGATGGTATATTGAAAATGTGGGATCTGAGCATGACATGAATGGTATGGAATAAGGGGTGGATACTGTCCTGGTTTAGCAGTAGCAGTCATTTTTTCTACTGGTGCAGTGCTGTGTTTTGACTTTCGACCTGGGAATAATACTGATAAAGCCGATGTTTTCAGTTGCTGGTCAGAATGTTTACCCTGAGCAAGGACTTTGTGAGTCTCATGCTCTGCCAGGGAGGAGGAGAAGCCAGGAGGAAGCAGGGACAGGACACCTGACCCAAACTAGCCAAAGAGGTATTCCATACCATAGCACGTCATGCCCAGGATGTAGAATGGAGAGTTCCCGGAAGGGCTGGATCAAGGCAGGGTGGGGGTGAGGTACCGGTTGGTGAGCGGTTGTATTCTCTTGCTTGTTATTACCTTTATCATTATTACTATTAGTGGTAGCAGTAGTGATTTGTGTTATACCTTAGTTATTAAACTGTTCTTATCTCAACCCGTGGGAGCTGTATTCTTTTGATTCTCCTCCCCGTCCCTCCAGAAGCGGAGGGAAGAAAGGTGGGGGGGGGGGGGGAAGTGGACTGCGTGGTTCTGATTTACGGCCTGGGCTTAAACCACGACACATTGTAATGGACTTTGAGTTGGGAAATCGAGGAGCGACAGCAAAGCGGATGGCACCGTTGCAAAGCTGACTTTCTGCAGAAGAGGCACAGCTCAAGTTTTTTGCCCTGGCTCTTCAGCTGTGGGAACAGAGGCCAACCGTTCGTGCTCTACTCCCTGGGATGGTGGTCAGCCGAGCACGGGTGCCAAAGAGGTTCCATTGTAATGGACTTTGAGTTGTGAAATCGACGAGCGACAGCAATGCGGATGGCACCGTTGCAAAGCTGACTTTCTGCAGAAGAGGCACAGCTCAAGTTTTTTGCCCTGGCTCTTCGGCTGTGGGAGCAGAGGCCAACCATTCGTGCTCTACTCCCTGGGATGCTGGGCAGCCCAGCACGGGTGCCAAAGAGGTTCCATTGTAATGGACTTTGAGTTGGGAAATCGAAGGGCGACAGCAAAGTGGATGGCACCGTTGCAAAGCTGACTTTCTGCAGAATAGACACAGCTCAAGTTTTTTGCCCTGGCTCTTCGGCTGTGGGAACAGAGGCCAACCGTTCGTGCTCTACTCCCTGGGATGGTGGTCAGCCGAGCACGGGTGCCAAAGAGGTTCCATTGTAATGGACTTTGAGTTGTGAAATCGACGAGCGACAGCAATGCGGATGGCACTGTTGCAAAGCTGACTTTCTGCAGAAGAGGCACAGCTCAAGCTTTTTGCCCTAGCTCTTCGGCTGTGGGAGCAGAGGACAACCATTCGTGCTCTACTGCCTGGGATGCTGGGCAGCCCAGCACGGGTGCCAAAGAGGTTCCATTGTAATGGACTTTGAGTTGGGAAATCGAAGGGCGACAGCAAAGCGGATGGCACCGTTGCAAAGCTGACTTTCTGCAGAAGAGGCACAGCTCAAGTTTTTTGCCCTGGCTCTTCGACTGTGGGAGCAGAGGCCAAACGTTCGTGCTCTACTCCCTGGGATGCTGGGCAGCCGAGCACGGGTGCCAAAGAGGTTCCATTGTAATGGACTTTGAGTTGTGAAATCGAGGAGCGACAGCAATGCGGATGGCACCGTTGCAAAGGTGACTTTCTGCAGAAGAGGCACAGCTCAAGCTTTTTGCCCTGGCTCTTCGGCTGTGGGAGCCGAGGCCAAGCGTTCGTGCTCTGCTCCCTGGGATGCTGGGCCGCCCAGGACGGGTGCCAAAGAGATTCCATTGTAATGGACTTTGAGTTGGGAAATGTAGGAGCGACAGCAATGCAGATGGCACCGTTGCAAACCTGACTTTCTGCAGAAGAGGCACAGCTCCAGTTTTTTGCCCTGGCTCTTCGGCTGTGGGAGCAGAGGCCAACCATTCGTGCTCTACTGCCTGGGATGCTGGGCAGCCGAGCACTGGTGCCAAAGAGGTTCCATTGTAATTGACTTTGAGTTGGGAAATGGAGGAGCGACAGCAATGCCGATGGCACCGTTGCAAAGCTGACTTTCTGCAGAAGAGGCACAGCTCAAGCTTTTTGCCCTGGCTCTTCGGCTGTGGGAGCAGAGGCCAACCGTTCGTGCTCTACTCCCTGGGATGCTGGGCAGACCAGCACGGGTGCCAAAGAGGTTCCATTGTAATGGACTTTGAGTTGGGAAATGGAGGAGCGACAGCAATGCGGATGGCACCGTTGCAAAGCTGACTTTCTGCAGGAGAGGCACAGCTCAAGTTTTTTGCCCTGGCTCTTCGGCTGTGGGAGCAGAGGCCAACCGTTCGTGCTCTACTCCCTGGGATGCTGGGCAGCCGAGCACGGGTGCCAAAGAGGTTCCATTGTAATGGACTTTGAGTTGGGAAATTGAGGAACCTCAGCAATGAGGATGGTACCGTTGCAAAGCTGACTTTCTGCAGAAGAGGCACAGCTCAAGTTTTTTGCCCTGGCTCTTCGGCTGTGGGAGCAGAGGCCAACCGTTCGTGCTCTACTGCCTGGGATGCTGGGCAGCCCAGCACGGGTGCCAAGAATGTTCCATTGTAATGGACTTTGAGTGAGGACGTAGATGAACCTTCAGCAATGCGGATGGCACCGTTGCAAAGCTGACTTTCTGTAGAAGAGGCACAGCTCAAGCTTTTTGCCCTGGCTCTTCGGCTGTGGGAGCAGAGGCCAACCGTTCGTGCTCAATTCACTGGGATGCTGGGCAGCCGAGCACGGGTGCCAAAGAGGTTCCATTGTAATGGACTTTGAGTTGGAAAATGGAAGAGCGACAGCAATGCGGATGGCACCGTTGCAAAGGTGACTTTCTGCAGAAGAGGCACAGCTCAAGCTTTTTGCCCTGGCTCTTCGGCTGTGGGAGCAGAGGCCAACCGTTCGTGCTCTACTCCCTGGGATGCTGGGCAGCCCAGCACGGGTGCCAAAGAGGTTCCATTGTAATGGACTTTGAGTTGGAAAATGGAGGAGCGACAGCAATGCGGATGGCACCGCTGCAAAGCTGACTTTCTGCAGAAGAGTCACAGCTCAAGTTTTTTGCCCTGGCTCTTCGGCTGTGGGAGCAGAGGCCAACCGTTCGTGCTCTACTCCGTGGGATGCTGGGCAGCCGGGCACGGATGCCAAAGACGTTCCATTGTAATGGACTTTGAGTTGTGAAATCGAGGAGCGACAGCAATGCGGGTGGCACCGTTGCAAAGCTGACTTTCTGCAGAAGAGGCACAGCTCAATTTTTTTGCCCTGGCTCTTCGGCTGTGGGAGCAGAGGCCAAACGTTCGTGGTCTGCTCCCTGGGATGCTGGGCAGCCCAGCACGGGTGCCAAAGAGGTTCGATTGTAATGGACTTTGAGTTGGGAAATGGAGGAGCGACAGCAATGCGGATGGCACCGTTGCAAAGCTGACTTTCTGCAGAAGAGGCACAGCTCAAGTTTTTTGCCCTGGCTCTTCGGCTGTGGGAGCAGAGGCCAACCGTTCGTGCTCTACTCCCTGGCATTCTGGGCAGCCGAGCACGGGTGCCAAAGAGGTTCCATTGTAATGGACTTTGAGTTGGGAAATGGAGGAGCGACAGCAATGCGGATGGCACCGTTGCAAAGCTGACTTTCTGCAGAAGAGGCACAGCTCAAGTTTTTTGCCCTGGCTCTTCAGCTGTGGGAACAGAGGCCAAACGTTCGTGCTCTACTCCCTGGGATGCTGGGCAGCCGAGCACTGGTGCCAAAGAGGTTCCACTGTAATGGACTTTGAGTTGGGAAATGGAGGAGGGACAGCAATGCGGATGGCACCGTTGCAAAGCTGACTTTCTGCAGAAGAGGCACAGCTCAAACTTTTTGCCCTGGCTCTTCAGCTGTGGGAGCAGAGGCCAACCGTTCGTGCTCTACTCCCTGGGATGCTGGGCAGCCGAGCACAGGCGCCAAAGAGGTTCCATTGTAATGGACTTTGAGTTGGGAAACGGAGGAGCGACAGCAATGCGGATGGCACCGTTGCAAAGCTGACTTTCTGCAGAAGAGGCACAGCTCCAGTTTTTTGCCCTGGCTCTTTGGCTGTGGGATCAGAGGCCAACCGTTCGTGCTCTACTGCCTGGGATGCTGGGCAGCCCAGCACGGGTGCCCAAGAGATTCCATTGTAATGGACTTTGAGTTGGGAAATGGAGGAGCGACAGCAATGCGGATGGCACCGTTGCAAAGCTGACTTTCTGCAGAAGAGGCACAGCTCAAGTTTTTTGCCCTGCCTCTTCGGCTGTGGGAGCAGAGGCCAACCGTTCGTGCTCTGCTCCCTGGGATGCTGGGCAGCCGGGCACGGGTGCCAAAGAGGTTCCATTGTAATGGACTTTGAGTTGGGAAATGGAGGAGCGACAGCAATGCGGATGGCACCGTTGCAAAGGTGACTTTCTGCAGAAGAGGCACAGCTCAAGCTTTTTGCCCTGGCTCTTCGGCTGTGGGAGCAGAGGCCAACCGTTCGTGCTCTACTGCCTGGGATGCTGGGCAGCCCAGCACGGGTGCCAAAGAGGTTCCATTGTAATGGACTTTGAGTTGGGAAATGGAGGAGCAGCACCAATGTGGATGGCACCGTTGCAAAGCTGACTTTGTGCAGAAGAGGCACAGCTCCAGTTTTTTGCCCTGGCTCTTCGGCTGTGGGAGCAGAGGCCAACCGTTCGTGCTCTGCTCCCTGTTATGCTAGGCAGCCGAGCACGGGTGCCAAAGAGGATCCATTGTAATGGACTTTGAGTTGGGAAATGGAGGAGCGACAGCAATGCGGATGGCACCGTTGCAAAGCTGACTTTCTGCAGAAGAGGCACAGCTCAAGCTTTTTGCCCTGGCTCTTCGGCTGTGGGAGCAGAGGCCAACCGATCATGCTCTACTCCCTGGGATGCTTTACTGCCGGGCATGGGTGCCAAAGAGGTTCCATTGTAATGGACTTTGAGTTGTGAAATGGAGGAGCGACAGCAAAGCGGATGGCACCGTTGCAAAGGTGACTTTCTGCAGAAGAGGCACAGCTCAAGCTTTTTGCCCTGGCTCTTCGGCTTTGGGAGCAGAGGTCAAGCATTCGTGCTCTACTCCCTGGAATGCTGGGCAGGCGAGCACGGGTGCCAAAGACGTTCCATTGTAATGGACTTTGAGTTGGGAAATGGAGGAGCGACAGCAATGCGGATGGCACCGTTGCAAAGCTGACTTTCTGCAGAAGAGGCACAGCTCAAGTTTTTTGCCCTGGCTCTTCGGCTGTGGGAGCAGAGGCCAACCGTTCGTGCTCTACTCCCTGGGATGCTGGGCAGGCGAGCACGGGTGCCAAAGAGGTTCCATTGTAATGGACTTTGAGTTGGGAAATGGAGGAGCGACAGCAATGCGGATGGCACCGTTGCAAAGGTGACTTTCTGCAGAAGAGGCACAGCTCAAGAGTTTTGCCCTGGCTCTTCGGCTGTTTGAGCAGAGGCCAACCGTTCGTGCTCTACTCCCTGGGATGCTGGGCAGCCGAGCACTGGTGCCAAAGAGGTTTCATTGTAACGGACTTTGAGTTGGGTAATCGAGGAGCGACAGCAATGCGGATGGCACCGTTGCAAAGCTGACTTTCTGCAGAAGAGTCACAGCTCAAGCTTTTTGCCCTGGCTCTTCGGCTGTGGGAGCAGAGGCCAACCGTTCGTGCTCTACTCCCTGGGATGCTGGGCAGCCGAGCAGTGGTGCCAGAGAGGTTCCATTGTAATGGACTTTGAGTTGGGAAATGGAGGAGCGACAGCAATGCGGATGGCACCGTTTGAAATCTGACTTTCTGCAGAAGAGGCACAGCTCAAGCTTTTTGCCCTGGCTCTTCAGCTGTGGGAGCAGAGGCCAACCGTTCGTGGTCTACTCCCTGGGATGCTGGGCAGCCGAGCACGGGTGCCAGAGAGGTTCCATTGTAATGGACTTTGAGTTGGGAAATGGAGGAGCGACAGCAATGCGGATGGCACCGTTGCAAAGCTGACTTTCTGCAGAAGAGGCACAGCTCAAGTTTTTTGCCCTGGCTCTTCGGCTGTGGGAGCAGAGGCCAACCGTTCGTGCTCTGCTCCCTGGGATGCTGGGCAGCCGGGCACGGGTGCCAAAGAGGTTCCATTGTAATGGACTTTGAGTTGGGAAATGGAGGAGCGACAGCAATGCGGATGGCACCGTTGCAAAGGTGACTTTCTGCAGAAGAGGCACAGCTCAAGCTTTTTGCCCTGGCTCTTCGGCTGTGGGAGCAGAGGCCAACCGTTCGTGCTCTACTGCCTGGGATGCTGGGCAGCCCAGCACGGGTGCCAAAGAGGTTCCATTGTAATGGACTTTGAGTTGGGAAATGGAGGAGCAGCACCAATGTGGATGGCACCGTTGCAAAGCTGACTTTGTGCAGAAGAGGCACAGCTCAATTTTTTTGCCCTGGCTCTTCGGCTGTGGGAGCAGAGGCCAACCGTTCGTGCTCTGCTCCCTGTTATGCTAGGCAGCCGAGCACGGGTGCCAAAGAGGATCCATTGTAATGGACTTTGAGTTGGGAAATGGAGGAGCGACAGCAATGCGGATGGCACCGTTGCAAAGCTGACTTTCTGCAGAAGAGGCACAGCTCAAGCTTTTTGCCCTGGCTCTTCGGCTGTGGGAGCAGAGGCCAACCGATCATGCTCTACTCCCTGGGATGCTTTACTGCCGGGCATGGGTGCCAAAGAGGTTCCATTGTAATGGACTTTGAGTTGTGAAATGGAGGAGCGACAGCAAAGCGGATGGCACCGTTGCAAAGCTGACTTTCTGCAGAAGAGGCACAGCTCAAGCTTTTTGCCCTGGCTCTTCGGCTTTGGGAGCAGAGGTCAAGCATTCGTGCTCTACTCCCTGGAATGCTGGGCAGGCGAGCACGGGTGCCAAAGACGTTCCATTGTAATGGACTTTGAGTTGGGAAATGGAGGAGCGACAGCAATGCGGATGGCACCGTTGCAAAGCTGACTTTCTGCAGAAGAGGCACAGCTCAAGTTTTTTGCCCTGGCTCTTTGGCTGTGGGAGCAGAGGCCAAGCGTTTGTGCTCTACTCCCTGGGATGCTGGGCAGGCGAGCACGGGTGCCAAAGACGTTCCATTGTAATGGACTTTGAGTTGGGAAATGGAGGAGCGACAGCAATGCGGATGGCACCGTTGCAAAGCTGACTTTCTGCAGAAGAGGCACAGCTCAAGAGTTTTGCCCTGGCTCTTCGGCTGTTTGAGCAGAGGCCAACCGTTCGTGCTCTACTCCCTGGGATGCTGGGCAGCCGAGCACTGGTGCCAAAGAGGTTTCATTGTAACGGACTTTGAGTTGGGTAATCGAGGAGCGACAGCAATGCGGATGGCACCGTTGCAAAGCTGACTTTCTGCAGAAGAGTCACAGCTCAAGCTTTTTGCCCTGGCTCTTCGGCTGTGGGAGCAGAGGCCAACCGTTCGTGCTCTACTCCCTGGGATGCTGGGCAGCCGAGCACTGGTGCCAGAGAGGTTCCATTGTAATGGACTTTGAGTTGGGAAATGGAGGAGCGACAGCAATGCGTATGGCACCGTTTGAAATCTGACTTTCTGCAGAAGAGGCACAGCTCAAGCTTTTTGCCCTGGCTCTTCAGCTGTGGGAGCAGAGGCCAACCGTTCGTGGTCTACTCCCTGGGATGCTGGGCAGCCGAGCACGGGTGCCAGAGAGGTTCCATTGTAATGGACTTTGAGTTGGGAAATGGAGGAGCGACAGCAATGCGGATGGCACCGTTGCAAAGCTGACTTTCTGCAGAAGAGGCACAGCTCAAGCTTTTTGCCCTGGTTCTTCGGCTGTGGGAGCAGAGGCCAACCGTTCGTGCTCTACTCCCTGGGATGCTGGGCAGCCCAGCACGGGTGCCAAAGAGGTTCCATTGTAATGGACTTTGAGTTGGAACATGGAGGAGCGACAGCAATGCGGATGGCACCGTTGCAAAGCTGACTTTCTGCAGAAGAGGCACAGCTCAAGCTTTTTGCCCTGGCTCTTCGGCTGTGGGAGCAGAGGCCAACCGTTCGTGCTCTACTCCCTGGGATGCTGGGCAGCCGAGCACGGGTGCCAAAGACGTTCCATTGTGTCCTGGTTTAGCAGTAGCAGTCATTTTTTCTACTGGTGCAGTGCTGTGTTTTGACTTTCGACCTGGGAATAATACTGATAAAGCCGATGTTTTCAGTTGCTGGTCAGAATGTTTACCCTGAGCAAGGACTTTGTGAGTCTCATGCTCTGCCAAGGAGGAGGAGAAGCCAGGAGGAAGCAGGGACAGGACACCTGACCCAAACTAGCCAAAGAGGTATTCCATACCATAGCACGTCATGCCCAGGATGTAGAATGGAGAGTTCCCGGAAGGGCTGGATCAAGGCAGGGTGGGGGTGAGGTACCGGTTGGTGAGCGGTTGTATTCTCTTGCTTGTTATTTCCTTTATCATTATTACTATTAGTGGTAGCAGTAGTGATTTGTGTTATACCTTAGTTATTAAACTGTTCTTATCTCAACCCGTGGGAGCTGCATTCTTTTGATTCTCCTCCCCGTCCCTCCAGAAGCGGAGGGAAGAAAGGTGGTGGGGGGGGGGAAGTGGACTGCGTGGTTCTGATTTACGGCCTGGGCTTAAACCACGACAGTTCTTTGTGGCGCCCAACGTGGGGCAGGAAGGGTTGAGATAACAACAGATCTGACTGAGGCACAATGCTGATTTATGGGCTCTCAAAGTTGTTCTTTTTGATGTCACAGTTTCTGTATGTCGTAGCTTGCTTGGAGCTGGTATTTGCTGTGTTAGTGTTTATCAAGTGTGGGCCTTGGGCTAAGGTTCTTGTTTCATTGTACTTTATGGTAATGGCTTGCGATACGGGGGGGCTCCGGCAGCAGGGCGGGATGGACGTGGCCGTGGACTTGTACCTGGCCGTCCCGCTGCTCTTCACCGTCCTGGCCCTCGTCCTCGCCTCCGTCTTTGTGAGGCTGCGGGGAGCCGAGGGGGAGCGGCCCCGGGAGCCGGCGGCGGCCGAAGCGGCCCGGGAGAGCGTCCCCGGGGACCAAGCGGCGGCGGGAGCGGGGCCGGAGGCTGGGAAGGAGGTGGCTGCCGAGCAGCGGGAGGAGGCGGCGGAGGAGCCGAGCCCCACGGCCGAGCCCAGCCCCGCGGCGGCCGAGAGCATTCCCCAGCAGCCGTCTGCCGAGCCCCGTGAGCCTGAGCCACAGGAGGATGCAGGAGACCCCGCAGCATTTCCCAGCAAGGCAGAGGAGGAAGATCTGGACTCAGAAAAAGAGAAGCTGGTGGTGAGAGAGCCTTCAAGCACAACAGCTACACCAGCCCCAGTGACAAGTACAGCAGCAGCATTTGAGAGTTCTGAAGGTTTTGAATGGCCTTTGGGTACCCTTGGAACCTGCCTGCTGATTGTGATGGGGATCACCATGTTGGCACACACACAAAGTGTGTTCTACCCACGACCATTTTGTCTGATCCTGAGAGTTAAGCAGAGTCAGGTTTGGGTCTTGTCTGGGTTTAGACAATACAGGGGGACCGAGAGGTTTTCCCCAAGGCTGGACAGCCATGAGTGTCATGGTGTGTGGGACAGTATGGGCGAGTATCTAATCCACTGGGCCCCTCCAGTGCTTTGGAAGCGTCGGAGATGGAAGGCAGCTGTGTGGAGACAAGTTGCAGAGACTGCTGCAGGGGAGGGTGAATTATTTTGAGCCTGATGGGCCCATGACACTTCAGGCCATCAGGGCAGAGATGCAACATAGAGATGGACTCACGATCGAGGGGTGGACTTTGCAATGGGCCTCTCCTGCTCTGAAAGACTGTTACAAGTGATGGTATATTGAAAATGTGGGATCTGAGCATGACATGAATGGTATGGAATAAGGGGTGGATACTGTCCTGGTTTAGCAGTAGCAGTCATTTTTTCTACTGGTGCAGTGCTGTGTTTTGACTTTCGACCTGGGAATAATACTGATAAAGCCGATGTTTTCAGTTGCTGGTCAGAATGTTTACCCTGAGCAAGGACTTTGTGAGTCTCATGCTCTGCCAGGGAGGAGGAGAAGCCAGGAGGAAGCAGGGACAGGACACCTGACCCAAACTAGCCAAAGAGGTATTCCATACCATAGCACGTCATGCCCAGGATGTAGAATGGAGAGTTCCCGGAAGGGCTGGATCAAGGCAGGGTGGGGGTGAGGTACCGGTTGGTGAGCGGTTGTATTCTCTTGCTTGTTATTACCTTTATCATTATTACTATTAGTGGTAGCAGTAGTGATTTGTGTTATACCTTAGTTATTAAACTGTTCTTATCTCAACCCGTGGGAGCTGTATTCTTTTGATTCTCCTCCCCGTCCCTCCAGAAGCGGAGGGAAGAAAGGTGGGGGGGGGGGGGGGAAGTGGACTGCGTGGTTCTGATTTACGGCCTGGGCTTAAACCACGACACATTGTAATGGACTTTGAGTTGGGAAATCGAGGAGCGACAGCAAAGCGGATGGCACCGTTGCAAAGCTGACTTTCTGCAGAAGAGGCACAGCTCAAGTTTTTTGCCCTGGCTCTTCAGCTGTGGGAACAGAGGCCAACCGTTCGTGCTCTACTCCCTGGGATGGTGGTCAGCCGAGCACGGGTGCCAAAGAGGTTCCATTGTAATGGACTTTGAGTTGTGAAATCGACGAGCGACAGCAATGCGGATGGCACCGTTGCAAAGCTGACTTTCTGCAGAAGAGGCACAGCTCAAGTTTTTTGCCCTGGCTCTTCGGCTGTGGGAGCAGAGGCCAACCGTTCGTGCTCTACTCCCTGGGATGCTGGGCAGCCCAGCACGGGTGCCAAAGAGGTTCCATTGTAATGGACTTTGAGTTGGGAAATCGAAGGGCGACAGCAAAGTGGATGGCACCGTTGCAAAGCTGACTTTCTGCAGAATAGACACAGCTCAAGTTTTTTGCCCTGGCTCTTCGGCTGTGGGAACAGAGGCCAACCGTTCGTGCTCTACTCCCTGGGATGGTGGTCAGCCGAGCACGGGTGCCAAAGAGGTTCCATTGTAATGGACTTTGAGTTGGGAAATGTAGGAGTGACAGCAATGCAGATGGCACCGTTGCAAACCTGACTTTCTGCAGAAGAGGCACAGCTCCAGTTTTTTGCCCTGGCTCTTCGGCTGTGGGAGCAGAGGCCAACCATTCGTGCTCTACTCCCTGGGATGGTGGGCAGCCGAGCACTGGTGCCAAAGAGGTTCCATTGTAATTGACTTTGAGTTGGGAAATGGAGGAGCGACAGCAATGCCGATGGCACCGTTGCAAAGCTGACTTTCTGCAGAAGAGGCACAGCTCAAGCTTTTTGCCCTGGCTCTTCGGCTGTGGGAGCAGAGGCCAACCGTTCGTGCTCTACTCCCTGGGATGCTGGGCAGACCAGCACGGGTGCCAAAGAGGTTCCATTGTAATGGACTTTGAGTTGGGAAATGGAGGAGCGACAGCAATGCGGATGGCACCGTTGCAAAGCTGACTTTCTGCAGGAGAGGCACAGCTCAAGTTTTTTGCCCTGGCTCTTCGGCTGTGGGAGCAGAGGCCAACCGTTCGTGCTCTACTGCCTGGGATGCTGGGCAGCCCAGCACGGGTGCCAAAGAGGTTCCATTGTAATGGACTTTGAGTTGGGAAATTGAGGAACCTCAGCAATGAGGATGGTACCGTTGCAAAGCTGACTTTCTGCAGAAGAGGCACAGCTCAAGTTTTTTGCCCTGGCTCTTCGGCTGTGGGAGCAGAGGCCAACCGTTCGTGCTCTACTGCCTGGGATGCTGGGCAGCCCAGCACGGGTGCCAAGAATGTTCCATTGTAATGGACTTTGAGTGAGGACGTCGATGAACCTTCAGCAATGCGGATGGCACCGTTGCAAAGCTGACTTTCTGTAGAAGAGGCACAGCTCAAGCTTTTTGCCCTGGCTCTTCGGCTGTGGGAGCAGAGGCCAACCGTTCGTGCTCAATTCACTGGGATGCTGGGCAGCCGAGCACGGGTGCCAAAGAGGTTCCATTGTAATGGACTTTGAGTTGGAAATTGGAAGAGCGACAGCAATGCGGATGGCACCGTTGCAAAGGTGACTTTCTGCAGAAGAGGCACAGCTCAAGCTTTTTGCCCTGGCTCTTCGGCTGTGGGAGCAGAGGCCAACCGTTCGTGCTCTACTCCCTGGGATGCTGGGCAGCCGGGCACGGGTGCCAAAGAGGTTCCATTGTAATGGACTTTGAGTTGGAAAATGGAGGAGCGACAGCAATGCGGATGGCACCGCTGCAAAGCTGACTTTCTGCAGAAGAGTCACAGCTCAAGTTTTTTGCCCTGGCTCTTCGGCTGTGGGAGCAGAGGCCAACCGTTCGTGCTCTACTCCGTGGGATGCTGGGCAGCCGGGCACGGATGCCAAAGACGTTCCATTGTAATGGACTTTGAGTTGTGAAATCGAGGAGCGACAGCAATGCGGGTGGCACCGTTGCAAAGCTGACTTTCTGCAGAAGAGGCACAGCTCAATTTTTTTGCCCTGGCTCTTCGGCTGTGGGAGCAGAGGCCAAACGTTCGTGGTCTGCTCCCTGGGATGCTGGGCAGCCCAGCACGGGTGCCAAAGAGGTTCGATTGTAATGGACTTTGAGTTGGGAAATGGAGGAGCGACAGCAATGCGGATGGCACCGTTGCAAAGGTGACTTTCTGCAGAAGAGGCACAGCTCCAGTTTTTTGCCCTGGCTCTTCGGCTGTGGGAGCAGAGGCCAACCGTTCGTGCTCTACTCCCTGGGATGCTGGGCAGCCCAGCACGGGTGCCAAAGAGGTTCCATTGTAATGGACTTTGAGTTGGGAAATGGAGGAGCGACTGCATTGAGGATGGCACCGTTGCAAAGCTGACTTTCTGCAGAAGAGGCACAGATCAAGTTTTTTGCCCTGGCTCTTCGGCTGTGGCAGCAGAGGCCAACCGTTCGTGCTCTACTCCGTGGGATGCTGGTCAGCCGAGCACGGGTGCCAAAGAGATTCCATTGTAATGGACTTTGATTTGGGAAATGGAGGAGCGACTGCAAAGCGGATGGCACCGTTGCAAAGCTGACTTTCTGCAGAAGAGGCACAGCTCAAGTTTTTTGCCCTGGCTCTTCGGCTGTGGGAGCAGAGGCCAACCGTTCGTGCTCTACTCCCTGGCATGCTGGACAGGCAAGCACTGGTGCCAATAAGTTTCCATTGTAATGGAATTTGAGTTGGGACGTCGAGGAACCTCAGCAATGCGGATGGCACCGTTGCAAAGCTGACTTTCTGCAGAAGAGGCACAGCTCAAGCTTTTTGCCCTGGCTCTTCGGCTGTGGGAGCAGAGGCCAACCGATCGTGCTCTACTCCCTGGGATGCTGGGCAGCCCAGCACTGGTGCCAAAGAGGTTCCATTGTAATGGACTTTGAGTTGGGAAATGGAGGAGCGACAGCAATGCGGATGGCACCGTTGCAAAGGTGACTTTCTGCAGAATAGACACAGCTCAAGTTTTTTGCCCTGGCTCTTCGGCTGTGGGAGCAGAGGCCAACCGTTCGTGCTCTACTGCCTGGGATGCTGGGCAGCCCAGCACGGGTGCCAAAGAGGTTCCATTGTAATGGACTTTGAGTTGGGAAATCGAAGGGCGACAGCAAAGCGGATGGCACCGTTGCAAAGCTGACTTTCTGCAGAAGAGGCACAGCTCAAGTTTTTTGCCCTGGCTCTTCGACTGTGGGAGCAGAGGCCAAACGTTCGTGCTCTACTCCCTGGGATGCTGGGCAGCCGAGCACGGGTGCCAAAGAGGTTCCATTGTAATGGACTTTGAGTTGTGAAATCGAGGAGCGACAGTAATGCGGATGGCACCGTTGCAAAGGTGACTTTCTGCAGAAGAGGCACAGCTCAAGCTTTTTGCCCTGGCTCTTCGGCTGTGGGAGCCGAGGCCAAGCGTTCGTGCTCTGCTCCCTGGGATGCTGGGCAGCCGAGCACGGGTGCCAAAGAGATTCCATTGTAATGGACTTTGAGTTGGGAAATGGAGGAGCGACAGCAATGCGGATGGCACCGTTGGAAAGCTGACTTTCTGCAGAAGAGGCACAGCTCAAGCTTTTTGCCCTGGCTCTTCGGCTGTGGGAGCAGAGGCCAACCGTTCGTGCTCTACTCCCTGGGATGCTGGGCAGCCGAGCACTTGTGCCAAAGAGGTTCCATTGTAATTGACTTTGAGTTGGGAAATGGAGGAGCGACAGCAATGCCGATGGCACCGTTGCAAAGCTGACTTTCTGCAGAAGAGGCACAGCTCAAGCTTTTTGCCCTGGCTCTTCGGCTGTGGGAGCAGAGGCCAACCGTTCGTGCTCTACTCCCTGGGATGCTGGGCAGACCAGCACGGGTGCCAAAGAGGTTCCATTGTAATGGACTTTGAGTTGGGAAATGGAGGAGCGACAGCAATGCGGATGGCACCGTTGCAAACCTGACTTTCTGCAGGAGAGGCACAGCTCAAGTTTTTTGCCCTGGCTCTTCGGCTGTGGGAGCAGAGGCCAACCGTTCGTGCTGTACTCCGTGGGATGCTGGTCAGCCGAGCACGGGTGCCAAAGAGATTCCATTGTAATGGACTTTGATTTGGGAAATGGAGGAGCGACTGCAAAGCGAATGGCACCGTTGCAAAGCTGACTTTCTGCAGAAGAGGCACAGCTCCAGTTTTTTGCCCTGGCTCTTCGGCTGTGGGAGCAGAGGCCAACCGTTCGTGCTCTACTCCCTGGCATGCTGGGCAGGCAAGCACTGGTGCCAATAAGTTTCCATTGTAATGGAATTTGAGTTGGGACGTCGAGGAACCTCAGCAATGCGGATGGCACCGTTGCAAAGCTGACTTTCTGCAGAAGAGGCACAGCTCAAGCTTTTTGCCCTGGCTCTTCGGCTGTGGGAGCAGAGGCCAACCGATCGTGCTCTACTCCCTGGGATGCTGGGCAGCCCAGCACTGGTGCCAAAGAGGTTCCATTGTAATGGACTTTGAGTTGGGAAATGGAGGAGCGACAGCAATGCGGATGGCACCGTTGCAAAGGTGACTTTCTGCAGAATAGACACAGCTCAAGTTTTTTGCCCTGGCTCTTCGGCTGTGGGAGCAGAGGCCAACCGTTCGTGCTCTACTCCCTGGGATGCTGGGCAGCCGAGCACGGGTGCCAAAGAGGTTCCATTGTAATGGAATTTGAGTTGTGAAATCGAGGAGCGACAGCAATGCGGATGGCACCGTTGCAAAGCTGATTTCTGCAGAAGAGGCACAGCTCAATCTTTTTGCCCTGGCTCTTCGGCTGTGGGAGCAGAGGCCAACCGATCGTGCTCTACTCCCTGGGATGCTGGGCAGCCCGGCACTGGTGCCACAGAGGTTCCATTGTAATGGACTTTGAGTTGGGAAATGGAGGAGCGACAGCAATGCGGATGGCTCTGTTGCAAATCTGACTTTCTGCAGAAGAGGCACAGCTCCAGTTTTTTGCCCTGGCTCTTCGGCTGTGGGAGCAGAGGCCAGCCGTTCGTGCTCTATTCCCTGGAATGCTGGGCAGCCGAGCACGGGTGCCAAAGAGGTTCCATTGTAATGGACTTTGAGTTGTGAAATCGAGGAGCGACAGCAATGCGGATGGCACCGTTGCAAAGCTGACTTTCTGCAGAAGAGGCACAGCTCAAGTTTTTTGCCCTGGCTCTTCGGCTGTGGGAGCAGAGGCCAACCGTTCGTGCTCTTCTCCCTGGGATGCTGGGCAGCCGAGCACGGGTGCCAAAGAGGTTCCATTGTAATGGACTTTGAGTTGGGAAATGTAGGAGCGACAGCAATGCGGATGACACCATTGCAAAGGTGAATTTCTGCAGAAGAGACACAGCTCAAGCTTTTTGCCCTGGCTCTTCGGCTGTGGGAGCAGAGGCCAACCGTTCGTGCTCTACTCCCTGGGATGCTGGGCAGCCCAGCACGGGTGCCAAAGAGATTCCATTGTAATGGACTTTGAGTTGGGAAATGGAGGAGCGACAGCAATGCAGATGGCACCGTTGCAAACCTGACTTTCTGCAGAAGAGGCACAGCTCCAGTTTTTTGCCCTGGCTCTTCGGCTGTGGGAGCAGAGGCCAACCATTCGTGCTCTACTGCCTGGGATGGTGGCAGCCGAGCACGGGTGCCAAAGAGGTTCCATTGTAATTGACTTTGAGTTGGGAAATGGAGGAGCGACAGCAATGCGGATGGCACCGTTGCAAAACTGACTTTCTGCAGAAGAGGCACAGCTCAAGCTTTTTGCCCTGGCTCTTCGGCTGTGGGAGCAGAGGCCAACCGTTCGTGCTCTACTCCCTGGGATGCTGGGCAGCCGAGCACGGGTGCCAAAGAGGTTCCATTGTAATGGACTTTGAGTTGGGAAATGGAGGAGCGACAGCAATGCGGATGGCACCGTTGCAAAGCTGACTTTCTGCAGGAGAGGCACAGCTCCAGTTTTTTGCCCTGGCTCTTCGGCTGTGGGAGCAGAGGCCAACCGTTCGTGCTCTACTCCCTGGGATGCTGGGCAGCCGAGCACGGGTGCCAAAGAGGTTCCATTGTAATGGACTTTGAGTTGGGAAATCGAGGAACCTCAGCAATGAGGATGGCACCGTTGCAAAGCTGACTTTCTGCAGAAGAGGCACAGCTCCAGTTTTTTGCCCTGGCTCTTCGGCTGTGGGAGCAGAGGCCAACCGTTCGTGCTCTACTGCCTGCGATGCTGGGCAGCCGAGCACGGGTGCCAAGAATGTTCCATTGTAATGGACTTTGAGTGAGGACGTTGATGAACCTTCAGCAATGCGGATGGCACCGTTGCAAAGCTGACTTTCTGTAGAAGAGGCACAGCTCAAGCTTTTTGCCCTGGCTTTTCGGCTGTGGGAGCAGAGGCCAACTGTTCGTGCTCAATTCACTGGGATACTGGGCAGCCGAGCACGGGTGCCAAAGAAGTTCTATTGTAATGGACTTTGAGTTGGAAAATGGAGGAGCGACAGCAATGCGGATGGCACCGTTGCAAAGGTGACTTTCTGCAGAAGAGGCACAGCTCAAGCTTTTTGCCCTGGCTCTTCGGCTGTGGGAGCAGAGGCCAACCGTTCGTGCTCTACTCCCTGGGATGCTGGGCAGCCGGGCACGGGTGCCAAAGAGGTTCCATTGTAATGGACTTTGAGTTGGAAAATGGAGGAGCGACAGCAATGCGGATGGCACCGCTGCAAAGCTGACTTTCTGCAGAAGAGTCACAGCTCAAGTTTTTTTGCCCTGGCTCTTCGGCTGTGGGAGCAGAGGCCAACCGTTCGTGCTCTACTCCCTGGGATGTTGGGCAGCCAAGCACGGGTGCCAAAGAGATTCCAATGTAATGGACGTTGAGTTGGAAAATCGAGGAGCGACAGCAATGCGGATGGCACCGTTGCAAAGCTGACTTTCTGCAGAAGAGGCACAGCTCAAGTTTTTTGCCCTGGCTCTTCGGCTGTGGGAGCAGAGGCCAACCGTTCGTGCTCTACTCCCTGGGATGCTGGGCAGCCGAGCCCGGGTGCCAAAGAGATTCCATTGTAATGGACTTTGAGTTGGGAAATGGAGGAGCGACTGCAAAGCGGATGGCACCGTTGCAAAGCTGACTTTCTGCAGAAGAGGCACAGCTCCAGTTTTTTGCCCTGGCTCTTCGGCTGTGGGAGCAGAGGCCAACCGTTCGTGCTCTACTCCCTGGCATGCTGGACAGGCAAGCACTGGTGCCAATAAGTTTCCATTGTAATGGAATTTGAGTTGGGACGTCGAGGAACCTCAGCAATGCGGATGGCACCGTTGCAAAGCTGACTTTCTGCAGAAGAGGCACAGCTCAAGCTTTTTGCCCTGGCTCTTCGGCTGTGGGAGCAGAGGCCAACCGATCGTGCTCTACTCCCTGGGATGCTGGGCAGCCCAGCACTGGTGCCAAAGAGGTTCCATTGTAATGGACTTTGAGTTGGGAAATGGAGGAGCGACAGCAATGCGGATGGCACCGTTGCAAAGGTGACTTTCTGCAGAATAGACACAGCTCAAGTTTTTTGCCCTGGCTCTTCGGCTGTGGGAGCAGAGGCCAACCGTTCGTGCTCTACTGCCTGGGATGCTGGGCAGCCCAGCACGGGTGCCAAAGAGGTTCCATTGTAATGGACTTTGAGTTGGGAAATCGAAGGGCGACAGCAAAGCGGATGGCACCGTTGCAAAGCTGACTTTCTGCAGAAGAGGCACAGCTCAAGTTTTTTGCCCTGGCTCTTCGACTGTGGGAGCAGAGGCCAAACGTTCGTGCTCTACTCCCTGGGATGCTGGGCAGCCGAGCACGGGTGCCAAAGAGGTTCCATTGTAATGGACTTTGAGTTGGGAAATGGAGGAGCGACAGCAATGCGGATGGCACCGTTGCAAAGGTGACTTTCTGCAGAAGAGGCACAGCTCAAGCTTTTTGCCCTGGCTCTTCGGCTGTTTGAGCCGAGGCCAAGCGTTCGTGCTCTGCTCCCTGGGATGCTGGGCAGCCGAGCACGGGTGCCAAAGAGATTCCATTGTAATGGACTTTGAGTTGGGAAATGGAGGAGCGACAGCAATGCGGATGGCACCGTTGGAAAGCTGACTTTCTGCAGAAGAGGCACAGCTCAAGCTTTTTGCCCTGGCTCTTCGGCTGTGGGAGCAGAGGCCAACCGTTCGTGCTCTACTGCCTGGGATGGTGGGCAGCCGAGCACTGGTGCCAAAGAGGTTCCATTGTAATTGACTTTGAGTTGGGAAATGGAGGAGCGACAGCAATGCCGATGGCAGCGTTGCAAAGCTGACTTTCTGCAGAAGAGGCACAGCTCAAGCTTTTTGCCCTGGCTCTTCGGCTGTGGGAGCAGAGGCCAACCGTTCGTGCTCTACTCCCTGGGATGCTGGGCAGACCAGCACGGGTGCCAAAGAGGTTCCATTGTAATGGACTTTGAGTTGGGAAATGGAGGAGCGACAGCAATGCGGATGGCACCGTTGCAAAGCTGACTTTCTGCAGGAGAGGCACAGCTCAAGTTTTTTGCCCTGGCTCTTCGGCTGTGGGAGCAGAGGCCAACCGTTCGTGCTCTACTCCGTGGGATGCTGGTCAGCCGAGCACGGGTGCCAAAGAGATTCCATTGTAATGGACTTTGAGTTGGGAAATGGAGGAGCGACTGCAAAGCGAATGGCACCGTTGCAAAGCTGACTTTCTGCAGAAGAGGCACAGCTCCAGTTTTTTGCCCTGGCTCTTCGGCTGTGGGAGCAGAGGCCAACCGTTCGTGCTCTACTCCCTGGCATGCTGGGCAGGCAAGCACTGGTGCCAATAAGTTTCCATTGTAATGGAATTTGAGTTGGGACGTCGAGGAACCTCAGCAATGCGGATGGCACCGTTGCAAAGCTGACTTTCTGCAGAAGAGGCACAGCTCAAGCTTTTTGCCCTGGCTCTTCGGCTGTGGGAGCAGAGGCCAACCGATCGTGCTCTACTCCCTGGGATGCTGGGCAGCCCAGCACTGGTGCCAAAGAGGTTCCATTGTAATGGACTTTGAGTTGGGAAATGGAGGAGCGACAGCAATGCGGATGGCACCGTTGCAAAGGTGACTTTCTGCAGAATAGACACAGCTCAAGTTTTTTGCCCTGGCTCTTCGGCTGTGGGAGCAGAGGCCAACCGTTCGTGCTCTACTCCCTGGGATGCTGGGCAGCCGAGCACGGGTGCCAAAGAGGTTCCATTGTAATGGAATTTGAGTTGTGAAATGGAGGAGCGACAGCAATGCGGATGGCACCGTTGCAAAGCTGATTTCTGCAGAAGAGGCACAGCTCAATCTTTTTGCCCTGGCTCTTCGGCTGTGGGAGCAGAGGCCAACCGATCGTGCTCTACTCCCTGGGATGCTGGGCAGCCCGGCACTGGTGCCACAGAGGTTCCATTGTAATGGACTTTGAGTTGGGAAATGGAGGAGCGACAGCAATGCGGATGGCTCTGTTGCAAATCTGACTTTCTGCAGAAGAGGCACAGCTCCAGTTTTTTGCCCTGGCTCTTCGGCTGTGGGAGCAGAGGCCAGCCGTTCGTGCTCTATTCCCTGGAATGCTGGGCAGCCGAGCACGGGTGCCAAAGAGGTTCCATTGTAATGGACTTTGAGTTGTGAAATCGAGGAGCGACAGCAATGCGGATGGCACCGTTGCAAAGCTGACTTTCTGCAGAAGAGGCACAGCTCAAGTTTTTTGCCCTGGCTCTTCGGCTGTGGGAGCAGAGGCCAACCGTTCGTGCTCTTCTCCCTGGGATGCTGGGCAGCCGAGCACGGGTGCCAAAGAGGTTCCATTGTAATGGACTTTGAGTTGGGAAATGTAGGAGCGACAGCAATGCGGATGACACCATTGCAAAGGTGAATTTCTGCAGAAGAGACACAGCTCAAGCTTTTTGCCCTGGCTCTTCGGCTGTGGGAGCAGAGGCCAACCGTTCGTGCTCTACTCCCTGGGATGCTGGGCAGCCCAGCACGGGTGCCAAAGAGATTCCATTGTAATGGACTTTGAGTTGGGAAATGGAGGAGCGACAGCAATGCAGATGGCACCGTTGCAAACCTGACTTTCTGCAGAAGAGGCACAGCTCCAGTTTTTTGCCCTGGCTCTTCGGCTGTGGGAGCAGAGGCCAACCATTCGTGCTCTACTGCCTGGGATGGTGGGCAGCCGAGCACGGGTGCCAAAGAGGTTCCATTGTAATTGACTTTGAGTTGGGAAATGGAGGAGCGACAGCAATGCGGATGGCACCGTTGCAAAACTGACTTTCTGCAGAAGAGGCACAGCTCAAGCTTTTTGCCCTGGCTCTTCGGCTGTGGGAGCAGAGGCCAACCGTTCGTGCTCTACTCCCTGGGATGCTGGGCAGACCAGCACGGGTGCCAAAGAGGTTCCATTGTAATGGACTTTGAGTTGGGAAATGGAGGAGCGACAGCAATGCGGATGGCACCGTTGCAAAGCTGACTTTCTGCAGGAGAGGCACAGCTCAAGTTTTTTGCCCTGGCTCTTCGGCTGTGGGAGCAGAGGCCAACCGTTCGTGCTCTACTCCCTGGGATGCTGGGCAGCCGAGCACGGGTGCCAAAGAGGTTCCATTGTAATGGACTTTGAGTTGGGAAATCGAGGAACCTCAGCAATGAGGATGGCACCGTTGCAAAGCTGACTTTCTGCAGAAGAGGCACAGCTCCAGTTTTTTGCCCTGGCTCTTCGGCTGTGGGAGCAGAGGCCAACCGTTCGTGCTCTACTGCCTGCGATGCTGGGCAGCCGAGCACGGGTGCCAAGAATGTTCCATTGTAATGGACTTTGAGTGAGGACGTTGATGAACCTTCAGCAATGCGGATGGCACCGTTGCAAAGCTGACTTTCTGTAGAAGAGGCACAGCTCAAGCTTTTTGCCCTGGCTTTTCGGCTGTGGGAGCAGAGGCCAACTGTTCGTGCTCAATTCACTGGGATACTGGGCAGCCGAGCACGGGTGCCAAAGAAGTTCTATTGTAATGGACTTTGAGTTGGAAAATGGAGGAGCGACAGCAATGCGGATGGCACCGTTGCAAAGGTGACTTTCTGCAGAAGAGGCACAGCTCAAGCTTTTTGCCCTGGCTCTTCGGCTGTGGGAGCAGAGGCCAACCGTTCGTGCTCTACTCCCTGGGATGCTGGGCAGCCGGGCACGGGTGCCAAAGAGGTTCCATTGTAATGGACTTTGAGTTGGAAAATGGAGGAGCGACAGCAATGCGGATGGCACCGCTGCAAAGCTGACTTTCTGCAGAAGAGTCACAGCTCAAGTTTTTTTGCCCTGGCTCTTCGGCTGTGGGAGCAGAGGCCAACCGTTCGTGCTCTACTCCCTGGGATGTTGGGCAGCCAAGCACGGGTGCCAAAGAGATTCCAATGTAATGGACGTTGAGTTGGAAAATCGAGGAGCGACAGCAATGCGGATGGCACCGTTGCAAAGCTGACTTTCTGCAGAAGAGGCACAGCTCAAGTTTTTTGCCCTGGCTCTTCGGCTGTGGGAGCAGAGGCCAACCGTTCGTGCTCTACTCCCTGGGATGCTGGGCAGCCGAGCCCGGGTGCCAAAGAGATTCCATTGTAATGGACTTTGAGTTGGGAAATGGAGGAGCGACTGCAAAGCGGATGGCACCGTTGCAAAGCTGACTTTCTGCAGAAGAGGCACAGCTCCAGTTTTTTGCCCTGGCTCTTCGGCTGTGGGAGCAGAGGCCAACCGTTCGTGCTCTACTCCCTGGCATGCTGGACAGGCAAGCACTGGTGCCAATAAGTTTCCATTGTAATGGAATTTGAGTTGGGACGTCGAGGAACCTCAGCAATGCGGATGGCACCGTTGCAAAGCTGACTTTCTGCAGAAGAGGCACAGCTCAAGCTTTTTGCCCTGGCTCTTCGGCTGTGGGAGCAGAGGCCAACCGATCGTGCTCTACTCCCTGGGATGCTGGGCAGCCCAGCACTGGTGCCAAAGAGGTTCCATTGTAATGGACTTTGAGTTGGGAAATGGAGGAGCGACAGCAATGCGGATGGCACCGTTGCAAAGCTGACTTTCTGCAGAATAGACACAGCTCAAGTTTTTTGCCCTGGCTCTTCGGCTGTGGGAGCAGAGGCCAACCGTTCGTGCTCTACTGCCTGGGATGCTGGGCAGCCCAGCACGGGTGCCAAAGAGGTTCCATTGTAATGGACTTTGAGTTGGGAAATCGAAGGGCGACAGCAAAGCGGATGGCACCGTTGCAAAGCTGACTTTCTGCAGAAGAGGCACAGCTCAAGTTTTTTGCCCTGGCTCTTCGACTGTGGGAGCAGAGGCCAAACGTTCGTGCTCTACTCCCTGGGATGCTGGGCAGCCGAGCACGGGTGCCAAAGAGGTTCCATTGTAATGGACTTTGAGTTGGGAAATGGAGGAGCGACAGCAATGCGGATGGCACCGTTGCAAAGGTGACTTTCTGCAGAAGAGGCACAGCTCAAGCTTTTTGCCCTGGCTCTTCGGCTGTGGGAGCCGAGGCCAAGCGTTCGTGCTCTGCTCCCTGGGATGCTGGGCAGCCGAGCACGGGTGCCAAAGAGATTCCATTGTAATGGACTTTGAGTTGGGAAATGGAGGAGCGACAGCAATGCGGATGGCACCGTTGGAAAGCTGACTTTCTGCAGAAGAGGCACAGCTCAAGCTTTTTGCCCTGGCTCTTCGGCTGTGGGAGCAGAGGCCAACCGTTCGTGCTCTACTGCCTGGGATGGTGGGCATCCGAGCACTGGTGCCAAAGAAGTTCCATTGTAATTGACTTTGAGTTGGGAAATGGAGGAGCGACAGCAATGCCGATGGCACCGTTGCAAAGCTGACTTTCTGCAGAAGAGGCACAGCTCAAGCTTTTTGCCCTGGCTCTTCGGCTGTGGGAGCAGAGGCCAACCGTTCGTGCTCTACTCCCTGGGATGCTGGGCAGACCAGCACGGGTGCCAAAGAGGTTCCATTGTAATGGACTTTGAGTTGGGAAATGGAGGAGCGACAGCAATGCGGATGGCACCGTTGCAAAGCTGACTTTCTGCAGGAGAGGCACAGCTCAAGTTTTTTGCCCTGGCTCTTCGGCTGTGGGAGCAGAGGCCAACCGTTCGTGCTCTACTCCGTGGGATGCTGGTCAGCCGAGCACGGGTGCCAAAGAGATTCCATTGTAATGGACTTTGAGTTGGGAAATGGAGGAGCGACTGCAAAGCGAATGGCACCGTTGCAAAGCTGACTTTCTGCAGAAGAGGCACAGCTCCAGTTTTTTGCCCTGGCTCTTCGGCTGTGGGAGCAGAGGCCAACCGTTCGTGCTCTACTCCCTGGCATGCTGGGCAGGCAAGCACTGGTGCCAATAAGTTTCCATTGTAATGGAATTTGAGTTGGGACGTCGAGGAACCTCAGCAATGCGGATGGCACCGTTGCAAAGCTGACTTTCTGCAGAAGAGGCACAGCTCAAGCTTTTTGCCCTGGCTCTTCGGCTGTGGGAGCAGAGGCCAACCGATCGTGCTCTACTCCCTGGGATGCTGGGCAGCCCAGCACTGGTGCCAAAGAGGTTCCATTGTAATGGACTTTGAGTTGGGAAATGGAGGAGCGACAGCAATGCGGATGGCACCGTTGCAAAGCTGACTTTCTGCAGAAGAGGCACAGCTCAAGTTTTTTGCCCTGGCTCTTCGGCTGTGGGAGCAGAGGCCAACCGTTCGTGCTCTACTCCCTGGGATGCTGGGCAGCCCAGCACGGGTGCCAAAGAGGTTCCATTGTAACGGACTTTGAGTTGGGAAATGGAGGAGCGACAGCAATGCGGATGGCACCGTTGCAAAGCTGACTTTCTGCTGAAGAGGCACAGCTCAAGCTTTTTGCCCTGGCTCTTCGGCTGTGGGAGCAGAGGCCAACCGTTCGTGCTCTACTCCGTGGGATGCTGGGCAGCCGGGCACGGATGCCAAAGACGTTCCATTGTAATGGACTTTGAGTTGTGAAATGGAGGAGCGACAGCAATGCGGATGGCACCGTTGCAAAGCTGACTTTCTGCAGAAGAGGCACAGCCCAAGTTTTTTGCCCTGGCTCTTCGGCTGTGGGAGCAGAGGCCAAGCGTTCGTGCTCTACTCCCTGGCATGCTGGGCAGCCCGGCAGTGGTGCCAAAGAGGTTCCATTGTAATGGACTTTGAGTTGGGAAATTGAGGAGCGACAGCAATGCGGATGGCTCTGTTGCAAATCTGACTTTCTGCAGAAGAAGCACAACTCAAGCTTTTTGCCCTGGCTCTTCGGCTGTGGGAGCAGAGGCCAACCGTTCGTGCTCTATTCCCTGGAATGCTGGGCAGCCAAGCACTGGTGCCAAACAGATTCCATTGTAATGGACTTTGAGTTGGGAAATGGAGGAGCGACAGCAATGCGGATGGCACCGTTGCAAAGCTGACTTTCTGCAGAAGAGGCACAGCTCAATTTTTTTGCCCTGGCTCTTTGGCTGTGGGAGCAGAGGCCAAACGTTCGTGGTCTGCTCCCTGGGATGCTGGGCAGCCCAGCACGGGTGCCAAAGAGGTTCGATTGTAATGGACTTTGAGTTGGGAAATGGAGGAGCGACAGCATAGCGGATGGCACCGTTGCAAAGGTGACTTTCTGCAGAAGAGGCACAGCTCAAGTTTTTTGCCCTGGCTCTTCGGCTGTGGGAGCAGAGGCCAACCGTTCGTGCTCTACTGCCTGGGATGCTGGGCAGCCGAGCACTGGTGATAATAAGGTTCCATTGTAATGGACTTTGAGTTGGGAAATGGAGGAGCGACTGCAATGAGGATGGCACTGTTGCAAAGCTGACTTTCTGCAGAAGAGGCACAGATCAAGTTTTTTGCCCTGGCTCTTCGGCTGTGGGAGCAGAGGCCAACCGTTCGTGCTCTACTCCCTGGGATGCTGGGCAGCCGAGCCCGGGTGCCAAAGAGATTCCATTGTAATGGACTTTGAGTTGGGAAATGGAGGAGCGACTGCAAAGCGGATGGCACCGTTGCAAAGCTGACTTTCTGCAGAAGAGGCACAGCTCCAGTTTTTTGCCCTGGCTCTTCGGCTGTGGGAGCAGAGGCCAACCGTTCGTGCTCTACTCCCTGGGATGCTGGGCAGGCAAGCACTGGTGCCAATAAGGTTCCATTGTAATGGAATTTGAGTTGGGACGTCGAGGAACCTCAGCAATGCGGATGGCACTGTTGCAAAGCTGACTTTCTGCAGAAGAGGCACAGCTCAAGCTTTTTGCCCTGGCTCTTCGGCTGTGGGAGCAGAGGCCAACCGATCGTGCTCTACTCCCTGGGATGCTGGGCAGCCCAGCACTGGTGCCAAAGAGGTTCCATTGTAATGGACTTTGAGTTGGGAAATGGAGGAGCGACAGCAATGCGGATGGCACCGTTGCAAAGGTGACTTTCTGCAGAAGAGGCACAGCTCCAGTTTTTTGCCCTGGCTCTTTGGCTGTGGGAGCAGAGGCCAACCGTTCGTGCTCTACTGCCTGGGATGCTGGGCAGCCGAGAACTGGTGATAATAAGTTTCCATTGTAATGGACTTTGAGTTGGGAAATGGAGGAGCGACAGCAATGCGGATGGCACCGTTGCAAAGCTGACTTTCTGCAGAAGAGGCACAGCTCAAGTTTTTTGCCCTGGCTCTTCGGCTGTGGGAGCAGAGGCCAACCGTTCGTGCTCTACTCCTTGGGATGCTGGGCAGCCGAGCACTGGTGCCAAAAATTTTCCATTGTAATGGACTTTGAGTTGGGAAATCGAGGAACCTCACCAATGCGGATGGCACCGTTGCAAAGCTGACTTTCTGCAGAAGAGGCACAGCTCAAGTTTTTTGCCCTGGCTCTTCGGCTGTGGGAGCAGAGGCCAACCGTTGGTGCTCTATTCACTGGGATGCTGGGCAGCCGAGCACGGGTGCCAAAGAGGTTCCATTGTAATGGACTTTGAGTTGGGAAATCGAGGAGCGACAGCAATGCGGATGGCACAGTTGCAAAGCTGACTTTCTGCAGAAGAGGCACAGCCCAAGTTTTTTGCCCTGGCTCTTCGGCTGTGGGAGCAGAGGCGAAACGTTCGTTCTCTACTCCCTGGGATGCTGGGCAGCCCAGCACGGGTGCCAAAGATGTTCCATTGTAATGGACTTTGAGTTGGGAAATGGAGGAGCGACAGCAATGTGGATGGCACCGTTGCAAAGCTGACTTTCTGCAGAAGAGGCAGAGCTCAAGTTTTTTGCCCTGGCTCTTCGGCTGTGGGAGCAGAGGCCAACCGTTCGTGCTCTACTCCCTGGGATGCCGGGCAGCCGAGCACGGGTGCCAAAGAGGTTCCATTGTAATGGACTTTGAGTTGGGAAATGGAGGAGCGACAGCAATGCGGATGGCACCGTTGCAAAGCTGACTTTCTGCAGAAGAGGCACAGCTCAAGTTTTTTGCCCTGGCTCTTCGGCTGTGGGAGCAGAGGCCAACCGTTCATGCTCAAATCCCTGGGATGCTGGGCAGCCAAGCACGGGTGCCAGAGAGGTTCCATTGTAATGGACTTTGAGTTGGGAAATGGAGGAGCGACAGCAATGCGGATGGCACCGTTGCAAAGCTGACTTTCTGCCGAAGAGGCACAGCTCAAGTTTTCTGCCCTGGCTCTTCGGCTGTGGGAGCAGAGGCCAACCGTTCGTGCTCTACTCCCTGGGATGCTGGTCAGCCGAGCACGGGTTCCAAACATGTTCCATTCTAATGGACTTTGAGTTGGGAAATGGAGGAGCGACAGCAATGTGGATGGCTCCGTTGCAAAGGTGACGTTTGCAGAAGAGGCACAGCTCAAGTTTTTTGCCCTGGCTCTTTGGCTGTGGGAGCAGAGACCAACCATTCGTGCTCTACTCCCTGGGATGCTGGGCAGCCCAGCACGGTGCCAGAGAGGTTCCATTGTAATGGACTTTGAGTTGGGAAATGGAGGAGCGACAGCAATGTGGATGGCACCGTTGCAAAGCTGACTTTCTGCAGAAGAGGCACAGCTCAAGTTTTTTGCCCTGGCTCTTCGGCTGTGGGAGCAGAGGCCAACCGTTCGTGCTCTACTCCCTGGGATGCTGGGCAGCCGAGCACGGGTGCCAAAGAGGTTCCATTGTAATGGACTTTGAGTTGGGAAATGGAGGAGCGACAGCAATGTGGATGGCACCGTTGCAAAGCTGACTTTTTGCAGAAGAGGCACAGCTCCAGTTTTTTGCACTGGCTCTTTGGCTGTGGGAGCAGAGGCCAACCGTTCGTGCTCTACTCCCTGGGATGCTGGGCAGCCGAGCACGGTGCCAGAGAGTTTCCATTGTAATGGACTTTGAGTTTTGAAATCGAGGAGCGACAGCAATGCGGATGGCACCGTTGCAAAGCTGACTTTCTGCAGAAGAGGCACAGCTCAAGTTTTTTGCCCTGGCTCTTCGGCTGTGGGAGCAGAGGCCAACCGTTCGTGCTCTACTGCCTGGGATGCTGGGCAGCCGAGCACGGGTGCCAAAGAGGTTCCATTGTAATGGACTTTGAGTTGGGTAATGGAGGAGCGACAGCAATGCGGATGGCACCGTTGCAAAGGTGACTTTCTGCAGAAGAGGCACAGCTCAAGCTTTTTGCCCTGGCTCTTCAGCTGTGGGAGCAGAGGCCAACCGTTCGTGCTCTACTGCCTGGGATGCTGGGCAGCCGAGCACGGGTGCCAAAGAGGTTCCATTGTAATGGACTTTGAGTTGGGTAATGGAGGAGCGACAGCAATGCGGATGGCACCGTTGCAAAGGTGACTTTCTGCAGAAGAGGCACAGCTCAAGCTTTTTGCCCTGGCTCTTCGGCTGTGGGAGGAGAGGCCAACCGTTCGTGCTCTACTGCCTGGGATGCTGGGCAGCCGAGCACGGGTGCCAAAGAGGTTCCATTGTAATGGACTTTGAGTTTTGAAATCGAGGAGCGACAGCAATGCGGATGGCACCGTTGCAAAGGTGACTTTCTGCAGAAGAGGCACAGCTCAAGCTTTTTGCCCTGGCTCTTCGGCTGTGGGAGCAGAGGCCAACCGTTCGTGCTCTACTCCTTGGGATGCTGGGCAGCCGAGCACTGGTGCCAAAAATTTTCCATTGTAATGGACTTTGAGTTGGGAAATCGAGGAACCTCACCAATGCGGATGGCACCGTTGCAAAGCTGACTTTCTGCAGAAGAGGCACAGCTCAAGCTTTTTGCCCTGGCTCTTCGGCTGTGGGAGCAGAGGCCAACCGTTGGTGCTCTATTCACTGGGATGCTGGGCAGCCCAGCACGGGTGCCAAAGAAGTTCCACTGTAATGGACTTTGAGTTGGGAAATCGAGGAGCGACAGCAATGCGGATGGCACAGTTGCAAAGCTGACTTTCTGCAGAAGAGGCACAGCCCAAGTTTTTTGCCCTGGCTCTTCGGCTGTGGGAGCAGAGGCGAAACGTTCGTTCTCTACTCCCTGGGATGCTGGACAGCCCAGCACGGGTGCCAAAGATGTTCCATTGTAATGGACTTTGAGTTGGGAAATGGAGGAGCGACAGCAATGTGGATGGCACCGTTGCAAAGCTGACTTTCTGCAGAAGAGGCAGAGCTCAAGTTTTTTGCCCTGGCTCTTCGGCTGTGGGAGCAGAGGCCAACCGTTCGTGCTCTACTCCCTGGGATGCCGGGAAGCCGAGCACGGGTGCCAAAGAGGTTCCATTGTAATGGACTTTGAGTTGGGAAATGGAGGAGCGACAGCAATGCGGATGGCACCGTTGCAAAGCTGACTTTCTGCAGAAGAGGCACAGCTCAAGTTTTTTGCCCTGGCTCTTCGGCTGTGGGAGCAGAGGCCAACCGTTCATGCTCAAATCCCTGGGATGCTGGGCAGCCAAGCACGGGTGCCAGAGAGGTTCCATTGTAATGGACTTTGAGTTGGGAAATGGAGGAGCGACAGCAATGCGGATGGCACCGTTGCAAAGCTGACTTTCTGCCGAAGAGGCACAGCTCAAGTTTTCTGCCCTGGCTCTTCGGCTGTGGGAGCAGAGGCCAACCGTTCGTGCTCTACTGCCTGGGATGCTGGTCAGCCGAGCACGGGTTCCAAACATGTTCCATTCTAATGGACTTTGAGTTGGGAAATGGAGGAGCGACAGCAATGTGGATGGCTCCGTTGCAAAGGTGACTTTTTGCAGAAGAGGCACAGCTCAAGTTTTTTGCCCTGGCTCTTTGGCTGTGGGAGCAGAGACCAACCATTCGTGCTCTACTCCCTGGGTTGCTGGGCAGCCCAGCACGGTGCCAGAGAGGTTCCATTGTAATGGACTTTGAGTTGGGAAATGGAGGAGCGACAGCAATGTGGATGGCACCGTTGCAAAGCTGACTTTCTGCAGAAGAGGCACAGCTCAAGTTTTTTGCCCTGGCTCTTCGGCTGTGGGAGCAGAGGCCAACCGTTCGTGCTCTACTCCCTGGGATGCTGGGCAGTCGAGCACGGGTGCCAAACATGTTCCATTGTAATGGACTTTGAGTTGGGAAATGGAGGAGCGACAGCAATGTGGATGGCACCGTTGCAAAGCTGACTTTTTGCAGAAGAGGCACAGCTCCAGTTTTTTGCACTGGCTCTTTGGCTGTGGGAGCAGAGGCCAACCGTTCGTGCTCTACTCCCTGGGATGCTGGGCAGCCGAGCACGGTGCCAGAGAGGTTCCATTGTAATGGACTTTGAGTTGTGAAATCGAGGAGCGACAGCAATGCGGATGGCACCGTTGCAAAGCTGACTTTCTGCAGAAGAGGCACAGCTCAAGTTTTTTGCCCTGGCTCTTCGGCTGTGGGAGCAGAGGCCAACCGTTCGTGCTCTACTGCCTGGGATGCTGGGCAGCCGAGCACGGGTGCCAAAGAGGTTCCATTGTAATGGACTTTGAGTTGGGTAATGGAGGAGCGACAGCAATGCGGATGGCACCGTTGCAAAGGTGACTTTCTGCAGAAGAGGCACAGCTCAAGCTTTTTGCCCTGGCTCTTCAGCTGTGGGAGCAGAGGCCAACCGTTCGTGCTCTACTGCCTGGGATGCTGGGCAGCCGAGCACGGGTGCCAAAGAGGTTCCATTGTAATGGACTTTGAGTTGGGTAATGGAGGAGCGACAGCAATGCGGATGGCACCGTTGCAAAGGTGACTTTCTGCAGAAGAGGCACAGCTCAAGCTTTTTGCCCTGGCTCTTCGGCTGTGGGAGCAGAGGCCAACCGTTCGTGCTCTACTGCCTGGGATGCTGGGCAGCCGAGCACGGGTGCCAAAGAGGTTCCATTGTAATGGACTTTGAGTTTTGAAATCGAGGAGCGACAGCAATGCGGATGGCACCGTTGCAAAGCTGACTTTCTGCAGAAGAGGCACAGCTCCAGTTTTTTGCCCTGGCTCTTCGGCTGTGGGAGCAGAGGCCAACCGTTCGTGCTCTACTGCCTGGGATGCTTGACAGCCAGGCACGGGTGCCAAAGAGGTTCCATTGTAATGGACTTTGAGTTGGGAAATGGAGGAGCGACAGCAATGCGGATGGCACCATTGCAAAGCTGACTTTCTGCAGAAGAGGCACAGCTCAAGTTTTTTGCACTGGCTCTTTGGCTGTGGGAGCAGAGGCCAACCGTTCGTGCTCTACTCCCTGGGATGCTGGTCAGCCGAGCACGGGTTCCAAACATGTTCCATTCTAATGGACTTTGAGTTGGGAAATGGAGGAGCGACAGCAATGTGGATGGCACCGTTGCAAAGCTGACTTTTTGCAGAAGAGGCACAGCTCAAGTTTTTTGCCCTGGCTCTTTGGCTGTGGGAGCAGAGACCAACCGTTCGTGCTCTACTCCCTGGGATGCTGGGCAGCCGAGCACGGTGCCAGAGAGGTTCCATTGTAATGGACTTTGAGTTGGGAAATCGAGGAGCGACAGCAATGCGGATGGCACCGTTGCAAAGCTGACTTTCTGCCGAAGAGGCACAGTTCAAGTTTTCTGCCCTGGCTCTTCGGCTGTAGGAGCAGAGGCCAACCGTTCGTGCTCTACTCCCTGGGATGCTGGACAGCCCAGCACGGGTGCCAAAGAGGTTCCATTGCAATGGACTTTGAGTTGGGAAATGGAGGAGCGACAGCAATGCGGATGGCACCGTTGCAAAGGTGACTTTCTGTAGAAGAGGCACAGCTCAAGATTTTTGAACTGGCTCTTCGGCTGTGGGAGCAGAGGCCAACCGTTCGTGCTCTACTCCCTGGGATGCTGGGCAGCCCAGCACGGGTGCCAAAGAGGTTCCACTGTAATGGACTTTGAGTTGGGAAATGGAGGAGCGACAGCAATGCGGATGGCACCGTTGCAAAGGTGACTTTCTGTAGAAGAGGCACAGCTCAAGCTTTTTGCCCTGGCTCTTCGGCTGTGGGAGCAGAGGCCAACCGTTCGTGCTCTACTCCCTGGGATGCTGGGCAGCCCAACACGGGTGCCAAAGAGGTTCCATTGTAATGGACTTTGAGTTGGGAAATGGAGGAGCGACAGCAATGCGGATGGCACCGTTGCAAAGCTAACTTTCTGCAGAAGAGGCACAGCTCAAGTTTTTTGCCCTGGCTCTTCGGCTGTGGGAGCAGAGGCCAACCGTTCGTGCTCTACTCCCTGGGATGCTGGGCAGCCCAGCACGGTGCCAAAGAGGTTCCATTGTAATGGACTTTGAGTTGGGAAATCGAGCAGCGACAGCAATGCGGATGGCACCGTTGCAAAGGTGACTTTCTGCAAAAGAGGCACAGCTCAAGTTTTTGGCCCTGGCTCTTCGGCTGTGGGAGCAGAGGCCAACCGTTCGTGCTCTACTCCCTGGGATGCTGGGCAGCCCAGCACGAGTGCCAAAGAGGTTCCATTTGAATGGACTTTGAGTTGGGAAATGGAGGAGCGACAGCAATGCGGATGGCACCGTTGCAAAGCTGAATTTCTGCAGAAGAGGCACAGCTCAAGCTTTTTGCCCTGGCTCTTCGGCTGTGGGAGCAGAGGCCAACCGTTCGTGCTCTACTGCCTGGGATGCTGGGCAGCCCAGCACGGGTGCCAAAGAGGTTCCATTGTAATGGACTTTGAGTTGGGAAATGGAGGAGCGACAGCAATGCGGATGGCACCGTTGCAAAGCTGACTTTCTGCAGGAGAGGCACAGCTCCAGTTTTTTGCCCTGGCTCTTCGGCTGTGGGAGCAGAGGCCAACCGTTCGTGCTCTACTCCCTGGGATGCTGGGCAGCCGAGCACTGGTGATAATAAGGTTCCATTGTAATGGACTTTGAGTTGGGAAATGGAGGAGCGACTGCAATGAGGATGGCACTGTTGCAAAGCTGACTTTCTGCAGAAGAGGCACAGATCAAGTTTTTTGCCCTGGCTCTTCGGCTGTGGGAGCAGAGGCCAACCGTTCGTGCTCTACTCCGTGGGATGCTGGTCAGCCGAGCACGGGTGCCAAAGAGATTCCATTGTAATGGACTTTGATTTGGGAAATGGAGGAGCGACTGCAAAGCGGATGGCACCGTTGTAAAGCTGACTTTCTGCAGAAAAGGCACAGCTCCAGTTTTTTGCCCTGGCTCTTCGGCTGTGGGAGCAGAGGCCAACCGTTCGTGCTCTACTCCCTGGCATGCTGGGCAGGCAAGCACTGGTGCCAATAAGGTTCCATTGTAATGGAATTTGAGTTGGGACGTCGAGGAACCTCAGCAATGCGGATGGCACCGTTGCAAAGCTGACTTTCTGCAGAAGAGGCACAGCTCAAGCTTTTTGCCCTGGCTCTTCGGCTGTGGCAGCAGAGGCCAACCGTTCGTGCTCTACTCCCTGGGATGCTGGGCAGCCCAGCACGGGTGCCAATAAGTTTCCATTGTAATGGACTTTGAGTTGGGACGTCGAGGAACCTCAGCAATGCGGATGGCACCGTTGCAAAGCTGACTTTCTGCAGAAGAGGCACAGCTCAATTTTTTTGCCCTGGCTCTTCGGCTGTGGGAGCAGAGGCCAAGCGTTCGTGCTCTACTCCCTGGCATGCTGGGCAGCCCGGCACTGGTGCCAAAGAGGTTCCACTGTAATGGACTTTGAGTTGGGAAATTGAGGAGCGACAGCAATGCGGATGTCTCTGTTGCAAATCTGACTTTCTGCAGAAGAAGCACAACTCAAGCTTTTTGCCCTGGCTCTTCGGCTGTGGGAGCAGAGGCCAACCGTTCGTGCTCTATTCCCTGGAATGCTGGGCAGCCAAGCACTGGTGCCAAACAGATTCCATTGTAATGGACTTTGAGTTGGGAAATGGAGGAGCGACAGCAATGCGGATGGCACCGTTGCAAAGCTGACTTTCTGCAGAAGAGGCACAGCTCAATTTTTTTGCCCTGGCTCTTCGGCTGTGGGAGCAGAGGCCAAACGTTCGTGGTCTGCTCCCTGGGATGCTGGGCAGCCCAGCACGGGTGCCAAAGAGGTTCCATTGTAATGGACTTTGAGTTGGGAAATGGAGGAGCGACAGCAATGCGGATGGCACCGTTGCAAAGGTGACTTTCTGCAGAAGAGGCACAGCTCAAGTTTTTTGCCCTGGCTCTTCGGCTGTGGGAGCAGAGGCCAACCGTTCGTGCTCTACTCCCTGGGATGCTGGGCAGCCGAGCACTGGTGATAATAAGGTTCCATTGTAATGGACTTTGAGTTGGGAAATGGAGGAGCGACTGCAATGAGGATGGCACTGTTGCAAAGCTGACTTTCTGCAGAAGAGGCACAGATCAAGTTTTTTGCCCTGGCTCTTCGGCTGTGGCAGCAGAGGCCAACCGTTCGTGCTCTACTCCGTGGGATGCTGGTCAGCCGAGCACGGGTGCCAAAGAGATTCCATTGTAATGGACTTTGATTTGGGAAATGGAGGAGCGACTGCAAAGCGGATGGCACCGTTGTAAAGCTGACTTTCTGCAGAAGAGGCACAGCTCCAGTTTTTTGCCCTGGCTCTTCGGCTGTGGGAGCAGAGGCCAACCGTTCGTGCTCTACTCCCTGGCATGCTGGGCAGGCAAGCACTGGTGCCAATAAGGTTCCATTGTAATGGAATTTGAGTTGGGACGTCGAGGAACCTCAGCAATGCGGATGGCACCGTTGCAAAGCTGACTTTCTGCAGAAGAGGCACAGCTCAAGCTTTTTGCCCTGGCTCTTCGGCTGTGGGAGCAGAGGCCAACCGATCGTGCTCTACTCCCTGGGATGCTGGGCAGCCCAGCACTGGTGCCAAAGAGGTTCCATTGTAATGGACTTTGAGTTGGGAAATGGAGGAGCGACAGCAATGCGGATGGCACCGTTGCAAAGGTGACTTTCTGCAGAAGAGGCACAGCTCCAGTTTTTTGCCCTGGCTCTTCGGCTGTGGGAGCAGAGGCCAACCGTTCGTGCTCTACTGCCTGGGATGCTGGGCAGCCGAGAACTGGTGATAATAAGTTTCCATTGTAATGGACTTTGAGTTGGGAAATGGAGGAGCGACAGCAATGCGGATGGCACCGTTGCAAAGCTGACTTTCTGCAGAAGAGGCATAGCTCAAGTTTTTTGCCCTGGCTCTTCGGCTGTGGGAGCAGAGGCCAACCGTTCGTGCTCTACTCCCTGGGATGCTGGGCAGCCGAGCACGGGTGCCAAAGAGGTTCCATTTTAATGGACTTTGAGTTGGGAAATGGAGGAGTGACAGCAATGCGGATGGCACAGTTGCAAAGCTGACTTTCTGCAGAAGAGGCACAGCTCAAGTTTTTTGCACTCGCTCTTCGGCTGTGGGAGCAGAGGCCAACCGTTCGTGCTCTACTCCCTGGGATGCTGGGCAGCCCAGCACGGGTGCCAATAAGTTTCCATTGTAATGGACTTTGAGTTGGGACGTCGAGGAACCTCAGCAATGCGGATGGCACCGTTGCAAAGCTGACTTTCTGCAGAAGAGGCACAGCTCAAGTTTTTTGCCCTGGCTCTTCGGCTGTGGCAGCAGAGGCCAACCGTTCGTGCTCTACTGCCTGGGATGCTGGGCAGCCGAGCACGGGTGCCAGAAAGTTTCCATTGTAATGGACTTTGAGTTGGGAAATCGAGGAGCGACAGCAATGCGGATGGCACCGTTGCAAAGCTGACTTTCTGCAGAAGAGGCACAGCTCCAGTTTTTTGCCCTGGCTCTTCGGCTGTGGGAGCAGAGGCCAACCGTTCGTGCTCTACTCCCTGGGATGCTGGGCAGCCCAGCACGGGTGCCAAAGAGGTTCCATTGTAATGGACTTTGAGTTGGGAAATGGAGGAGCGACAGCAATGCGGATGGCACCGTTGCAAAGCTGACTTTCTGCAGAAGAGGCACAGCTCAAGCTTTTTGCCCTGGCTCTTCGGCTGTGGGAGCAGAGGCCAACCGTTCGTGCTCTACTCCTTGGGATGCTGGGCAGCCGAGCACTGGTGCCAATAATTTTCCATTGTAATGGACTTTGAGTTGGGAAATTGAGGAACCTCACCAATGCGGATGGAACCGTTGCAAAGCTGGCTTTCTGCAGAAGAGGCACAGCTCAAGCTTTTTGCCCTGGCTCTTCGGCTGTGGGAGCAGAGGCCAACCGTTCGTGCTCTATTCACTGGGATGCTGGGCAGCCGAGCACGGGTGCCAAAGAAGTTCCACTGTAATGGACTTTGAGTTGGGAAATCGAGGAGCGACAGCAATGCGGATGGCACAGTTGCAAAGCTGATTTTCTGCAGAAGAGGCACAGCCCAAGTTTTTTGCACTGGCTCTTCGGCTGTGGGAGCAGAGGCGAAACGTTCGTGCTCTACTCCCTGGGATGTTGGGCAGCCGAGCACGGGTGCCAAAGAGGTTCCATTGTAATGGACTTTGAGTTGGGAAATGGAGGAGAGACAGCAATGTGGATGGCACCGTTGCAAAGCTGACTTTCTGCAGAAGAGACAGAGCTCAAGTTTTTTGCCCTGGCTCTTCGGCTGTGGGAGCAGAGGCCAACCGTTCGTGCTCTACTCCCTGGGATGCTGGGCAACCGAGCACGGGTGCCAAAGAGGTTCCATTGTAATGGACTTTGAGTTGGGAAATGGAGGAGCGACAGCAATGCGGATGGCACCGTTGCAAAGGTGACTTTCTGCAGAAGAGGCACAGCTCCAGTTTTTTGCCCTGGCTCTTCGGCTGTGGGAACAGAGGCCAACCGTTCATGCTCTACTCCCTGGGATGCTGGGCAGCCAAGCACGGGTGCCAAAGAGGTTCCATTGTAATGGACTTTGAGTTGGGAAATGGAGGAGCGACAGCAATGCGGATGGCACCGTTGCAAAGCTGACTTTCTGCCGAAGAGGCACAGCTCAAGTTTTCTGCCCTGGCTCTTCGGCTGTGGGAGCAGAGGCCAACCGTTCGTGGTCTACTCCCTGGGATGCTGGTCAGCCGAGCACGGGTTCCAAACATGTTCCATTCTAATGGACTTTGAGTTGGGAAATGGAGGAGCGACAGCAATGCGGATGGCACCGTTGCAAAGGTGACTTTCTGCAGAAGAGGCACAGCTCAAGTTTTTTGCCCTGGCTCTTTGGCTGTGGGAGCAGAGACCAACCGTTCGTGCTCTACTCCCTGGGATGCTGGGCAGCCGAGCACGGTGCCAGAGAGGTTCCATTGTAATGGACTTTGAGTTGGGAAATGGAGGAGCGACAGCAATGCGGATGGCACCGTTGCAAAGCTGACTTTCTGCCGAAGAGGCACAGCTCAAGTTTTCTGCCCTGGCTCTTCGGCTGTGGGAGCAGAGGCCAACCGTTCGTGCTCTACTCCCTGGGATGCTGGGCAGCCCAGCACGGGTGCCAATAAGTTTCCATTGTAATGGACTTTGAGTTGGGACGTCGAGGAACCTCAGCAATGCGGATGGCACCGTTGCAAAGCTGACTTTCTGCAGAAGAGGCACAGCTCAAGTTTTTTGCCCTGGCTCTTCGGCTGTGGCAGCAGAGGCCAACCGTTCGTGCTCTACTCCGTGGGATGCTGGGCAGCCGAGCACGGGTGCCAGAAAGTTTCCATTGTAATGGACTTTGAGTTGGGAAATCGAGGAGCGACAGCAATGCGGATGGCACCGTTGCAAAGCTGACTTTCTGCAGAAGAGGCACAGCTCCAGTTTTTTGCCCTGGCTCTTCGGCTGTGGCAGCAGAGGCCAACCGTTCGTGCTCTACTCCCTGGGATGCTGGGCAGCCCAGCACGGGTGCCAAAGAGGTTCCATTGTAATGGACTTTGAGTTGGGAAATGGAGGAGCGACAGCAATGCGGATGGCACCGTTGCAAAGCTGACTTTCTGCAGAAGAGGCACAGCTCAAGCTTTTTGCCCTGGCTCTTCGGCTGTGGGAGCAGAGGCCAACCGTTCGTGCTCTACTCCTTGGGATGCTGGGCAGCCGAGCACTGGTGCCAATAATTTTCCATTGTAATGGACTTTGAGTTGGGAAATTGAGGAACCTCACCAATGCGGATGGAACCGTTGCAAAGCTGGCTTTCTGCAGAAGAGGCACAGCTCAAGCTTTTTGCCCTGGCTCTTCGGCTGTGGGAGCAGAGGCCAACCGTTCGTGCTCTATTCACTGGGATGCTGGGCAGCCCAGCACGGGTGCCAAAGAAGTTCCACTGTAATGGACTTTGAGTTGGGAAATCGAGGAGCGACAGCAATGCGGATGGCACAGTTGCAAAGCTGATTTTCTGCAGAAGAGGCACAGCCCAAGTTTTTTGCACTGGCTCTTCGGCTGTGGGAGCAGAGGCGAAACGTTCGTGCTCTACTCCCTGGGATGTTGGGCAGCCGAGCACGGGTGCCAAAGAGGTTCCATTGTAATGGACTTTGAGTTGGGAAATGGAGGAGAGACAGCAATGTGGATGGCACCGTTGCAAAGCTGACTTTCTGCAGAAGAGACAGAGCTCAAGTTTTTTGCCCTGGCTCTTCGGCTGTGGGAGCAGAGGCCAACCGTTCGTGCTCTACTCCCTGGGATGCTGGGCAACCGAGCACGGGTGCCAAAGAGGTTCCATTGTAATGGACTTTGAGTTGGGAAATGGAGGAGCGACAGCAATGCGGATGGCACCGTTGCAAAGGTGACTTTCTGCAGAAGAGGCACAGCTCCAGTTTTTTGCCCTGGCTCTTCGGCTGTGGGAACAGAGGCCAACCGTTCATGCTCTACTCCCTGGGATGCTGGGCAGCCAAGCACGGGTGCCAAAGAGGTTCCATTGTAATGGACTTTGAGTTGGGAAATGGAGGAGCGACAGCAATGCGGATGGCACCGTTGCAAAGCTGACTTTCTGCCGAAGAGGCACAGCTCAAGTTTTCTGCCCTGGCTCTTCGGCTGTGGGAGCAGAGGCCAACCGTTCGTGCTCTACTCCCTGGGATGCTGGTCAGCCGAGCACGGGTTCCAAACATGTTCCATTCTAATGGACTTTGAGTTGGGAAATGGAGGAGCGACAGCAATGCGGATGGCACCGTTGCAAAGGTGACTTTTTGCAGAAGAGGCACAGCTCAAGTTTTTTGCCCTGGCTCTTTGGCTGTGGGAGCAGAGACCAACCGTTCGTGCTCTACTCCCTGGGATGCTGGGCAGCCGAGCACGGTGCCAGAGAGGTTCCATTGTAATGGACTTTGAGTTGGGAAATGGAGGAGCGACAGCAATGCGGATGGCACCGTTGCAAAGCTGACTTTCTGCCGAAGAGGCACAGCTCAAGTTTTCTGCCCTGGCTCTTCGGCTGTGGGAGCAGAGGCCAACCGTTCGTGCTCTACTGCCTGGGATGCTGGGCAGTCGAGTACGGGTGCCAAACATGTTCCATTCTAATGGACTTTGAGTTGGGAAATGGAGGAGCGACAGCAATGCGGATGGCACCGTTGCAAAGCTGACTTTTTGCAGAAGAGGCACAGCTCCAGTTTTTTGCACTGGCTCTTTGGCTGTGGGAGCAGAGGCCAACCGTTCGTGCTCTACTCCCTGGGATGCTGGGCAGCCGAGCACGGTGCCAGAGAGGTTCCATTTTAATGGACTTTGAGTTGTGAAATGGAGGAGCGACAGCAATGCGGATGGCACCGTTGCAAAGCTGACTTTCTGCAGAAGAGGCACAGCTCAAGTTTTTTGCCCTGGCTCTTCGGCTGTGGGAGCAGAGGCCAAGCGTTCGTGCTCTACTGCCTGGGATGCTGGGCAGCCGAGCACGGGTGCCAAAGAGGTTCCATTGTAATGGACTTTGAGTTGGGAAACGGAGGAGCGACAGCAATGCGGATGGCACCGTTGCAAAGGTGACTTTCTGCAGAAGAGGCACAGCTCAAGCTTTTTGCCCTGGCTCTTCGGCTGTGGGAGCAGAGGCCAACCGTTCGTGCTCTACACCCTGGGATGCTGGGCAGCCCAGCACGGGTGCCAAAGAGGTTCCATTGTAATGGACTTTGAGTTGGGAAATCCAGGAGCAACAGCAATGCGGATGGCACCGTTGGAAAGCTGACTTTCTGCAGAAGAGGCACAGCTCAAGCTTTTTGCCCTGGCTCTTCGGCTGTGGGAGCAGAGGCCAACCGTTCGTGCTCTACTCCCTGGGATGCTTGACAGCCAGGCACGGGTGCCAAAGAGGTTCCATTGTAATGGACTTTGAGTTGGGAAATGGAGGAGCGACAGCAATGCGGATGGCACCATTGCAAAGCTGACTTTCTGCAGAAGAGGCACAGCTCAAGTTTTTTGCACTGGCTCTTTGGCTGTGGGAGCAGAGGCCAACCGTTCGTGCTCTACTCCGTGGGATGCTGGGCTGCCCAGCACGGGTGCCAAAGAGGTTCCATTGCAATGGACTTTGAGTTGGGAAATGGAGGAGCGACAGCAATGCGGATGGCACCGTTGCAAAGCTGACTTTCTGCAGAAGAGGCACAGCTCAAGATTTTTGAACTGGCTCTTTGGCTGTGGGAGCAGAGGCCAACCGTTCGTGCTCTACTCCCTGGGATGCTGGGCAGCCGAGCACTGCTGCCAATAAGGTTCCATTGTAATGGACTTTGAGTTGGGACGTCAAGGAACCTCAGCAATGCGGATGGCACCGTTGCAAAGCTGACTTTCTGCAGAAGAGGCACAGCTCAAGCTTTTTGCCCTGGCTCTTCGGCTGTGGGAGCAGAGGCCAACCGTTCGTGCTCTACTCCCTGGGATGCTGGGCAGCCGAGCACGGGTGCCAAAGAGGTTCCATTGTAATGGACTTTGAGTTGGAAAATGGAGGAGCGACAGCAATGCGGATGGCACCGTTGCAAAGCTGACTTTCTGCAGAAGAGGCAGAGCTTAAGGTTTTTGCCCTGGCTCTTCGGCTGTAGGAGCAGAGGCCAACCGTTCGTGCTCTACTCCCTGGGATGTTGGGCAGCCAAGCACGGGTGCTAAAGAGATTCCAATGTAATGGACTTTGAGTTGGAAAATCGAGGAGCGACAGCAATGCGGATGGCACCGTTGCAAAGCTGACTTTCTGCAGAAGAGGCACAGCTCAAGCTTTTTGCCCTGGCTCTTCGGCTGTGGCAGCAGAGGCCAACCGTTCGTGCTCTACTCCGTGGGATGCTGGTCAGCCGGGCACGGATGCCATAGACGTTCCATTGTAATGGACTTTGAGTTGTGAAATCGAGGAGCGACAGCAATGCGGGTGGCACCGTTGCAAAGCTGACTTTCTGCAGAAGAGGCACAGCTCCAGTTTTTGGCCCTGGCTCTTCGGCTGTGGCAGCAGAGGCCAACCGTTCGTGCTCTACTCCCTGGCATGCGGGGCAGCCCGGCACTGGTGCCAAAGAGGTTCCACTGTAATGGACTTTGAGTTGGGAAATTGAGGAGCGACAGCAATGCGGATGTCTCTGTTGCAAATCTGACTTTCTGCAGAAGAAGCACAGCTCAAGCTTTTTGCCCTGGCTCTTCGGCTGTGGGAGCAGAGGCCAACCGTTCGTGCTCTATTCCCTGGAATGCTGGGCAGCCAAGCAGTGGTGCCAAACAGATTCCATTGTAATGGACTTTGAGTTGGGAAATGGAGGAGCGACAGCAATGCGGATGGCACCGTTGCAAAGGTGACTTTCTGCAGAAGAGGCACAGCTCAAGTTTTTTGCCCTGGCTCTTCGGCTGTGGGAGCAGAGGCCAACCGTTCGTGCTCTACTCCCTGGGATGCTGGGCAGCCGAGCACTGGTGATAATAAGGTTCCATTGTAATGGACTTTGAGTTGGGAAATGGAGGAGCGACTGCAATGAGGATGGCACCGTTGCAAAGCTGACTTTCTGCAGAAGAGGCACAGCTCAAGTTTTTTGCACTGGCTCTTCGGCTGTGGGAGCAGAGGCGAAACGTTCGTGCTCTACTCCCTGGGATGTTGGGCAGCCGAGCACGGGTGCCAGAGAGGTTCCATTTTAATGGACTTTGAGTTGTGAAATGGAGGAGCGACAGCAATGCGGATGGCACCGTTGCAAAGCTGACTTTCTGCAGAAGAGGCACAGCTCAAGTTTTTTGCCCTGGCTCTTCGGCTGTGGGAGCAGAGGCCAACCGTTCTTGCTCTACTGCCTGGGATGCTGGGCAGCCGAGCACGGGTGCCAAAGAGGTTCCATTGTAATGGACTTTGAGTTGGGAAACGGAGGAGCGACAGCAATGCGGATGGCACCGTTGCAAAGGTGACTTTCTGCAGAAGAGGCACAGCTCAAGCTTTTTGCCCTGGCTCTTCGGCTGTGGCAGCAGAGGCCAACCGTTCGTGCTCTACTCCCTGGGATGCTGGGCAGCCGAGCACGGGTGCCAAAGAGGTTCCATTGTAATGGACTTTGAGTTTTGAAATCGAGGAGCAACAGCAATGCGGATGGCACCGTTGGAAAGCTGACTTTCTGCAGAAGAGGCACAGCTCAAGCTTTTTGCCCTGGCTCTTCGGCTGTGGGAGCAGAGGCCAACCGTTCGTGCTCTACTCCCTGGGATGCTTGACAGCCAGGCAGGGGTGCCAAAGAGGTTCCATTTGAATGGACTTTGAGTTGGGAAATGGAGGAGCGACAGCAATGCGGATGGCACCATTGCAAAGCTGACTTTCTGCAGAAGAGGCACAGCTCAAGTTTTTTGCACTGGCTCTTTGGCTGTGGGAGCAGAGGCCAACCGTTCGTGCTCTACTCCCTGGGATGCTGGGCTGCCCAGCACGGGTGCCAACGAGGTTCCATTGCAATGGACTTTGAGTTGGGAAATGGAGGAGCGACAGCAATGCGGATGGCACCGTTGCAAAGGTGACTTTCTGCAGAAGAGGCACAGCTCAAGATTTTTGAACTGGCTCTTTGGCTGTGGGAGCAGAGGCCAACCGTTCGTGCTCTACTGCCTGGGATGCTGGGCAGCCGAGAACGGGTGCCAAAGAGGTTCCACTGTAATGGACTTTGAGTTGGGAAATGGAGGAGCGACAGCAATGCGGATGGCACCGTTGCAAAGCTGAATTTCTGCAGAAGAGGCACAGCTCAAGCTTTTTGCCCTGGCTCTTCGGCTGTGGGAGCAGAGGCCAACCGTTCGTGCTCTACTCCCTGGCATGCTGGGCAGCCCAACACGGGTGCCAAAGAGGTTCCATTGTAATGGACTTTGAGTTGGGAAATGGAGGAGCGACAGCAATGTGGATGGCACCGTTGCAAAGCTAACTTTCTGCAGAAGAGGCACAGCTCCAGTTTTTTGCCCTGGCTTTTTGGCTGTGGGAGCAGAGGCCAACCGTTCGTGCTCTACTCCTTGGGATGCTGGGCAGCCAAGCACGGGTGCGAAAGAGGTTCCATTGTAATGGCCTTTGAGTTGGGAAATCGATGAGTGACAGCAATGCGGATGGCACCGTTGCAAAGCTGACTTTCTGCAGAAGAGGCACAGCTCCAGTTTTTTGCCCTGTGTCTTCGGCTGTGGGAGCAGAGGCCAACCGTTCGTGCTCTACTCGCTGGGATGCTGGGCAGCCGAGCACGGGTGCCAGAGAGGTTCCATTGTAATGGACTTTGAGTTTGAAATCGAGGAGCGACAGCAATGCGGATGGCACCGTTGCAAAGCTGACTTTCTGCAGAAGAGGCACAGCTCCAGTTTTTTGCCCTGGCTCTTCGGCTGTGGGAGCAGAGGCCAACCGTTCGTGCTCTACTCCCTGGGATGCTGGGCAGCCGAGCACGGGTGCCAGAGAGGTTCCATTGTAATGGACTTTGAGTTGGGAAATAGAGGAGCGACAGCAATGCAGATGGCACCGTTGCAAAGCTGACTTTCTGCAGAAGAGTCACAGCTCCAGTTTTTTGCCCTGGCTCAACGGCTGTGGCAGCAGAGGCCAACCGTTGGTGCTCTACTCCCTGGGATGCTGGGCAGCCCAGCACGGGTGCCAAAGAGGTTCCATTGGAATGGAATTTGAGTTGGGAAATCGAGGAGCGACAGCAATGCGGATGGCACCGTTGCAAAGCTGACTTTCTGCAGAAGAGGCACAGCTCAAGTTTTTTGCCCTGGATCTTCGGCTGTGGGAGCAGAGGCCAAGCGTTCGTGCTCTACTGCCTGGGATGCTGGGCAGCCAAGCACGGGTGCCAAAGAGGTTCCATTGTAATGGACTTTGAGTTGGGAAACGGAGGAGCGACAGCAATGCGGATGGCACCGTTGCAAAGCTGACTTTCTGCAGAAGAGGCACAGCTCCAGTTTTTGGCCCTGACTCTTCGGCTGTGGCAGCAGAGGCCAACCGTTCGTGCTCTACTCCCTGGGATGCTGGGCAGCCCAGCACGGGTGCCAAAGAGGTTCCATTGTAATGGACTTTGAGTTGGGAAATGGAGGAGCGACAGCAATGCGGATGGCACCGTTGCAAAGCTGAATTTCTGCAGAAGAGGCACAGCTCCAGTTTTTTGCCCTGGCTATTCAGCTGTGGCAGCAGAGACCAACCGTTCGTGCTCTACTCCCTGGGATGCTGGGCAGCCGAGCACGGGTGCCAGAGAGTTTCCATTGTAATGGACTTTGAGTTGGGAAATTGAGGAGCAACAGCAATGCGGATGGCACCATTGCAAAGCTGAAATTCTGCAGAAGAGGCACAGCTCAAGTTTTTGGCCCTGACTCTTCGGCTGTGGCAGCAGAGGCCAACCGTTCGTGCTCTACTCCCTGGGATGCTGGGCAGCCGAGCACTGGTGCCAATAAGGTTCCATTGTAATGGACTTTGAGTTGGGACATCGAGGAACCTCAGCAATGCGGATGGCACCGTTGCAAAGGTGACTTTCTGCAGAAGAGGCACAGCTCCAGTTTTTTGCCCTGGCTCTTCGGCTGTGGGAGCAGAGGCCAACCGTTCGTGGTCTACTGCCTGGAATGCTGGGCAGCCGAGCACGGGTGCCAAAGAGGTTCCATTGTAATGGCCTTTGAGTTGGGAAATCGAAGAGCGACAGCAATGCGGAGGGCACCATTGCAAAGGTGACTTTCTGCAGAAGAGGCACAGCTCAAGCTTTTTGCCCTGGCTCTTCGGGTGTGGGAGCAGAGGCCAACCGTTCCTGCTCTACTCCCTGGGATGCTGGGCAGCCGAGCACGGGTGCCAAAGAGGTTCCATTGTAATGGACTTTGAGTTGGGAAATGGAGGAGCGACAGCAATGCGGATGGCACCGTTGCAAAGCTGAATTTCTGCCAAAGAGGCACAGCCCAAGTTTTTTGCCCTGGCTCTTCGGCTGTGGGAGCAGAGGCCAACCGTTCGTGCTCAACTCCCTGGCATGCTGGGCAGCCGAGCACGGGTGCCAGAGAGTTTCCATTGTAATGGACTTTGAGTTGGGAAATGGAGGAGCGACAGCAATGCGGATGGCACCGTTGCAAAGCTGACTTTCTGCCGAAGAGGCACAGCTCAAGTTTTCTGCCCTGGCTCTTCGGCTGTGGGAGCAGAGGCCAACCGTTCGTGCTCTACTGCCTGGGATGCTGGTCAGCCGAGCACGGGTTCCAAACATGTTCCATTCTAATGGACTTTGAGTTGGGAAATGGAGGAGCGACAGCAATGCGGATGGCACCGTTGCAAAGGTGACTTTTTGCAGAAGAGGCACAGCTCAAGTTTTTTGCCCTGGCTCTTTGGCTGTGGGAGCAGAGACCAACCGTTCGTGCTCTACTCCCTGGGATGCTGGGCAGCCGAGCACGGTGCCAGAGAGGTTCCATTGTAATGGACTTTGAGTTGGGAAATGGAGGAGCGACAGCAATGCGGATGGCACCGTTGCAAAGCTGACTTTCTGCCGAAGAGGCACATCTCAAGTTTTCTGCCCTGGCTCTTCGGCTGTGGGAGCAGAGGCCAACCGTTCGTGCTCTACTCCCTGGGATGCTGGGCAGCCGAGCACGGGTTCCAAACATGTTCCATTCTAATGGACTTTGAGTTGGGAAATGGAGGAGCGACAGCAATGCGGATGGCACCGTTGCAAAGGTGACTTTTTGCAGAAGAGGCACAGCTCAAGTTTTTTGCCCTGGCTCTTTGGCTGTGGGAGCAGAGACCAACCGTTCGTGCTCTACTGCCTGGGATGCTGGGCAGCCGAGCACGGTGCCAGAGAGGTTCCATTGTAATGGACTTTGAGTTGGGAAATCGAGGAGCGACAGCAATGCGGATGGCACCGTTGCAAAGCTGACTTTCTGCAGAAGAGGCACAGCTCCAGTTTTTTGCCCTGGCTCTTCGGCTGTGGGAGCAGAGGCCAACCGTTCGTGCTCTACTGCCTGGGATGCTGGGCAGCCGAGCACGGGTGCCAAAGAGGTTCCATTGTAATGGACTTTGAGTTGGGTAATGGAGGAGCGACAGCAATGCGGATGGCACCGTTGCAAAGCTGACTTTCTGCAGAAGAGGCACAGCTCAAGCTTTTTGCCCTGGCTCTTTGGCTGTGGGAGCAGAGACCAACCGTTCGTGCTCTACTCCCTGGGATGCTGGGCAGCCCAGCACGGGTGCCAAAGAGGTTCCATTGTAATGGACTTTGAGTTTTGAAATCGAGGAGCGACAGCAATGCGGATGGCACCGTTGGAAAGCTGACTTTCTGCAGAAGAGGCACAGATCAAGCTTTTTGCCCTGGCTCTTCGGCTGTGGGAGCAGAGGCCAACCGTTCGTGCTCTACTCCCTGTGATGCTTGGCAGCCCAGCACGGGTGCCAAAGAGGTTCCATTGTAATGGACTTTGAGTTGGGAAATGGAGGAGCGACAGCAATGCGGATGGCACCGTTGCAAAGCTGACTTTCTGCAGAAGAGGTACAGCTCAAGTTTTTTGCACTGGCTCTTCGGCTGTGAGAGCAGAGGCCAACCGTTCGTGCTCTACTCCCTGGGATGCTGGGCAGCCAAGCACGGGTGCCAAAGAGGTTCCATTGTAATGGACTTTGAGTTGGGAAATGGAGGAGCGACAGCAATGCGGATGGCACCGTTGCAAAGCTGACTTTCTGCAGAAGAGGCACAGCTCCAGTTTTTTGCCCTGGCTCTTCGGCTGTGGCAGCAGAGGCCAACCGTTCGTGCTCTACTCCCTGGGATGCCGGGCAGCCGAGCACGGGTGCCAAAGAGGTTCCATTTGAATGGAATTTGAGTTGGGAAATCGAGGAGCGACAGCAATGCGGATGGCACCGTTGTAAAGCTGACTTTCTGCAGAAGAGGCACAGCTCAAGTTTCTTGCCCTGGCTCTTCGGCTGTGGGAGCAGAGGCCAACCGTTCGTGCTCTACTGCCTGGGATGCTGGGCAGCCCAGCACGGGTGCCAAAGAGGTTCCATTGTAATGGACTTTGAGTTGGGAAACGGAGGAGCGACAGCAATGCGGATGGCACCGTTGCAAAGCTGACTTTCTGCAGAAGAGGCACAGCTCAAGCTTTTTGCCCTGGCTCTTTGGCTGTGGTAGCAGAGGCCAACCGTTTGTGCTCTACTCCCTGGGATGCTGGGCAGCCGAGCACGGGTGCCAAAGAGGTTCCATTGTAATGGACTTTGAGTTGGGAAATCGAGGAGCGACAGCAATGCGGATGGCACCGTTGCAAAGCTGACTTTCTGCAGAAGAGGCACAGCTCCAGTTTTATGCCCTGGCTCTTCAGCTGTGGCAGCAGAGACCAACCGTTCGTGCTCTACTCCCTGGGATGCTGGGCAGCCGAGCACGGTGCCAGAGAGGTTCCATTGTAATGGAATTTGAGTTGGGAAATGGAGGAGCGACAGCAATGCGGATGGCACCGTTGCAAAGCTGACTTTCTGCAGAAGAGGCACAGCTCAAGTTTTTTGCCCTGGCTCTTCAGCTGTGGGAGCAGAGACCAACCGTTCGTGCTCTACTCCCTGGGATGCTGGGCAGCCGAGCACGGTGCCAGAGAGGTTCCATTGTAATGGACTTTGAGTTGGGAAATGGAGGAGCGACAGCAATGCGGATGGCACCGTTGCAAACCTGACTTTCTGCCGAAGAGGCACATCTCAAGTTTTCTGCCCTGGCTCTTCGGCTGTGGGAGCAGAGGCCAACCGTTCGTGCTCTACTCCCTGGGATGCTGGGCAGCCGAGCACGGGTTCCAAACATGTTCCATTCTAATGGACTTTGAGTTGGGAAATGGAGGAGCGACAGCAATGCGGATGGCACCGTTGCAAAGCTGACTTTTTGCAGAAGAGGCACAGCTCAAGTTTTTTGCCCTGGCTCTTTGGCTGTGGGAGCAGAGGCCAACCGTTCGTGCTCTACTCCCTGGGATGCTGGGCAGCCGAGCACGGTGCCAGAGAGGTTCCATTGTAATGGACTTTGAGTTGGGAAATCGAGGAGCGACAGCAATGCGGATGGCACCGTTGCAAAGCTGACTTTCTGCAGAAGAGGCACAGCTCCAGTTTTTTGCCCTGGCTCTTCGGCTGTGGTAGCAGAGACCAACCGTTCGTGCTCTACTCCCTGGGATGCTGGGCAGCCGAGCACGGTGCCAGAGAGGTTCCATTGTAATGGACTTTGAGTTGGGAAATGGAGGAGCGACAGCAATGCGGATGGCACCGTTGTAAAGCTGACTTTCTGCAGAAGAGGCACAGCTCCAGTTTTTTGCCCTGGCTCTTTGGCTGTGGCAGCAGAGGCCAACCGTTCGTGCTCTACTGCCTGGGATGCTGGGCAGCCGAGCACAGGTGCCAAAGTGTTCCATTGTAATGGACTTTGAGTTGGGAAACCGAGGAGCGACAGCAATGCGGATGGCACCGTTGCAAAGCTGACTTTCTGCAGAAGAGGCACAGCTCAAGCTTTTTGCCCTGGCTCTTTGGCTGTGGTAGCAGAGGCCAACCGTTTGTGCTCTACTGCCTGGGATGCTGGGCAGCCGAGCACGGGTGCCAAAGAGGTTCCATTGTAATGGACTTTGAGTTGGGAAATCGAGGAGCGACAGCAATGTGGATGGCACCGTTGCAAAGCTGACTTTCTGCAGAAGAGGCACAGCTCCAGTTTTTTGCCCTGGCTCTTCAGCTGTGGCAGCAGAGACCAACCGTTCGTGCTCTACTGCCTGGGATGCTGGGCAGCCGAGCACGGTGCCAGAGAGGTTCCATTGTAATGGAATTTGAGTTGGGAAATCGAGGAGCGACAGCAATGCGGATGGCACCGTTGCAAAGCTGACTTTCTGCAGAAGAGGCACAGCTCCAGTTTTTTGCCCTGGCTCTTTGGCTGTGGGAGCAGAGGCCAACCGTTTGTGCTCTACTCCCTGGGATGCTGGGCAGCCCAGCACGGGTGCCAAAGAGGTTCCATTGTAATGGACTTTGAGTTGGGAAATCGAGGAGCGACAGCAATGCGGATGGCACCGTTGTAAAGCTGACTTTCTGCAGAAGAGGCACAGCTCAAGTTTTTTGCCCTGGCTCTTCGGCTGTGGGAGCAGAGGCCAACCGTTCGTGCTCTACTCCCTGGGATGCTGGGCAGCCCAGCACGGGTGCCAAAGAGGTTCCATTGTAATGGACTTTGAGTTGGGAAACGGAGGAGCGACAGCAATGCGGATGGCACCGTTGCAAAGCTGACTTTCTGCAGAAGAGGCACAGCTCAAGCTTTTTGCCCTGGCTCTTTGGTTGTGGTAGCAGAGGCCCACCGTTTGTGCTCTACTGCCTGGGATGCTGGGCAGCCGAGCACGGGTGCCAAAGAGGTTCCATTCTAATGGAATTTGAGTTGGGAAATCGAGGAGCGACAGCAATGCGGATGGCACCGTTGCAAAGTTGACATTCTGCAGAAGAGGCACAGCTCCAGTTTTTTGCCCTGGCTCTTCAGCTGTGGCAGCAGAGACCAACCGTTCGTGCTCTACTCCCTGGGATGCTGGGCAGCCGAGCACGTTTGCCAGAGAGGTTCCATTGTAATGGACTTTGAGTTGGGAAATTGAGGAGCAACAGCAATGCGTATGGCACCGTTGCAAAGCTGAATTTCTGCAGAAGAGGCACAGCTCAAGTTTTTGCCCTGGCTCTTTGGCTGTGGGAGCAGAGGCCAACTGTTCGTGCTCTACTCCCTGGGATGCTGGGTAGCCGAGCACGGGTGCCATAGAGGTTCCATTGTAATGGACTTTGAGTTGGGAAACGGAGGAGCGACAGCAATGCGGATGGCACCGTTGCAAAGCTGACTTTCTGCAGAAGAGGCACAGCTCCAGTTTTTTGCCCTGGCTCTTCGGCTGTGGGAGCAGAGGCCAACCGTTCGTGCTCTACTCCCTGGGATGCTGGGCATCCGAGCACGGGTGCCAGAGATGTTCCATTGTAATGGACTTTGAGTTGGGAAATCGAGGAGCGACAGCAATGCGGATGGCACCGTTGCAAAGCTGACTTTCTGCAGAAGAGGCACAGCTCCAGTTTTTTGCCCTGTGTCTTCGGCTGTGGGAGCAGAGGCCAACCGTTCATGCTCTACTCCCTGGGATGCTGGGCAGCCCAGCACGGGTGCCAGAGAGGTTCCATTGTAATGGACTTTGAGTTGGGAAATGGAGGAGCGACAGCAATGCGGATGGCACCGTTGCAAAGCTGACTTTCTGCAGAAGAGGCACAGCTGCAGTTTTTTGCCCTGGCTCTTCGGCTGTGGGAGCAGAGGCCAACCGTTCGTGCTCTACTCCCTGGGATGCTGGGCAGCCGAGCACGGGTGCCATAGAGGTTCCATTGTAATGGACTTTGAGTTGGGAAATGGAGGAGCGACAGCAATGCAGATGGCACTGTTGCAAAGCTGACTTTCTGCAGAAGAGGCACAGCTCAAGTTTTTTGCCCTGGCTCTTCGGCTGTGGCAGCAGAGGCCAACCGTTCGTGCTCTACTCCCTGGGATGCTGGGCAGCCCAGCACGGGTGCCAAAGATGTTCCAATGGAATGGAATTTGAGTTGGGAAATCGAGGAGCGACAGCAATGCGGATGGCACCGTTGTAAAGCTGACTTTCTGCAGAAGAGGCACAGCTCCAGTTTTTTGCCCTGGCTCTTCGGCTGTGGGAGCAGAGGCCAAGCGTTCGTGCTCTACTCCCTGGGATGCTGGGCAGCCAAGCACGGGTGCCAAAGAGGTTCCATTGTAATGGACTTTGAGTTGGGAAACGGAGGAGCGACAGCAATGCGGATGGCACCGTTGCAAAGCTGACTTTCTGCAGAAGAGGCACAGCTCCAGTTTTTGGCCTGGCTCTTCGGCTGTGGCAGCAGAGGCCAACCGTTCGTGCTCTACTCCCTGGGATGCTGGGCAGCCCAGCACGGGTGCCAAAGAGGTTCCATTGTAATGGACTTTGAGTTGGGAAATGGAGGAGCGACAGCAATGCGGATGGCACCGTTGCAAAGCTGACTTTCTGCAGAAGAGGCACAGCTCCAATTTTTTGCCCTGGCTCTTCGGCTGTGGGAGCAGAGGCCAACCGTTCGTGCTCTACTCCCTGGGATGCTGGGCAGCCGAGCACGGGTGCCAGAGAGGTTCCATTGTAATGGACTTTGAGTTGGGAAATTGAGGAGCAACAGCAATGCGGATGGCACCGTTGCAAAGCTGAATTTCTGCAGAAGAGGCACAGCTCCAGTTTTTTTGCCCTGGCCCTTCGGCTGTGGGAGCAGAGGCCAACCGTTCGTGCTCAACTGCCTGGGATGCTGGGTAGCCGAGCACAGGTGCCAGGGAGGTTCCATTGTAATGGACTTTGAGTTGGGAAATCGAGGAGCGACAGCAATGCGGATGGCACCGTTGCAAAGCTGACTTTCTGCAGAAGAGGCACAGCTCCAGTTTTTTGCCCTGGCTCTTCGGCTGTGGGAGCAGAGGCCAACCGTTCGTGCTCAACTGCCTGGGATGCTGGGTAGCCGAGCACAGGTGCCAGGGAGGTTCCATTATAATGGACTTTGAGTTGGGAAATCGAGGAGCGACAGCAATGCGGATGGCACCGTTGCAAAGCTGACTTTCTGCAGAAGAGGCACAGCTCCAGTTTTTTGCCCTGGCTCTTCGGCTGTGGCAGCAGAGGCCAACCGTTCGTGCTCTACTGCCTGGGATGCTGGGCAGCCCAGCACGGGTGCCAAAGAGGTTCCATTGTAATGGACTTTGAGTTGGTAAATCGAGGAGCGACAGCAATGCGGATGGCACCGTTGCAAAGCTGATTTTCTGCAGAAGAGGCACAGCTCCAGTTTTTTGCCCTGGCTCTTCGGCTGTGGGAGCAGAGGCCAACCGTTCGTGCTCTACTCCCTGGGATGCTGGGCAGCCCAGCACGGGTGCCAAAGAGGTTCCATTGTAATGGACTTTGAGTTGGGAAATCGAGGAGCAACAGCAATGCGGATGGCACCGTTGCAAAGCTGACTTTCTGCAGAAGAGGCACAGCTCCAGTTTTTTGCCCTGGCTCTTCGGCTGTGGTAGCAGAGGCCAACCGTTTGTGCTCTACTGCCTGGGATGCTGGGCAGCCGAGCACGGGTGCCAAAGAGGTTCCATTGTAATGGACTTTGAGTTGGGAAATCGAGGAGCGACAGCAATGCGGATGGCACCGTTGCAAAGCTGACTTTCTGCAGAAGAGGCACAGCTCCAGTTTTTTGCCCTGGCTCTTCGGCTGTGGCAGCAGAGGCCAACCGTTCGTGCTCTACTGCCTGGGATGCTGGGCAGCCGAGCACGGGTGCCAAAGAGGTTCCATTGTAATGGACTTTGAGTTGGTAAATCGAGGAGCGACAGCAATGCGGATGGCACCGTTGCAAAGCTGATTTTCTGCAGAAGAGGCACAGCTCCAGTTTTTTGCCCTGTGTCTTCGGCTGTGGGAGCAGAGGCCAACCGTTCGTGCTCTACTCCCTGGGATGCTGGGCAGGCCAGCATGGGTGCCAAAGAGGTTCCATTGTAATGGACTTTGAGTTGGGAAACGGAGGAGCGACAGCAATGCGGATGGCACCGTTGCAAAGCTGAATTTCTGCAGAAGAGGCACAGCTCCAGTTTTTTGCCCTGGCTCTTCGGCTGTGGGAGCAGAGGGCAACTGTTCGTGCTCTACTGCCTGGGATGCTGGGCAGCCGAGCACGGGTGCCAAAGAGGTTCCATTGTAATGGACTTTGAGTTGGGAAATCGAGGAGCGACAGCAATGCGGATGGCACCGTTGCAAAGCTGACTTTCTGCAGAAGAGGCACAGCTCCAGTTTTTTGCCCTGGCTCTTCGGCTGTGGGAGCAGAGGCCAACCATTCGTGCTCTACTCCCTGGGATGCTGGGCATCCGAGCACGGGTGCCAGAGAGGTTCCATTTTAATGGACTTTGAGTTGGGAAATCGAGGAGCGACAGCAATGCGGATGGCACCGTTGCAAAGCTGACTTTCTGCAGAAGAGGCACAGCTCCAGTTTTTTGCCCTGGCTCTTCGGCTGTGGCAGCAGAGGCCAACCATTCGTGCTCTACTCCCTGGGATGCTGGGCAGCCCAGCACGGGTGCCAAAGAGGTTCCACTGTAATGGACTTTGAGTTGGGAAATCGAGGAGCGACAGCAATGCGGATGGCACCGTTGCAAAGCTGACTTTCTGCAGAAGAGGCACAGCTCAAGTTTTTTGCCCTGGCTCTTCGGCTGTGGGAGCAGAGGCCAACCGTTCGTGCTCTACTCCCTGGGATGCTGGGCAGCCGAGTACGGGTGCCAGAGAGGTTCCATTGTAATGGACTTTGAGTTGGGAAATTGAGGAGCAACAGCAATGCGGATGGCACCGTTGCAAAGCTGAATTTCTGCAGAAGAGGCACAGCTCAAGTTTTTTTGCCCTGGCTCTTCAGCTGTGGGAGCAGAGGCCAACCGTTCGTGCTCTACTGCCTGGGATGCTGGGCAGCCGAGCTCGGGTGCCAAAGTGTTCCATTGTAATGGACTTTGAGTTGGGAAACGGAGGAGCGACAGCAATGCGGATGGCACCGTTGCAAAGATGACTTTCTGCAGAAGAGGCACAGCTCAAGTTTTTTGCCCTGGCTCAACGGCTGTGGGAGCAGAGTCCAACCTTTCGTGATCTACTCCCTGGGATGCTGGGCAGCCCAGCACGGGTGCCAAAGAGGTTCCATTGTAATGGACTTTGAGTTGGGAAATCGAGGAGCGACAGCAATGCGGATGGCACCGTTGCAAAGCTGACTTTCTGCAGAAGAGACACAGCTCCAGTTTTTTGCCCTGGCTCTTCGGCTGTGGGAGCAGAGGCCAACCGTTCGTGCTCTACTGCCTGGGATGCTGGGTAGCCGAGCACGGGTGCCAGAGAGGTTCCATTGTAATGGACTTTGAGTTGGGAAATGGAGGAGCGACAGCAATGCGGATGGCACCGTTGCAAAGCTGACATTCTGCAGAAGAGGCACAGCTCCAGTTTTTTGCCCTGGCTCTTCGGCTGTGGGAGCAGAGGCCAACCGTTCGTGCTCTACTGCCTGGGTTGCTGGGCTGCTGAGCACGGGTGCCAAAGAGGTTCCATTGTAATGGACTTTGAGTTGGGAAATGGAGGAGCGACAGCAATGCGGATGGCACCGTTGCAAAGCTGACTTTCTGCAGAAGAGGCACAGCTCCAGTTTTTTGCCCTGGCTCTTCGGCTGTGGGAGCAGAGGCCAACCGTTCGTGCTCTACTGCCTGGGATGCTGGGCAGCCCAGCACGGGTGCCAAAGATGTTCCACTGTAATGGACTTTGAGTTGGGAAACGGAGGAGCGACAGCAATGCGGATGGCACCGTTGCAAAGCTGACTTTCTGCAGAAGAGGCACAGCTCAAGCTTTTTGCCCTGGCTCTTCGGCTGTGGGAGCAGAGGCCAACCGTTCGTGCTCTACGGCCAGGGATGCTGGTCAGCCCAGCACGGGTGCCAAAGAGGTTCCATTCTAATGGACTTTGAGTTGGGAAATGGAGGAGCGACAGCAATGCGGATGGCACCGTTGCAAAGCTGACTTTCTGCAGAAGAGGCACAGCTCCAGTTTTTTGCCCTGGCTCTTCGGCTGTGGGAGCAGAGGCCAACTGTTCGTGCTCTACTGCCTGGGATGCTGGGCAGCCCAGCACGGGTGCCAAAGAGGTTCCATTGTAATGGACTTTGAGTTGGGAAATGGAGGAGCGACAGCAATGCGGATGGCACCGTTGCAAAGCTGACTTTCTGCAGAAGAGGCACAGCTCAAGTTTTTTGCCCTGGCTCTTCGGCTGTGGGAGCAGAGGCCAACCATTCGTGCTCTACTCCCTGGGATGCTGGGCCGCCCAGGACGGGTGCCAAAGAGGTTCCATTGTAATGGACTTTGAGTTGGGAAACGGAGGAGCGACAGCAATGCGGATGGCACCGTTGCAAAGCTGACTTTCTGCAGAAGAGGCACAGCTCTAGTTTTTGGCCCTGGCTCTTCGGCTGTGGCAGCAGAGGCCAACCGTTCGTGCTCTACTCCCTGGGATGCTGGGCAGCCGAGCACGGGTGCCAGAGAGGTTCCATTGTAATGGACTTTGAGTTGGGAAATCGAGGAACGACAGCAATGCGGATGGCACCGTTGCAAAGCTGACTTTCTGCAGAAGAGGCACAGCTCCAGTTTTTTGCCCTGGCTCTTCGGCTGTGGGAGCAGAGGCCAACCGTTCGTGCTCTACTCCCTGGGATGCTGGGCAGCCGAGCACGTTTGCCATAGAGGTTCCATTGTAATGGACTTTGAGTTGGGAAACGGAGGAGCGACAGCAATGCGGATGGCACCGTTGCAAAGCTGACTTTCTGCAGAAGAGGCACAGCTCCAGTTTTTTGCCCTGGCTATTTGGCTGTGGCAGCAGAGACCAACCGTTCGTGCTCTACTGCCTGGGATGCTGGGCAGCCGAGCACGGGTGCCAAAGTGTTCCATTGTAATGGACTTTGAGTTGGGAAACGGAGGAGCGACAGCAATGCGGATGGCACCGTTGCAAAGCTGACTTTCTGCTGAAGAGGCACAGCTCCAGTTTTTTGCCCTGGCTCTTCGGCTGTGGGAGCAGAGGCCAACTGTTCGTGCTCTACTGCCTGGGATGCTGGGCAGCCGAGCACGGGTGCCAAAGAGGTTCCATTGTAATGGACTTTGAGTTGGGAAATGGAGGAGCGACAGCAATGCGGATGGCACCGTTGCAAAGCTGACTTTCTGCAGAAGAGGCACAGCTCAATTTTTTTGCCCTGGCTCAACGGCTGTGGGAGCAGAGACCAACCTTTCGTGATCTACTCCCTGGGATGCTGGGCAGACCAGCACGTGTGCCAAAGAGGTTCCATTGTAATGGACTTTGAGTTGGGAAATGGAGGAGCGACAGCAATGCGGATGGCACCGTTGCAAAGCTGACTTTCTGCAGAAGAGACACAGCTCCAGTTTTTTGCCCTGGCTCAACAGCTGTGGGAGCAGAGGCCAACCGTTCGTGCTCTACTGCCTGGGATGCTGGGTAGCCGAGCACGGGTGCCAGAGAGGTTCCATTGTAATGGACTTTGAGTTGGGAAATGGAGGAGCGACAGCAATGCGGATGGCACCGTTGCAAAGCTGACTTTCTGCAGAAGAGGCACAGCTCCAGTTTTTTGCCCTGGCTCTTCGGCTGTGGGAGCAGAGGCCAACCGTTCGTGCTCTACTGCCTGGGTTGCTGGGCTGCTGAGCACGGGTGCCAAAGAGGTTCCATTGTAATGGACTTTGAGTTGGGAAATGGAGGAGCGACAGCAATGCGGATGGCACCGTTGCAAAGCTGACTTTCTGCAGAAGAGGCACAGCTCCAGTTTTTTGCCCTGGCTCTTCGGCTGTGGCAGCAGAGACCAACCGTTCGTGCTCTACTGCCTGGGATGCTGGGCAGCCCAGCACGGGTGCCAAAGAGGTTCCATTGTAATGGACTTTGAGTTGGGAAATGGAGGAGCGACAGCAATGCGGATGGCACCGTTGCAAAGCTGACTTTCTGCAGAAGAGGCACAGCTCCAGTTTTTTGCCCTGGCTGTTCGGCTGTGGCAGCAGAGGCCAACCGTTCGTGCTCTACTGCCTGGGATGCTGGGCAGCCGAGCACAGGTGCCAAAGATGTTCCATTGTAATGGACTTTGAGTTGGGAAATCGAGGAGCGACAGCAATGAGGATGGAACCGTTGCAAAGCTGACTTTCTGCAGAAGAGGCACAGCTCCAGTTTTTTGCCCTGGCTCAACGGCTGTGGTAGCAGAGGCCAACCGTTCGTGCTCTACTCCCTGGGATGCTGGGCAGCCCAGCACGTGTGCCAAAGAGGTTCCATTGTAATGGACTTTGAGTTGGGAAATGGAGGAGCGACAGCAATGCGGATGGCACCGTTGCAAATCTGACTTTCTGCAGAAGAGGCACAGCTCCAGTTTTTTGCCCTGGCTCTTCGGCTGTGGGAGCAGAGGCCAACCGTTCGTGCTCTACTGCCTGGGATGCTGGGCAGCCGAGCACGGGTGCCTAAGAGGTTCCATTGTAATGAACTTTGAGTTGGGAAATCAAGGAGCGACAGCAATGCGGATGGCACCGTTGCAAAGCTGACTTTCTGCAGAAGAGGCACAGTTCAAGTTTTTTGCCCTGGCTTTTCGACTGTGGGAGCAGAGGCCAACCTTTCGTGCTCTACTCCCTGGGATGCTGGGCAGCCCAGCACGGGTGCCAAAGAGGTTCCATTGTAATGGACTTTGAGTTGGGAAATGGAGGAGCGACAGCAATGCGGATGGCACCGTTGCAAAGCTGACTTTCTGCAGAAGAGGCACAGCTCCAGTTTTTTGCCCTGGCTCTTCGGCTGTGGGAGCAGAGGCCAACCGTTCGTGCTCTACTCCCTGGCATGCTGGGCAGCCCGGCACTGGTGCCAAAGAGGTTCCACTGTAATGGACTTTGAGTTGGGAAATTGAGGAGCGACAGCAATGCGGATGTCTCTGTTGCAAATCTGACTTTCTGCAGAAGAAGCACAACTCAAGCTTTTTGCCCTGGCTCTTCGGCTGTGGGAGCAGAGGCCAACCGTTCGTGCTCTATTCCCTGGAATGCTGGGCAGCCAAGCACTGGTGCCAAACAGATTCCATTGTAATGGACTTTGAGTTGGGAAATGGAGGAGCGACAGCAATGCGGATGGCACCGTTGCAAAGCTGACTTTCTGCAGAAGAGGCACAGCTCAATTTTTTTGCCCTGGCTCTTCGGCTGTGGGAGCAGAGGCCAAACGTTCGTGGTCTGCTCCCTGGGATGCTGGGCAGCCGAGCACGGGTGCCAAAGAGGTTCGATTGTAATGGACTTTGAGTTGGGAAATGGAGGAGCGACAGCAATGCGGATGGCACCGTTGCAAAGGTGACTTTCTGCAGAAGAGGCACAGCTCAATTTTTTTGCCCTGGCTCTTCGGCTGTGGGAGCAGAGGCCAACCGTTCGTGCTCTACTCCCTGGGATGCTGGGCAGCCGAGCACTGGTGATAATAAGGTTCCATTGTAATGGACTTTGAGTTGGGAAATGGAGGAGCGACTGCAATGAGGATGGCACTGTTGCAAAGCTGACTTTCTGCAGAAGAGGCACAGATCAAGTTTTTTGCCCTGGCTCTTCGGCTGTGGCAGCAGAGGCCAACCGTTCGTGCTCTACTCCGTGGGATGCTGGTCAGCCGAGCACGGGTGCCAAAGAGATTCCATTGTAATGGACTTTGATTTGGGAAATGGAGGAGCGACTGCAAAGCGGATGGCACCGTTGTAAAGCTGACTTTCTGCAGAAGAGGCACAGCTCCAGTTTTTTGCCCTGGCTCTTCGGCTGTGGGAGCAGAGGCCAACCGTTCGTGCTCTACTCCCTGGCATGCTGGGCAGGCAAGCACTGGTGCCAATAAGGTTCCATTGTAATGGAATTTGAGTTGGGACGTCGAGGAACCTCAGCAATGCGGATGGCACCGTTGCAAAGCTGACTTTCTGCAGAAGAGGCACAGCTCAAGCTTTTTGCCCTGGCTCTTCGGCTGTGGGAGCAGAGGCCAACCGATCGTGCTCTACTCCCTGGGATGCTGGGCAGCCCAGCACTGGTGCCAAAGAGGTTCCATTGTAATGGACTTTGAGTTGGGAAATGGAGGAGCGACAGCAATGCGGATGGCACCGTTGCAAAGGTGACTTTCTGCAGAAGAGGCACAGCTCCAGTTTTTTGCCCTGGCTCTTCGGCTGTGGGAGCAGAGGCCAACCGTTCGTGCTCTACTGCCTGGGATGCTGGGCAGCCGAGAACTGGTGATAATAAGTTTCCATTGTAATGGACTTTGAGTTGGGAAATGGAGGAGCGACAGCAATGCGGATGGCACCGTTGCAAAGCTGACTTTCTGCAGAAGAGGCATAGCTCAAGTTTTTTGCCCTGGCTCTTCGGCTGTGGGAGCAGAGGCCAACCGTTCGTGCTCTACTCCCTGGGATGCTGGGCAGCCGAGCACGGGTGCCAAAGAGGTTCCATTTTAATGGACTTTGAGTTGGGAAATGGAGGAGTGACAGCAATGCGGATGGCACAGTTGCAAAGCTGACTTTCTGCAGAAGAGGCACAGCTCAAGTTTTTTGCACTCGCTCTTCGGCTGTGGGAGCAGAGGCCAACCGTTCGTGCTCTACTCCCTGGGATGCTGGGCAGCCCAGCACGGGTGCCAATAAGTTTCCATTGTAATGGACTTTGAGTTGGGACGTCGAGGAACCTCAGCAATGCGGATGGCACCGTTGCAAAGCTGACTTTCTGCAGAAGAGGCACAGCTCAAGTTTTTTGCCCTGGCTCTTCGGCTGTGGCAGCAGAGGCCAACCGTTCGTGCTCTACTGCCTGGGATGCTGGGCAGCCGAGCACGGGTGCCAGAAAGTTTCCATTGTAATGGACTTTGAGTTGGGAAATCGAGGAGCGACAGCAATGCGGATGGCACCGTTGCAAAGCTGACTTTCTGCAGAAGAGGCACAGCTCCAGTTTTTTGCCCTGGCTCTTCGGCTGTGGGAGCAGAGGCCAACCGTTCGTGCTCTACTCCCTGGGATGCTGGGCAGCCCAGCACGGGTGCCAAAGAGGTTCCATTGTAATGGACTTTGAGTTGGGAAATGGAGGAGCGACAGCAATGCGGATGGCACCGTTGCAAAGCTGACTTTCTGCAGAAGAGGCACAGCTCAAGCTTTTTGCCCTGGCTCTTCGGCTGTGGGAGCAGAGGCCAACCGTTCGTGCTCTACTCCTTGGGATGCTGGGCAGCCGAGCACTGGTGCCAATAATTTTCCATTGTAATGGACTTTGAGTTGGGAAATTGAGGAACCTCACCAATGCGGATGGAACCGTTGCAAAGCTGGCTTTCTGCAGAAGAGGCACAGCTCAAGCTTTTTGCCCTGGCTCTTCGGCTGTGGGAGCAGAGGCCAACCGTTCGTGCTCTACTCCCTGGGATGCTGGGCAGCCCAGCACGGGTGCCAAAGAAGTTCCACTGTAATGGACTTTGAGTTGGGAAATCGAGGAGCGACAGCAATGCGGATGGCACAGTTGCAAAGCTGATTTTCTGCAGAAGAGGCACAGCCCAAGTTTTTTGCACTGGCTCTTCGGCTGTGGGAGCAGAGGCGAAACGTTCGTGCTCTACTCCCTGGGATGTTGGGCAGCCGAGCACGGGTGCCAAAGAGGTTCCATTGTAATGGACTTTGAGTTGGGAAATGGAGGAGAGACAGCAATGTGGATGGCACCGTTGCAAAGCTGACTTTCTGCAGAAGAGACAGAGCTCAAGTTTTTTGCCCTGGCTCTTCGGCTGTGGGAGCAGAGGCCAACCGTTCGTGCTCTACTCCCTGGGATGCTGGGCAGCCGAGCACGGGTGCCAAAGAGGTTCCATTGTAATGGACTTTGAGTTGGGAAATGGAGGAGCGACAGCAATGCGGATGGCACCGTTGCAAAGGTGACTTTCTGCAGAAGAGGCACAGCTCCAGTTTTTTGCCCTGGCTCTTCGGCTGTGGGAACAGAGGCCAACCGTTCATGCTCTACTCCCTGGGATGCTGGGCAGCCAAGCACGGGTGCCAAAGAGGTTCCATTGTAATGGACTTTGAGTTGGGAAATGGAGGAGCGACAGCAATGCGGATGGCACCGTTGCAAAGCTGACTTTCTGCCGAAGAGGCACAGCTCAAGTTTTCTGCCCTGGCTCTTCGGCTGTGGGAGCAGAGGCCAACCGTTCGTGCTCTACTCCCTGGGATGCTGGTCAGCCGAGCACGGGTTCCAAACATGTTCCATTCTAATGGACTTTGAGTTGGGAAATGGAGGAGCGACAGCAATGCGGATGGCACCGTTGCAAAGGTGACTTTTTGCAGAAGAGGCACAGCTCAAGTTTTTTGCCCTGGCTCTTTGGCTGTGGGAGCAGAGACCAACCGTTCGTGCTCTACTCCCTGGGATGCTGGGCAGCCGAGCACGGTGCCAGAGAGGTTCCATTGTAATGGACTTTGAGTTGGGAAATGGAGGAGCGACAGCAATGCGGATGGCACCGTTGCAAAGCTGACTTTCTGCAGAAGAGGCACAGCTCAAGTTTTCTGCCCTGGCTCTTCGGCTGTGGGAGCAGAGGCCAACCGTTCGTGCTCTACTGCCTGGGATGCTGGGCAGTCGAGCACGGGTGCCAAACATGTTCCATTCTAATGGACTTTGAGTTGGGAAATGGAGGAGCGACAGCAATGCGGATGGCACCGTTGCAAAGGTGACTTTTTGCAGAAGAGGCACAGCTCCAGTTTTTTGCACTGGCTCTTTGGCTGTGGGAGCAGAGGCCAACCGTTCGTGCTCTACTCCCTGGGATGCTGGGCAGCCGAGCACGGTGCCAGAGAGGTTCCATTTTAATGGACTTTGAGTTGTGAAATGGAGGAGCGACAGCAATGCGGATGGCACCGTTGCAAAGCTGACTTTCTGCAGAAGAGGCACAGCTCAAGTTTTTTGCCCTGGCTCTTCGGCTGTGGGAGCAGAGGCCAACCGTTCGTGCTCTACTGCCTGGGATGCTGGGCAGCCGAGCACGGGTGCCAAAGAGGTTCCATTGTAATGGACTTTGAGTTGGGAAACGGAGGAGCGACAGCAATGCGGATGGCACCGTTGCAAAGGTGACTTTCTGCAGAAGAGGCACAGCTCAAGCTTTTTGCCCTGGCTCTTCGGCTGTGGGAGCAGAGGCCAACCGTTCGTGCTCTACTCCCTGGGATGCTGGGCAGCCCAGCACGGGTGCCAAAGAGGTTCCATTGTAATGGACTTTGAGTTGGGAAATCCAGGAGCAACAGCAATGCGGATGGCACCGTTGGAAAGCTGACTTTCTGCAGAAGAGGCACAGCTCAAGCTTTTTGCCCTGGCTCTTCGGCTGTGGGAGCAGAGGCCAACCGTTCGTGGTCTACTCCCTGGGATGCTTGACAGCCAGGCACGGGTGCCAAAGAGGTTCCATTGTAATGGACTTTGAGTTGGGAAATGGAGGAGCGACAGCAATGCGGATGGCACCATTGCAAAGCTGACTTTCTGCAGAAGAGGCACAGCTCAAGTTTTTTGCACTGGCTCTTTGGCTGTGGGAGCAGAGGCCAACCGTTCGTGCTCTACTCCCTGGGATGCTGGGCTGCCCAGCACGGGTGCCAAAGAGGTTCCATTGCAATGGACTTTGAGTTGGGAAATGGAGGAGCGACAGCAATGCGGATGGCACCGTTGCAAAGCTGACTTTCTGCAGAAGAGGCACAGCTCAAGATTTTTGAACTGGCTCTTTGGCTGTGGGAGCAGAGGCCAACCGTTCGTGCTCTACTCCCTGGGATGCTGGGCAGCCGAGCACTGCTGCCAATAAGGTTCCATTGTAATGGACTTTGAGTTGGGACGTCAAGGAACCTCAGCAATGCGGATGGCACCGTTGCAAAGCTTGCTTTCTGCAGAAGAGGCACAGCTCAAGCTTTTTGCCCTGGCTCTTTGGCTGTGGGAGCAGAGGCCAACCGTTCGTGCTCTACTCCCTGGGATGCTGGGCAGCCGAGCACGGGTGCCAAAGAGGTTCCATTGTAATGGACTTTGAGTTGGAAAATGGAAGAGCGACAGCAATGCGGATGGCACCGTTGCAAAGCTGACTTTCTGCAGAAGAGGCAGAGCTTAAGGTTTTTGCCCTGGCTCTTCGGCTGTAGGAGCAGAGGCCAACCGTTCGTGCTCTACTCCCTGGGATGTTGGGCAGCCAAGCACGGGTGCCAAAGATATTCCAATGTAATGGACTTTGAGTTGGAAAATCGAGGAGCGACAGCAATGCGGATGGCACCGTTGCAAAGGTGACTTTCTGCAGAAGAGGCACAGCTCAAGCTTTTTGCCCTGGCTCTTCGGCTGTGGCAGCAGAGGCCAACCGTTCGTGCTCTACTCCCTGGGATGCTGGTCAGCCGGGCACGGATGCCAAAGACGTTCCATTGTAATGGACTTTGAGTTGTGAAATCGAGGAGCGACAGCAATGCGGGTGGCACCGTTGCAAAGCTGACTTTCTGCAGAAGAGACACAGCTCCAGTTTTTTGCCCTGGCTCTTCGGCTGTGGGAGCAGAGGCCAACCGTTCGTGCTCTACTCCCTGGCATGCGGGGCAGCCCGGCACTGGTGCCAAAGAGGTTCCACTGTAATGGACTTTGAGTTGGGAAATTGAGGAGCGACAGCAATGCGGATGTCTCTGTTACAAATCTGACTTTCTGCAGAAGAAGCACAGCTCAAGCTTTTTGCCCTGGCTCTTCGGCTGTGGGAGCAGAGGCCAACCGTTCGTGCTCTATTCCCTGGAATGCTGGGCAGCCAAGCAGTGGTGCCAAACAGATTCCATTGTAATGGACTTTGAGTTGGGAAATGGAGGAGCGACAGCAATGCGGATGGCACCGTTGCAAAGCTGACTTTCTGCAGAAGAGGCACAGTTCAATTTTTTTGCCCTGGCTCTTCGGCTGTGGGAGCAGAGGCCAAACGTTCGTGGTCTGCTCCCTGGGATGCTGGGCAGCCCAGCACGGGTGCCAAAGAGGTTCGATTGTAATGGACTTTGAGTTGGGAAATGGAGGAGCGACAGCAATGCGGATGGCACCGTTGCAAAGGTGACTTTCTGCAGAAGAGGCACAGCTCAAGTTTTTTGCCCTGGCTCTTCGGCTGTGGGAGCAGAGGCCAACCGTTCGTGCTCTACTCCCTGGGATGCTGGGCAGCCGAGCACTGGTGATAATAAGGTTCCATTGTAATGGACTTTGAGTTGGGAAATGGAGGAGCGACTGCAATGAGGATGGCACTGTTGCAAAGCTGACTTTCTGCAGAAGAGGCACAGATCCAGTTTTTTGCACTGGCTCTTCGACTGTGGGAGCAGAGGCGAAACGTTCGTGCTCTACTCCCTGGGATGTTGGGCAGCCGAGCACGGGTGCCAAAGAGGTTCCATTGTAATGGACTTTGAGTTGGGAAATGGAGGAGAGACAGCAATGTGGATGGCACCGTTGCAAAGCTGACTTTCTGCAGAAGAGACAGAGCTCAAGTTTTTTGCCCTGGCTCTTCGGCTGTGGGAGCAGAGGCCAACCGTTCGTGCTCTACTCCCTGGGATGCTGGGCAGCCGAGCACGGGTGCCAAAGAGGTTCCATTTTAATGGACTTTGAGTTGGGAAATGGAGGAGCGACAGCAATGCGGATGGCACCGTTGCAAAGCTGACTTTCTGCAGAAGAGGCACAGCTCCAGTTTTTTGCCCTGGCTCTTCGGCTGTGGGAGCAGAGGCCAACCGTTCATGCTCTACTCCCTGGGATGCTGGGCAGCCAAGCACGGGTGCCAAAGAGGTTCCATTGTAATGGACTTTGAGTTGGGAAATGGAGGAGCGACAGCAATGCGGATGGCACCGTTGCAAAGCTGACTTTCTGCAGAAGAGGCACAGCTCCAGTTTTTTGCCCTGGCTCTTCGGCTGTGGGAGCAGAGGCCAACCGTTCTTGCTCTACTGCCTGGGATGCTGGGCAGCCGAGCACGGGTGCCAAAGAGGTTCCATTGTAATGGACTTTGAGTTGGGAAACGGAGGAGCGACAGCAATGCGGATGGCACCGTTGCAAAGGTGACTTTCTGCAGAAGAGGCACAGCTCAAGCTTTTTGCCCTGGCTCTTCGGCTGTGGGAGCAGAGGCCAACCGTTCCTGCTCTACTCCCTGGGATGCTGGGCAGCCGAGCACGGGTGCCAAAGAGGTTCCATTGTAATGGACTTTGAGTTTTGAAATCGAGGAGCAACAGCAATGCGGATGGCACCGTTGGAAAGCTGACTTTCTGCAGAAGAGGCACAGCTCAAGCTTTTTGCCCTGGCTCTTCGGCTGTGGGAGCAGAGGCCAACCGTTCGTGCTCTACTCCCTGGGATGCTTGACAGCCAGGCAGGGGTGCCAAAGAGGTTCCATTTGAATGGACTTTGAGTTGGGAAATGGAGGAGCGACAGCAATGCGGATGGCACCATTGCAAAGCTGACTTTCTGCAGAAGAGGCACAGCTCAAGTTTTTTGCACTGGCTCTTTGGCTGTGGGAGCAGAGGCCAACCGTTCGTGCTCTACTCCCTGGGATGCTGGGCTGCCCAGCACGGGTGCCAACGAGGTTCCATTGCAATGGACTTTGAGTTGGGAAATGGAGGAGCGACAGCAATGCGGATGGCACCGTTGCAAAGCTGACTTTCTGCAGAAGAGGCACAGCTCAAGATTTTTGAACTGGCTCTTTGGCTGTGGGAGCAGAGGCCAACCGTTCGTGCTCTACTCCCTGGGATGCTGGGCAGCCGAGAACGGGTGCCAAAGAGGTTCCACTGTAATGGACTTTGAGTTGGGAAATGGAGGAGCGACAGCAATGCGGATTGCACCGTTGCAAAGCTGAATTTCTGCAGAAGAGGCACAGCTCAAGCTTTTTGCCCTGGCTCTTCGGCTGTGGGAGCAGAGGCCAACCGTTCGTGCTCTACTCCCTGGCATGCTGGGCAGCCCAACACGGGTGCCAAAGAGGTTCCATTGTAATGGACTTTGAGTTGGGAAATCGAGGAGCGACAGCAATGTGGATGGCACCGTTGCAAAGCTAACTTTCTGCAGAAGAGGCACAGCTCAAGTTTTTTGCCCTGGCTCTTCGGCTGTGGGAGCAGAGGCCAACCGTTCGTGCTCTACTCCTTGGGATGCTGGGCAGCCAAGCACGGGTGCGAAAGAGGTTCCATTGTAATGGACTTTGAGTTGGGACGTCAAGGAACCTCAGCAATGCGGATGGCACCGTTGCAAAGCTGACTTTCTGCAGAAGAGGCACAGCTCAAGCTTTTTGCCCTGGCTCTTCGGCTGTGGGAGCAGAGGCCAACCGTTCGTGCTCTACTTCTTGGGATGCTGGGCAGCCGAGCACTGGTGCCAATAATTTTCCATTGTAATGGACTTTGAGTTGGGAAATTGAGGAACCTCACCAATGCGGATGGAATCGTTGCAAAGCTGACTTTCTGCAGAAGAGGCACAGCTCAAGCTTTTTGCCCTGTGTCTTCGGCTGTGGGAGCAGAGGCCAACCGTTCGTGCTCTATTCACTGGGATGCTGAGCAGCCCAGCACGGGTGCCAAAGAAGTTCCACTGTAATGGACTTTGAGTTGGGAAATCGAGGAGCGACAGCAATGCAGATGGCACAGTTGCAAAGCTGACTTTCTGCAGAAGAGGCACAGCCCAAGTTTTTTGCCCTGGCTCTTCGGCTGTGGGAGCAGAGGCGAAACGTTCGTGCTCTACTCCCTGGGATGTTGGGCAGCCGAGCACGGGTGCCAAAGAGGTTCCATTGTAATGGACTTTGAGTTGGGAAATGGAGGAGCGACAGCAATGTGGATGGCACCATTGCAAAGCTGACTTTCTGCAGAAGAGGCAGAGCTCAAGTTTTTTGCACTGGCTCTTTGGCTGTGGGAGCAGAGGCCAACCGTTCGTGCTCTACTCCCTGGGATGCTGGGCAGCCGAGCACTGGTGATAATAAGGTTCCATTGTAATGGACTTTGAGTTGGGAAATGGAGGAGCGACTGCAATGAGGATGGCACTGTTGCAAAGCTGACTTTCTGCAGAAGAGGCACAGATCCAGTTTTTTGCACTGGCTCTTCGACTGTGGGAGCAGAGGCGAAACGTTCGTGCTCTACTCCCTGGGATGTTGGGCAGCCGAGCACGGGTGCCAAAGAGGTTCCATTGTAATGGACTTTGAGTTGGGAAATGGAGGAGAGACAGCAATGTGGATGGCACCGTTGCAAAGCTGACTTTCTGCAGAAGAGACAGAGCTCAAGTTTTTTGCCCTGGCTCTTCGGCTGTGGGAGCAGAGGCCAACCGTTCGTGCTCTACTCCCTGGGATGCTGGGCAGCCGAGCACGGGTGCCAAAGAGGTTCCATTTTAATGGACTTTGAGTTGGGAAATGGAGGAGCGACAGCAATGCGGATGGCACCGTTGCAAAGCTGACTTTCTGCAGAAGAGGCACAGCTCCAGTTTTTTGCCCTGGCTCTTCGGCTGTGGGAGCAGAGGCCAACCGTTCATGCTCTACTCCCTGGGATGCTGGGCAGCCAAGCACGGGTGCCAAAGAGGTTCCATTGTAATGGACTTTGAGTTGGGAAATGGAGGAGCGACAGCAATGCGGATGGCACCGTTGCAAAGCTGACTTTCTGCAGAAGAGGCACAGCTCCAGTTTTTTGCCCTGGCTCTTCGGCTGTGGGAGCAGAGGCCAACCGTTCTTGCTCTACTGCCTGGGATGCTGGGCAGCCGAGCACGGGTGCCAAAGAGGTTCCATTGTAATGGACTTTGAGTTGGGAAACGGAGGAGCGACAGCAATGCGGATGGCACCGTTGCAAAGGTGACTTTCTGCAGAAGAGGCACAGCTCAAGCTTTTTGCCCTGGCTCTTCGGCTGTGGGAGCAGAGGCCAACCGTTCCTGCTCTACTCCCTGGGATGCTGGGCAGCCGAGCACGGGTGCCAAAGAGGTTCCATTGTAATGGACTTTGAGTTTTGAAATCGAGGAGCAACAGCAATGCGGATGGCACCGTTGGAAAGCTGACTTTCTGCAGAAGAGGCACAGCTCAAGCTTTTTGCCCTGGCTCTTCGGCTGTGGGAGCAGAGGCCAACCGTTCGTGCTCTACTCCCTGGGATGCTTGACAGCCAGGCAGGGGTGCCAAAGAGGTTCCATTTGAATGGACTTTGAGTTGGGAAATGGAGGAGCGACAGCAATGCGGATGGCACCATTGCAAAGCTGACTTTCTGCAGAAGAGGCACAGCTCAAGTTTTTTGCACTGGCTCTTTGGCTGTGGGAGCAGAGGCCAACCGTTCGTGCTCTACTCCCTGGGATGCTGGGCTGCCCAGCACGGGTGCCAACGAGGTTCCATTGCAATGGACTTTGAGTTGGGAAATGGAGGAGCGACAGCAATGCGGATGGCACCGTTGCAAAGCTGACTTTCTGCAGAAGAGGCACAGCTCAAGATTTTTGAACTGGCTCTTTGGCTGTGGGAGCAGAGGCCAACCGTTCGTGCTCTACTCCCTGGGATGCTGGGCAGCCGAGAACGGGTGCCAAAGAGGTTCCACTGTAATGGACTTTGAGTTGGGAAATGGAGGAGCGACAGCAATGCGGATTGCACCGTTGCAAAGCTGAATTTCTGCAGAAGAGGCACAGCTCAAGCTTTTTGCCCTGGCTCTTCGGCTGTGGGAGCAGAGGCCAACCGTTCGTGCTCTACTCCCTGGCATGCTGGGCAGCCCAACACGGGTGCCAAAGAGGTTCCATTGTAATGGACTTTGAGTTGGGAAATCGAGGAGCGACAGCAATGTGGATGGCACCGTTGCAAAGCTAACTTTCTGCAGAAGAGGCACAGCTCAAGTTTTTTGCCCTGGCTCTTCGGCTGTGGGAGCAGAGGCCAACCGTTCGTGCTCTACTCCTTGGGATGCTGGGCAGCCAAGCACGGGTGCGAAAGAGGTTCCATTGTAATGGACTTTGAGTTGGGACGTCAAGGAACCTCAGCAATGCGGATGGCACCGTTGCAAAGCTGACTTTCTGCAGAAGAGGCACAGCTCAAGCTTTTTGCCCTGGCTCTTCGGCTGTGGGAGCAGAGGCCAACCGTTCGTGCTCTACTTCTTGGGATGCTGGGCAGCCGAGCACTGGTGCCAATAATTTTCCATTGTAATGGACTTTGAGTTGGGAAATTGAGGAACCTCACCAATGCGGATGGAATCGTTGCAAAGCTGACTTTCTGCAGAAGAGGCACAGCTCAAGCTTTTTGCCCTGTGTCTTCGGCTGTGGGAGCAGAGGCCAACCGTTCGTGCTCTATTCACTGGGATGCTGAGCAGCCCAGCACGGGTGCCAAAGAAGTTCCACTGTAATGGACTTTGAGTTGGGAAATCGAGGAGCGACAGCAATGCAGATGGCACAGTTGCAAAGCTGACTTTCTGCAGAAGAGGCACAGCCCAAGTTTTTTGCCCTGGCTCTTCGGCTGTGGGAGCAGAGGCGAAACGTTCGTGCTCTACTCCCTGGGATGTTGGGCAGCCGAGCACGGGTGCCAAAGAGGTTCCATTGTAATGGACTTTGAGTTGGGAAATGGAGGAGCGACAGCAATGTGGATGGCACCATTGCAAAGCTGACTTTCTGCAGAAGAGGCAGAGCTCAAGTTTTTTGCCCTGGCTCTTCGGCTGTGGGAGCAGAGGCCAACCGTTCGTGCTCTACTCCCTGGGATGCTGAGCAGCCGAGCACGGGTGCCAAAGAGGTTCCATTTTAATGGACTTTGAGTTGGGAAATGGAGGAGCGACAGCAATGCGGATTGCACCGTTGCAAAGGTGACTTTCTGCAGAAGAGGCACAGCTCAAGTTTTTTGCCCTGGCTCTTCGGCTGTGGGAGCAGAGGCCAACCGTTCATGCTCAAATCCCTGGGATGCTGGGCAGCCAAGCACGGGTGCCAGAGAGGTTCCATTGTAATGGACTTTGAGTTGGGAAATGGAGGAGCGACAGCAATGCGGATGGCACCGTTGCAAAGCTGACTTTCTGCCAAAGAGGCACAGCTCAAGTTTTCTGCCCTGGCTCTTCGGCTGTGGGAGCAGAGGCCAACCGTTCGTGCTCTACTCCCTGGGATGCTGGTCAGCCGAGCACGGGTTCCAAACATGTTCCATTGTAATGGACTTTGAGTTGGGAAATGGAGGAGCGACAGCAATGCGGATGGCACCGTTGCAAAGGTGACTTTTTGCAGAAGAGGCACAGCTCAAGTTTTTTGCCCTGGCTCTTTGGCTGTGGGAGCAGAGACCAACCGTTCGTGCTCTACTCCCTGGGATGCTGGGCAGCCGAGCACGGTGCCAGAGAGGTTCCATTGTAATGGACTTTGAGTTGGGAAATGGAGGAGCGACAGCAATGCGGATGGCACCGTTGCAAAGCTGACTTTCTGCTGAAGAGGCACAGCTCAAGTATTCTGGCCTGGCTCTTCGGCTGTGGGAGCAGAGGCCAACCGTTCGTGCTCTACTGCCTGGGATGCTGGGCAGTCGAGCACGGGTGCCAAACATGTTCCATTCTAATGGACTTTGAGTTGGGAAATGGAGGAGCGACAGCAATGTGGATGGCACCGTTGCAAAGGTGACTTTTTGCAGAAGAGGCACAGCTCCAGTTTTTTGCACTGGCTCTTTGGCTGTGGGAGCAGAGGCCAACCGTTCGTGCTCTACTCCCTGGGATGCTGGGCAACCGAGCACGGTGCCAGAGAGGTTCCATTTTAATGGACTTTGAGTTGTGAAATGGAGGAGCGACAGCAATGCGGATGGCACCGTTGCAAAGCTGACTTTCTGCAGAAGAGGCACAGCTCAAGTTTTTTGCCCTGGCTCTTCGGCTGTGGGAGCAGAGGCCAACCGTTCGTGCTCTACTGCCTGGGATGCTGGGCAGCCCAGCACGGGTGCCAAAGAGGTTCCATTGTAATGGACTTTGAGTTGGGAAATCGAGGAGCGACAGCAATGCGGATGGCACCGTTGCAAAGGTGACTTTCTGCAGAAGAGGCACAGCTCAAGCTTTTTGCCCTGGCTCTTCGGCTGTGGGAGCAGAGGCCAACCGTTCGTGCTCTACTCAATGGGATGCTGGGCAGCCCAGCACGGGTGCCAAAGAGGTTCCATTGTAATGGACTTTGAGTTTTGAAATCGAGGAGCGACAGCAATGCGGATGGCACCGTTGGAAAGCTGACTTTCTGCAGAAGAGGCACAGCTCAAGCTTTTTGCCCTCATTCTTCGGCTGTGGGAGCAGAGGCCAACCGTTCGTGCTCTACTCCCTGGGATGCTTGACAGCCAGGCACGGGTGCCAAAGAGGTTCCATTGTAATGGACTTTGAGTTGGGAAATGGAGGAGCGACAGCAATGCGGATGGCACCATTGCAAAGCTGACTTTCTGCAGAAGAGGCACAGCTCCAGTTTTTTGCACTGGCTCTTTGGCTGTGGGAGCAGAGGCCAACCGTTCGTGCTCTACTCCCTGGGATGCTGGGCTGCCCAGCACGGGTGCCAAAGAGGTTCCATTGGAATGGACTTTGAGTTGGGAAATGGAGGAGCGACAGCAATGCGGATGGCACCGTTGCAAAGGTGACTTTCTGCAGAAGAGGCACAGCTCAAGATTTTTGAACTGGCTCTTCGGCTGTGGGAGCAGAGGACAACCGTTCGTGCTCTACTCCCTGGGATGCTGGGCAGCCCAGCACGGGTGCCAAAGAGGTTCCACTGTAATGGACTTTGAGTTTTGAAATCGAGGAGCGACAGCAATGCGGATGGCACCGTTGCAAAGCTGACTTTCTGCAGAAGAGGCACAGCTCCAGTTTTTGGCCCTGGCTCTTCGGCTGTGGCAGCAGAGGCCAACCGTTCGTGCTCTACTCCCTGGGATGCTGGGCAGCCCAGCACGGGTGCCAAAGAGGTTCCATTTGAATGGACTTTGAGTTGGGAAATGGAGGAGCGACAGCAATGCGGATGGCACCGTTGTAAAGCTGACTTTCTGCCGAAGAGGCACAGCTCAAGTTTTTTGCCCTGGCTCTTCGGCTGTGGGAGCAGAGGCCAACCGTTCGTGCTCTACTGCCTGGGATGCTGGGCAGCCCAGCACGGGTGCCAAAGAGGTTCCATTGTAATGGACATTGAATTGGGAAACGGAGGAGCGACAGCAATGCGGATGGCACCGTTGCAAAGCTGACTTTCTGCAGAAGAGGCACAGCTCCAGTTTTTTGCCCTGGCTCTTTGGCTGTGGGAGCAGAGGCCAACCGTTTGTGCTCTACTGCCTGGAATGGTGGGCAGCCGAGCACGGGTGCCAAAGAGGTTCCATTGTAATGGAATTTGAGTTGGGAAATCGAGGAGCGACAGCAATGCGGATGGCACTGTTGCAAAGCTGACTTTCTGCAGAAGAGGCACAGCTCCAGTTTTTTGCCCTGGCTCTTCAGCTGTGGCAGCAGAGACCAACCGTTCGTGCTCTACTCCCTGGGATGCTGGTCAGCCGAGCACTGGTGCCAGAGAGGTTCCATTGTAATGGACTTTGAGTTGGGAAATTGAGGAGCAACAGCAATGCGGATGGCACCGTTGCAAAGCTGAATTTCTGCAGAAGAGGCACAGCTCCAGTTTTTGGCCTGGCTCTTCGGCTGTGGGAGCAGAGGCCAACCGTTCGTGCTCTACTGCCTGGGATGCTGGGCAGCCAAGAACGGGTGCCATAGAGGTTCCATTGTAATGGACTTTGAGTTGGGAAACGGAGGAGCGAAAGCAATGCGGATGGCACCGTTGCAAAGCTGACTTTCTGCCGAAGAGGCACAGCTCAAGTTTTTTGCCCTGGCTCTTCGGCTGTGGGAGCAGAGGCCAACCGTTCGTGCTCTACTCCCTGGGATGCTGGGCAGCCAAGCACGGGTGCCAAAGAGGTTCCATTGTAATGGACTTTGAGTTGGGAAATCGAGGAGCGACAGCAATGCGGATGGCAACGTTGCAAAGCTGACTTTCTGCAGAAGAGGCACAGCTCCAGTTTTTTGCCCTGGCTCTTCGGCTGTGGCAGCAGAGGCCAACCGTTCGTGCTCTACTCCCTGGGATGCTGGGCAGCCCAGCACGGGTGCCAAAGAGGTTCCATTTGAATGGACTTTGAGTTGGGAAATCGAGGAGCGACAGCAATGCGGATGGCACCGTTGCAAAGCTGACTTTCTGCAGAAGAGGCACAGCTCCAGTTTTTGGCCCTGGCTCTTCGGCTGTGGCAGCAGAGGCCAACCGTTCGTGGTCTACTCCCTGGGATGCTGGGCAGCCCAGCACGGGTGCCAAAGAGGTTCCATTTGAATGGACTTTGAGTTGGGAAACGGAGGAGCGACAGCAATGCGGATGGCACCGTTGTAAAGCTGACTTTCTGCCGAAGAGGCACAGCTCAAGTTTTTTGCCCTGGCTCTTCGGCTGTGGGAGCAGAGGCCAACCGTTCGTGCTCTACTCCCTGGGATGCTGGGCAGCCCAGCACGGGTGCCAAAGAGGTTCCATTGTAATGGACTTTGAGTTGGGAAACGGAGGAGCGACAGCAATGCGGATGGCACCGTTGCAAAGCTGACTTTCTGCAGAAGAGGCACAGCTCCAGTTTTTTGCCCTGGCTCTTTGGCTGTGGGAGCAGAGGCCAACCGTTTGTGCTCTACTGCCTGGGATGCTGGGCAGCCGAGCACGGGTGCCAAAGAGGTTCCATTTGAATGGAATTTGAGTTGGGAAATCGAGGAGCGACAGCAATGCGGATGGCACCGTTGTAAAGCTGACTTTCTGCAGAAGAGGCACAGCTCCAGTTTTTTGCCCTGGCTCTTCAGCTGTGGCAGCAGAGACCAACCGTTCGTGCTCTACTCCCTGGGATGCTGGGCAGCCCAGCACGGGTGCCAGAGAGGTTCCATTGTAATGGACTTTGAGTTGGGAAATTGAGGAGCAACAGCAATGCGGATGGCACCGTTGCAAAGCTGAATTTCTGCAGAAGAGGCACAGCTCAAGTTTTTTGCCCTGGGTCTTCGGCTGTGGGAGCAGAGGCAAACCGTTCGTGCTCTACTCCCTGGGATGCTGGGCAGCCGAGCACGGGTGCCAAAGAGGTTCCATTGTAATGGCCTTTGAGTTGCGAAATGGAGGAGCGACAGCAATGCGGATGGCACCGTTGCAAAGCTGACTTTCTGCAGAAGAGTCACAGCTCCAGTTTTTTGCCCTGGCTCTTTGGCTGTGGCAGCAGAGGCCAACCGTTGGTGCTCTACTCCCTGGGATGCTGGGCAGCCGAGCACGGGTGCCAAAGAGGTTCCATTGTAATGGCCTTTGAGTTGGGAAATCGATGAGCGACAGCAATGCGGATGGCACCGTTGCAAAGCTGACTTTCTGCAGAAGAGGCACAGCTCCAGTTTTTTGCCCTGTGTCTTCGGCTGTGGGAGCAGAGGCCAACCGTTCGTGCTCTACTCGCTGGGATGCTGGGCAGCCGAGCACGGGTGCCAGAGAGGTTCCATTGTAATGGACTTTGAGTTTGAAATCGAGGAGCGACAGCAATGCGGATGGCACCGTTGCAAAGCTGACTTTCTGCAGAAGAGGCACAGCTCCAGTTTTTTGCCCTGGCTCTTCGGCTGTGGGAGCAGAGGCCAACCGTTCGTGCTCTACTCCCTGGGATGCTGGGCAGCCGAGCACGGGTGCCAGAGAGGTTCCATTGTAATGGACTTTGAGTTGGGAAATGGAGGAGCGACAGCAATGCAGATGGCACCGTTGCAAAGCTGACTTTCTGCAGAAGAGTCACAGCTCCAGTTTTTTGCCCTGGCTCAACGGCTGTGGCAGCAGAGGCCAACCGTTGGTGCTCTACTCCCTGGGATGCTGGGCAGCCCAGCACGGGTGCCAAAGAGGTTCCATTGGAATGGAATTTGAGTTGGGAAATCGAGGAGCGACAGCAATGCGGATGGCACCGTTGCAAAGCTGACTTTCTGCAGAAGAGGCACAGCTCAAGTTTTTTGCCCTGGATCTTCGGCTGTGGGAGCAGAGGCCAAGCGTTCGTGCTCTACTGCCTGGGATGCTGGGCAGCCAAGCACGGGTGCCAAAGAGGTTCCATTGTAATGGACTTTGAGTTGGGAAACGGAGGAGCGACAGCAATGCGGATGGCACCGTTGCAAAGCTGACTTTCTGCAGAAGAGGCACAGCTCCAGTTTTTGGCCCTGACTCTTCGGCTGTGGCAGCAGAGGCCAACCGTTCGTGCTCTACTCCCTGGGATGCTGGGCAGCCGAGCACGGGTGCCAAAGAGGTTCCATTGTAATGGACTTTGAGTTGGGAAATGGAGGAGCGACAGCAATGCGGATGGCACCGTTGCAAAGCTGAATTTCTGCAGAAGAGGCACAGCTCCAGTTTTTTGCCCTGGCTCTTCAGCTGTGGCAGCAGAGACCAACCGTTCGTGCTCTACTCCCTGGGATGCTGGGCAGCCGAGCACGGGTGCTAGAGAGTTTCCATTGTAATGGACTTTGAGTTGGGAAATTGAGGAGCAACAGCAATGCGGATGGCACCATTGCAAAGCTGACTTTCTGCAGAAGAGGCACAGCTCAAGTTTTTTTGCCCTGGCTCTTCGGCTGTGGGAGCAGAGGCCAACCGTTCGTGCTCTACTCCCTGGGATGCTGGGCAGGCCAGCATGGGTGCCAAAGAGGTTCCATTGTAATGGACTTTGAGTTGGGAAACGGAGGAGCGACAGCAATGCGGATGGCACCGTTGCAAAGATGACTTTCTGCAGAAGAGGCACAGCTCCAGTTTTTTGCCCTGGCTCTTCGGCTGTGGGAGCAGAGGCCAACCGTTCGTGCTGTACTCCCTGGGATGCTGGGCAGCTGAGCACTGGTGCCAATAAGGTTCCATTGTAATGGACTTTGAGTTGGGACATCGAGGAACCTCAGCAATGCGGATGGCACCGTTGCAAAGGTGACTTTCTGCAGAAGAGGCACAGCTCCAGTTTTTTGCCCTGGCTCTTCGGCTGTGGGAGCAGAGGCCAACCGTTCGTGCTCTACTGCCTGGGATGCTGGGCAGCCGAGCACGGGTGCCAAAGAGGTTCCATTGTAATGGCCTTTGAGTTGGGAAATCGAAGAGCGACAGCAATGCGGAGGGCACCATTGCAAAGGTGACTTTCTGCAGAAGAGGCACAGCTCAAGCTTTTTGCCCTGGCTCTTCGGGTGTGGGAGCAGAGGCCAACCGTTCCTGCTCTACTCCCTGGGATGCTGGGCAGCCGAGCACGGGTGCCAAAGAGGTTCCATTGTAATGGACTTTGAGTTGGGAAATGGAGGAGCGACAGCAATGCGGATGGCACCGTTGCAAAGCTGACTTTCTGCCAAAGAGGCACAGCTCAAGTTTTTTGCCCTGGCTCTTCGGCTGTGGGAGCAGAGGCCAACCGTTCGTGCTCAACTCCCTGGCATGCTGGGCAGCCGAGCACGGGTGCCAGAGAGTTTCCATTGTAATGGACTTTGAGTTGGGAAATGGAGGAGCGACAGCAATGCGGATGGCACCGTTGCAAAGGTGACTTTTTGCAGAAGAGGCACAGCTCAAGTTTTTTGCCCTGGCTCTTTGGCTGTGGGAGCAGAGACCAACCGTTCGTGCTCTACTGCCTGGGCTGCTGGGCAGCCGAGCACGGTGCCAGAGAGGTTCCATTGTAATGGACTTTGAGTTGGGAAATCGAGGAGCGACAGCAATGTGGATGGCACCGTTGCAAAGCTGACTTTCTGCAGAAGAGGCACAGCTCCAGTTTTTTGCCCTGGCTCTTCGGCTGTGGGAGCAGAGGCCAACCGTTCGTGCTCTACTCCTTGGGATGCTGGGCAGCCCAGCACGGGTGCCAAAGAGGTTCCATTGTAATGGACTTTGAGTTGGGTAATGGAGGAGCGACAGCAATGCGGATGGCACCGTTGCAAAGCTGACTTTCTGCAGAAGAGGCACAGCTCAAGCTTTTTGCCCTGGCTCTTTGGCTGTGGGAGCAGAGACCAACCGTTCGTGCTCTACTCCCTGGGATGCTGGGCAGCCCAGCACGGGTGCCAAAGAGGTTCCATTGTAATGGACTTTGAGTTTTGAAATCGAGGAGCGACAGCAATGCGGATGGCACCGTTGGAAAGCTGACTTTCTGCAGAAGAGGCACAGCTCAAGCTTTTTGCCCTGGCTCTTCGGCTGTGGGAGCAGAGGCCAACCGTTCGTGCTCTACTCCCTGGGATGCTTGGCAGCCCAGCACGGGTGCCAAAGAGGTTCCATTGTAATGGACTTTGAGTTGGGAAATGGAGGAGCGACAGCAATGCGGATGGCACCGTTGCAAAGCTGACTTTCTGCAGAAGAGGTACAGCTCAAGTTTTTTGCACTGGCTCTTCGGCTGTGGGAGCAGAGGCCAACCGTTCGTGCTCTACTGCCTGGGATGCTGGGCAGCCAAGCACGGGTGCCAAAGAGGTTCCATTGTAATGGACTTTGAGTTGGGAAATGTAGGAGCGACAGCAATGCGGATGGCACCGTTGCAAAGCTGACTTTCTGCAGAAGAGGCACAGCTCCAGTTTTTTGCCCTGGCTCTTCGGCTGTGGCAGCAGAGGCCAACCGTTCGTGCTCTACTGCCTGGGATGCTGGGCAGCCGAGCACGGGTGCCAAAGAGGTTCCATTTGAATGGAATTTGAGTTGGGAAATCGAGGAGCGACAGCAATGCGGATGGCACCGTTGTAAAGCTGACTTTCTGCAGAAGAGGCACAGCTCAAGTTTTTTGCCCTGGCTCTTCGGCTGTGGGAGCAGAGGCCAACCGTTCGTGCTCTACTCCCTGGGATGCTGGGCAGCCCAGCACGGGTGCCAAAGAGGTTCCATTGTAATGGACTTTGAGTTGGGAAACGGAGGAGCGACAGCAATGCGGATGGCACCGTTGCAAAGCTGACTTTCTGCAGAAGAGGCACAGCTCAAGCTTTTTGCCCTGGCTCTTTGGCTGTGGTAGCAGAGGCCAACCGTTTGTGCTCTACTGCCTGGGATGCTGGGCAGCCGAGCACGGGTGCCAAAGAGGTTCCATTGTAATGGACTTTGAGTTGGGAAATGGAGGAGCGACAGCAATGCGGATGGCACCGTTGCAAAGCTGACTTTCTGCAGAAGAGGCACAGCTCCAGTTTTTTGCCCTGGCTCTTCAGCTGTGGCAGCAGAGACCAACCGTTCGTGCTCTACTCCCTGGGATGCTGGGCAGCCGAGCACGGTGCCAGAGAGGTTCCATTGTAATGGAATTTGAGTTGGGAAATGGAGGAGCGACAGCAATGCGGATGGCACCGTTGCAAAGCTGACTTTCTGCAGAAGAGGCACAGCTCAAGTTTTTTGCCCTGGCTCTTCAGCTGTGGGAGCAGAGACCAACCGTTCGTGCTCTACTCCCTGGGATGCTGGGCAGCCGAGCACGGTGCCAGAGAGGTTCCATTGTAATGGACTTTGAGTTGGGAAATGGAGGAGCGACAGCAATGCGGATGGCACCGTTGCAAACCTGACTTTCTGCCGAAGAGGCACAGCTCAAGTTTTCTGCCCTGGCTCTTCGGCTGTGGGAGCAGAGGCCAACCGTTCGTGCTCTACTCCCTGGGATGCTGGGCAGCCGAGCACGGGTTCCAAACATGTTCCATTCTAATGGACTTTGAGTTGGGAAATGGAGGAGCGACAGCAATGCGGATGGCACCGTTGCAAAGCTGACTTTTTGCAGAAGAGGCACAGCTCAAGTTTTTTGCCCTGGCTCTTTGGCTGTGGGAGCAGAGGCCAACCGTTCGTGCTCTACTCCCTGGGATGCTGGGCAGCCGAGCACGGTGCCAGAGAGGTTCCATTGTAATGGACTTTGAGTTGGGAAATCGAGGAGCGACAGCAATGCGGATGGCACCGTTGCAAAGCTGACTTTCTGCAGAAGAGGCACAGCTCCAGTTTTTTGCCCTGGCTCTTCGGCTGTGGTAGCAGAGACCAACCGTTCGTGCTCTACTCCCTGGGATGCTGGGCAGCCGAGCACGGTGCCAGAGAGGTTCCATTGTAATGGACTTTGAGTTGGGAAATCGAGGAGCGACAGCAATGCGGATGGCACCGTTGTAAAGCTGACTTTCTGCAGAAGAGGCACAGCTCCAGTTTTTTGCCCTGGCTCTTTGGCTGTGGCAGCAGAGGCCAACCGTTCGTGCTCTACTGCCTGGGATGCTGGGCAGCCGAGCACAGGTGCCAAAGTGTTCCATTGTAATGGACTTTGAGTTGGGAAACGGAGGAGCGACAGCAATGCGGATGGCACCGTTGCAAAGCTGACTTTCTGCAGAAGAGGCACAGCTCAAGCTTTTTGCCCTGGCTCTTTGGCTGTGGTAGCAGAGGCCAACCGTTTGTGCTCTACTGCCTGGGATGCTGGGCAGCCGAGCACGGGTGCCAAAGAGGTTCCATTGTAATGGACTTTGAGTTGGGAAATCGAGGAGCGACAGCAATGCGGATGGCACCGTTGCAAAGCTGAATTTCTGCAGAAGAGGCACAGCTCCAGTTTTTTGCCCTGGCTCTTCAGCTGTGGCAGCAGAGACCAACCGTTCGTGCTCTACTCCCTGGGATGCTGGGCAGCCGAGCACGGTGCCAGAGAGGTTCCATTGTAATGGAATTTGAGTTGGGAAATCGAGGAGCGACAGCAATGCGGATGGCACCGTTGGAAAGCTGACTTTCTGCAGAAGAGGCACAGCTCCAGTTTTTTGCCCTGGCTCTTTGGCTGTGGGAGCAGAGGCCAACCGTTTGTGCTCTACTCCCTGGGATGCTGGGCAGCCCAGCACGGGTGCCAAAGAGGTTCCATTGTAATGGACTTTGAGTTGGGAAATCGAGGAGCGACAGCAATGCGGATGGCACCGTTGTAAAGCTGACTTTCTGCAGAAGAGGCACAGCTCAAGTTTTTTGCCCTGGCTCTTCGGCTGTGGGAGCAGAGGCCAACCGTTCGTGCTCTACTCCCTGGGATGCTGGGCAGCCCAGCACGGGTGCCAAAGAGGTTCCATTGTAATGGACTTTGAGTTGGGAAACGGAGGAGCGACAGCAATGCGGATGGCACCGTTGCAAAGCTGACTTTCTGCAGAAGAGGCACAGCTCAAGCTTTTTGCCCTGGCTCTTTGGCTGTGGTAGCAGAGGCCCACCGTTTGTGCTCTACTGCCTGGGATGCTGGGCAGCCGAGCACGGGTGCCAAAGAGGTTCCATTCTAATGGAATTTGAGTTGGGAAATCGAGGAGCGACAGCAATGCGGATGGCACCGTTGCAAAGTTGACATTCTGCAGAAGAGGCACAGCTCCAGTTTTTTGCCCTGGCTCTTCAGCTGTGGCAGCAGAGACCAACCGTTCGTGCTCTACTCCCTGGGATGCTGGGCAGGCGAGCACGTTTGCCAGAGAGGTTCCATTGTAATGGACTTTGAGTTGGGAAATTGAGGAGCAACAGCAATGCGTATGGCACCGTTGCAAAGCTGAATTTCTGCAGAAGAGGCACAGCTCAAGTTTTTGCCCTGGCTCTTCGGCTGTGGGAGCAGAGGCCAACTGTTCGTGCTCTACTCCCTGGGATGCTGGGTAGCCGAGCACGGGTGCCATAGAGGTTCCATTGTAATGGACTTTGAGTTGGGAAACGGAGGAGCGACAGCAATGCGGATGGCACCGTTGCAAAGCTGACTTTCTGCAGAAGAGGCACAGCTCCAGTTTTTTGCCCTGGCTCTTCGGCTGTGGGAGCAGAGGCCAACCGTTCGTGCTCTACTCCCTGGGATGCTGGGCATCCGAGCACGGGTGCCAGAGATGTTCCATTGTAATGGACTTTGAGTTGGGAAATCGAGGAGCGACAGCAATGCGGATGGCACCGTTGCAAAGCTGACTTTCTGCAGAAGAGGCACAGCTCCAGTTTTTTGCCCTGTGTCTTCGGCTGTGGGAGCAGAGGCCAACCGTTCATGCTCTACTCCCTGGGATGCTGGGCAGCCCAGCACGGGTGCCAGAGAGGTTCCATTGTAATGGACTTTGAGTTGGGAAATGGAGGAGCGACAGCAATGCGGATGGCACCGTTGCAAAGCTGACTTTCTGCAGAAGAGGCACAGCTGCAGTTTTTTGCCCTGGCTCTTCGGCTGTGGGAGCAGAGGCCAACCGTTCGTGCTCTACTCCCTGGGATGCTGGGCAGCCGAGCACGGGTGCCATAGAGGTTCCATTGTAATGGACTTTGATTTGGGAAATGGAGGAGCGACAGCAATGCAGATGGCACTGTTGCAAAGCTGACTTTCTGCAGAAGAGGCACAGCTCCAGTTTTTTGCCCTGGCTCTTCGGCTGTGGCAGCAGAGGCCAACCGTTCGTGCTCTACTCCCTGGGATGCTGGGCAGCCCAGCACGGGTGCCAAAGATGTTCCAATGGAATGGAATTTGAGTTGGGAAATCGAGGAGCGACAGCAATGTGGATGGCACCGTTGTAAAGCTGACTTTCTGCAGAAGAGGCACAGCTCCAGTTTTTTGCCCTGGCTCTTCGGCTGTGGGAGCACAGGCCAAGCGTTCATGCTCTACTCCCTGGGATGCTGGGCAGCCAAGCACGGGTGCCAAAGAGGTTCCATTGTAATGGACTTTGAGTTGGGAAACGGAGGAGCGACAGCAATGCGGATGGCACCGTTGCAAAGCTGACTTTCTGCAGAAGAGGCACAGCTCCAGTTTTTGGCCTGGCTCTTCGGCTGTGGCAGCAGAGGCCAACCGTTCGTGCTCTACTCCCTGGGATGCTGGGCAGCCCAGCACGGGTGCCAAAGAGGTTCCATTGTAATGGACTTTGAGTTGGGAAATGGAGGAGCGACAGCAATGCGGATGGCACCGTTGCAAAGCTGACTTTCTGCAGAAGAGGCACAGCTCCAATTTTTTGCCCTGGCTCTTCGGCTGTGGGAGCAGAGGCCAACCGTTCGTGCTCTACTCCCTGGGATGCTGGGCAGCCGAGCACGGGTGCCAGAGAGGTTCCATTGTAATGGACTTTTAGTTGGGAAATTGAGGAGCAACAGCAATGCGGATGGCACCGTTGCAAAGCTGAATTTCTGCAGAAGAGGCACAGCTCCAGTTTTTTGCCCTGGCTCTTCGGCTGTGGGAGCAGAGGCCAACCGTTCGTGCTCAACTGCCTGGGATGCTGGGTAGCCGAGCACAGGTGCCAGGGAGGTTCCATTGTAATGGACTTTGAGTTGGGAAATCGAGGAGCGACAGCAATGCGGATGGCACCGTTGCAAAGCTGACTTTCTGCAGAAGAGGCACAGCTCCAGTTTTTTGCCCTGGCTCTTCGGCTGTGGGAGCAGAGGCCAACCGTTCGTGCTCAACTGCCTGGGATGCTGGGTAGCCGAGCACAGGTGCCAGGGAGGTTCCATTGTAATGGACTTTGAGTTGGGAAATCGAGGAGCGACAGCAATGCGGATGGCACCGTTGCAAAGCTGACTTTCTGCAGAAGAGGCACAGCTCCAGTTTTTTGCCCTGGCTCTTCGGCTGTGGCAGCAGAGGCCAACCGTTCGTGCTCTACTGCCTAGGATGCTGGGCAGCCCAGCACGGGTGCCAAAGAGGTTCCATTGTAATGGACTTTGAGTTGGTAAATCGAGGAGCGACAGCAATGCGGATGGCACCGTTGCAAAGCTGATTTTCTGCAGAAGAGGCACAGCTCCAGTTTTTTGCCCTGGCTCTTCGGCTGTGGGAGCAGAGGCCAACCGTTCGTGCTCTACTCCCTGGGATGCTGGGCAGCCCAGCACGGGTGCCAGGGAGGTTCCATTGTAATGGACTTTGAGTTGGGAAATCGAGGAGCAACAGCAATGCGGATGGCACCGTTGCAAAGCTGACTTTCTGCAGAAGAGGCACAGCTCCAGTTTTTTGCCCTGGCTCTTCGGCTGTGGCAGCAGAGGCCAACCGTTCGTGCTCTACTGCCTGGGATGCTGGGCAGCCCAGCACGGGTGCCAAAGAGGTTCCATTGTAATGGACTTTGAGTTGGGAAATCGAGGAGCGACAGCAATGCGGATGGCACCGTTGCAAAGCTGATTTTCTGCAGAAGAGGCACAGCTCCAGTTTTTTGCCCTGTGTCTTCGGCTGTGGGAGCAGAGGCCAACCGTTCGTGCTCTACTCCCTGGGATGCTGGGCAGGCCAGCATGGGTGCCAAAGAGGTTCCATTGTAATGGACTTTGAGTTGGGAAACGGAGGAGCGACAGCAATGCGGATGGCACCGTTGCAAAGCTGACTTTCTGCAGAAGAGGCACAGCTCCAGTTTTTTGCCCTGGCTCTTCGGCTGTGGGAGCAGAGGGCAACTGTTCGTGCTCTACTGCCTGGGATGCTGGGCAGCCGAGCACGGGTGCCAAAGAGGTTCCATTGTAATGGACTTTGAGTTGGGAAATCGAGGAGCGACAGCAATGCGGATGGCACCGTTGCAAAGCTGACTTTCTGCAGAAGAGGCACAGCTCCAGTTTTTTGCCCTGGCTCTTCGGCTGTGGGAGCAGAGGCCAACCGTTCGTGCTCTACTGCCTGGGATGCTGGGCATCCGAGCACGGGTGCCAGAGAGGTTCCATTTTAATGGACTTTGAGTTGGGAAATCGAGGAGCGACAGCAATGCGGATGGCACCGTTGCAAAGCTGACTTTCTGCAGAAGAGGCACAGCTCCAGTTTTTTGCCCTGGCTCTTCGGCTGTGGCAGCAGAGGCCAACCATTCGTGCTCTACTCCCTGGGATGCTGGGCAGCCCAGCACGGGTGCCAAAGAGGTTCCACTGTAATGGACTTTGAGTTGGGAAATCGAGGAGCGACAGCAATGCGGATGGCACCGTTGCAAAGCTGACTTTCTGCAGAAGAGGCACAGCTCCAGTTTTTTGCCCTGGCTCTTCAGCTGTGGCAGCAGAGGCCAACCGTTCGTGCTCTACTGCCTGGGATGCTGGGCAGCCGAGCTCGGGTTCCAAACATGTTCCATTCTAATGGACTTTGAGTTGGGAAATGGAGGAGCGACAGCAATGCGGATGGCACCGTTGCAAAGCTGACTTTTTGCAGAAGAGGCACAGCTCAAGTTTTTTGCCCTGGCTCTTTGGCTGTGGGAGCAGAGGCCAACCGTTCGTGCTCTACTCCCTGGGATGCTGGGCAGCCGAGCACGGTGCCAGAGAGGTTCCATTGTAATGGACTTTGAGTTGGGAAATCGAGGAGCGACAGCAATGCGGATGGCACCGTTGCAAAGCTGACTTTCTGCAGAAGAGGCACAGCTCCAGTTTTTTGCCCTGGCTCTTCGGCTGTGGTAGCAGAGACCAACCGTTCGTGCTCTACTCCCTGGGATGCTGGGCAGCCGAGCACGGTGCCAGAGAGGTTCCATTGTAATGGACTTTGAGTTGGGAAATCGAGGAGCGACAGCAATGCGGATGGCACCGTTGCAAAGCTGACTTTCTGCAGAAGAGGCACAGCTCCAGTTTTTTGCCCTGGCTCTTTGGCTGTGGCAGCAGAGGCCAACCGTTCGTGCTCTACTGCCTGGGATGCTGGGCAGCCGAGCACAGGTGCCAAAGTGTTCCATTGTAATGGACTTTGAGTTGGGAAACGGAGGAGCGACAGCAATGCGGATGGCACCGTTGCAAAGCTGACTTTCTGCAGAAGAGGCACAGCTCAAGCTTTTTGCCCTGGCTCTTTGGCTGTGGTAGCAGAGGCCAACCGTTTGTGCTCTACTGCCTGGGATGCTGGGCAGCCGAGCACGGGTGCCAAAGAGGTTCCATTGTAATGGACTTTGAGTTGGGAAATCGAGGAGCGACAGCAATGCGGATGGCACCGTTGCAAAGCTGACTTTCTGCAGAAGAGGCACAGCTCCAGTTTTTTGCCCTGGCTCTTCAGCTGTGGCAGCAGAGACCAACCGTTCGTGCTCTACTGCCTGGGATGCTGGGCAGCCGAGCACGGTGCCAGAGAGGTTCCATTGTAATGGAATTTGAGTTGGGAAATCGAGGAGCGACAGCAATGCGGATGGCACCGTTGGAAAGCTGACTTTCTGCAGAAGAGGCACAGCTCCAGTTTTTTGCCCTGGCTCTTTGGCTGTGGGAGCAGAGGCCAACCGTTTGTGCTCTACTCCCTGGGATGCTGGGCAGCCCAGCACGGGTGCCAAAGAGGTTCCATTGTAATGGACTTTGAGTTGGGAAATCGAGGAGCGACAGCAATGCGGATGGCACCGTTGTAAAGCTGACTTTCTGCAGAAGAGGCACAGCTCAAGTTTTTTGCCCTGGCTCTTCGGCTGTGGGAGCAGAGGCCAACCGTTCGTGCTCTACTCCCTGGGATGCTGGGCAGCCCAGCACGGGTGCCAAAGAGGTTCCATTGTAATGGACTTTGAGTTGGGAAACGGAGGAGCGACAGCAATGCGGATGGCACCGTTGCAAAGCTGACTTTCTGCAGAAGAGGCACAGCTCAAGCTTTTTGCCCTGGCTCTTTGGCTGTGGTAGCAGAGGCCCACCGTTTGTGCTCTACTGCCTGGGATGCTGGGCAGCCGAGCACGGGTGCCAAAGAGGTTCCATTCTAATGGAATTTGAGTTGGGAAATCGAGGAGCGACAGCAATGCGGATGGCACCGTTGCAAAGTTGACATTCTGCAGAAGAGGCACAGCTCCAGTTTTTTGCCCTGGCTCTTCAGCTGTGGCAGCAGAGACCAACCGTTCGTGCTCTACTCCCTGGGATGCTGGGCAGGCGAGCACGTTTGCCAGAGAGGTTCCATTGTAATGGACTTTGAGTTGGGAAATTGAGGAGCAACAGCAATGCGTATGGCACTGTTGCAAAGCTGAATTTCTGCAGAAGAGGCACAGCTCAAGTTTTTGCCCTGGCTCTTCGGCTGTGGGAGCAGAGGCCAACTGTTCGTGCTCTACTCCCTGGGATGCTGGGTAGCCGAGCACGGGTGCCATAGAGGTTCCATTGTAATGGACTTTGAGTTGGGAAACGGAGGAGCGACAGCAATGCGGATGGCACCGTTGCAAAGCTGACTTTCTGCAGAAGAGGCACAGCTCCAGTTTTTTGCCCTGGCTCTTCGGCTGTGGGAGCAGAGGCCAACCGTTCGTGCTCTACTCCCTGGGATGCTGGGCATCCGAGCACGGGTGCCAGAGATGTTCCATTGTAATGGACTTTGAGTTGGGAAATCGAGGAGCGACAGCAATGCGGATGGCACCGTTGCAAAGCTGACTTTCTGCAGAAGAGGCACAGCTCCAGTTTTTTGCCCTGTGTCTTCGGCTGTGGGAGCAGAGGCCAACCGTTCATGCTCTACTCCCTGGGATGCTGGGCAGCCCAGCACGGGTGCCAGAGAGGTTCCATTGTAATGGACTTTGAGTTGGGAAATGGAGGAGCGACAGCAATGCGGATGGCACCGTTGCAAAGCTGACTTTCTGCAGAAGAGGCACAGCTGCAGTTTTTTGCCCTGGCTCTTCGGCTGTGGGAGCAGAGGCCAACCGTTCGTGCTCTACTCCCTGGGATGCTGGGCAGCTGAGCACGGGTGCCATAGAGGTTCCATTGTAATGGACTTTGATTTGGGAAATGGAGGAGCGACAGCAATGCAGATGGCACTGTTGCAAAGCTGACTTTCTGCAGAAGAGGCACAGCTCCAGTTTTTTGCCCTGGCTCTTTGGCTGTGGCAGCAGAGGCCAACCGTTCGTGCTCTACTCCCTGGGATGCTGGGCAGCCCAGCACGGGTGCCAAAGAGGTTCCAATGGAATGGAATTTGAGTTGGGAAATCGAGGAGCGACAGCAATGTGGATGGCACCGTTGTAAAGCTGACTTTCTGCAGAAGAGGCACAGCTCCAGTTTTTTGCCCTGGCTCTTCGGCTGTGGGAGCAGAGGCCAAGCGTTCGTGCTCTACTCCCTGGGATGCTGGGCAGCCAAGCACGGGTGCCAAAGAGGTTCCATTGTAATGGACTTTGAGTTGGGAAACGGAGGAGCGACAGCAATGTGGATGGCACCGTTGCAAAGCTGACTTTCTGCAGAAGAGGCACAGCTCCAGTTTTTGGCCTGGCTCTTCGGCTGTGGCAGCAGAGGCCAACCGTTCGTGCTCTACTCCCTGGGATGCTGGGCAGCCCAGCACGGGTGCCAAAGAGGTTCCATTGTAATGGACTTTGAGTTGGGAAATGGAGGAGCGACAGCAATGCGGATGGCACCGTTGCAAAGCTGACTTTCTGCAGAAGAGGCACAGCTCCAATTTTTTGCCCTGGCTCTTCGGCTGTGGGAGCAGAGGCCAACCGTTCGTGCTCTACTCCCTGGGATGCTGGGCAGCCGAGCACGGGTGCCAGAGAGGTTCCATTGTAATGGACTTTTAGTTGGGAAATTGAGGAGCAACAGCAATGCGGATGGCACCGTTGCAAAGCTGAATTTCTGCAGAAGAGGCACAGCTCCAGTTTTTTTGCCCTGGCCCTTCGGCTGTGGGAGCAGAGGCCAACCGTTCGTGCTCAACTGCCTGGGATGCTGGGTAGCCGAGCACAGGTGCCAGGGAGGTTCCATTGTAATGGACTTTGAGTTGGGAAATCGAGGAGCGACAGCAATGCGGATGGCACCGTTGCAAAGCTGACTTTCTGCAGAAGAGGCACAGCTCCAGTTTTTTGCCCTGGCTCTTCAGCTGTGGGAGCAGAGGCCAACCGTTCGTGCTCAACTGCCTGGGATGCTGGGTAGCCGAGCACAGGTGCCAGGGAGGTTCCATTGTAATGGACTTTGAGTTGGGAAATCGAGGAGCGACAGCAATGCGGATGGCACCGTTGCAAAGCTGACTTTCTGCAGAAGAGGCACAGCTCCAGTTTTTTGCCCTGGCTCTTCGGCTGTGGCAGCAGAGGCCAACCGTTCGTGCTCTACTGCCTGGGATGCTGGGCAGCCCAGCACGGGTGCCAAAGAGGTTCCATTGTAATGGACTTTGAGTTGGTAAATCGAGGAGCGACAGCAATGCGGATGGCACCGTTGCAAAGCTGATTTTCTGCAGAAGAGGCACAGCTCCAGTTTTTTGCCCTGGCTCTTCGGCTGTGGGAGCAGAGGCCAACCGTTCGTGCTCTACTCCCTGGGATGCTGGGCAGCCCAGCACGGGTGCCAAAGAGGTTCCATTGTAATGGACTTTGAGTTGGGAAATCGAGGAGCAACAGCAATGCGGATGGCACCGTTGCAAAGCTGACTTTCTGCAGAAGAGGCACAGCTCCAGTTTTTTGCCCTGGCTCTTCGGCTGTGGGAGCAGAGGCCAACCGTTCGTGCTCAACTGCCTGGGATGCTGGGTAGCCGAGCACAGGTGCCAGGGAGGTTCCATTGTAATGGACTTTGAGTTGGGAAATCGAGGAGCGACAGCAATGCGGATGGCACCGTTGCAAAGCTGACTTTCTGCAGAAGAGGCACAGCTCCAGTTTTTTGCCCTGGCTCTTCGGCTGTGGCAGCAGAGGCCAACCGTTCGTGCTCTACTGCCTGGGATGCTGGGCAGCCCAGCACGGGTGCCAAAGAGGTTCCATTGTAATGGACTTTGAGTTGGTAAATCGAGGAGCGACAGCAATGCGGATGGCACCGTTGCAAAGCTGATTTTCTGCAGAAGAGGCACAGCTCCAGTTTTTTGCCCTGGCTCTTCGGCTGTGGGAGCAGAGGCCAACCGTTCGTGCTCTACTCCCTGGGATGCTGGGCAGGCCAGCATGGGTGCCAAAGAGGTTCCATTGTAATGGACTTTGAGTTGGGAAACGGAGGAGCGACAGCAATGCGGATGGCACCGTTGCAAAGCTGAATTTCTGCAGAAGAGGCACAGCTCCAGTTTTTTGCCCTGGCTCTTCGGCTGTGGGAGCAGAGGGCAACTGTTCGTGCTCTACTGCCTGGGATGCTGGGCAGCCGAGCACGGGTGCCAAAGAGGTTCCATTGTAATGGACTTTGAGTTGGGAAATCGAGGAGCGACAGCAATGCGGATGGCACCGTTGCAAAGCTGACTTTCTGCAGAAGAGGCACAGCTCCAGTTTTTTGCCCTGGCTCTTCGGCTGTGGGAGCAGAGGCCAACCGTTCGTGCTCTACTGCCTGGGATGCTGGGCATCCGAGCACGGGTGCCAGAGAGGTTCCATTTTAATGGACTTTGAGTTGGGAAATCGAGGAGCGACAGCAATGCGGATGGCACCGTTGCAAAGCTGACTTTCTGCAGAAGAGGCACAGCTCCAGTTTTTTGCCCTGGCTCTTCGGCTGTGGCAGCAGAGGCCAACCATTCGTGCTCTACTCCCTGGGATGCTGGGCAGCCCAGCACGGGTGCCAAAGAGGTTCCACTGTAATGGACTTTGAGTTGGGAAATCGAGGAGCGACAGCAATGCGGATGGCACCGTTGCAAAGCTGACTTTCTGCAGAAGAGGCACAGCTCCAGTTTTTTGCCCTGGCTCTTCAGCTGTGGGAGCAGAGGCCAACCGTTCGTGCTCTACTGCCTGGGATGCTGGGCAGCCGAGCTCGGGTGCCAAAGTGTTCCATTGTAATGGACTTTGAGTTGGGAAACGGAGGAGCGACAGCAATGCGGATGGCACCGTTGCAAAGATGACTTTCTGCAGAAGAGGCACAGCTCAAGTTTTTTGCCCTGGCTCAACGGCTGTGGGAGCAGAGTCCAACCTTTCGTGATCTACTCCCTGGGATGCTGGGCGGCCCAGCACGGGTGCCAAAGAGGTTCCATTGTAATGGACTTTGAGTTGGGAAATCGAGGAGCGACAGCAATGCGGATGGCACCGTTGCAAAGCTGACTTTCTGCAGAAGAGACACAGCTCCAGTTTTTTGCCCTGGCTCTTCGGCTGTGGGAGCAGAGGCCAACCGTTCGTGCTCTACTGCCTGGGATGCTGGGTAGCCGAGCACGGGTGCCAGAGAGGTTCCATTGTAATGGACTTTGAGTTTGGAAATGGAGGAGCGACAGCAATGCGGATGGCACCGTTGCAAAGCTGACATTCTGCAGAAGAGGCACAGCTCCAGTTTTTTGCCCTGGCTCTTCGGCTGTGGGAGCAGAGGCCAACCGTTCGTGCTCTACTGCCTGGGTTGCTGGGCTGCTGAGCACGGGTGCCAAAGAGGTTCCATTGTAATGGACTTTGAGTTGGGAAATGGAGGAGCGACAGCAATGCGGATGGCACCGTTGCAAAGCTGACTTTCTGCAGAAGAGGCACAGCTCCAGTTTTTTGCCCTGGCTCTTCGGCTGTGGGAGCAGAGGCCAACCGTTCGTGCTCTACTGCCTGGGATGCTGGGCAGCCCAGCACGGGTGCCAAAGATGTTCCACTGTAATGGACTTTGAGTTGGGAAACGGAGGAGCGACAGCAATGCGGATGGCACCGTTGCAAAGCTGACTTTCTGCAGAAGAGGCACAGCTCAAGCTTTTTGCCCTGGCTCTTCGGCTGTGGGAGCAGAGGCCAACCGTTCGTGCTCTACTCCCTGGGATGCTGGGCAGCCCAGCACGGGTGCCAAAGAGGTTCCATTCTAATGGACTTTGAGTTGGGAAATGGAGGAGCGACAGCAATGCGGATGGCACCGTTGCAAAGCTGACTTTCTGCAGAAGAGGCACAGCTCCAGTTTTTTGCCCTGGCTCTTCGGCTGTGGGAGCAGAGGCCAACTGTTCGTGCTCTACTGCCTGGGATGCTGGGCAGCCCAGCACGGGTGCCAAAGAGGTTCCATTGTAATGGACTTTGAGTTGGGAAATGGAGGAGCGACAGCAATGCGGATGGCACCGTTGCAAAGCTGACTTTCTGCAGAAGAGGCACAGCTCAAGTTTTTTGCCCTGGCTCTTCGGCTGTGGGAGCAGAGGCCAACCATTCGTGCTCTACTCCCTGGGATGCTGGGCAGCCCAGGACGGGTGCCAAAGAGGTTCCATTGTAATGGACTTTGAGTTGGGAAATGGAGGAGCGACAGCAATGCGGATGGCACCGTTGCAAAGCTGACTTTCTGCAGAAGAGGCACAGTTCAAGTTTTTTGCCCTGGCTGTTCGGCTGTGGGAGCAGAGGCCAACCGTTCGTGCTCTACTCCCTGGGATGCTGGGCATCCGAGCACATGTGCCAAAGTGGTTCCATTGTAATGGACTTTGAGTTGGGAAATCGAGGAGCGACAGCAATGCGGATGGCACCGTTGCAAAGCTGACTTTCTGCAGAAGAGGCACAGCTCCAGTTTTTTGCCCTGGCTCTTCGGCTGTGGCAGCAGAGGCCAACCGTTCGTGCTCTACTGCCTGGGATGCTGGGCAGCCCAGCACGGGTGCCAAAGAGGTTCCATTGTAATGGACTTTGAGTTGGGAAATCGAGGAGCGACAGCAATGCGGATGGCACCGTTGCAAAGCTGAATTTCTGCAGAAGAGGCACAGCTCCAGTTTTTTGCCCTGGCTCTTTGGCTGTGGGAGCAGAGGCCAACCGCTGGTGCTCTACTCCCTGGGATGCTGGGCAGCCCAGCACGGGTGCCAAAGAGGTTCCATTGTAATGGACTTTGAGTTGGAAAACGGAGGAGCGACAGCAATGCGGATGGCACCGTTGCAAAGCTGACTTTCTGCAGAAGAGGCACAGCTCCAGTTTTTTGCCCTTGCTCTTCGGCTGTGGGAGCAGAGGCCAACCGTTCGTGCTCTACTCCCTGGGATGCTGGGCAGCCGAGCACGTTTGCCATAGAGGTTCCATTGTAATGGACTTTGAGTTGGGAAACGGAGGAGCGACAGCAATGCGGATGGCACCGTTGCAAAGCTGACTTTCTGCAGAAGAGGCACAGCTCCAGTTTTTTGCCCTGGCTATTTGGCTGTGGCAGCAGAGACCAACCGTTCGTGCTCTACTGCCTGGGATGCTGGGCAGCCGAGCACGGGTGCCAAAGTGTTCCATTGTAATGGACTTTGAGTTGGGAAACGGAGGAGCGACAGCAATGCGGATGGCACCGTTGCAAAGCTGACTTTCTGCTGAAGAGGCACAGCTCCAGTTTTTTGCCCTGGCTCTTCGGCTGTGGGAGCAGAGGCCAACTGTTCGTGCTCTACTGCCTGGGATGCTGGGCAGCCGAGCACGGGTGCCAAAGAGGTTCCATTGTAATGGACTTTGAGTTGGGAAATGGAGGAGCGACAGCAATGCGGATGGCACCGTTGCAAAGCTGACTTTCTGCAGAAGAGGCACAGCTCAAGTTTTTTGCCCTGGCTCAACGGCTGTGGGAGCAGAGTCCAACCTTTCGTGATCTACTCCCTGGGATGCTGGGCAGCCCAGCACGTGTGCCAAAGAGGTTCCATTGTAATGGACTTTGAGTTGGGAAATGGAGGAGCGACAGCAATGCGGATGGCACCGTTGCAAAGCTGACTTTCTGCAGAAGAGACACAGCTCCAGTTTTTTGCCCTGGCTCTTCGGCTGTGGGAGCAGAGGCCAACCGTTCGTGCTCTACTGCCTGGGATGCTGGGTAGCCGAGCACGGGTGCCAGAGAGGTTCCATTGTAATGGACTTTGAGTTGGGAAATGGAGGAGCGACAGCAATGCGGATGGCACCGTTGCAAAGCTGACATTCTGCAGAAGAGGCACAGCTCCAGTTTTTTGCCCTGGCTCTTCGGCTGTGGGAGCAGAGGCCAACCGTTCGTGCTCTACTGCCTGGGTTGCTGGGCTGCTGAGCACGGGTGCCAAAGAGGTTCCATTGTAATGGACTTTGAGTTGGGAAATGGAGGAGCGACAGCAATGCGGATGGCACCGTTGCAAAGCTGACTTTCTGCAGAAGAGGCACAGCTCCAGATTTTTGCCCTGGCTCTTCGGCTGTGGCAGCAGAGACCAACCGTTCGTGCTCTACTGCCTGGGATGCTGGGCAGCCCAGCACGGGTGCCAAAGAGGTTCCATTGTAATGGACTTTGAGTTGGGAAATGGAGGAGCGACAGCAATGCGGATGGCACCGTTGCAAAGCTGACTTTCTGCAGAAGAGGCACAGCTCCAGTTTTTTGCCCTGGCTGTTCGGCTGTGGGAGCAGAGGCCAACCGTTCGTGCTCTACTGCCTGGGATGCTGGGCAGCCGAGCACAGGTGCCAAAGATGTTCCATTGTAATGGACTTTGAGTTGGGAAATCGAGGAGCGACAGCAATGAGGATGGAACCGTTGCAAAGCTGACTTTCTGCAGAAGAGGCACAGCTCCAGTTTTTTGCCCTGGCTCAACGGCTGTGGTAGCAGAGGCCAACCGTTCGTGTTCTACTCCCTGGGATGCTGGGCAGCCCAGCACGTGTGCCAAAGAGGTTCCATTGTAATGGACTTTGAGTTGGGAAATGGAGGAGCGACAGCAATGCGGATGGCACCGTTGCAAATCTGACTTTCTGCAGAAGAGGCACAGCTCCAGTTTTTTACCCTGGCTCTTCGGCTGTGGGAGCAGAGGCCAACCGTTCGTGCTCTACTGCCTGGGATGCTGGGCAGCCGAGCACGGGTGCCAAAGAGGTTCCATTGTAATGAACTTTGAGTTGGGAAATCAAGGAGCGACAGCAATGCGGATGGCACCGTTGCAAAGCTGACTTTCTGCAGAAGAGGCACAGCTCCAGTTTTTTGCCCTGGCTTTTCGACTGTGGGAGCAGAGGCCAACCTTTCGTGCTCTACTGCCTGGGATGCTGGGCAGCCCAGCACGGGTGCCAAAGAGGTTCCATTGTAATGGACTTTGAGTTGGGAAATGGAGGAGCGACAGCAATGCGGATGGCACCGTTGCAAAGCTGACTTTCTGCAGAAGAGGCACAGCTCCAGTTTTTTGCCCTGGCTCTTCGGCTGTGGGAGCAGAGGCCAACCATTCGTGCTCTACTGCCTGGGATGCTGGGCAGCTGAGCACGGGTGCAAAAGAGGTTCCATTGTAATGGCCTTTGAGTTGGGAAATCGATGAGCGACAGCAATGCGGATGGGACCGTTGCAAAGCTGACTTTCTGCAGAAGAGGCACAGCTCCAGTTTTTTGCCCTGGCTCTTCGGCTGTGGCAGCAGAGGCCAACCGTTCGTGCTCTACTGCCTGGGATGCTGGGCAGCCCAGCACGGGTGCCAAAGATGTTCCACTGTAATGGACTTTGAGTTGGGAAACGGAGGAGCGACAGCAATGCGGATGGCACCGTTGCAAAGCTGACTTTCTGCAGAAGAGGCACAGCTCAAGCTTTTTGCCCTGGCTCTTCGGCTGTGGGAGCAGAGGCCAACCGTTCGTGCTCTACTCCCTGGGATGCTGGGCAGCCCAGCACGGGTGCCAAAGAGGTTCCATTCTAATGGACTTTGAGTTGGGAAATGGAGGAGCGACAGCAATGCGGATGGCACCGTTGCAAAGCTGACTTTCTGCAGAAGAGGCACAGCTCCAGTTTTTTGCCCTGGCTCTTCGGCTGTGGGAGCAGAGGCCAACCGTTTGTGCTCTACTGCCTGGCATGATGGGCAGCCGAGCACGGGTGCCAAACATGTTCCATTGTAATGGACTTTGAGTTGGGAAATCGAGGAGCGACAGCAATGCGGATGGCACCGTTGCAAAGCTGACTTTCTGCAGAAGAGGCACAGCTCCAGTTTTTTGCTATGGCTCTTCGGCTGTGGGAGCAGAGGCCAACCATTCGTGCTCTACTGCCTGGGATGCTGGGCAGCTGAGCACGGGTGCCAAAGAGGTTCCATTGTAATGGACTTTGAGTTGGGAAATCGAGGAGCGACAGCAATGCGGATGGCACCGTTGCAAAGTTGACTTTCTGCAGAAGAGGCACAGCTCCAGTTTTTTGCCCTGGCTCAACGGCTGTGGGAGCAGAGGCCAACCGTTCGTGCTCTACTCCCTGGGATGCTGGGCAGCCCAGCACGGGTGCCAAAGAGGTTCCATTGTAATGGACTTTGAGTTGGGAAATCGAGGCGCAACAGCAATGCGGATGGCACCGTTGCAAAGCTGACTTTCTGCAGAAGAGGCACAGCTCCAGTTTTTTGCCCTGGCTCTTTGGCTGTGGGAGCAGAGGCCAACCGTTCGTGCTCTACTCCCTGGCATGCTGGGCAGCCGAGCACAGGTGCCAGAGAGGTTCCATTGTAATGGACTTTGAGTTGGGAAATCGAGGAGCGACAGCAATGCAGATGGCACCGTTGCAAAGCTGACTTTCTGCAGAAGAGGCACAGCTCCAGTTTTTTGCCCTGGCTCTTCGGCTGTGGGAGCAGAGGCCAACTGTTCGTGCTCTACTCCCTGGGATGCTGGGCAGCCCAGCACGGGTGCCAGAGAGGTTCCATTCTAATGGACTTTGAGTTGGTAAATTAAGGAGCAACAGCAATGCGGATGGCACCGTTGCAAAGCTGACTTTCTGCAGAAGAGGCACAGTTCAAGTTTTTTGCCCTGGCTCTTTGGCTGTGGGAGCAGAGGCCAACCGTTCTTGCTCTACTGCCTGGGATGCTGGGCAGCCCAGCACGGGTGCCAAACATGTTCCATTTAAATGGCCTTTGAGTTGGGAAATGGAGGAGCGACAGCAATGCGGATGGCACCGTTGCAAAGCTGACTTTCTGCAGAAGAGGCACAGCTCCAGTTTTTTGCCCTGGCTCTTTGGCTGTGGGAGCAGAGGCCAACCGTTCGTGCTCTACTCCCTGGGATGCTGGGCAGCCCAGCATGGGTGCCAAAGACGTTCCATTGTAAATGGACTTTGAGTTGGGAAACGGAGGAGGGACAGCAATGCGGATGGCACCGTTGCAAAGCTGACTTTCTGCAGAAGAGGCACAGCTCCAGTTTTTTGCCCTGGCTCTTCGGCTGTGGGAGCAGAGGCCAACCGTTCGTGCTCTACTCCCTGGGATGCTGGGCAGCCGAGCACAGGTGCCAGAGAGGTTCCATTGTAATGGACTTTGAGTTGGGAAATCGAGGAGCGACAGCAATGCGGATGGCACCGTTGCAAAGCTGACTTTCTGCAGAAGAGGCACAGCTCCAGTTTTTTGCCCTGGCTCTTCGGCTGTGGGAGCAGAGGCCAACCGTTCGTGCTCTACTCCCTGGGATGCTGGGCAGCCCAGCACGGGTGCCAAAGAGGTTCCATTGTAATGGACTTTGAGTTGGGAAATGGAGGAGCGACAGCAATGCGGATGGCACCGTTGCAAAGCTGACTTTCTGCAGAAGAGGCACAGCTCAAGTTTTTTGCCCTGGCTCTTCGGCTGTGGGAGCAGAGGCCAACCGTTCGTGCTCTACTGCCTGGGATGCTGGGCAGCCGAGCACGGGTGCCAAAGATGTTCCATTGTAATGGACTTTGAGTTGGGAAACGGAGGAGCGACAGCAATGCGGATGGCACCGTTGCAAAGCTGACTTTCTGCAGAAGAGGCACAGCTCCAGTTTTTTGCCATGGCTCTTCGGCTGTGGGAGCAGAGGCCAACCGTTTGTGCTCTACTGCCTGGGATGCTGGGCAGCCGAGCACGGGTGCCAAAGAGGTTCCATTCTAATGGACTTTGATTTGGGAAATGGAGGAGCGACAGCAATGTGGATGGCACCGTTGCAAATGTGACTTTCTGCAGAAGAGGCACAGCTCCAGTTTTTTGCCCTGGCTCTTTGGCTGTGGGAGCAGAGGCCAACCGTTTGTGCTCTACTCCCTGGGATGCTGGGCAGCCCAGCACGGGTGCCAAACATGTTCCATTGTAATGGACTTTGAGTTGGGAAATGGAGGAGCGACAGCAATGCGGATGGCACCGTTGCAAAGCTGACTTTCTGCAGAAGAGGCACAGCTCCAGTTTTTTGCCCTGGCTCTTCGGCTGTGGGAGCAGAGGCCAACCGTTCGTGCTCTACTGCCTGGGATGCTGGGCAGCCCAGCACGGGTGCCAAAGACGTTCCATTGTAATGGACTTTGAGTTGGGAAATCAAGGAGCGACAGCAATGCGGATGGCACCGTTGCAAATCTGATTTTCTGCAGAAGAGGCACAGTTCAAGTTTTTTGCCCTGGCTCTTTGGCTGTGGGAGCAGAGGCCAACCTTTCGTGCTCTACTCCCTGGGATGCTGGGCAGCCCAGCACGGGTGCCAAAGAGGTTCCATTTAAATGGCCTTTGAGTTGGGAAATTGAGGAGCGACAGCAATGCGGATGGCACCGTTGCAAAGCTGAATTTCTGCAGAAGAGGCACAGCTCCAGTTTTTTGCCCTGGCTCTTTGGCTGTGGGAGCAGAGGCCAACCGTTCGTGCTCTACTCCCTGGGATGCTGGGCAGCCCAGCATGGGTGCCAAAGACGTTCCATTGTAAATGGACTTTGAGTTGGGAAACGGAGGAGGGACAGCAATGCGGATGGCACCGTTGCAAAGCTGACTTTCTGCAGAAGAGGCACAGCTCCAGTTTTTTACCCTGGCTCTTCGGCTGTGGGAGCAGAGGCCAACCGTTCGTGCTCTACTGCCTGGGATGCTGGGCAGCCGAGCACGGGTGCCAAAGAGGTTCCATTGTAATGAACTTTGAGTTGGGAAATCAAGGAGCGACAGCAATGCGGATGGCACCGTTGCAAAGCTGACTTTCTGCAGAAGAGGCACAGCTCCAGTTTTTTGCCCTGGCTTTTCGACTGTGGGAGCAGAGGCCAACCTTTCGTGCTCTACTCCCTGGGATGCTGGGCAGCCCAGCACGGGTGCCAAAGAGGTTCCATTGTAATGGACTTTGAGTTGGGAAATGGAGGAGCGACAGCAATGCGGATGGCACCGTTGCAAAGCTGACTTTCTGCAGAAGAGGCACAGCTCCAGTTTTTTGCCCTGGCTCTTCGGCTGTGGGAGCAGAGGCCAACCATTCGTGCTCTACTGCCTGGGATGCTGGGCAGCTGAGCACGGGTGCAAAAGAGGTTCCATTGTAATGGCCTTTGAGTTGGGAAATCGATGAGCGACAGCAATGCGGATGGGACCGTTGCAAAGCTGACTTTCTGCAGAAGAGGCACAGCTCCAGTTTTTTGCCCTGGCTCTTCGGCTGTGGCAGCAGAGGCCAACCGTTCGTGCTCTACTGCCTGGGATGCTGGGCAGCCCAGCACGGGTGCCAAAGATGTTCCACTGTAATGGACTTTGAGTTGGGAAACGGAGGAGCGACAGCAATGCGGATGGCACCGTTGCAAAGCTGACTTTCTGCAGAAGAGGCACAGCTCAAGCTTTTTGCCCTGGCTCTTCGGCTGTGGGAGCAGAGGCCAACCGTTCGTGCTCTACTCCCTGGGATGCTGGGCAGCCCAGCACGGGTGCCAAAGAGGTTCCATTCTAATGGACTTTGAGTTGGGAAATGGAGGAGCGACAGCAATGCGGATGGCACCGTTGCAAAGCTGACTTTCTGCAGAAGAGGCACAGCTCCAGTTTTTTGCCCTGGCTCTTCGGCTGTGGGAGCAGAGGCCAACCGTTTGTGCTCTACTGCCTGGCATGATGGGCAGCCGAGCACGGGTGCCAAACATGTTCCATTGTAATGGACTTTGAGTTGGGAAATCGAGGAGCGACAGCAATGCGGATGGCACCGTTGCAAAGCTGACTTTCTGCAGAAGAGGCACAGCTCCAGTTTTTTGCTATGGCTCTTCGGCTGTGGGAGCAGAGGCCAACCATTCGTGCTCTACTGCCTGGGATGCTGGGCAGCTGAGCACGGGTGCCAAAGAGGTTCCATTGTAATGGACTTTGAGTTGGGAAATCGAGGAGCGACAGCAATGCGGATGGCACCGTTGCAAAGTTGACTTTCTGCAGAAGAGGCACAGCTCCAGTTTTTTGCCCTGGCTCAACGGCTGTGGGAGCAGAGGCCAACCGTTCGTGCTCTACTCCCTGGGATGCTGGGCAGCCCAGCACGGGTGCCAAAGAGGTTCCATTGTAATGGACTTTGAGTTGGGAAATCGAGGCGCAACAGCAATGCGGATGGCACCGTTGCAAAGCTGACTTTCTGCAGAAGAGGCACAGCTCCAGTTTTTTGCCCTGGCTCTTTGGCTGTGGGAGCAGAGGCCAACCGTTCGTGCTCTACTCCCTGGCATGCTGGGCAGCCGAGCACAGGTGCCAGAGAGGTTCCATTGTAATGGACTTTGAGTTGGGAAATCGAGGAGCGACAGCAATGCAGATGGCACCGTTGCAAAGCTGACTTTCTGCAGAAGAGGCACAGCTCCAGTTTTTTGCCCTGGCTCTTCGGCTGTGGGAGCAGAGGCCAACTGTTCGTGCTCTACTCCCTGGGATGCTGGGCAGCCCAGCACGGGTGCCAGAGAGGTTCCATTCTAATGGACTTTGAGTTGGTAAATTAAGGAGCAACAGCAATGCGGATGGCACCGTTGCAAAGCTGACTTTCTGCAGAAGAGGCACAGTTCAAGTTTTTTGCCCTGGCTCTTTGGCTGTGGGAGCAGAGGCCAACCGTTCTTGCTCTACTGCCTGGGATGCTGGGCAGCCCAGCACGGGTGCCAAACATGTTCCATTTAAATGGCCTTTGAGTTGGGAAATGGAGGAGCGACAGCAATGCGGATGGCACCGTTGCAAAGCTGACTTTCTGCAGAAGAGGCACAGCTCCAGTTTTTTGCCCTGGCTCTTTGGCTGTGGGAGCAGAGGCCAACCGTTCGTGCTCTACTCCCTGGGATGCTGGGCAGCCCAGCATGGGTGCCAAAGACGTTCCATTGTAAATGGACTTTGAGTTGGGAAACGGAGGAGGGACAGCAATGCGGATGGCACCGTTGCAAAGCTGACTTTCTGCAGAAGAGGCACAGCTCCAGTTTTTTGCCCTGGCTCTTCGGCTGTGGGAGCAGAGGCCAACCGTTCGTGCTCTACTCCCTGGGATGCTGGGCAGCCGAGCACAGGTGCCAGAGAGGTTCCATTGTAATGGACTTTGAGTTGGGAAATCGAGGAGCGACAGCAATGCGGATGGCACCGTTGCAAAGCTGACTTTCTGCAGAAGAGGCACAGCTCCAGTTTTTTGCCCTGGCTCTTCGGCTGTGGGAGCAGAGGCCAACCGTTCGTGCTCTACTCCCTGGGATGCTGGGCAGCCCAGCACGGGTGCCAAAGAGGTTCCATTGTAATGGACTTTGAGTTGGGAAATGGAGGAGCGACAGCAATGCGGATGGCACCGTTGCAAAGCTGACTTTCTGCAGAAGAGGCACAGCTCCAGTTTTTTGCCCTGGCTCTTCGGCTGTGGGAGCAGAGGCCAACCGTTCGTGCTCTACTGCCTGGGATGCTGGGCAGCCGAGCACGGGTGCCAAAGATGTTCCATTGTAATGGACTTTGAGTTGGGAAACGGAGGAGCGACAGCAATGCGGATGGCACCGTTGCAAAGCTGAATTTCTGCAGAAGAGGCACAGCTCCAGTTTTTTGCCATGGCTCTTCGGCTGTGGGAGCAGAGGCCAACCGTTTGTGCTCTACTGCCTGGGATGCTGGGCAGCCGAGCACGGGTGCCAAAGAGGTTCCATTCTAATGGACTTTGATATGGGAAATGGAGGAGCGACAGCAATGTGGATGGCACCGTTGCAAATGTGACTTTCTGCAGAAGAGGCACAGCTCCAGTTTTTTGCCCTGGCTCTTTGGCTGTGGGAGCAGAGGCCAACCGTTTGTGCTCTACTCCCTGGGATGCTGGGCAGCCCAGCACGGGTGCCAAACATGTTCCATTGTAATGGACTTTGAGTTGGGAAATGGAGGAGCGACAGCAATGCGGATGGCACCGTTGCAAAGCTGACTTTCTGCAGAAGAGGCACAGCTCCAGTTTTTTGCCCTGGCTCTTCGGCTGTGGGAGCAGAGGCCAACCGTTCGTGCTCTACTGCCTGGGATGCTGGGCAGCCCAGCACGGGTGCCAAAGACGTTCCATTGTAATGGACTTTGAGTTGGGAAATCAAGGAGCGACAGCAATGCGGATGGCACCGTTGCAAATCTGATTTTCTGCAGAAGAGGCACAGTTCAAGTTTTTTGCCCTGGCTCTTTGGCTGTGGGAGCAGAGGCCAACCTTTCGTGCTCTACTCCCTGGGATGCTGGGCAGCCCAGCACGGGTGCCAAAGAGGTTCCATTTAAATGGCCTTTGAGTTGGGAAATTGAGGAGCGACAGCAATGCGGATGGCACCGTTGCAAAGCTGAATTTCTGCAGAAGAGGCACAGCTCCAGTTTTTTGCCCTGGCTCTTTGGCTGTGGGAGCAGAGGCCAACCGTTCGTGCTCTACTCCCTGGGATGCTGGGCAGCCCAGCATGGGTGCCAAAGACGTTCCATTGTAAATGGACTTTGAGTTGGGAAACGGAGGAGGGACAGCAATGCGGATGGCACCGTTGCAAAGCTGACTTTCTGCAGAAGAGGCACAGCTCCAGTTTTTTGCCCTGGCTCTTCGGCTGTGGGAGCAGAGGCCAACCGTTCTTGCTCTACTGCCTGGGATGCTGGGCAGCCCAGCACGGTTGCCAAACATGTTCCATTTAAATGGCCTTTGAGTTGGGAAATTGAGGAGCGACAGCAATGCGGATGGCACCGTTGCAAAGCTGACTTTCTGCAGAAGAGGCACAGCTCCAGTTTTTTGCCCTGGCTCTTTGGCTGTGGGAGCAGAGGCCAACCGTTCGTGCTCTACTCCCTGGGATGCTGGGCAGCCCAGCATGGGTGCCAAAGAGGTTCTATTGTAATGGACTTTGAGTTGGGAAATCGAGGAGCGACAGCAATGCGGATGGCACCGTTGCAAAGCTGACTTTCTGCAGAAGAGGCACAGCTCAAGTTTTTTGCCCTGGCTCTTCGGCTGTGGCAGCAGAGGCCAACCGTTCGTGCTCTACTCCCTGGGATGCTGGGCAGCCGAGCACAGGTGCCAGAGAGGTTCCATTGTAATGGACTTTGAGTTGGGAAATGGAGGAGCGACAGCAATGCGGATGGCACCGTTGCAAAGCTGACTTTCTGCAGAAGAGGCACAGCTCCAGTTTTTTGCCCTGGCTCTTCGGCTGTGGGAGCAGAGGCCAACCGTTCGTGCTCTACTGCCTGGGATGCTGGGCAGCCGAGCACGGGTGCCAAAGAGGTTCCATTGTAATGGACTTTGAGTTGGGAAATGGAGGAGCGACAGCAATGCGGATGGCACCGTTGCAAAGCTGACTTTCTGCAGAAGAGGCACAGCTGCAGTTTTTTGCCCTGGCTCTTTGGCTGTGGCAGCAGAGGCCAACCGTTCGTGCTCTACTCCCTGGGATGCTGGGCATCCCAGCACGGGTGCCAAAGAGGTTCCATTCTAATGGACTTTGAGTTGGGAAATCGAGGAGCGACAGCAATGCAGATGGCACCGTTGCAAAGCTGACTTTCTGCAGAAGAGGCACAGCTCCAGTTTTTTGCCCTGGCTCTTTGGCTGTGGGAGCAGAGGCCAACCGTTCGTGCTCTACTGCCTGGGATGCTGGGCAGCTGAGCACGTGTGCCAAAGAGGTTCCATTGTAATGGACTTTGAGTTGGGAAATCGAGCAGCGACAGCAATGAGGATGGCACCGTTGCAAAGCTGACTTTCTGCAGAAGAGGCACAGCTCCAGTTTTTTGCCCTGGCTCTTCGGCTGTGGGAGCAGAGGCCAACCGTTCGTGCTCTACTGCCTGGGATGCTGGGCAGCCCAGCACGGGTGCCAAAGAGGTTCCATTGTAATGGACTTTGAGTTGGGAAATGGAGGAGCGACAGCAATGCGGATGGCACCGTTGCAAAGCTGACTTTCTGCAGAAGAGGCACAGCTCCAGTTTTTTGCCCTGGCTCTTCGGCTGTGGGAGCAGAGGCCAACCGTTCGTGCTCTACTGCCTGGGATGCTGGGCAGCCGAGCACGGGTGCCAAAGATGTTCCACTGTAATGGACTTTGAATTGGGAAACGGAGGAGCGACAGCAATGCGGATGGCACCGTTGCAAAGCTGACTTTCTGCAGAAGAGGCACAGCTCCAGTTTTTTGCCCTGGCTCTTTGGCTGTTGGAGCAGAGGCCAACCGTTCGTGCTCTACTCCCTGGGATGCTGGGCAGCCGAGCACGGGTGCCAGAGAGGTTCCATTGTAATGGACTTTGAGTTTGGAAATGGAGGAGCGATAGCAATGCAGATGGCACCGTTGCAAAGCTGACTTTCTGCAGAAGAGGCACAGCTCCAGTTTTTTGCCCTGGCTCTTCGGCTGTGGCAGCAGAGGCCAACCTTTCGTGCTCTACTCCCTGGGATGCTGGGCAGCCGAGCACGGGTGCCAAAGAGGTTCCATTGTAATGGACTTTGAGTTGGGAAATCGAGGAGCGACAGCAATGCGGATGGCACCGTTGCAAAGCTGACTTTTTGCAGAAGAGGCACAGCTCCAGTTTTTTGCCCTGGCTCTTCGGCTGTGGCAGCAGAGGCCAACCGTTCGTGCTCTACTCCCTGGGATGCTGGGCAGCCCAGCACGGGTGCCAAAGAGGTTCCATTGTAATGGACTTTGAGTTGGGAAATGGAGGAGCGACAGCAATGCGGATGGCACCGTTGCAAAGCTGACTTTCTGCAGAAGAGGCACAGCTCAAGTTTTTTGCCCTGGCTCTTCGGCTGTGGGAGCAGAGGCCAAACTTTCGTGCTCTACTCCCTGGGATGCTGGGCAGCCGAGCACGTGTGCCAAACATGTTCCATTCTAATGGACTTTGAGTTGGGAAATGGAGGAGCGACAGCAATGCGGATGGCACCGTTGCAAAGCTGACTTTCTGCAGAACAGGCACAGCTCAAGTTTTTTGCCCTGGCTCTTCGGCTGTGGGAGCAGAGGCCAACCGTTCGTGCTCTACTCCCTGGGATGCTGGGCAGCCCAGCACGGGTGCCAAACATGTTCCATTCTAATGGACTTTGAGTTGGGAAATCGAGGAGCGACAGCAATGCTGATGGCACCGTTGCAAAGCTGACTTTCTGCAGAAGAGGCACAGCTCCAGTTTTTTGCCCTGGCTCTTTGGCCTTGGGAGCAGAGGCCAACCATTGGTGCTCTACTCCCTGGGATGCTGGGCAGCCGAGCACAGGTGCCAAAGAGGTTCCATTTTAATGGACTTTGAGTTGGGAAATGGAGGAGCGACAGCAATGCGGATGGCACCGTTGCAAAGCTGACTTTCTGCAGAAGAGGCACAGCTCCAGTTTTTTCCCCTGGCTCTTCGGCTGTGGGAGCAGAGGCCAACCGTTCGTGCTCTACTGCCTGGGATGCTGGGCAGCCGAGCACGGGTGCCAAAGATGTTCCATTGTAATGGACTTTGAGTTGGGAAACGGAGGAGCGACAGCAATGCGGATGGCACCGTTGCAAAGCTGAATTTCTGCAGAAGAGGCACAGCTCCAGTTTTTTGCCCTGGCTCTTCGGCTGTGGGAGCAGAGGCCAACCGTTTGTGCTCTACTCCTGGGATGCTGGGCAGCCGAGCACGGGTGCCAAAGAGGTTCCATTGTAATGGACTTTGATTTGGGAAATGGAGGAGCGACAGCAATGCGGATGGCACCGTTGCAAAGCTGACTTTCTGCAGAAGAGGCACAGCTCCAGTTTTTTGCCCTGGCTCTTCGGCTGTGGGAGCACAGGCCAACCGTTCGTGCTCTACTGCCTGGGATGCTGGGCAGCCCAGCACGGGTGCCAAAGAGGTTCCATTGTAATGGACTTTGAGTTGGGAAATCGAGCAGCGACAGCAATGCGGATGGCACCGTTGCAAAGCTGACTTTCTGCAGAAGAGGCACAGCTCCAGTTTTTTGCCCTGGCTCTTCGGCTGTGGGAACAGAGGCCAACCGTTCGTGCTCTACTGCCTGGGATGCTGGGCAGCCCAGCACGGGTGCCCAAAGTGTTCCATTTAAATGGCCTTTGAGTTGGGAAATCGAGGAGCGACAGCAATGCGGATGGCACCGTTGCAAAGCTGACTTTCTGCAGAAGAGGCACAGCTCCAGTTTTTTGCCCTGGCTCTTCGGCTGTGGCAGCAGAGGCCAACCGTTCGTGCTCTACTGCCTGGGATGCTGGGCAGCCAAGCACGGGTGCCAAAGAGGTTCCATTGTAATGGACTTTGAGTTGGGAAATGGAGGAGCGACAGCAATGCGGATGGCACCGTTGCAAAGCTGACTTTCTGCAGAAGAGGCACAGCTCCAGTTTTTTGCCCTGGCTCTTCGGCTGTGGGAGCAGAGGCCAACCGTTCGTGCTCTACTCCCTGGGATGCTGGGCAGCTGAGCACGTGTGCCAAAGAGGTTCCATTGTAATGGACTTTGAGTTGGGAAATCGAGCAGCGACAGCAATGCGGATGGCACCGTTGCAAAGCTGACTTTCTGCAGAAGAGGCACAGCTCCAGTTTTTTGCCCTGGCTCTTCGGCTGTGGGAGCAGAGGCCAACCGTTCGTGCTCTACTGCCTGGGATGCTGGGCAGCCCAGCACGGGTGCCCAAAGTGTTCCATTGTAATGGACTTTGAGTTGGGAAATGGAGGAGCGACAGCAATGCGGATGGCACCGTTGCAAAGCTGACTTTCTGCAGAAGAGGCACAGCTCCAGTTTTTTGCCCTGGCTCTTCGGCTGTGGGAGCACAGGCCAACCGTTCGTGCTCTACTGCCTGGGATGCTGGGCAGCCCAGCACGGGTGCCAAAGAGGTTCCATTGTAATGGACTTTGAGTTGGGAAATGGAGGAGCGACAGCAATGCGGATGGCACCGTTGCAAAGCTGACTTTCTGCAGAAGAGGCACAGCTCCAGTTTTTTGCCCTGGCTCTTCGGCTGTGGGAGCAGAGGCCAACCGTTCGTGCTCTACTGCCTGGGATGCTGGGCAGCCCAGCACGGGTGCCCAAAGTGTTCCATTTAAATGGCCTTTGAGTTGTGAAATCGAGGAGCGACAGCAATGCGGATGGCACCGTTGCAAAGCTGACTTTCTGCAGAAGAGGCACAGCTCCAGTTTTTTCCCCTGGCTCTTCGGCTGTGGGAGCAGAGGCCAACCGTTCGTGCTCTACTGCCTCGGATGCTGGGCAGCCAAGCACGGGTGCCAAAGAGGTTCCATTGTAATGGACTTTGAGTTGGGAAATGGAGGAGCGACAGCAATGCGGATGGCACCGTTGCAAAGCTGACTTTCTGCAGAAGAGGCACAGCTCCAGTTTTTTGCCCTGGCTCTTTGGCTGTGGGAGCAGAGGCCAACCGTTCGTGCTCTACTGCCTGGGATGCTGGGCAGCCCAGCACGGGTGCCAAAGAGGTTCCATTCTAATGGACTTTGAGTTGGGAAATGGAGGAGCGACAGCAATGCGGATGGCACCGTTGCAAAGCTGACTTTCTGCAGAAGAGGCACAGCTCCAGTTTTTTGCCCTGGCTCTTTGGCTGTGGGAGCAGAGGCCAACCGTTCGTGCTCTACTCCCTGGGATGCTGGGCAGCCCAGCACGGGTGCCAAAGAGGTTCCATTGTAATGGACTTTGAGTTGGGAAATCGAGCAGCGACAGCAATGCGGATGGCACCGTTGCAAAGCTGACTTTCTGCAGAAGAGGCACAGCTCCAGTTTTTTGCCCTGGCTCTTCGGCTGTGGGAGCAGAGGCCAACCGTTCGTGCTCTACTGCCTGGGATGCTGGGCAGCCCAGCACGGGTGCCCAAAGTGTTCCATTTAAATGGCCTTTGAGTTGTGAAATCGAGGAGCGACAGCAATGCGGATGGCACCGTTGCAAAGCTGACTTTCTGCAGAAGAGGCACATCTCCAGTTTTTTGCCCTGGCTCTTCGGTTGTGGGAGCAGAGGCCAACCGTTCGTGCTCTACTGCCTGGGATGCTGGGCAGCCCAGCACGGGTGCCAAAGAGGTTCCATTGTAATGGACTTTGAGTTGGGAAATGGAGGAGCGACAGCAATGCGGATGGCACCGTTGCAAAGCTGACTTTCTGCAGAAGAGGCACAGCTCCAGTTTTTTGCCCTGGCTTTTTGGCTGTGGGAGCAGAGGCCAACCGTTCGTGCTCTACTGCCTGGGATGCTGGGCATCCCAGCACGGGTGCCAAAGAGGTTCCATTGTAATGGACTTTGAGTTGGGAAATGGAGGAGCGACAGCAATGCGGATGGCACCGTTGCAAAGGTGACTTTCTGCAGAAGAGGCACAGCTCAAGTTTTTTGCCCTGGCTCTTCGGCTGTGGCAGCAGAGGCCAACCGTTCGTGCTCTACTCCCTGGGATGCTGGGCAGCCGAGCACGGGTGCCAAAGAGGTTCCATTGTAATGGACTTTGAGTTGGGAAATGGAGGAGCGACAGCAATGCGGATGGCACCGTTGCAAAGCTGACTTTCTGCAGAAGAGGCACAGCTCCAGTTTTTTGCCCTGGCTCTTTGGCTGTGGTAGCAGAGGCCAACCGTTCGTGCTCTACTGCCTGGGATGCTGGGCAGCCGAGCACGGGTGCCAAAGAGGTTCCATTGTAATGGACTTTGAGTTGGGAAATGGAGGAGCGACAGCAATGCGGATGGCACCGTTGCAAAGCTGACTTTCTGCAGAAGAGGCACAGCTCCAGTTTTTTGCCCTGGCTCTTTGGCTGTGGGAGCAGAGGCCAACAGTTCGTGCTCTACTCCCTGGGATGCTGGGCAGCTGAGCACGTGTGCCAAAGAGGTTCCATTGTAATGGACTTTGAGTTGGGAAATCGAGGAGCGACAGCAATGCGGATGGCACCGTTGCAAAGCTGACTTTCTGCAGAAGAGGCACAGCTCCAGTTTTTTGCCCTGGCTCTTCGACTGTGGGAGCAGAGGCCAACCGTTCGTGCTCTACTGCCTGGGATGCTGGGCAGCCCAGCACGGGTGCCCAAAGTGTTCCATTGTAATGGACTTTGAGTTGGGAAATCGAGCAGCGACAGCAATGCGGATGGCACCGTTGCAAAGCTGACTTTCTGCAGAAGAGGCACAGCTCCAGTTTTTTGCCCTGGCTCTTCGGCTGTGGGAGCACAGGCCAACCGTTCGTGCTCTACTCCCTGGGATGCTGGGCAGCCCAGCACGGGTGCCAAAGAGGTTCCATTGTAATGGACTTTGAGTTGGGAAATGGAGGAGCAACAGCAATGCGGATGGCACCGTTGCAAAGCTGACTTTCTGCAGAAGAGGCACAGCTCCAGTTTTTTGCCCTGGCTCTTCGGCTGTGGCAGCAGAGGCCAACCGTTCGTGCTCTACTCCCTGGGATGCTGGGCAGCCCAGCACGGGTGCCAAAGAGGTTCCATTGTAATGGACTTTGAGTTGGGAAATCGAGCAGCGACAGCAATGCGGATGGCACCGTTGCAAAGCTGACTTTCTGCAGAAGAGGCACAGCTCCAGTTTTTTGCCCTGGCTCTTCGGCTGTGGGAGCAGAGGCCAACCGTTCGTGCTCTACTGCCTGGGATGCTGGGCAGCCCAGCACGGGTGCCCAAAGTGTTCCATTTAAATGGCCTTTGAGTTGTGAAATCGAGGAGCGACAGCAATGCGGATGGCACCGTTGCAAAGCTGACTTTCTGCAGAAGAGGCACATCTCCAGTTTTTTGCCCTGGCTCTTCGGTTGTGGGAGCAGAGGCCAACCGTTCGTGCTCTACTGCCTGGGATGCTGGGCAGCCCAGCACGGGTGCCAAAGAGGTTCCATTGTAATGGACTTTGAGTTGGGAAATGGAGGAGCGACAGCAATGCGGATGGCACCGTTGCAAAGCTGACTTTCTGCAGAAGAGGCACAGCTCCAGTTTTTTGCCCTGGCTTTTTGGCTGTGGGAGCAGAGGCCAACCGTTCGTGCTCTACTGCCTGGGATGCTGGGCATCCCAGCACGGGTGCCAAAGAGGTTCCATTGTAATGGACTTTGAGTTGGGAAATCGAGGAGCGACAGCAATGCGGATGGCACCGTTGCAAAGCTGACTTTCTGCAGAAGAGGCACAGCTCCAGTTTTTTGCCCTGGCTCTTTGGCTGTGGGAGCAGAGGCCAACCGTTCGTGCTCTACTCCCTGGGATGCTGGGCAGCCGAGCACGGGTGCCAAAGAGGTTCCATTGTAATGGACTTTGAGTTGGGAAATGGAGGAGCGACAGCAATGCGGATGGCACCGTTGCAAAGCTGACTTTCTGCAGAAGAGGCACAGCTCCAGTTTTTTGCCCTGGCTTTTTGGCTGTGGGAGCAGAGGCCAACCGTTCGTGCTCTACTGCCTGGGATGCTGGGCAGCCCAGCACGGGTGCCAAAGAGGTTCCATTGTAATGGACTTTGAGTTGGGAAACGGAGGAGCGACAGCAATGCGGATGGCACCGTTGCAAAGCTGACTTTCTGCAGAAGAGGCACAGCTCCAGTTTTTTGCCCTGGCTCTTCGGCTGTGGAAGGAGAGGCCAACCGTTCGTGCTCTACTCCCTGGGATGCTGGGCAGCCGAGCACGGGTGCCAAAGAGGTTCCATTGTAATGGACTTTGAGTTGGGAAACGAAGGAGCGACAGCAATGCGGATGGCACCGTTGCAAAGCTGACTTTCTGCAGAAGAGGCACAGCTCAAGTTTTTTGCCCTGGCTTTTTGGCTGTGGGAGCAGAGGCCAACCGTTCGTGCTCTACTCCCTGGGATGCTGGGCAGGCGAGCACGTTTGCCAGAGAGGTTCCATTGTAATGGACTTTGAGTTGGGAAATCGAGGAGCGACAGCAATGCGGATGGCACCGTTGCAAAGCTGACTTTCTGCAGAAGAGGCACAGCTCCAGTTTTTTGCCCTGGCTCTTCGGCTGTGGGAGCACAGGCCAACCGTTCGTGCTCTACTGCCTGGGATGCTGGGCAGCCGAGCACGGGTGCCAAAGAGGTTCCATTGTAATGGACTTTGAGTTGGGAAATGGAGGAGCGACAGCAATGCGGATGGCACCGTTGCAAAGCTGACTTTCTGCAGAAGAGGCACAGCTCAAGTTTTTTGCCCTGGCTCTTCGGCTGTGGCAGCAGAGGCCAACCGTTCGTGCTCTACTGCCTGGGATGCTGGGCAGCGGAGCACGGGTGCCAAAGAGGTTCCATTGTAATGGACTTTGAGTTTGGAAATCGAGGAGCGACAGCAATGCGGATGGCACCGTTGCAAAGCTGACTTTCTGCAGAAGAGGCACAGCTCCAGTTTTTTGCCCTGGCTTTTTGGCTGTGGGAGCAGAGGCCAACCGTTCGTGCTCTACTGCCTGGGATGCTGGGCAGCCCAGCACGGGTGCCAAAGAGGTTCCATTGTAATGGACTTTGAGTTGGGAAACGGAGGAGCGACAGCAATGCGGATGGCACCGTTGCAAAGCTGACTTTCTGCAGAAGAGGCACAGCTCAAGTTTTTTGCCATGGCTCTTTGGCTGTGGGAGCAGAGGCCAACCGTTTGTGCTCTACTCCCTGGGATGCTGGGCAGCTGAGCACGTGTGCCAAAGAGGTTCCATTGTAATGGACTTTGAGTTGGGAAATCGAGCAGCGACAGCAATGCGGATGGCACCGTTGCAAAGCTGACTTTCTGCAGAAGAGGCACAGCTCAAGTTTTTTGCCCTGGCTCTTCGGCTGTGGGAGCAGAGGCCAACCGTTCGTGCTCTACTCCCTGGGATGCTGGGCAGCCGAGCACGGGTGCCAAAGAGGTTCCATTGTAATGGACTTTGAGTTGGGAAACGGAGGAGCGACAGCAATGCGGATTGCACCGTTGCAAAGCTGACTTTCTGCAGAAGAGGCACAGCTCCAGTTTTTTGCCCTGGCTTTTTGGCTGTGGGAGCAGAGGCCAACCGTTCGTGCTCTACTGCCTGGGATGCTGGGCAGCCCAGCACGGGTGCCAAAGAGGTTCCATTGTAATGGACTTTGAGTTGGGAAACGGAGGAGCGACAGCAATGCGGATGGCACCGTTGCAAAGCTGACTTTCTGCAGAAGAGGCACAGCTCCAGTTTTTTGCCCTGGCTTTTTGGCTGTGGGAGCAGAGGCCAACCGTTCGTGCTCTACTGCCTGGGATGCTGGGCATCCCAGCACGGGTGCCAAAGAGGTTCCATTGTAATGGACTTTGAGTTGGGAAATCGAGGAGCGACAGCAATGCGGATGGCACCGTTGCAAAGCTGACTTTCTGCAGAAGAGGCACAGCTCCAGTTTTTTGCCCTGGCTCTTTGGCTGTGGGAGCAGAGGCCAACCGTTCGTGCTCTACTCCCTGGGATGCTGGGCAGCCGAGCACGGGTGCCAAAGAGGTTCCATTGTAATGGACTTTGAGTTGGGAAATGGAGGAGCGACAGCAATGCGGATGGCACCGTTGCAAAGCTGACTTTCTGCAGAAGAGGCACAGCTCCAGTTTTTTGCCCTGGCTTTTTGGCTGTGGGAGCAGAGGCCAACCGTTCGTGCTCTACTGCCTGGGATGCTGGGCAGCCCAGCACGGGTGCCAAAGAGGTTCCATTGTAATGGACTTTGAGTTGGGAAACGGAGGAGCGACAGCAATGCGGATGGCACCGTTGCAAAGCTGACTTTCTGCAGAAGAGGCACAGCTCCAGTTTTTTGCCCTGGCTCTTCGGCTGTGGAAGGAGAGGCCAACCGTTCGTGCTCTACTCCCTGGGATGCTGGGCAGCCGAGCACGGGTGCCAAAGAGGTTCCATTGTAATGGACTTTGAGTTGGGAAATTGAGGAGCGACAGCAATGCGGATGGCACCGTTGCAAAGCTGACTTTCTGCAGAAGAGGCACAGCTCCAGTTTTTTGCCCTGGCTTTTTGGCTGTGGGAGCAGAGGCCAACCGTTCGTGCTCTACTCCCTGGGATGCTGGGCAGGCGAGCACGTTTGCCAGAGAGGTTCCATTGTAATGGACTTTGAGTTGGGAAATCGAGGAGCGACAGCAATGCGGATGGCACCGTTGCAAAGCTGACTTTCTGCAGAAGAGGCACAGCTCCAGTTTTTTGCCCTGGCTCTTCGGCTGTGGGAGCACAGGCCAACCGTTCGTGCTCTACTGCCTGGGATGCTGGGCAGCCGAGCACGGGTGCCAAAGAGGTTCCATTGTAATGGACTTTGAGTTGGGAAATGGAGGAGCGACAGCAATGCGGATGGCACCGTTGCAAAGCTGACTTTCTGCAGAAGAGGCACAGCTCAAGTTTTTTGCCCTGGCTCTTCGGCTGTGGCAGCAGAGGCCAACCGTTCGTGCTCTACTGCCTGGGATGCTGGGCAGCGGAGCACGGGTGCCAAAGAGGTTCCATTGTAATGGACTTTGAGTTTGGAAATCGAGGAGCGACAGCAATGCGGATGGCACCGTTGCAAAGCTGACTTTCTGCAGAAGAGGCACAGCTCCAGTTTTTTGCCCTGGCTTTTTGGCTGTGGGAGCAGAGGCCAACCGTTCGTGCTCTACTGCCTGGGATGCTGGGCAGCCCAGCACGGGTGCCAAAGAGGTTCCATTGTAATGGACTTTGAGTTGGGAAACGGAGGAGCGACAGCAATGCGGATGGCACCGTTGCAAAGCTGACTTTCTGCAGAAGAGGCACAGCTCAAGTTTTTTGCCCTGGCTCTTTGGCTGTGGGAGCAGAGGCCAACCGTTTGTGCTCTACTCCCTGGGATGCTGGGCAGCTGAGCACGTGTGCCAAAGAGGTTCCATTGTAATGGACTTTGAGTTGGGAAATCGAGCAGCGACAGCAATGCGGATGGCACCGTTGCAAAGCTGACTTTCTGCAGAAGAGGCACAGCTCAAGTTTTTTGCCCTGGCTCTTCGGCTGTGGGAGCAGAGGCCAACCGTTCGTGCTCTACTCCCTGGGATGCTGGGCAGCCGAGCACGGGTGCCAAAGAGGTTCCATTGTAATGGACTTTGAGTTGGGAAACGGAGGAGCGACAGCAATGCGGATGGCACCGTTGCAAAGCTGACTTTCTGCAGAAGAGGCACAGCTCCAGTTTTTTGCCCTGGCTTTTTGGCTGTGGGAGCAGAGGCCAACCGTTCGTGCTCTACTGCCTGGGATGCTGGGCAGCCCAGCACGGGTGCCAAAGAGGTTCCATTGTAATGGACTTTGAGTTGGGAAACGGAGGAGCGACAGCAATGCGGATGGCACCGTTGCAAAGCTGACTTTCTGCAGAAGAGGCACAGCTCCAGTTTTTTGCCCTGGCTCTTTGGCTGTGGGAGCAGAGGCCAACCGTTCGTGCTCTACTCCCTGGGATGCTGGGCAGCCCAGCACGGGTGCCAAAGAGGTTCCATTGTAATGGACTTTGAGTTGGGAAATTGAGGAGCGACAGCAATGCGGATGGCACCGTTGCAAAGCTGACTTTCTGCAGAAGAGGCACAGCTCCAGTTTTTTGCCCTGGCTTTTTGGCTGTGGGAGCAGAGGCCAACCGTTCGTGCTCTACTGCCTGGGATGCTGGGCAGCCCAGCACGGGTGCCAAAGAGGTTCCATTGTAATGGACTTTGAGTTGGGAAATGGAGGAGCGACAGCAATGCGGATGGCACCGTTGCAAAGCTGACTTTCTGCAGAAGAGGCACAGCTCAAGTTTTTTGCCATGGCTCTTTGGCTGTGGGAGCAGAGGCCAACCTTTCGTGCTCTACTGCCTGGGATGCTGGGCAGCCCAGCACGGGTGCCAAAGAGGTTCCATTGTAATGGACTTTGAGTTGGGAAACGAAGGAGCGACAGCAATGCGGATGGCACCGTTGCAAAGCTGACTTTCTGCAGAAGAGGCACAGCTCCAGTTTTTTGCCCTGGCTCTTCGGCTGTGGGAGCAGAGGCCAACCGTTCGTGCTCTACTGCTTGGGATGCTGGGCAGCCCAGCACGGGTGCCAAAGAGGTTCCATTGTAATGGACTTTGAGTTGGGAAACGGAGGAGCGACAGCAATGCGGATGGCACCGTTGCAAAGCTGACTTTCTGCAGAAGAGGCACAGTTCAAGTTTTTTGCCCTGGCTCTTTGGCTGTGGGAGCAGAGGCCAACCGTTTGTGCTCTACTGCCTGGGATGCTGGGCAGCCCAGCACGGGTGCCAAAGAGGTTCCATTGTAATGGACTTTGAGTTGTGAAATCGAGGAGCGACAGCAATGCGGATGGCACCGTTGCAAAGCTGACTTTCTGCAGAAGAGGCACAGCTCCAGTTTTTTGCCCTGGCTCTTCGGCTGTGGGAGCAGAGGCCAACCGTTCGTGCTCTACTCCCTGGGATGCTGGGCAGCTGAGCACGGGTGCCAAAGAGGTTCCATTGTAATGGACTTTGAGTTGGGAAATCGAGGAGCGACAGCAATGCGGATGGCACCGTTGCAAAGCTGACTTTCTGCAGAAGAGGCACAGCTCCAGTTTTTTGCCCTGGCTCTTCGGCTGTGGGAGCAGAGGCCAACCGTTCGTGCTCTACTCCCTGGGATGCTGGGCAGCCCAGCACGTGTGCCAAAGAGGTTCCATTGTAATGGACTTTGAGTTGGGAAATGGAGGAGCGACAGCAATGCGGATGGCACCGTTGCAAAGCTGACTTTCTGCAGAAGAGGCATAGCTCCAGTTTTTTGCCCTGGCTCTTTGGCTGTGGGAGCAGAGGCCAACCGTTCGTGCTCTACTCCCTGGGATGCTGGGCAGCCGAGCACGGGTGCCAAAGAGGTTCCATTGTAATGGACTTTGAGTTGGGAAATTGAGGAGCGACAGCAATGCGGATGGCACCGTTGCAAAGCTGACTTTCTGCAGAAGAGGCACAGCTCAGGTTTTTTGCCCTTGCTCTTCGGCTGTGGCAGCAGAGGCCAACCGTTCGTGCTCTACTGCCTGGGATGCTGGGCAGCCCAGCACGGGTGCCCAAGAGGTTCCATTGTAATGGACTTTGAGTTGGGAAACGGAGGAGCGACAGCAATGCGGATGGCACCGTTGCAAAGCTGACTTTCTGCAGAAGAGGCACAGCTCCAGTTTTTTGCCCTGGCTCTTCGGCTGTGGCAGCAGAGGCCAACCGTTCGTGCTCAAATCCCTGGGATGCTGGGCAGCCGAGCACGGGTGCCAAAGAGGTTCCATTGTAATGGACTTTGAGTTGGGAAATTGAGGAGCGACAGCAATGCGGATGGCACCGTTGCAAAGCTGACTTTCTGCAGAAGAGGCACAGCTCCAGTTTTTTGCCCTGGCTTTTTGGCTGTGGCAGCAGAGGCCAACCGTTCGTGCTCTACTGTCTGGGATGCTGGGCAGCCCAGCACGGGTGCCAAAGAGGTTCCATTGTAATGGACTTTGAGTTGGGAAATCGAGGAGCGACAGCAATGCGGATGGCACCGTTGCAAAGCTGACTTTCTGCAGAAGAGGCACAGCTCCAGTTTTTTGCCCTGGCTCTTTGGCTGTGGGAGCAGAGGCCAACCGTTCGTGCTCTACTCCCTGGGATGCTGGGCAGCCCAGCACGGGTGCCAAAGAGGTTCCATTGTAATGGACTTTGAGTTGGGAAATCGAGGAGCGACAGCAATGCGGATGGCACCGTTGCAAAGCTGACTTTCTGCAGAAGAGGCACAGCTCCAGTTTTTTGCCCTGGCTTTTTGGCTGTGGGAGCAGAGGCCAACCGTTCGTGCTCTACTGCCTGGGATGCTGGGCAGCCCAGCACGGGTGCCAAAGAGGTTCCATTGTAATGGACTTTGAGTTGGGAAACGGAGGAGCGACAGCAATGCGGATGGCACCGTTGCAAAGCTGACTTTCTGCAGAAGAGGCACAGCTCCAGTTTTTTGCCCTGGCTCTTTGGCTGTGGCAGCAGAGGCCAACCGTTCGTGCTCTACTCCCTGGGATGCTGGGCAGCCGAGCACGGGTGCCAAAGAGGTTCCATTGTAATGGACTTTGAGTTGGGAAATTGAGGAGCGACAGCAATGCGGATGGCACCGTTGCAAAGCTGACTTTCTGCAGAAGAGGCACAGCTCCAGTTTTTTGCCCTGGCTTTTTGGCTGTGGGAGCAGAGGCCAACCGTTCGTGCTCTACTCCCTGGGATGCTGGGCAGCCCAGCACGGGTGCCAAAGAGGTTCCATTGTAATGGACTTTGAGTTGGGAAATCGAGGAGCGACAGCAATGCGGATGGCACCGTTGCAAAGCTGACTTTCTGCAGAAGAGGCACAGCTCAAGTTTTTTGCCATGGCTTTTTGGCTGTGGGAGCAGAGGCCAACCGTTCGTGCTCTACTGCCTGGGATGCTGGGCAGCCCAGCACGGGTGCCAAAGAGGTTCCATTGTAATGGACTTTGAGTTGGGAAATCGAGCAGCGACAGCAATGCGGATGGCACCGTTGCAAAGCTGACTTTCTGCAGAAGAGGCACAGCTCCAGTTTTTTGCCCTGGCTCTTCGGCTGTGGGAGCAGAGGCCAACCGTTCGTGCTCTACTCCCTGGGATGCTGGGCAGCCCAGCACGGGTGCCAAAGAGGTTCCATTGTAATGGACTTTGAGTTGGGAAATCGAGGAGCGACAGCAATGCGGATGGCACCGTTGCAAAGCTGACTTTCTGCAGAAGAGGCACAGCTCCAGTTTTTTGCCCTGGCTCTTCGGCTGTGGGAGCAGAGGCCAACCGTTCGTGCTCTACTCCCTGGGATGCTGGGCAGCCCAGCACGGGTGCCAAAGAGGTTCCATTTTAATGGACTTTGAGTTGGGAAACGGAGGAGCGACAGCAATGCGGATGGCACCGTTGCAAAGCTGACTTTCTGCAGAAGAGGCACAGCTCCAGTTTTTTGCCCTGGCTCTTCGGCTGTGGGAGCAGAGGCCAACCGTTCGTGCTCTACTCCCTGGGATGCTGGGCAGCCGAGCACGGGTGCCAAAGAGGTTCCATTGTAATGGACTTTGAGTTGGGAAATGGAGGAGCGACAGCAATGCGGATGGCACCGTTGCAAAGCTGACTTTCTGCAGAAGAGGCACAGCTCCAGTTTTTTGCCTTGGCTCTTCGGCTGTGGCAGCAGAGGCCAACCGTTCGTGCTCTACTCCCTGGGATGCTGGGCAGCCCAGCACGGGTGCCCAAAGTGTTCCATTGTAATGGACTTTGAGTTGGGAAATCGAGGAGCGACAGCAATGCGGATGGCACCGTTGCAAAGCTGACTTTCTGCAGAAGAGGCACAGCTCCAGTTTTTTGCCCTGGCTCTTCGGTTGTGGGAGCAGAGGCCAACCGTTCGTGCTCTACTGCCTGGGATGCTGGGCAGCCCAGCACGGGTGCCAAAGAGGTTCCATTGTAATGGACTTTGAGTTGGGAAATTGAGGAGCGACAGCAATGCGGATGGCACCGTTGCAAAGCTGACTTTCTGCAGAAGAGGCACAGCTCCAGTTTTTTGCCCTGGCTTTTTGGCTGTGGGAGCAGAGGCCAACCGTTCGTGCTCTACTGCCTGGGATGCTGGGCAGCCCAGCACGGGTGCCAAAGTGGTTCCATTGTAATGGACTTTGAGTTGGGAAATCGAGGAGCGACAGCAATGCGGATGGCACCGTTGCAAAGCTGACTTTCTGCAGAAGAGGCACAGCTCAAGTTTTTTGCCATGGCTTTTTGGCTGTGGGAGCAGAGGCCAACCGTTCGTGCTCTACTCCGTGGGATGCTGGGCAGCTGAGCACGTGTGCCAAAGAGGTTCCATTGTAATGGACTTTGAGTTGGGAAATCGAGCAGCGACAGCAATGCGGATGGCACCGTTGCAAAGCTGACTTTCTGCAGAAGAGGCACAGCTCCAGTTTTTTGCCCTGGCTCTTCGGCTGTGGGAGCAGAGGCCAACCGTTCGTGCTCTACTGCCTGGGATGCTGGGCAGCCCAGCACGGGTGCCAAAGAGGTTCCATTGTAATGGACTTTGAGTTGGGAAATCGAGGAGCGACAGCAATGCGGATGGCACCGTTGCAAAGCTGACTTTCTGCAGAAGAGGCACAGCTCCAGTTTTTTGCCCTGGCTTTTTGGCTGTGGGAGCAGAGGCCAACCGTTCGTGCTCTAATGCCTGGGATGCTGGGCAGCCCAGCACGGGTGCCAAAGAGGTTCCATTTTAATGGACTTTGAGTTGGGAAACGGAGGAGCGACAGCAATGCGGATGGCACCCTTGCAAAGCTGACTTTCTGCAGAAGAGGCACAGCTCCAGTTTTTTGCCCTGGCTCTTCGGCTGTGGCAGCAGAGGCCAACCGTTCGTGCTCTACTCCCTGGGATGCTGGGCAGCCGAGCACGGGTGCCAAAGAGGTTCCAATGTAATGGACTTTGAGTTGGGAAATGGAGGAGCGACAGCAATGCGGATGGCACCGTTGCAAAGCTGACTTTCTGCAGAAGAGGCACAGCTCCAGTTTTTTGCCCTGGCTCTTCGGCTGTGGCAGCAGAGGCCAACCGTTCGTGCTCTACTCCCTGGGATGCTGGGCAGCCCAGCACGGGTGCCCAAAGTGTTCCATTGTAATGGACTTTGAGTTGGGAAATCGAGGAGCGACAGCAATGCGGATGGCACCGTTGCAAAGCTGACTTTCTGCAGAAGAGGCACAGCTCCAGTTTTTTGCCCTGGCTCTTCGGCTGTGGGAGCACAGGCCAACCGTTCGTGCTCTACTGCCTGGGATGCTGGGCAGCCCAGCACGGGTGCCAAAGAGGTTCCATTGTAATGGACTTTGAGTTGGGAAATCGAGCAGCGACAGCAATGCGGATGGCACCGTTGCAAAGCTGACTTTCTGCAGAAGAGGCACAGCTCAAGTTTTTTGCCCTGGCTCTTCGGCTGTGGGAGCAGAGGCCAACCGTTCGTGCTCTACTCCCTGGGATGCTGGGCAGCCGAGCACGGGTGCCAAAGAGGTTCCATTGTAATGGCCTTTGAGTTGGGAAATGGAGGAGCGACAGCAATGCGGATGGCACCGTTGCAAAGCTGACTTTCTGCAGAAGAGGCACAGCTCCAGTTTTTTGCCCTGGCTTTTTGGCTGTGGGAGCAGAGGCCAACCGTTCGTGCTCTACTGCCTGGGATGCTGGGCAGCCCAGCACGGGTGCCAAAGAGGTTCCATTGTAATGGACTTTGAGTTTGGAAACGGAGGAGCGACAGCAATGCGGATGGCACCCTTGCAAAGCTGACTTTCTGCAGAAGAGGCACAGCTCCAGTTTTTTGCCCTGGCTCTTCGGCTGTGGCAGCAGAGGCCAACCGTTCGTGCTCTACTCCCTGGGATGCTGGGCAGCCCAGCACGGGTGCCAAAGAGGTTCCATTGTAATGGCCTTTGAGTTGGGAAATCGAGGAGCGACAGCAATGCGGATGGCACCGTTGCAAAGCTGACTTTCTGCAGAAGAGGCACAGCTCCAGTTTTTTGCCCTGGCTTTTTGGCTGTGGGAGCAGAGGCCAACCGTTCGTGCTCTACTCCCTGGGATGCTGGGCAGCCCAGCACGGGTGCCAAAGAGGTTCCATTGTAATGGACTTTGAGTTGGGAAACGAAGGAGCGACAGCAATGCGGATGGCACCGTTGCAAAGCTGACTTTCTGCAGAAGAGGCACAGCTCAAGTTTTTTGCCCTGGCTCTTCGGCTGTGGGAGCAGAGGCCAACCGTTCGTGCTCTACTGCCTGGGATGCTGGGCAGCCGAGCACGGGTGCCAAAGAGGTTCCATTGTAATGGACTTTGAGTTGTGAAATCGAGGAGCGACAGCAATGCGGATGGCACCGTTGCAAAGCTGACTTTCTGCAGAAGAGGCACAGCTCCAGTTTTTTGCCCTGGCTCTTCGGCTGTGGGAGCAGAGGCCAACCGTTCGTGCTCTACTCCCTGGGATGCTGGGCAGCCCAGCACGTGTGCCAAAGAGGTTCCATTGTAATGGACTTTGAGTTGGGAAATGGAGGAGCGACAGCAATGCGGATGGCACCGTTGCAAAGCTGACTTTCTGCAGAAGAGGCACAGCTCCAGTTTTTTGCCCTGGCTCTTTGGCTGTGGGAGCAGAGGCCAACCGTTCGTGCTCTACTCCCTGGGATGCTGGGCCTCCCAGCACGTGTGCCAAAGAGGTTCCATTGTAATGGACTTTGAGTTGGGAAATGGAGGAGCGACAGCAATGCGGATGGCACCGTTGCAAAGCTGACTTTCTGCAGAAGAGGCACAGCTCAGGTTTTTTGCCCTTGCTCTTCGGCTGTGGCAGCAGAGGCCAACCGTTCGTGCTCTACTCCCTGGGATGCTGGGCAGCCCAGCACGGGTGCCACAGAGGTTCCATTGTAATGGACTTTGAGTTGGGAAATGGAGGAGCGACAGCAATGCGGATGGCACCGTTGCAAAGCTGACTTTCTGCAGAAGAGGCACAGCTCCAGTTTTTTGCCCTGGCTTTTTGGCTGTGGGAGCAGAGGCCAACCGTTCGTGCTCTACTGCCTGGGATGCTGGGCAGCCCAGCACGGGTGCCAAAGAGGTTCCATTGTAATGGACTTTGAGTTGGGAAACGGAGGAGCGACAGCAATGCGGATGGCACCGTTGCAAAGCTGACTTTCTGCAGAAGAGGCACAGCTCCAGTTTTTTGCCCTGGCTCTTCGGCTGTGGCAGCAGAGGCCAACCGTTTGTGCTCTACTCCCTGGGATGCTGGGCAGCCGAGCACGGGTGCCAAAGAGGTTCCATTGTAATGGACTTTGAGTTGGGAAATGGAGGAGCGACAGCAATGCGGATGGCACCGTTGCAAAGCTGACTTTCTGCAGAAGAGGCACAGCTCCAGTTTTTTGCCCTGGCTTTTTGGCTGTGGGAGCAGTGGCCAACCGTTCGTGCTCTACTGCCTGGGATGCTGGGCAGCCGAGCACGGGTGCCAAAGAGGTTCCATTGTAATGGACTTTGAGTTGGGAAACGGAGGAGCGACAGCAATGCAGATGGCACCGTTGCAAAGCTGACTTTCTGCAGAAGAGGCACAGCTCAAGTTTTTTGCCCTGGCTCTTCGGCTGTGGGAGCAGAGGCCAACCGTTCGTGCTCTACTGCCTGGGATGCTGGGCAGCACAGCACGGGTGCCAAAGAGGTTCCATTGTAATGGACTTTGAGTTGGGAAATCGAGGAGCGACAGCAATGCGGATGGCACCGTTGCAAAGCTGACTTTCTGCAGAAGAGGCACAGCTCCAGTTTTTTGCCCTGGCTCTTCGGCTGTGGGAGCACAGGCCAACCGTTCGTGCTCTACTCCCTGGGATGCTGGGCAGCCCAGCACGTGTGCCAAAGAGGTTCCATTGTAATGGACTTTGAGTTGGGAAATGGAGGAGCGACAGCAATGCGGATGGCACCGTTGCAAAGCTGACTTTCTGCAGAAGAGGCACAGCTCCAGTTTTTTGCCCTGGCTCTTTGGCTGTGGGAGCAGAGGCCAACCGTTCGTGCTCTACTCCCAGGGATGCTGGGCAGCCCAGCACGTGTGCCAAAGACGTTCCATTGTAAGGGACTTTGAGTTGGGAAATCGAGGAGCGACAGCAATGCGGATGGCACCGTTGCAAAGCTGACTTTCTGCAGAAGAGGCACAGCTCAGGTTTTTTGCCCTGGCTCTTCGGCTGTGGCAGCAGAGGCCAACCTTTCGTGCTCTACTGCCTGGGATGCTGGGCAGCCCAGCACGGGTGCCCAAGAGGTTCCATTGTAATGGACTTTGAGTTGGGAAATCGAGGAGCGACAGCAATGCGGATGGCACCGTTGCAAAGCTGACTTTCTGCAGAAGAGGCACAGCTCCAGTTTTTTGCCCTGGCTCTTTGGCTGTGGGAGCAGAGGCCAACCGTTCGTGCTCTACTGCCTGGGATGCTGGGCAGCCCAGCACGGGTGCCAGAGAGGTTCCATTGTAATGGACTTTGAGTTGGGAAATCGAGGAGAGACAGCAATGCGGATGGCACCGTTGCAAAGCTGACTTTCTGCAGAAGAGGCACAGCTCAAGTTTTTTGCCATGGCTTTTTGGCTGTGGGAGCAGAGGCCAACCGTTCGTGCTCTACTCCCTGGGATGCTGGGCAGCTGAGCACGTGTGCCAAAGAGGTTCCATTGTAATGGACTTTGAGTTGGGAAATCGAGCAGCGACAGCAATGCGGATGGCACCGTTGCAAAGCTGACTTTCTGCAGAAGAGTCACAGCTCCAGTTTTTTGCCCTGGCTCTTCGGCTGTGGGAGCAGAGGCCAACCGTTCGTGCTCTACTGCCTGGGATGCTGGGCAGCCCAGCACGGGTGCCAAAGAGGTTCCATTGTAATGGACTTTGAGTTGGGAAATCGAGGAGCGACAGCAATGCGGATGGCACCGTTGCAAAGCTGACTTTCTGCAGAAGAGGCACAGCTCCAGTTTTTTGCCCTGGCTTTTTGGCTGTGGGAGCAGAGGCCAACCGTTCGTGCTCTACTGCCTGGGATGCTGGGCAGCCGAGCACGGGTGCCAAAGAGGTTCCATTGTAATGGACTTTGAGTTGGGAAACGGAGGAGCGACAGCAATGCGGATGGCACCGTTGCAAAGCTGACTTTCTGCAGAAGAGGCACAGCTCAAGTTTTTTGCCCTGGCTCTTCGGCTGTGGCAGCAGAGGCCAACCGTTCGTGCTCTACTCCCTGGGATGCTGGGCAGCCGAGCACCGGTGCCAAAGAGGTTCCATTGTAATGGACTTTGAGTTGGGAAATGGAGGAGCGACAGCAATGCGGATGGCACCGTTGCAAAGCTGACTTTCTGCAGAAGAGGCACAGCTCCAGTTTTTTGCCCTGGCTCTTCGGCTGTGGGAGCAGAGGCCAACCGTTCGTGCTCTACTCCCTGGGATGCTGGGCAGCCCAGCACGGGTGCCCAAAGTGTTCCATTGTAATGGACTTTGAGTTGGGAAATGGAGGAGCGACAGCAATGCGGATGGCACCGTTGCAAAGCTGACTTTCTGCAGAAGAGGCACAGCTCCAGTTTTTTGTCCTGGCTCTTCGGCTGTGGGAGCACAGGCCAACCGTTCGTGCTCTACTGCCTGGGATGCTGGGCAGCCCAGCACGGGTGCCAAAGAGGTTCCATTGTAATGGACTTTGAGTTGGGAAACGGAGGAGCGACAGCAATGCGGATGGCACCGTTGCAAAGCTGACTTTCTGCAGAAGAGGCACAGCTCAAGTTTTTTGCCCTGGCTCTTCGGCTGTGGCAGCAGAGGCCAACCGTTCGTGCTCTACTCCCTGGGATGCTGGGCAGCCGAGCACGGGTGCCAAAGAGGTTCCATTGTAATGGCCTTTGAGTTGGGAAATGGAGGAGCGACAGCAATGCGGATGGCACCGTTGCAAAGCTGACTTTCTGCAGAAGAGGCACAGCTCCAGTTTTTTGCCCTGGCTCTTCGGCTGTGGGAGCAGAGGCCAACCGTTCGTGCTCTACTGCCTGGGATGCTGGGCAGCCCAGCACGGGTGCCAAAGAGGTTCCATTGTAATGGACTTTGAGTTGGGAAACGGAGGAGCGACAGCAATGCGGATGGCACCGTTGCAAAGCTGACTTTCTGCAGAAGAGGCACAGCTCCAGTTTTTTGCCCTGGCTCTTCGGCTGTGGCAGCAGAGGCCAACCGTTCGTGCTCTACTCCCTGGGATGCTGGGCAGCCCAGCACGGGTGCCAAAGAGGTTCCATTGTAATGGACTTTGAGTTGGGAAATGGAGGAGCGACAGCAATGCGGATGGCACCGTTGCAAAGCTGACTTTCTGCAGAAGAGGCACAGCTCCAGTTTTTTGCCCTGGCTTTTTGGCTGTGGGAGCAGAGGCCAACCGTTCGTGCTCTACTGCCTGCGATGCTGGGCAGCCCAGCACGGGTGCCAAAGAGGTTCCATTGTAATGGACTTTGAGTTGGGAAACGAAGGAGCGACAGCAATGCGGATGGCACCGTTGCAAAGCTGACTTTCTGCAGAAGAGGCACAGCTCCAGTTTTTTGCCCTGGCTCTTCGGCTGTGGGAGCAGAGGCCAACCGTTCGTGCTCTACTGCCTGGGATGCTGGGCAGCCCAGCACGGGTGCCAAAGAGGTTCCATTGTAATGGACTTTGAGTTGTGAAATCGAGGAGCGACAGCAATGCGGATGGCACCGTTGCAAAGCTGACTTTCTGCAGAAGAGGCACAGCTCCAGTTTTTTGCCCTGGCTCTTCGGCTGTGGGAGCAGAGGCCAACCGTTCGTGCTCTACTGCCTGGGATGCTGGGCAGCCCAGCACGTGTGCCAAAGAGGTTCCATTGTAATGGACTTTGAGTTGGGAAATGGAGGAGCGACAGCAATGCGGATGGCACCGTTGCAAAGCTGACTTTCTGCAGAAGAGGCACAGCTCCAGTTTTTTGCCCTGGCTCTTTGGCTGTGGGAGCAGAGGCCAACCGTTCGTGCTCTACTGCCTGGGATGCTGGGCCTCCCAGCACGGGTGCCAAAGAGGTTCCATTGTAATGGACTTTGAGTTGGGAAATCGAGGAGCGACAGCAATGCGGATGGCACCGTTGCAAAGCTGACTTTCTGCAGAAGAGGCACAGCTCAGGTTTTTTGCCCTTGCTCTTCGGCTGTGGCAGCAGAGGCCAACCGTTCGTGCTCTACTGCCTGGGATGCTGGGCAGCCCAGCACGGGTGCCACAGAGGTTCCATTGTAATGGACTTTGAGTTGGGAAATGGAGGAGCGACAGCAATGCGGATGGCACCGTTGCAAAGCTGACTTTCTGCAGAAGAGGCACAGCTCAAGTTTTTTGCCCTGGCTCTTCGGCTGTGGCAGCAGAGGCCAACCGTTTGTGCTCTACTCCCTGGGATGCTGGGCAGCCGAGCACGGGTGCCAAAGAGGTTCCATTGTAATGGACTTTGAGTTGGGAAATGGAGGAGCGACAGCAATGCGGATGGCACCGTTGCAAAGCTGACTTTCTGCAGAAGAGGCACAGCTCCAGTTTTTTGCCCTGGCTTTTTGGCTGTGGGAGCAGTGGCCAACCGTTCGTGCTCTACTGCCTGGGATGCTGGTCAGCCCAGCACGGGTGCCAAAGAGGTTCCATTGTAATGGACTTTGAGTTGGGAAACGAAGGAGCGACTGCAATGCGGATGGCACCGTTGCAAAGCTGACTTTCTGCAGAAGAGGCACAGCTCAAGTTTTTTGCCCTGGCTCTTCGGCTGTGGGAGCAGAGGCCAACCGTTCGTGCTCTACTGCCTGGGATGCTGGGCAGCCGAGCACGGGTGCCAAAGAGGTTCCATTGTAATGGACTTTGAGTTGGGAAATGGAGGAGCGACAGCAATGCGGATGGCACCGTTGCAAAGCTGACTTTCTGCAGAAGAGGCACAGCTCCAGTTTTTTGCCCTGGCTCTTTGGCTGTGGGAGCAGAGGCCAACCGTTCGTGCTCTACTCCCTGGGATGCTGGGCAGCCCAGCACGGGTGCCAAAGAGGTTCCATTGTAATGGACTTTGAGTTGGGAAATGGAGGAGCGACAGCAATGCGGATGGCACCGTTGCAAAGCTGACTTTCTGCAGAAGAGGCACAGCTCCAGTTTTTTGCCCTGGCTTTTTGGCTGTGGGAGCAGAGGCCAACCGTTCGTGCTCTACTGCCTGCGATGCTGGGCAGCCGAGCACGGGTGCCAAAGAGGTTCCATTGTAATGGACTTTGAGTTGGGAAACGAAGGAGCGACAGCAATGCGGATGGCACCGTTGCAAAGCTGACTTTCTGCAGAAGAGGCACAGCTCCAGTTTTTTGCCCTGGCTCTTCGGCTGTGGGAGCAGAGGCCAACCGTTCGTGCTCTACTGCCTGGGATGCTGGGCAGCCCAGCAGGGGTGCCAAAGAGGTTCCATTGTAATGGACTTTGAGTTGTGAAATCGAGGAGCGACAGTAATGCGGATGGCACCGTTGCAAAGCTGACTTTCTGCAGAAGAGGCACAGCTCCAGTTTTTTGCCCTGGCTCTTCGGCTGTGGGAGCAGAGGCCAACCGTTCGTGCTCTACTCCCTGGGATGCTGGGCAGCCCAGCACGGGTGCCAAAGAGGTTCCATTGTAATGGACTTTGAGTTGGGAAATGGAGGAGCGACAGCAATGCGGATGGCACCGTTGCAAAGCTGACTTTCTGCAGAAGAGGCACAGCTCCAGTTTTTTGCCCTGGCTCTTTGGCTGTGGGAGCAGAGGCCAACCGTTCGTGCTCTACTGCCTGGGATGCTGGGCAGCCCAGCACGGGTGCCAAAGAGGTTCCATTGTAATGGACTTTGAGTTGGGAAATCGAGGAGCGACAGCAATGCGGATGGCACCGTTGCAAAGCTGACTTTCTGCAGAAGAGGCACAGCTCCAGTTTTTTGCCCTGGCTCTTCGGCTGTGGGAGCAGAGGCCAACCGTTCGTGCTCTACTCCCTGGGATGCTGGGCAGCCCATCACGGGTGCCAAAGAGGTTCCATTGTAATGGACTTTGAGTTGGGAAATGGAGGAGCGACAGCAATGCGGATGGCACCGTTGCAAAGCTGACTTTCTGCAGAAGAGGCACAGCTCCAGTTTTTTGCCCTGGCTCTTTGGCTGTGGGAGCAGAGGCCAACCGTTCGTGCTCTACTGCCTGGGATGCTGGGCAGCCCAGCACGTGTGCCAAAGAGGTTCCATTGTAATGGACTTTGAGTTGGGAAATCGAGGAGCGACAGCAATGCGGATGGCACCGTTGCAAAGCTGACTTTCTGCAGAAGAGGCACAGCTCAGGTTTTTTGCCCTGGCTCTTCGGCTGTGGCAGCAGAGGCCAACCTTTCGTGCTCTACTGTCTGGGATGCTGGGCAGCCCAGCACGGGTGCCAAAGAGGTTCCATTGTAATGGACTTTGAGTTGTGAAATGGAGGAGCGACAGCAATGTGGATGGCACCGTTGCAAAGCTGACTTTCTGCAGAAGAGGCACAGCTCCAGTTTTTTGCCCTGGCTCAACGGCTGTGGGAGCAGAGGCCAACCGTTCGTGCTCTACTCCCTGGGATGCTGGGCAGCCCAGCACGGGTGCCAAAGAGGTTCCATTGTAATGGACTTTGAGTTGGGAAATGGAGGAGCGACAGCAATGCGGATGGCACCGTTGCAAAGCTGCCTTTCTGCAGAAGAGGCACAGCTCCAGTTTTTTGCCCTGGCTCTTCGGCTGTGGAAGGAGAGGCCAACCATTCGTGTTCTACTCCCTGGGATGCTGGGCAACCGAGCACGGGTGCCAAAGAGGTTCCATTGTAATGGACTTTGAGTTGGGAAATCGAGGAGCGACAGCAATGCGAATGGCACCGTTGCAAAGCTGACTTTCTGCAGAAGAGGCACAGCTCCAGTTTTTTGCCCTGGCTCTTCGGCTGTGGGAGCAGAGGCCAACCGTTCGTGCTCTACTGCCTGGGATGCTGGGCAGCCCAGCACGGGTGCCAAAGAGGTTCCATTGTAATGGACTTTGAGTTGGGAAATGGAGGAGCGACAGCAATGCGGATGGCACCGTTGCAAAGCTGACTTTCTGCAGAAGAGGCACAGCTCCAGTTTTTTGCCCTGGCTCTTCGGCTGTGGGAGCAGAGGCCAACCGTTCGTGCTCTACTGCCTGGGATGCTGGGCAGCCGAGCACGTGTGCCAAAGAGGTTCCATTGTAATGGACTTTGAGTTGGGAAATGGAGGAGCGACAGCAATGCGGATGGCACCGTTGCAAAGCTGACTTTCTGCAGAAGAGGCACAGCTCAAGTTTTTTGCCCTGGCTCTTTGGCTGTGGGAGCAGAGGCCAACCTTTCGTGCTCTACTGCCTGGGATGCTGGGCAGCCCAGCACGGGTGCCCAAGAGGTTCCATTGTAATGGACTTTGAGTTGGGAAATCGAGGAGCGACAGCAATGCGGATGGCACCGTTGCAAAGCTGACTTTCTGCAGAAGAGGCACAGCTCCAGTTTTTTGCCCTGGCTCAACGGCTGTGGGAGCAGATGCCAACCGTTCGTGCTCTACTGCCTGGGATGCTGGGCAGCCCAGCACGGGTGCCAAAGAGGTTCCATTGTAATGGACTTTGAGTTGGGAAATGGAGGAGCGACAGTAATGCGGATGGCACCGTTGCAAAGCTGACTTTCTGCAGAAGAGGCACAGCTCCAATTTTTTGCGCTGGCTCTTCGGCTGTGGAAGGAGAGGCCAACCGTTCGTGCTCTACTGCCTGGGATGCTGGGCAGCCGAGCACAGGTGCAAAAGAGGTTCCATTGTAATGGACTTTGAGTTGGGAAATCGAGGAGCGACAGCAATGCGGATGGCACCGTTGCAAAGCTGACTTTCTGCAGAAGAGGCACAGCTCCAGTTTTTTGCCCTGGCTCTTTGGCTGTGGGAGCAGAGGCCAACCGTTCGTGCTCTACTCCATGGGATGCTAAGCAGCCCAGCACGGGTGCCCAAAGTGTTCCATTGTAATGGACTTTGAGTTGGGAAATCGAGGAGCGACAGCAATGCGGATGGCACCGTTGCAAAGCTGACTTTCTGCAGAAGAGGCACAGCTCCAGTTTTTTGCCCTGGCTGTTCGGCTGTGGCAGCAGAGGCCAACCGTTCGTGCTCTACTGCCTGGGTTGCTGGGCAGCCCAGCACGGGTGCCAAAGAGGTTCCATTTTATGGCCTTTGAGTTGTGAAATGGAGGAGCGACAGCAATGCAAATGGCACCGTTGCAAAGCTGACTTTCTGCAGAAGAGGCACAGCTCCAGTTTTTTGCCCTGGCTCTTCGGCTGTGGGAGCAGAGGCCAACCGATCGTGCTCTACTGCCTGGGATGCTGGGCAGCCCAGCACGTTTGCCAAAGATGTTCCATTGTAATGGACTTTGAGTTGGGAAATGGAGGAGCGACAGCAATGCGGATGGCACCGTTGCAAATCTGACTTTCTGCAGAAGAGGCACAGCTCCAGTTTTTTGCCCTGGCTCTTCGGCTGTGGGAGCAGAGGCCAACCGTTCGTGCTCTACTCCCTGGGATGCTGGGCAGCCGAGCACGGGTGCCAGAGAGGTTCCATTGTAATGGACTTTGAGTTGGGAAATCGAGGAGCAACAGCAATGCGGATGGCACCGTTGCAAAGCTGACTTTCTGCAGAAGAGGCAGAGCTCAGGTTTTTTGCCCTGGCTCTTTGGCTGTGGCATCAGAGGCCAACCGTTCGTGCTCTACGGCCAGGGATGCTGGGCAGCCCAGCACGGGTGCCCAAGAGGTTCCATTGTAATGGACTTTGAGTTGGGAAATCGAGGAGAGACAGCAATGCGGATGGCACCGTTGCAAAGCTGACTTTCTGCAGAAGAGGCACAGCTCCAGTTTTTTGCCCTGGCTCTTCGGCTGTGGGAGCAGAGGCCAACCATTCGTGCTCTACTGCCTGGGATGCTGGGCAGCCGAGCACGGGTGCCAAAGAGGTTCCATTGTAATAGACTTTGAGTTGGGAAATGGAGGAGCGACAGCAATGCGGATGGCACCGTTGCAAAGCTGACTTTCTGCAGAAGAGGCACAGCTCAAGTTTTTTGCCCTGGCTCTTTGGCTGTGGGAGCAGAGGCCAACCGTTCGTGCTCTACTGCCTGGGATGCTGGGCAGCCCAGCACGGGTGCCAAAGAGGTTCCATTGTAATGGACTTTGAGTTGGGAAATGGAGGAGCGACAGTAATGCGGATGGCACCGTTGCAAAGCTGACTTTCTGCAGAAGAGGCACAGCTCCAATTTTTTGCGCTGGCTCTTCGGCTGTGGGAGCAGAGGCCAACCGTTCGTGCTCTACTCCCTGGGATGCTAAGCAGCCCAGCACGGGTGCCAAAGAGGTTAAATTTTAATGGACTTTGAGTTGTGAAATGGAGGAGCGACAGCAATGCGGATGGCACCGTTGCAAAGCTGACTTTCTGCAGAAGAGGCACAGCTCAAGTTTTTTGCCCTGGCTCTTCGGCTGTGGGAGCAGAGGCCAACCTTTCGTGCTCTACGGCCAGGGATGCTGGTCAGCCCAGAACGGGTGCCAAAGAGGTTCCATTGTAATGGACTTTGAGTTGGGAAATCGAGGAGCGACCGCAATGCGGATGTAACCGTTGCAAAGCTGACTTTCTGCAGAAGAGGCACAGCTCCAGTTTTTTGCCCTGGCTCTTCGGCTGTGGGAGCAGAGGCCAACCGTTCGTGCTCTACTCCCTGGGATGCTGGGCAGCCCAGCACGGGTGCCAAAGATGTTCCATTGTAATGGACTTTGAGTTGGGAAATGGAGGAGCGACAGTAATGCGGATGGCACCGTTGCAAAGCTGACTTTCTGCAGAAGAGGCACAGCTCCAATTTTTTGCGCTGGCTCTTCGGCTGTGGGAGCAGAGGCCAACCGTTCGTGCTCTACTCCCTGGGATGCTAAGCAGCCCAGCACGGGTGCCAAAGAGGTTAAATTTTAATGGACTTTGAGTTGTGAAATGGAGGAGCGACAGCAATGCGGATGGCACCGTTGCAAAGCTGACTTTCTGCAGAAGAGGCACAGCTCAAGTTTTTTGCCCTGGCTCTTCGGCTGTGGGAGCAGAGGCCAACCTTTCGTGCTCTACGGCCAGGGATGCTGGGCAGCCCAGCACGGGTGCCAAAGAGGTTCCATTGTAATGGACTTTGAGTTGGGATATGGAGGAGCGACAGCAATGCGGATGGCACCGTTGCAAATCTGACTTTCTGCAGAAGAGGCACAGCTCCAGTTTTTTGCCCTGGCTCTTCGGCTGTGGGAGCAGAGGCCAACCGTTCGTGCTCTACTCCCTGGGATGCTGGGCAGCCGAGCACGGGTGCCAAAGAGGTTCCATTGTAATGGACTTTGAGTTGGGAAATGGAGGAGCGACAGCAATGCGGATGGCACCGTTGCAAAGCTGACTTTCTGCAGAAGAGTCACAGCTCCAGTTTTTTGCCCTGGCTCTTCGGCTGTGGGAGCAGAGGCCAACCGTTCGTGCTCTACGGCCAGGGATGCTGGTCAGCCGAGCACGGGTGCCAAAGAGGTTCCATTGTAATGGACTTTGAGTTGGGAAATCGAGGAGAGACCGCAATGCGGATGGCACCGTTGCAAATCTGACTTTCTGCAGAAGAGGCACAGCTCCAGTTTTTTGCCCTGGCTCTTCGGCTGTGGGAGCAGAGGCCAACCGTTCGTGCTCTACTCCCTGGGATGCTGGGCAGCCGAGCACGGGTGCCAAAGAGGTTCCATTGTAATGGACTTTGAGTTGGGAAATCGAGGAGCGACAGCAATGCGGATGGCACCGTTGCAAAGCTGACTTTCTGCAGAAGAGGCACAGCTCCAGTTTTTTGCCCTGGCTCTTTGGCTGTGGGAGCAGAGGCCAACCGTTCGTGCTCTTCTCCCTGGGATGATGGTCAGCCGAGCACGGGTGCCAAAGAGGTTCCATTGTAATGGACTTTGAGTTGGGAAACGGAGAAGCGACAGTAATGCGGATGGCACCGTTGCAAAGCTGACTTTCTGCAGAAGAGGCACAGCTCCAGTTTTTTGCCCTGGCTCTTCGAATGTGGGAGCAGAGGCCAACCGTTCGTGCTCTACTCCCAGGGATGCTAGGCAGCCCAGCACGTGTGCCAAAGAGGTTCCGTTGTAATGGACTTTGAGTTGGGAAATTGAGGAGCGACAGCAATGCGGATGGCACCTTTGCAAAGCTGACTTTCTGCAGAAGAGGCACAGCTCCAGTTTTTTGCCCTGGCTCTTCGGCTGTGGGAGCAGAGGCCAACCGTTCGTGCTCTACTGCCTGGGATGCTGGGCAGCCCAGCACGGGTGCCAAAGAGGTTCCATTGTAATGGACTTTGAGTTGCGAAATCGAGGAGCGACAGCAATGCGGATGGCACCGTTGCAAAGCTGACTTTCTGCAGAAGAGGCACAGCTCCAGTTTTTTGCCCTGGCTCTTTGGCTGTGGGAGCAGAGGCCAACCGTTCGTGCTCTACTCCCTGGGATACTGGGCAGCCCAGCACGGGTGCCAAAGAGGTTCCATTGTAACGGACTTTGAGTTGGGAAATGGAGGAGCGACAGCAATGCGGATGGCACCGTTGCAAAGCTGACTTTCTGCAGAAGAGGCACAGCTCCAGTTTTTTGCCCTGGCTCTTTGGCTGTGGGAGCAGAGGCCAACCGTTCGTGCTCTACGGCCAGGGATGCTGGGCAGCCGAGCACGGGTGCCAAAGAGGTTCCATTTTAATGGACTTTGAGTTGGGAAATGGAGGAGCGACAGCAATGCGGATGGAACCGTTGCAAAGCTGACTTTCTGCAGAAGAGGCACAGCTCCAGTTTTTTGCCCTGGCTCTTCGGCTGTGGGAGCAGAGGCCAACCATTCGTGCTCTACTCCCTGGGATGCTGGGCAGCCGAGCACGGGTGCCAAAGTGGTTCAATTGTAATGGACTTTGAGTTGGGAAATCGAGGAGCGACAGCAATGCGGATGGCACCGTTGCAAAACTGACTTTCTGCAGAAGAGGCACAGCTCCAGTTTTTTGCCCTGGCTCTTTGGCTGTGGGAGCAGAGGCCAACCGTTCGTGCTCTACTGCCTGGGATGCTGGGCAGCCCAGCACGGGTGCCAAAGAGGTTCCATTGTAATGGATTTTGAGTTGGGAAATCGAGGAGCGACAGCAATGCGGATGGCAGCGTTGCAAAGCTGACTTTCTGCAGAAGAGGCACAGCTCCAGTTTTTTGCCCTGGCTCTTTGGCTGTGGGAGCAGAGGCCAACCGTTCGTGCTCTACTCCCTGGGATGCTGGGCAGCCGAGCACGGGTGCCAAAGAGGTTCCATTGTAATGGACTTTGAGTTGGGAAATGGAGGAGAGACAGAAATGCGGATGGCACCGTTGCAAAGCTGACTTTCTGCAGAAGAGGCACAGCTCATGTTTTTTGCCCTGGCTCTTCGGCTGTGGGAGCAGAGACCAACCGTTCGTGCTCTACTCCCTGGGATGCTGGGCAGCCGAGCACGGGTGCCAAAGAGGTTCCATTGTAATGGACTTTGAGTTGGGAAATGGAGGAGCGACAGCAATGTGGATGGAACCGTTGCAAAGCTGACTTTCTGCAGAAGAGGCACAGCTCCAGGTTTTTGCCCTGGCTCTTCGGCTGTGGGAGCAGAGGCCAACCGTTCGTGCTCTACTCCCTGGGATGCTGGGCAGCCGAGCAAGGGTGCCAAAGAGGTTCCATTGTAATGGACTTTGAGTTGGGAAATCGAGGAGCGACAGCAATGCGGATGGCACCGTTGCAAAGCTGACTTTCTGCAGAAGAGGCACAGCTCCAGTTTTTTGCCCTGTGTCTTCGGCTGTGGGAGCAGAGGCCAAGCGTTCGTGCTCTACTCCCTGGGATGCTGGGCAGCCGAGCACGGGTGCCAAAGAGGTTCCATTTTAATGGACTTTGAGTTGGGAAACGGAGAAGCGACAGTAATGCGGATGGCACCGTTGCAAAGCTGACTTTCTGCAGAAGAGGCACAGCTCAAGTTTTTTGCCCTGGCTCTTCGGCTGTGGGAGCAGAGGCCAACCGTTCGTGCTCTACTGCCTAGGATGCTGGTCAGCCGAGCACGGGTGCCAGAGAGGTTCCATTGTAATGGACTTTGAGTTGGGAAATCGAGGAGCGACAGCAATGCGGATGGCACCGTTGCAAAGCTGACTTTCTACAGAAGAGGCACAGCTCCAGTTTTTTGCCCTGGCTCTTCGGCTGTGGGAGCAGAGGCCAACTGTTCGTGCTCTACGGCCAGGGATGCTGGGCAGCCGAGCACGGGTGCCAAAGAGGTTCCATTGTAATGGACTTTGATTTGGGAAATCGAGGAGCGACAGCAATGTGGATGGCACCTTTGCAAAGCTGACTTTCTGCAGAAGAGGCACAGCTCAAGTTTTTTGCCCTGGCTCTTCGGCTGTGGGAGCAGAGGCCAACCGTTCGTGCTCTGCTGCCTGGGATGCTGGGCAGCCGAGCACGGGTGCCAAAGAGGTTCCATTGTAATGGACTTTGAGTTGGGAAATCGAGGAGCGACAGCAATGCGTATGGCACCGTTGCAAAGCTGACTTTCTGCAGAAGAGGCACAGCTCCAGTTTTTTGCCCTGGCTCAAAGGCTGTGGGAGCAGAGGCCAACCGTTCGTGCTCTTCTCCCTGGGATGCTGGTCAGCCGAGCACGGGTGCCAAAGAGGTTCCATTGTAATGGCCTTTGAGTTGGGATATGGAGGAGCGACAGCAATGCGGATGGCACCGTTGCAAAGCTGACTTTCTGCAGAAGAGGCACAGCTCCAGTTTTTTGCCCTGGCTCTTTGGCTGTGGGAGCAGAGGCCAACCGTTCGTGCTCTACTCCCTGGGATGCTGGGCAGCCCAGCACGGGTGCCAAAGAGGTTCCATTGTAATGGACTTTGAGTTGGGAAATCGAGGAGCGACAGCAATGCGGATGGCACCGTTGCAAAGCTGACTTTCTGCAGAAGAGGCACAGCTCCAGTTTTTTGCCCTGGCTCTTCGGCTGTGGGAGCAGAGGCCAACTGTTCGTGCTCTACGGCCAGGGATGCTGGTCAGCCGAGCACGGGTGCCAAAGAGGTTCCATTGTAATGGACTTTGAGTTGGGAAATCGAGGAGCGATAGCAATGCGGATGGCACCGTTGCAAAGCTGACTTTCTGCAGAAGAGGCACAGCTCCAGTTTTTTGCCCTGTGTCTTCGGCTGTGGGAGCAGAGGCCAAGCGTTCGTGCTCTACTCCCTGGGATGCTGGGCAGCCGAGCACGGGTGCCAAAGAGGTTCCATTGTAATGGACTTTGAGTTGGGAAACGGAGAAGCGACAGTAATGCGGATGGCACCGTTGCAAAGCTGACTTTCTGCAGAAGAGGCACAGCTCAAGTTTTTTGCCCTGGCTCAAAGGCTGTGGGAGCAGAGGCCAACCGTTCGTGCTCTACTGCCTAGGATGCTGGGCAGCCGAGCACGGGTGCCAGAGAGGTTCCATTGTAATGGACTTTGAGTTGGGAAATCGAGGAGCGACAGCAATGCGGATGGCACCGTTGGAAAGCTGACTTTCTACAGAAGAGGCACAGCTCCAGTTTTTTGCCCTGGCTCTTCGGCTGTGGGAGCAGAGGCCAACTGTTCGTGCTCTACGGCCAGGGATGCTGGGCAGCCGAGCACGGGTGCCAAAGAGGTTCCATTGTAATGGACTTTGAGTTGGGAAATCGAGGAGCGACCGCAATGCGGATGGCACCGTTGCAAAGCTGACTTTCTGCAGAAGAGGCACAGCTCCAGTTTTTTGCCCTGGCTCTTTGGCTGTGGGAGCAGAGGCCAACCGTTCGTGCTCTACTCCCTGGGATGCTAGGCAGCCCAGCACGGGTGCCAAAGAGGTTCCATTGTAATGGACTTTGATTTGGGAAATCGAGGAGCGACAGCAATGCGGATGGCACCGTTGCAAAGCTGACTTTCTGCAGAAGAGGCACAGCTCAAGTTTTTTGCCCTGGCTCTTCGGCTGTGGGAGCAGAGGCCAACCGTTCGTGCTCTACTGCCTGGGATGCTGGGCAGCCGAGCACGGGTGCCAAAGAGGTTCCATTGTAATGGACTTTGAGTTGGGAATTCGAGGAGCGACAGCAATGCGGATGGCACCGTTGCAAAGCTGACTTTCTGCAGAAGAGGCACAGCTCCAGTTTTTTGCCCTGGCTCAAAGGCTGTGGGAGCAGAGGCCAACCGTTCGTGCTCTTCTCCCTGGGATGATGGTCAGCCGAGCACGGGTGCCAAAGAGGTTCCATTGTAATGGACTTTGAGTTGGGATATGGAGGAGCGACAGCAATGCGGATGGCACCGTTGCAAAGCTGACTTTCTGCAGAAGAGGCACAGCTCCAATTTTTTGCCCTGGCTCTTCGGCTGTGGGAGCAGAGGCCAACCGTTCGTGCTCTACTCCCTGGGATGCTGGGCAGCCGAGCACGGGTGCCAAAGAGGTTCCATTGTAATGGACTTTGAGTTGGGAAATCGAGGAGCGACAGCAATGCGGATGGCACCGTTGCAAAGCTGACTTTCTGCAGAAGAGGCACAGCTCCAGTTTTTTGCCCTGGCTCTTCGGCTGTGGGAGCAGAGGCCAACCGTTCGTGCTCTACGGCCAGGGATGCTGGTCAGCCGAGCACGGGTGCCAAAGAGGTTCCATTGTAATGGACTTTGAGTTGGGAAATCGAGGAGCGATAGCAATGCGGATGGCACCGTTGCAAAGCTGACTTTCTGCAGAAGAGGCACAGCTCCAGTTTTTTGCCCTGTGTCTTCGGCTGTGGGAGCAGAGGCCAAGCGTTCGTGCTCTACTCCCTGGGATGCTGGGCAGCCGAGCACGGGTGCCAAAGAGGTTCCATTGTAATGGACTTTGAGTTGGGAAACGGAGAAGCGACAGTAATGCGGATGGCACCGTTGCAAAGCTGACTTTCTGCAGAAGAGGCACAGCTCAAGTATTTTGCCCTGGCTCTTCGGCTGTTGGAGCAGAGGCCAACCGTTCGTGCTCTACTGCCTGGGATGCTAGGCAGCCGAGCACGGGTGCCAAAGAGGTTCCATTGTAATGGACTTTGAGTTGGGAAATGGAGGAGCGACAGCAATGCGGATGGCATCGTTGCAAAGCTGACTTTCTGCAGAAGAGGCACAGCTCCAGTTTTTTGCCCTGGCTCTTCGGCTGTGGGAGCAGAGGCCAACCGTTCGTACTCTACGGCCAGAGATGCTGGTCAGCCGAGCAGAGGTGCCAAAGAGGTTCCATTGTAATGGACTTTGAGTTGGGAAATCGAGGAGCGACAGCAATGTGGATGGAACCGTTGCAAAGCTGACTTTCTGCAGAAGAGGCACAGCTCCAGGTTTTTGCCCTGGCTCTTCGGCTGTGGGAGCAGAGGCCAACCGTTCGTGCTCTACTCCATGGGATGCTGGGCAGCCGAGCAAGGGTGCCAAAGAGGTTCCATTGTAATGGACTTTGAGTTGGGAAATCGAGGAGCGACAGCAATGCGGATGGCACCGTTGCAAAGCTGACTTTCTGCAGAAGAGGCACAGCTCCAGTTTTTTGCCCTGTGTCTTCGGCTGTGGGAGCAGAGGCCAACCGTTCGTGCTCTACTCCCTGGGATGCTGGGCAGCCGAGCACGGGTGCCAAAGAGGTTCCATTGTAATGGACTTTGAGTTGGGAAACGGAGAAGCGACAGTAATGCGGATGGCACCGTTGCAAAGCTGACTTTCTGCAGAAGAGGCACAGCTCAAGTTTTTTGCCCTGGCTCTTTGGCTGTGGGAGCAGAGGCCAACCGTTCATGCTCTACTGCCTAGGATGCTGGGCAGCCGAGCACGGGTGCCAGAGAGGTTCCATTGTAATGGACTTTGAGTTGGGAAATCGAGGAGCGACAGCAATGCGGATGGCACCGTTGGAAAGCTGACTTTCTACAGAAGAGGCACAGCTCCAGTTTTTTGCCCTGGCTCTTCGGCTGTGGGAGCAGAGGCCAACTGTTCGTGCTCTACGGCCAGGGATGCTGGGCAGCCGAGCACGGGTGCCAAAGAGGTTCCATTGTAATGGACTTTGAGTTGGGAAATCGAGGAGCGACCGCAATGCGGATGGAACCGTTGCAAAGCTGACTTTCTGCAGAAGAGGCACAGCTCCAGTTTTTTGCCCTGGCTCTTTGGCTGTGGGAGCAGAGGCCAACCGTTCGTGCTCTACTCCCTGGGATGCTAGGCAGCCCAGCACGGTTGCCAAAGAGGTTCCATTGTAATGGACTTTGATTTGGGAAATGGAGGAGCGACAGCAATGCGGATGGCACCTTTGCAAAGCTGACTTTCTGCAGAAGAGGCACAGCTCAAGTTTTTTGCCCTGGCTCTTCGGCTGTGGGAGCAGAGGCCAACCGTTCGTGCTCTACTGCCTGGGATGCTGGGCAGCCGAGCACGGGTGCCAAAGAGGTTCCATTGTAATGGACTTTGAGTTGGGAAATCGAGGAGCGACAGCAATGCGTATGGCACCGTTGCAAAGCTGACTTTCTGCAGAAGAGGCACAGCTCCAGTTTTTTGCCCTGGCTCAAAGGCTGTGGGAGCAGAGGCCAACCGTTCGTGCTCTTCTCCCTGGGATGCTGGTCAGCCGAGCACGGGTGCCAAAGAGGTTCCATTGTAATGGCCCTTGAGTTGGGATATGGAGGAGCGACAGCAATGCGGATGGCACCGTTGCAAAGCTGACTTTCTGCAGAAGAGGCACAGCTCCAATTTTTTGCCCTGGCTCTTCGGCTGTGGGAGCAGAGGCCAACCGTTCGTGCTCTACTCCCTGGGATGCTGGGCAGCCGAGCACGGGTGCCAAAGAGGTTCCATTGTAATGGACTTTGAGTTGGGAAATCGAGGAGCGACAGCAATGCGGATGGCACCGTTGCAAAGCTGACTTTCTGCAGAAGAGGCACAGCTCCAGTTTTTTGCCCTGGCTCTTCGGCTGTGGGAGCAGAGGCCAACCGTTCGTGCTCTACGGCCAGGGATGCTGGGCAGCCGAGCACGGGTGCCAAAGAGGTTCCATTGTAATGGACTTTGAGTTGGGAAATCGAGGAGCGATAGCAATGCGGATGGCACCGTTGCAAAGCTGACTTTCTGCAGAAGAGGCACAGCTCCAGTTTTTTGCCCTGGCTCTTCGGCTGTGGGAGCAGAGGCCAAGCGTTCGTGCTCTACTCCCTGGGATGCTGGGCAGCCGAGCACGGGTGCCAAAGAGGTTCCATTGTAATGGACTTTGAGTTGGGAAACGGAGAAGCGACAGTAATGCGGATGGCACCGTTGCAAAGCTGACTTTCCGCAGAAGAGGCACAGCTCAAGTTTTTTGCCCTGGCTCTTTGGCTGTGGGAGCAGAGGCCAACCGTTCGTGCTCTACTGCCTAGGATGCTGGGCAGCCGAGCACGGGTGCCAGAGAGGTTCCATTTTAATGGACTTTGAGTTGGGAAATCGAGGAGCGACAGCAATGCGGATGGCACCGTTGCAAAGCTGACTTTCTACAGAAGAGGCACAGCTCCAGTTTTTTGCCCTGGCTCTTCGGCTGTGGGAGCAGAGGCCAACTGTTCGTGCTCTACGGCCAGGGATGCTGGGCAGCCGAGCACGGGTGCCAAAGAGGTTCCATTGTAATGGACTTTGAGTTGGGAAATCGAGGAGCGACCGCAATGCGGATGGAACCGTTGCAAAGCTGACTTTCTGCAGAAGAGGCACAGCTCCAGTTTTTTGCCCTGGCTCTTTGGCTGTGGGAGCAGAGGCCAACCGTTCGTGCTCTACTCCCTGGGATGCTAGGCAGCCCAGCACGGGTGCCAAAGAGGTTCCATTGTAATGGACTTTGATTTGGGAAATCGAGGAGCGACAGCAATGCGGATGGCACCGTTGCAAAGCTGACTTTCTGCAGAAGAGGCACAGCTCAAGTTTTTTGCCCTGGCTCTTCGGCTTTGGGAGCAGAGGCCAACCGTTCGTGCTCTACTCCATGGGATGCTGGGCAGCCCAGCACGGGTGCCAAAGAGGTTCCATTGTAATGGACTTTGAGTTGGGAAATCGAGGAGCGACAGCAATGCGTATGGCACCGTTGCAAAGCTGACTTTCTGCAGAAGAGGCACAGCTCCAGTTTTTTGCCCTGGCTCTTCGACTGTGGGAGCAGAGGCCAACCGTTCGTGCTCTTCTCCCTGGGATGCTGGTCAGCCGAGCACGGGTGCCAAAGAGGTTCCATTGTAATGGCCTTTGAGTTGGGATATGGAGGAGCGACAGCAATGCGGATGGCACCGTTGCAAAGCTGACTTTCTGCAGAAGAGGCACAGCTCCAATTTTTTGCCCTGGCTCTTCGGCTGTGGGAGCAGAGGCCAACCGTTCGTGCTCTACTCCCTGGGATGCTGGGCAGCCGAGCACGGGTGCCAAAGAGGTTCCATTGTAATGGACTTTGAGTTGGGAAATCGAGGAGCGATAGCAATGCGGATGGCACCGTTGCAAAGCTGACTTTCTGCAGAAGAGGCACAGCTCCAGTTTTTTGCCCTGGCTCTTCGGCTGTGGGAGCAGAGGCCAACCATTCGTGCTCTACTCCCTGGGATGCTGGGCAGCCGAGCACGGGTGCCAAAGTGGTTCCATTGTAATGGACTTTGAGTTGGGAAATCGAGGAGCGACAGCAATGCGGATGGCACCGTTGCAAAGCTGACTTTCTGCAGAAGAGGCACAGCTCAAGTTTTTTGCCATGGCTCAAAGGCTGTGGGAGCAGAGGCCAACCGTTCGTGCTCTACTGCCTGGGATGCTGGGCAGCCCAGCACGGGTGCCAAAGAGGTTCCATTGTAATGGACTTTGTGTTGGGAAACGGAGAAGCGACAGTAATGCGGATGGCACCGTTGCAAAGCTGACTTTCTGCAGAAGACGCACAGCTCAAGTATTTTGCCCTGGCTCTTCGGCTGTTGGAGCAGAGGCCAACCGTTCGTGCTCTACTGCCTGGGATGCTAGGCAGCCGAGCACGGGTGCCAAAGAGGTTCCATTGTAATGGACTTTGAGTTGGGAAATGGAGGAGCGACAGCAATGCGGATGGCATCGTTGCAAAGCTGACTTTCTGCAGAAGAGGCACAGCTCAAGTTTTTTGCCCTGGCTCTTTGGCTCTGGGAGCAGAGGCCAACCGTTCGTGCTCTACTGCCTGGGATGCTGGGCAGCCCAGCACGGGTGCCAAAGAGGTTCCATTGTAATGGACTTTGAGTTGGGAAATGGAGGAGCGACAGCAATGCGGATGGCACCGTTGCAAAGCTGACTTTCTGCAGAAGAGGCACAGCTCCAGTTTTTTGCCCTGGCTCTTCGGCTGTGGGAGCAGAGGACAAGCGTTCGTGCTCTACTGCCTGGGATGCTGGGCAGCCCAGCACGGGTGCCAAAGAGGTTCCATTGTAATGGACTTTGAGTTGGGAAATCGAGGAGCGACAGCAATGTGGATGGCACCGTTGCAAAGCTGACTTTCTGCAGAAGAGGCACAGCTCCAGTTTTTTGCCCTGGCTCTTTGGCTGTGGGAGCAGAGGCCAACCGTTCGTGCTCTACTCCCTGGGATACTGGGCAGCCCAGCACGGGTGCCAAAGAGTTTCCATTGTAATGGACTTTGAGTTGGGAAATGGAGGAGCGACAGAAATGCGGATGGCACCGTTGCAAAGCTGACTTTCTGCAGAAGAGGCACAGCTCAAATTTTTTGCCCTGGCTCTTTGGCTGTGGGAGCAGAGGCCAACCGTTCGTGCTCTACTCCCTGGGATGCTGGGCAGCCGAGCACGGGTGCCAAAGAGGTTCCATTGTAATGGACTTTGAGTTGGGAAATCGAGGAGCGACAGCAATGCGGATGGCACCGTTGCAAAGCTGACTTTCTGCAGAAGAGGCACAGCTCAAGTTTTTTGCCCTGGCTCTTCGGCTGTGGGAGCAGAGGCCAACCGTTCGTGCTCTACTCCCTGGGATGCTGGGCAGCCGAGCACGGGTGCCAAAGAGGTTCCATTGTAATGGACTTTGAGTTGGGAAATGGAGGAGCGACAGCAATGCGGATGGCACCGTTGCAAAGCTGACTTTCTGCAGAAGAGGCACAGCTCCAGTTTTTTGCCCTGGCTCTTCGGCTGTGGGAGCAGAGGCCAACCGTTCGTACTCTACGGCCAGAGATGCTGGTCAGCCGAGCTCGGGTGCTAAAGAGGTTCCATTGTAATGGACTTTGAGTTGGGAAATCGAGGAGAGACAGCAATGTGGATGGCACCGTTGCAAAGCTGACTTTCTGCAGAAGAGGCACAGCTCCAGTTTTTGCCCTGGCTCACCGGCAGTGGGAGCAGAGGCCAAACGTTCGTGCTCTACTGCCTGGGATGCTGGGCAGCCCAGCACGGGTGCCAGAGACGTTCCATTGAAATGGACTTTGAGTTGGGAAATTGAGCAGCAAAAGCAATGCGGATGGCACCATTGCAAAGTTGTCTTTCTGCAGAAGAGGCACAGCTGCAGTTTTTTGCCCTGGCTCTTTGGCTGTGGGAGCAGAGGCCAACCGTTCGTGCTCTACTGCCTGGGATGCTGGGCAGCCGAACACGGGTGCCAAAGAGGTTCCATTCTAATGGACTTTGAGTTGGGAAATCGAGGAGCGACAGCAATGCGGATGGCACCGTTGCAAAGCTGACATTCTGCAGAAGAGGCACAGCTCCAGTTTTTTGCCCTGGCTCTTCGGCTGTGGGAGCAGAGGCCAACCGTTCGTGCTCTACTGCCTGGGATGCTGGGCAGCCCAGCACGGGTGCCAGAGAGGTTCCATTGTAATGGACTTTGAGTTGGGAAATCGAGGAGCGACAGCAATGCGGATGGCACCGTTGCGAAGCTGACTTTCTGCAGAAGAGGCACAGCTCAAGTTTTTTGCCCTGGCTCTTTGGCTGTGGGAGCAGAGGCCAACCGTTCGTGCTCTACTCCCTGGGATGCTGGGCAGCCCAGCACGGGTGCCAAAGAGGTTCCATTGTAATGGATTTTGAGTTGGGGAATCGAGGAGCGACAGCAATGGGGATTGCAGCGTTGCAAAGCTGACTTTCTGCAGAAGAGGCACAGCTCAATTTTTTTGCCCTGGCTCACCGGCAGTGGGAGCAGAGGCCAAAGGCTCGTGCTCTACTGCCTGGGATGCTGGGCAGCCCAGCACGGGTGCCGAAGACGTTCCATTGTAATGGACTTTGAGTTGGGAAATGGAGGAGCAACAGCAATGCGGATGGCACCATTGCAAAGCTGTCTTTCTGCCGAAGAGGCACAGCTCCAGTTTTTTGCCCTGGCTCTTCGGCTGTGGGAGCAGAGGCCAAACGTTCGTGCCCTACTGCCTGGGATGCTGGGCAGCCCAGCACGGGTGCCAAAGAGGTTCCATTCTAATGGACTTTGAGTTGGGAAATGGAGGAGCGACAGCAATGCGGATGGCACCGTTGCAAAGCTGACTTTCTGCAGAAGAGGCATAGCTCAAGTTTTTTGCCCTGGCTCTTCGGCTGTGGGAGCAGAGGCCAGCCATTCGTGCTCTACTCCCTGGGATGCTGGGCAGCCGAGCACGGGTGCCAAAGAGGTTCCATTGTAATGGACTTTGAGTTGCGAAATCGAGGAGCGACAGCAATGCGGATGGCACAGTTGCAAAGCTGACTTTCTGCAGAAGAGGCACAGCTCAAGTTTTTTGCCCTGGCTCTTTGGCTGTGGGAGCAGAGGCCAACCGTTCGTGCTCTACTGCCTGGGATGCTGGGCAGCCGAGAACGGGTGCCAAAGAGGTTCCATTGTAATGGACTTTGAGTTGGGAAATGGAGGAGCGACAGCAATGCGGATGGCACCGTTGCAAAGCTGACTTTCTGCAGAAGAGGCAAAACTCCAGTTTTTTGTCCTAGCTCTTCGGCTGTGGGAGCAGAGGCCAACCGTTCGTGCTCTACTGCCTGGGATGCTGGGCCGCCCAGCACGGGTGCCAAAGAGGTTCCATTGTAATGGACTTTGAGTTGGGAAATGGAGGAGCGACAGCAATGCGGATGGCACCGTTGCGAAGCTGACTTTCTGCAGAAGAGGCACAGCTCATGTTTTTTGCCCTGGCTCTTTGGCTGTGGGAGCAGAGGCCAACCGTTCTTGCTCTACTGCCTGGGATGCTGGGCAGCCCAGCACGGGTGCCAAAGAGGTTCCATTGTATTGGATTTTGAGTTGGGAAATCGAGGAGCGACAGCAATGGGGATTGCAGCGTTGCAAAGCTGACTTTCTGCAGAAGAGGCACAGCTCAATTTTTTTGCCCTGGCTCTTCGGCTGTGGGAGCAGAGGCCAACCGTTCGTGCTCTACTCCCTGGGATGCTGGGCAGCCCAGCACGGGTGCCAAAGAGGTTCCATTGTAATGGACTTTGAGTTGGGAAATCGAGGAGCAACAGCAATGCGGATGGCACCGTTGCAAAGCTGACTTTCTGCAGAAGAGGCACAGCTCAAGTTTTTTGCCCTGCCTCTTCGGCTGTGGGAGCAGAGGCCAACCGTTCGTGCTCTACTGCCTGGGATGCTGGGCAGCCCAGCACGGGTGCCAAAGAGGTTCCATTGTAATGGACTTTGAGTTGGGAGATCGAGGAGCAACAGCAATGCGGATGGCACCGTTGCAAAGCTGTCTTTCTGCAGAAGAGGCACAGCTCAAGTTTTTTGCCCTGGCTCACCGGCTGTGGGAGCAGAGGCCAACCGTTCGTGCTCTACTGCCTGGGATGCTGGGCAGCCGAGCACGGGTGCCAAAGAGGTTCCATTGAAATGGATTTTGAGTTGGGAAATCGAGGAGCGACAGCAATGGGGATGGCAGCGTTGCAAAGCTGACTTTCTGCAGAAGAGGCACAGTTCCAGTTTTTTGCCCTGGCTCTTCGGCTGTGGGAGCAGAGGCCAACCGTTCGTGCTCTACTGCCTGGGATGCTGGGCAGCCGAGAACGGGTGCCAAAGAGGTTCCATTGTAATGGACTTTGAGTTGGGAAATGGAGGAGCGACTGCAATGCGGATGGCACCGTTGCAAAGCTGACTTTCTGCAGAAGAGGCACAACTCCAGTTTTTTGCCCTGGCTCTTCGGCTGTGGGAGCAGAGGCCAACCGTTCGTGCTCTACTCCCTGGGATGCTGGGCAGCCCAGCACGGGGGGCCAAAGAGGTTCCATTGTAATGGACTTTGAGTTGGGAAATCGAGGAGCAACAGCAATGCGGATGGCACCGTTGCAAAGCTGACTTTCTGCAGAAGAGGCACAGCTCAAGTTTTTTGCCCTGGCTCTTCGGCTGTGGGAGCAGAGGCCAACCGTTCGTGCTCTACTGCCTGGGATGCTGGGCAGCCGAGCACGGGTGCCAAAGAGGTTCCATTGTAATGGACTTTGAGTTGGGAGATCGAGGAGCAACAGCAATGCGGATGGCACCGTTGCAAAGCTGTCTTTCTGCAGAAGAGGCACAGCTCAATTTTTTTGCCCTGTGTCTTCGGCTGTGGGAGCAGAGGCCAACCGTTCGTGCTCTACTGCCTGGGATGCTGGGCAGCCCAGCACGGGTGCCAAAGAGGTTCCATTGAAATGGATTTTGAGTTGGGAAATCGAGGAGCGACAGCAATGGGGATGGCAGCGTTGCAAAGCTGACTTTCTGCAGAAGAGGCACAGCTCCAGTTTTTTGCCCTGGCTCTTCGGCTGTGGGAGCAGAGGCCAACCGTTCTTGCTCTACGGCCAGGGATGCTGGTCAGCCGAGCACGGGTGCCAAAGAGGTTCCATTGTAATGGACTTTGAGTTGGGAAATCGAGGAGCGACAGCAATGCGGATGGCACCGTTGCAAAGCTGACTTTCTGCAGAAGAGGCACAGCTCAAGTTTTTTGCCCTGGCTCTTCGGCTGTGGGAGCAGAGGCCAAACGTTCGTGCTCTACTGCCTGGGATGCTGGGCAGCCCAGCACGGGTGCCAAAGACGTTCCATTGTAATGGACTTTGCGTTGGGAGATCGAGGAGCGACAGCAATGCGGATGGCACCGTTGCAAAGCTGACTTTCTGCAGAAGAGGCACAGCTCCAGTTTTTTGCCCTGGCTCTTTGGCTGTGGGAGCAGAGGCCAACCGTTCGTGCTCTACTGCCTGGGATGCTGGGCAGCCCAGCACGGGTGCCAAAGAGGTTCCATTGTAATGGACTTTGAGTTGGGAAACGGAGGAGCGACAGCAATGCGGATGGCACCGTTGCAAAGCTGACTTTCTGCAGAAGAGGCACAGCTCCAGTTTTTTGCCCTGGCTCTTCGGCTGTGGGAGCAGAGGCCAACCGTTCGTGCTCTACTGCCTGGGATGCTGGGCAGCCGAGAACGGGTGCCAAAGAGGTTCCATTGTAATGGACTTTGAGTTGGGAAATGGAGGAGCGACAACAATGCGGATGGCACCGTTGCAAAGCTGACTTTCTGCAGAAGAGGCACAGCTGCAATTTTTTGCCCTGGCTCTTTGGCTGTGGGAGCAGAGGCCAACAATTCGTGCTCTACTGCCTGGGATGCTGGGCAGCCCAGCACGGGTGCCAAAGAGGTTCCATTGTAATGGACTTTGAGTTGGGAAATCGAGGAGCGACAGCAATGCGGATGGAACTGTTGCAAAGCTGACTTTCTGCAGAAGAGGCACAGCTCCAGTTTTTTGCCCTGGCTCTTCGGCTGTGGGAGCAGAGGCCAAAAGTTCGTGCTCTACTCCCTGGGATGCTGGGCAGCCCAGCACGGGTGCCAAAGAGGTTCCATTGTAATGGACTTTGAGTTGGGAAATGGAGGAGCGACAGCAATGCGGATGGCACCGTTGCAAAGCTGACTTTCTGCAGAAGAGGCACAGCTCCAGTTTTTTGCCCTGGCTCTTCGGCTGTGGGAGCAGAGGCCAACCGTTCGTGCTCTACTGCCTGGGATGCTGGGCAGCCCAGCACGGGTGCCAAAGAGGTTCCATTGTAATGGCCTTTGAGTTGGGAAATGGAGGAGCGACAGCAATGCGGGTGGCACCGTTGCAAAGCTGACTTTCTTCAGAAGAGGCACAGCTCCAGTTTTTTGCCCTAGCTCTTCGGCTGTGGGAGCAGAGGCCAGCCATTCGTGCTCTACTCCCTGGGATGCTGGGCAGCCCAGCACGGGTGCCAAAGAGGTTCCATTGTAATGGACTTTGAGTTGCGAAATCGAGGAGCGACAGCAATGCGGATGGCACCGTTGCAAAGCTGACTTTCTGCAGAAGAGGCACAGCTCAAGTTTTTTGCCCTGGCTCTTTGGCTGTGGGAGCAGAGGCCAACCGTTCGTGCTCTACTGCCTGGGATGCTGGGTAGCCGAGAACGGTGCCAAAGAAGTTCCATTGTAATGGACTTTGAGTTGGGAAATGGAGGAGCGACAGCAATGCGGATGGCACCGTTGCAAAGCTGTCTTTCTACAGAAGAGGCACAGTTCAAGTTTTTTGCCCTAGCTCTTCGGCTGTGGGAGCAGAGGCGAACAATTCGTACTCTACTGCCTGGGATGCTGGGCCGCCCAGCACGGGTGCCAAAGAGGTTCCATTGTAATGGACTTTGAGTTGGGAAATGGAGGAGCGACAGCAATGCGGATGGCACCGTTGCAAAACTGACTTTCTGCAGAAGAGGCACAGCTCATGTTTTTTGCCCTGGCTCTTCGGCTGTGGGAGCAGAGGCCAACCGTTCGTGCTCTACTCCCTGGGATGCTGGGCAGCCCAGCACGTTTGCCAAAGAGGTTCCATTATAATGGACATTGAGTTGGGAAATGGAGGAGCGACAGCAATGCGGATGGCACCGTTGCAAAGCTGACTTTCTGCAGAAGAGGCACAGCTCCAGTTTTTTGCCCTGGCTCTTCGGCTGTGGGAGCAGAGGCCAACCGTTCGTGCTCTACTCCCTGGGATGCTGGGCAGCCAAGAACGGGTGCCAAAGAGGTTCCATTGTAATGGACTTTGAGTTGGGAGATCGAGGAGCAACAGCAATGCGGATGGCACCGTTGCAAAGCTGACTTTCTGCAGAAGAGGCACAGCTCAAGTTATTTGCCCTGGCTCAACGGCTGTGGGAGCAGAGGCCAAACGTTCGTGCTCTACTGCCTGGGATGCTGGGCAGCCAAGCACGGGTGCCAAAGAGGTTCCATTGTAATGGATTTTGAGTTGGGAAATCGAGGAGCGACAGCAATGGGGATGGCAGCGTTGCAAAGCTGACTTTCTGCAGAAGAGGCACAGCTCCAGTTTTTTGCCCTGGCTCTTCGGCTGTGGGAGCAGAGGCCAACCGTTCGTGCTCTACTCCCTGGGATGCTGGGCAGCCCAGCATGTGTGCCAAAGAGGTTCCATTGTAATGGACTTTGAGTTGGGAAATGGAGGAGCGACAGCAATGCGGATGGCACCGTTGCAAAGCTGACTTTCTGCAGAAGATTCACAGCTCCAGTTTTTGGCCCTGGCTCTTCGGCTGTGGGAGCAGAGGCCAACCGTTCGTGCTCTACTGCCTGGGATGCTGGGCCTCCCAGCACGGGTGCCACAGAGGTTCCATTGTAATGGACTTTGAGTTGGGAAATGGAGGAGCGACAGCAATGCGGATGGCACCGTTGCAAAGCTGACTTTCTGCAGAAGAGGCACAGCTCCAGTTTTTTGCCCTGGCTCAACGGCTGTGGGAGCAGAGGCCAACCGTTCGTGCTCTACTCCCTGGGATGCTGGGCAGCCCAGCACGGGTGCCAAAGATGTTCCATTCTAATGGACTTTGAGTTGGGAAATGGAGGAGCGACAGCAATGCGGATGGCACCGTTGCAAAGCTGACTTTCTGCAGAAGAGGCACAGATCAGGTTTTTTGCCCTGGCTCTTCGGCTGTGGGAGCAGAGGCCAACCGTTCGTGCTCTACTCCCTGGGATGCTGGGCAGCCCAGCACGGGTGCCAAAGAGGTTCCATTCTAATGGACTTTGAGTTGGGAAATGGAGGAGCGACAGCAATGCGGATGGCACCGTTGCAAAGCTGACTTTCTGCAGAAGAGGCACAGCTCCAGTTTTTTGCCCTGGCTCTTCGGCTGTGGGAGCAGAGGCCAACCGTTCGTGCTCTACTGCCTGGGATGCTGGGCAGCCCAGCACGGGTGCCAAAGACGTTCCATTGTAATGGACTTTGAGTTGGGAAATGGAGGAGCGACAGCAATGCGGATGGCACCGTTGCAAAGCTGACTTTCTGCAGAAGAGGCACAGCTGAAGTTTTTTGCCCTGGCTCTTTGGCTGTGGGAGCAGAGGCCAACCGTTCGTGCTCTACTGCCTGGGATGCTGGGCAGCTCAGCACGGGTGCCAAAGAGGTTCCATTGTAATGGACTTTGAGTTGGGAAATCGAGGAGCGACAACAATGCGGATGGCACCATTGCAAAGCTGACTTTCTGCAGAAGAGGCACAGCTGCAGTTTTTTGCCCAGGCTCTTCGGCTGTGGGAGCAGAGGCCAACCGTTCGTGCTCTACTCCCTGGGATGCTGGGCAGCCCAGCACGGGTGCCAAAGAGGTTCCATTGTAATGGACTTTGAGTTGGGAAATCGAGGAGCGACAGCAATGCGGATGGAACCGTTGCAAAGCTGACTTTCTGCAGAATATGCACAGTTCAAGCTTTTTGCCCTGGCTCTTTGGCTGTGGGAGCAGAGGCCAACCGTTCGTGCTCTACTCCCCGGGATGCTGGGCAGCCCAGCATGTGTGCCAAAGAGGTTCTATTGTAATGGACTTTGAGTTGGGAAATGGAGGAGCGACAGCAATGCGGATGGCACCGTTGCAAAGCTGACTTTCTGCAGAAGAGGCACAGCTCCAGTTTTTTGCCCTGGCTCTTTGGCTGTTGGAGCAGAGGCCAACCGTTCGTGCTCTACTCCCTGGGATGCTGGGCAGCCGAGCACGGGTGCCAAAGAGGTTCCATTGTAATGGACTTTGAGTTGGGAAATCGAGGAGCGACAGCAATGCGGATGGCACCGTTGCAAAGCTGACTTTCAGCAGAAGAGGCACAGCTCAAGTTTTTTGCCCTGGCTCAACGGCTGTGGGAGCAGAGGCCAACCATTCCTGCTCTACTCCCTGGGATGCTGGGGCAGCCGAGCACGTGCGCCAAAGAGGTTCCATTGTAATGGACTTTGAGTTGGGAAATCGAGGAGCTACAGCAATGCGGATGGCACCGTTGCAAAGCTGTCTTTCTGCCGAAGAGACACAGCTCCAGTTTTTTGCCCTGGCCCTTCGGCTGTGGGAGCAGAGGCCAACCGTTCATGCTCTACTGCCTGGGATGCTGGGCCGCCCAGCACGGGTGCCAAAGAGGTTCCATTGTAATGGACTTTGAGTTGGGAAATGGAGGAGCGACAGCAATGCGGATGGCACCGTTGCAAAGCTGACTTTCTGCAGAAGAGGCACAGCTCCAGTTTTTTGCCCTGGCTCTTCGGCTGTGGGAGCAGAGGCCAACCGTTCGTGCTCTACTGCCTGGGATGCTGGGCCTCCCAGCACGTGTGCCAAAGAGGTTCCATTGTAATGGACTTTGAGTTGGGAAACGGAGGAGCGACAGCAATGCGGATGGCACCGTTGCAAAGCTGACTTTCTGCAGAAGAGGCACAGCTCCAGTTTTTTGCCCTGGCTCTTCGGCTGTGGGAGCAGAGGCCAACCGTTCGTGCTCTACTCCCCGGGATGCTGGGCAGCCCAGCACGGGTGCCAAAGAGGTTCCATTCTAATGGACTTTGAGTTGGGAAATCGAGGAGCGACAGCAGTGCGGATGGCACCGTTGCAAAGCTGACTTTCTGCAGAAGAGGCACAGCTCCAGTTTTTTGCCCTGGCTCAACAGCTGTGGGAGCAGAGGCCAACCGTTCGTGCTCTACTGCCTGGGATGCTGGGCAGCCGACCACGGGTGCCAAAGAGGTTCCATTGTAATGGACTTTGAGTTGGGAAATCGAGGAGCGACAGCAATGCGGATGGCACCGTTGCAAAGCTGACTTTCTGCAGAAGAGGCACAGCTCAAGTTTTTTGCCCTGGCTCAACGGCTGTGGGAGCAGAGGCCAACCATTCGTGCTCTACTCCCTGGGATGCTGGGGCAGCCGAGCACGTGTGCCAAAGAGGTTCCATTGTAATGGACTTTGAGTTGGGAAATCGAGGAGCTACAGCAATGCGGATGGCACCGTTGCGAAGCTGACTTTCTGCAGAAGAGACACAGCTCCAGTTTTTTGCCCTGGCCCTTCGGCTGTGGGAGCAGAGGCCAACCGTTCATGCTCTACTGCCTGGGATGCTGGGCCGCCCAGCACGGGTGCCAAAGAGGTTCCATTGTAATGGACTTTGAGTTGTGAAATCGAGGAGCGACAGCAATGCGGATGGCACCGTTGCAAAGCTGACTTTCTGCAGAAGAGGCACAGCTCAAGTTTTTTGCCCTGGCTCAACGGCTGTGGGAGCAGAGGCCAACCGTTCGTGCTCTACTCCCTGGGATGCTGGGCAGCCCAGCATGTCTGCCAAAGAGGTTCCATTGTAATGGACTTTGAGTTGGGAAATCGAGGAGCGACAGCAATGCGGATGGCACCGTTGCGAAGCTGACCTTCTGCAGAAGAGACACAGCTCAAGTTTTTTGCCCTGGCCCTTCGGCTGTGGGAGCAGAGGCCAACCGTTCATGCTCTACTGCCTGGGATGCTGGGCCGCCCAGCACGGGTGCCAAAGAGGTTCCATTGTAATGGACTTTGAGTTGGGAAATGGAGGAGCGACAGCAATGCGGATGGCACCGTTGCAAAGCTGACTTTCTGCAGAAGAGGCACAGTTCAAGTTTTTTGCCCTGGCTCAACGGCTGTGGGAGCAGAGGCCAACCGTTCGTGCTCTACTGCCTGGGATGCTGGGCAGCCCAGCATGTCTGCCAAAGAGGTTCCAATGTAATGGACTTTGAGTTGGGAAATCGAGGAGCGACAGCAATGCGGATGGCACCGTTGCAAAGCTGACTTTCTGCAGAAGAGGCACAGCTGCAGTTTTTTGCCCTGGCTCTTCGGCTGTGGGAGCAGAGGCCAACCGTTCGTGCTCTACTCCCTGGGATGCTGGGCAGCCCAGCACGGGTGCCAAAGATGTTCCATTCTAATGGACTTTGAGTTGGGAAATGGAGGAGCGACAGCAATGCGGATGGCACCGTTGCAAAGCTGACTTTCTGCAGAAGAGGCACAGCTCCAGTTTTTTGCCCTGGCTCTTTGGCTGTGGTAGCAGAGGCCAACCGTTCGTGCTCTACTGCCTGGGATGCTGGGCAGCCCAGCACGGGTGCCAAAGAGGTTCCATTGTAATGGCCTTTGAGTTGGGAAATCGAGGAGCGACAGCAATGCGGATGGCACCGTTGCAAAGCTGACTTTCTGCAGAATAGTCACATCTCCAGTTTTTTGCCCTGGCTCTTTGGCTGTGGGAGCAGAGGCCAACCGTTCGTGCTCTACTGCCTGGGATGCTGGGCAGCCGAGCACGGGTGTCAAAGAGGTTCCATTGTAATGGACTTTGAGTTGGGAAATGGAGGAGCGACAACAATGCGGATGGCACCGTTGCAAAGCTGACTTTCTGCAGAAGAGGCACAGCTGCAGTTTTTTGCCCTGGCTCTTCGGCTGTGGGAGCAGAGGCCAACCGTTCGTGCTCTACTGCCTGGGATGCTGGGCAGCCGAGCACGGGTGTCAAAGAGGTTCCATTGTAATGGACTTTGAGTTGGGAAATCGAGGAGCGACAGCAATGCGGATGGCACCGTTGCAAAGGTGACTTTCTGCAGAATATGCACAGTTCAAGCTTTTTGCCCTGGCTCTTTGGCTGTGGGAGCAGAGGCCAACCGTTCGTGCTCTACTGCCTGGGATGCTGGGCAGCCAAGCACGGGTGCCAAAGAGGTTCCATTCTAATGGACTTTGAGTTGGGAAATCGAGGAGCGACAGCAATGCGGATGGCACCGTTGCAAAGCTGACTTTCTGCAGAAGAGGCACAGCTCCAGTTTTTTGCCCTGGCTCTTCAGCTGTGGGAGCAGAGGCCAACCGTTCGTGCTCTACTGCCTGGGATGCTGGGCAGCCCAGCACGGGTGCCAAAGAGGTTCCATTGTAATGGACTTTGAGTTGGGAAATCGAGGAGGGACAGCAATGCGGATGGCATCGTTGCAAAGCTGACTTTCTGCAGAAGAGGCACAGCTCCAGTTTTTTGCCCTGGCTCAACGGCTGTGGGAGCAGAGGCCAACCATTCCTGCTCTACTCCCTGGGATGCTGGGGCAGCCCAGCACGTGTGCCAAAGAGGTTCCATTGTAATGGACTTTGAGTTGGGAAATGGAGGAGCGACAGCAATGCGGATGGCACCGTTGCAAAGCTGACTTTCTGCAGAAGAGGCACAGCTCCAGTTTTTTGCCCTGGCTCTTCGGCTGTGGGAGCAGAGGTCAACCGTTCTTGCTCTACTCCCTGGGATGCTGGGCAGCCCAGCACGGGTGCCAAAGATGTTCCATTCTAATGGACTTTGAGTTGGGAAATCGAGGAGCGACAGCAATGCGGATGGCACCGTTGCAAAGGTGACTTTCTGCAGAAGAGGCACAGCTCCAGTTTTTTGCCCTGGCTCTTCAGCTGTGGGAGCAGAGGCCAACCGTTCGTGTTCTACTGCCTGGGATGCTGGGCAGCCGAGCACGGGTGCCAAAGAGGTTCCATTGTAATGGACTTTGAGTTGGGAAATCGAGGAGCGACAGCAATGCGGATGGCACCGTTGCAAAGCTGACTTTCTGCAGAAGAGGCACAGCTCAAGTTTTTTGCCTGGCTCTTCGGCTGTGGGAGCAGAAATGCACAGAATCGCATAAAGCACAGAATCCACAACAGAAGCCTTCTACTCTGCCTGAAAAGCCATTAGGGAGCCCTGCAGCACTCTCCTGAGAATTTCAGTGCACCTGAGTTTTCCTGCCGAAAACAGTAGAATCAAGCATCTGAAAGTGTGAACACACAGCTTCTGCTTCTCTGGAGCAGGAGGCAGAGCAGAAATCTGCTTTGGAATTCAGCTGACAGCTCCAACCACTGCTGCCACCGTGGATGTCCGAGGGCAGAAAGAGGGTGCTGGGAATCACCTGCACAGCGTGAGCAGTGCTCCAGTGTCATCAGATTGGTAATGTGAACTACCTTTTAAAGTCCATCTTCCTGAACTGCTTATTTACATTCCCTCGCCAGACCCTGAAGCAGTGCTCACAGAAAGCAAACGTCCAGGGAAACTGCATAAAGCACAGAATCCACAACAGAAGCCTTCTACTCTGCCTGAAAAGCCACCAGGGAGCCCTGCAGCACTCTCCTGAGAATTTCAGTGCACCACAGTTTTCCTGCCGAGAACGGTAGAATCAAGCATCTGAAAGTGTGAACACAGAGCTTCTGCTTCTCTGGAGCAGGAGGCAGAGCAGAAATCTGCTTTGGAATTCAGCTGACAGCTCCAACCACTGCTGCCACCGTGGAGGTGCGAGGGTAGAAAGAGGGTGCGGGGAATCACCTGCACAGCGTGAGCAGTGCTCCAGTGTCATCAGCATATCAATGTGAACTACCTTTTAAAGTTAAGTCCCTCATCCTATACTGCTTATTTACATTCCCTCGCCAGAACCTGAAGCAGTGCTCACAGACTGCAAACGTCCAGGGAAAGAGCATAAAGCACAGAATCCACAACAGAAGGCTTCTACTCTGCCTGAAAAGCCATCAGGGAGCTCTGCAGCACTCTCTTCAGAATGTCAGTGCACCACAGTTTTTCTGCCGAGAACGGTAGAATCAAGCATCTGAAAGTGTGAACACACAGCCTCTGCTTCTCTGGAGCAGGAGGCAGAGCAGAAATCTGCTTTGGAATTCAGCTGAGAGCTCCAACCACTGCTGCCACTGTGGAAGTGTGAGGGCAGAAAGAGGGTGCTGGGAATCACCTGCACAGCGTGAGCAGTGCTCCAGTGTCATCAGATTGGCAATGTGAACTACCTTTTAATGTTAAGTCCATCTTCCTGAATTGCTTATTTACGTTCCCTCGCAAGACCCTGAAGCAGGGCTCACAGACTGCAAACGTCCAGGGAAAGCGCATAAAGCACAGAATCCACAACAGAAGCCTTTTACTCTGCCTGAAAAGCCATTAGGGAGCTCTGCAGCACTCTCTTCAGAATGTCAGTGCACCACAGTTTTTCTGCCGAGAACGGTAGAATCAACATCTGAAAGTGTGAACACACAGCCTCTGCTTCTCTGGAGCAGGAGGCAGAGCAGAAATCTGCTTTGGAATTCAGCTGACAGCTCCAACCACTGCTGCCACCGTGGAAGTGCGAGGGTAGAAAGAGGGTGCGGGGAATCACCTGCACAGCGTGAGCAGTGCTCCAGTGTCATCAGCATGGTATTTGAACTACCTTTTAATGTTAAGTCCATCTTCCTGAACTGCTTATTTACGATCCATCGCCAGACCCTGAAGCAGTGCTCACAGACTGAAAACGTCCAGGGAAAGCGCATAAAGCACAGAATCCACAACAGAAGCCTTCTACTCTGCCTGAAAAGCCACCAGGGAGCCCTGCAGCACTCTCCTGAGAATTTCAGTACACCACAGTTTTCCTGCCGAAAACAGTAGAATCAAGCATCTGAAAGTGTGAACACACAGCTTCTACTTCTCTGGAGCAGGAGGCAGAGCAGAAATCTGCTTTGGAATTCAGCTGACAGATCCAACCACAGCTGCCACCGTGGAGGTCCGAGGGGAGAAAGAGGGTGCTGGGAATCACCTGCACAGCGTGAGCAGTGCTCCAGCGTCATCAGATTGGCAATGTGAACTACCTTTTAATGTTAAGTCCATCTTCCTGAATTGCTTATTTACGTTCCCTCGCCAGACCCTGAAGCAGGGCTCACAGACTGCAAACGTCCAGGGAAAGCGCATAAAGCACAGAATCCACAACAAAAGCCTTCTACTCTGCCTGAAAAGCCATCAGGGAGCCCTGCAGCACTCTCTTCAGAATGTCAGTGCACCACAGATTTCCTGCCGAAAACGGTAGAATCAAGCATCTGAAAGTGTGAACACAGAGCTTCTGCTTCTCTGGAGCAGGAGGCAGAGCAGAAATTTGCTTTGGAATTCAGCCTAGAGCTCCAACCACTGCTGCCACCGTGAAGGTCCGAGGGCAGAAAGAGGGTGAGGGAATCACCTGCACAGCGTGTGCAGTGATCCATTGTCATCAGAATAGCATTGTGAACTACTTTTTAAAGTTAAGTCCATCTTCCTATAGTGCTTATTTACGTTCCCTCGCCAGAACCTGAAGCAGTGCTCACAGAAAGCAAACGTCCAGGGAAAGCGCATAAAGCACAGAATCCACAACAGAAGCCTTCTACTCTGCCTGAAAAGCCACCAGGGAGCCCTGCAGCACTCTCCTGAGAATGTCAGTGCACCACAGTTTTCCTGCCGAAAACAGTAGAATCAAGCATCTGAAAGTGTGAACTCACAGCCTCTGCTTCTCTGGAGCAGGAGGCAGAGCAGAAATCTGCTTTGGAATTCAGCTGACAGCTCCAACCACTGCTCCCACCGTGGAGGTGCGAGGGTAGAAAGAGGGTGCGGGGAATCACCTGCACAGCGTGAGCAGTGCTCCAGTGTCATCAGCATGGCAATGTGAACTACCTTTTAAAGTTAAGTCCCTCTTCCTATACTGCTTATTTACGTTCCCTCGCCAGACCCGGAAGCAGTGCTCACAGAAAGCAAACGTCCAGGGAAAGCGCATAAAGCACAGAATCCACAACAGAAGCCTTCTACTCTGCCTGAAAAGCCATCAGGGAGCTCTGCAGCACTCTCCTGAGAATGTCAGTGCACCTGAGTTTTTCTGCCGAGAACGGTAGAATCAAGCATCTGAAAGTGTGAACACAGAGCCTCTGCTTCTCTGGAGCAGGAGGCAGAGCAGAAATCTGCTTTGGAATTCAGCTGAGAGCTCCAACCACTGCTGCCACTGTGGAAGTGCGAGGGTAGAAAGAGGGTGCGGGGAATCACCTGCACAGCGTGAGCAGTGATCCAGTGTTATCAACATGGCATTTGAACTACCTTTTAATGTTAAGTCCATCTTCCTGAACTGCTTATTTACGTTCCCTCGCCAGACCCTGAAGCAGTGCTCACAGACTGCAAACGTCCAGGGAAAGAGCATAAAGCACAGAATCCACAACAGAAGCCTTCTACTCTGCCTGAAAAGCCACCAGGGAGCCCTGCAGCACTCTCCAGAGAATTTCAGTGCACCTGAGTTTTCCTGCCGAAAACGGTAGAATCAAGCATCTGAAAGTGTGAACACACAGCTTCTGCTTCTCTGGAGCAGGAGGCAGAGCAGAAATCTGCTTTGGAATTCAGCTGACAGCTCCAACCACTGCTGCCACCGTGGATGACCGAGGGCAGAAAGAGGGTGCTGGAAATCACCTGCACAGCGTGAGCAGTGCTCCAGTGTCATCAGATTGGTAATGTGAACTACCTTTTAAAGTCCATCTTCCTGAACTGCTTATTTACGTTCCCTCGCCAGACCCTGAAGCAGTGCTCACAGACTGCAAACGTCCAGAGAAAGCGCATAAAGCACAGAATCCACAACAGAAGCCTTCTACTCTGCCTGAAAAGCCACCAGGGAGCCCTGCAGCACTCTCCTGAGAATTTCAGTACACCACAGTTTTCCTGCCGAAAACAGTAGAATCAAGCATCTGAAAGTGTGAACACAGAGCTTCTGCTTCTCTGGAGCAGGAGGCAGAGCAGAAATCTGCTTTGGAATTCAGCTGACAGATCCAACCACAGCTGCCACCGTGGAGGTCCGAGGGGAGAAAGAGGGTGCTGGGAATCACCTGCACAGCGTGAGCAGTGCTCCAGTGTCATCAGATTGGCAATGTGAACTACCTTTTAATGTTAAGTCCATCTTCCTGTACTGCTTATTTACGTTCCCTCGCCAGAACCTGAAGCAGTGCTCACAGACTGCAAACGTCCAGGGAAGCACATAAAGCACAGAATCCACAACAGAAGCCTTCTACTCACCCTGAAAAGCCACCAGGGAGCCCTGCAGCACTCTCCTGAGAATCTCAGTGCACCACTGTTTTCCTGCCGAAAACGGTAGAATCAAGCATCTGAAAGTGTGAACACACAGCTTCTGCTTCTCTGGAGCAGGAGGCAGAGCAGAAATTTGCTTTGGATTTCAGCTGAGAGCTCCAACCACTGCTCCCACCGTGGAGGTGCGAGGGTAGAAAGAGGGTGCTGGGAATCACCTGCACAGCGTGAGCAGTGCTCCAGTGTCATCAGATTGGCAATGTGAACTACCTTTTAAAGTTAAGTCCCTCTTCCTATAGTGCTTATTTACGTTCCCTCGCCAGACCCGGAAGCAGTGCTCACAGAAAGCAAACGTCCAGGGAAAGCGCATAAAGCACAGAATCCACAACAGAAGCCTTCTACTCTGCCTGAAAAGCCATCAGGGAGCTCTGCAGCACTCTCCTGAGAATGTCAGTGCACCTGAGTTTTTCTGCCGAGAACGGTAGAATCAAGCATCTGAAAGTGTGAACACAGAGCCTCTGCTTCTCTGGAGCAGGAGGCAGAGCAGAAATCTGCTTTGGAATTCAGCTGAGAGCTCCAACCACTGCTGCCACTGTGGAAGTGCGAGGGTAGAAAGAGGGTGCGGGGAATCACCTGCACAGCGTGAGCAGTGATCCAGTGTTATCAACATGGCATTTGAACTACCTTTTAATGTTAAGTCCATCTTCCTGAACTGCTTATTTACGTTCCCTCGCCAGACCCTGAAGCAGTGCTCACAGACTGCAAACGTCCAGGGAAAGAGCATAAAGCACAGAATCCACAACAGAAGCCTTCTACTCTGCCTGAAAAGCCACCAGGGAGCCCTGCAGCACTCTCCAGAGAATTTCAGTGCACCTGAGTTTTCCTGCCGAAAACGGTAGAATCAAGCATCTGAAAGTGTGAACACACAGCTTCTGCTTCTCTGGAGCAGGAGGCAGAGCAGAAATCTGCTTTGGAATTCAGCTGACAGCTCCAACCACTGCTGCCACCGTGGATGACCGAGGGCAGAAAGAGGGTGCTGGAAATCACCTGCACAGCGTGAGCAGTGCTCCAGTGTCATCAGATTGGTAATGTGAACTACCTTTTAAAGTCCATCTTCCTGAACTGCTTATTTACGTTCCCTCGCCAGACCCTGAAGCAGTGCTCACAGACTGCAAACGTCCAGAGAAAGCGCATAAAGCACAGAATCCACAACAGAAGCCTTCTACTCTGCCTGAAAAGCCACCAGGGAGCCCTGCAGCACTCTCCTGAGAATTTCAGTACACCACAGTTTTCCTGCCGAAAACAGTAGAATCAAGCATCTGAAAGTGTGAACACAGAGCTTCTGCTTCTCTGGAGCAGGAGGCAGAGCAGAAATCTGCTTTGGAATTCAGCTGACAGATCCAACCACAGCTGCCACCGTGGAGGTCCGAGGGGAGAAAGAGGGTGCTGGGAATCACCTGCACAGCGTGAGCAGTGCTCCAGTGTCATCAGATTGGCAATGTGAACTACCTTTTAATGTTAAGTCCATCTTCCTGTACTGCTTATTTACGTTCCCTCGCCAGAACCTGAAGCAGTGCTCACAGACTGCAAACGTCCAGGGAAGCACATAAAGCACAGAATCCACAACAGAAGCCTTCTACTCACCCTGAAAAGCCACCAGGGAGCCCTGCAGCACTCTCCTGAGAATCTCAGTGCACCACTGTTTTCCTGCCGAAAACGGTAGAATCAAGCATCTGAAAGTGTGAACACACAGCTTCTGCTTCTCTGGAGCAGGAGGCAGAGCAGAAATTTGCTTTGGATTTCAGCTGAGAGCTCCAACCACTGCTCCCACCGTGGAGGTGCGAGGGTAGAAAGAGGGTGCTGGGAATCACCTGCACAGCGTGAGCAGTGCTCCAGTGTCATCAGATTGGCAATGTGAACTACCTTTTAAAGTTAAGTCCCTCTTCCTATAGTGCTTATTTACGTTCCCTCGCCAGACCCGGAAGCAGTGCTCACAGAAAGCAAACGTCCAGGGAAAGCGCATAAAGCACAGAATCCACAACAGAAGCCTTCTACTCTGCCTGAAAAGCCATCAGGGAGCTCTGCAGCACTCTCCTGAGAATGTCAGTGCACCTGAGTTTTTCTGCCGAGAACGGTAGAATCAAGCATCTGAAAGTGTGAACACAGAGCCTCTGCTTCTCTGGAGCAGGAGGCAGAGCAGAAATCTGCTTTGGAATTCAGCTGAGAGCTCCAACCACTGCTGCCACTGTGGAAGTGCGAGGGTAGAAAGAGGGTGCGGGGAATCACCTGCACAGCGTGAGCAGTGATCCAGTGTTATCAACATGGCATTTGAACTACCTTTTAATGTTAAGTCCATCTTCCTGAACTGCTTATTTACGTTCCCTCGCCAGACCCTGAAGCAGTGCTCACAGACTGCAAACGTCCAGGGAAAGAGCATAAAGCACAGAATCCACAACAGAAGCCTTCTACTCTGCCTGAAAAGCCACCAGGGAGCCCTGCAGCACTCTCCAGAGAATTTCAGTGCACCTGAGTTTTCCTGCCGAAAACGGTAGAATCAAGCATCTGAAAGTGTGAACACACAGCTTCTGCTTCTCTGGAGCAGGAGGCAGAGCAGAAATCTGCTTTGGAATTCAGCTGACAGCTCCAACCACTGCTGCCACCGTGGATGACCGAGGGCAGAAAGAGGGTGCTGGAAATCACCTGCACAGCGTGAGCAGTGCTCCAGTGTCATCAGATTGGTAATGTGAACTACCTTTTAAAGTCCATCTTCCTGAACTGCTTATTTACGTTCCCTCGCCAGACCCTGAAGCAGTGCTCACAGACTGCAAACGTCCAGAGAAAGCGCATAAAGCACAGAATCCACAACAGAAGCCTTCTACTCTGCCTGAAAAGCCACCAGGGAGCCCTGCAGCACTCTCCTGAGAATTTCAGTACACCACAGTTTTCCTGCCGAAAACAGTAGAATCAAGCATCTGAAAGTGTGAACACACAGCTTCTGCTTCTCTGGAGCAGGAGGCAGAGCAGAAATCTGCTTTGGAATTCAGCTGACAGCTCCAACCACTGCTGCCACCGTGGATGACCGAGGGCAGAAAGAGGGTGCGGGGAATCACCTGCACAGCGTGAGCAGTGCTCCAGCGTCATCAGATTGGCAATGTGAACTACCTTTTAATGTTAAGTCCATCTTCCTGAATTGCTTATTTACGTTCCCTCGCCAGACCCTGAAGCAGGGCTCACAGACTGCAAACGTCCAGGGAAAGCGCATAAAGCACAGAATCCACAACAAAAGCCTTCTACTCTGCCTGAAAAGCCATCAGGGAGCCCTGCAGCACTCTCTTCAGAATGTCAGTGCACCACAGATTTCCTGCCGAAAACGGTAGAATCAAGCATCTGAAAGTGTGAACACACAGCTTCTGCTTCTCTGGAGCAGGAGGCAGAGCAGAAATTTGCTTTGGAATTCAGCCTAGAGCTCCAACCACTGCTGCCACCGTGAAGGTCCGAGGGCAGAAAGAGGGTGAGGGAATCACCTGCACAGCGTGAGCAGTGATCCATTGTCATCTGAATAGCATTGTGAACTACTTTTTAAAGTTAAGTCCATCTTCCTATACTGCTTCTTTACGTTCCCTCGCCAGAACCTGAAGCAGTGCTCACAGAAAGCAAACGTCCAGGGAAAGCGCATAAAGCACAGAATCCACAACAGAAGCCTTCTACTCTGCCTGAAAAGCCACCAGGGAGCCCTGCAGCACTCTCCTGAGAATGTCAGTGCACCACAGTTTTCCTGCCGAAAACAGTAGAATCAAGCATCTGAAAGTGTGAACTCACAGCCTCTGCTTCTCTGGAGCAGGAGGCAGAGCAGAAATCTGCTTTGGAATTCAGCTGAGAGCTCCAACCACTGCTCCCACCGTGGAGGTGCGAGGGTAGAAAGAGGGTGCGGGGAATCACCTGCACAGCGTGAGCAGTGCTCCATTGTCATCAGCATGGCAATGTGAACTACCTTTTAAAGTTAAGTCCCTCTTCCTATACTGCTTATTTACGTTCCCTCGCCAGACCCGGAAGCAGTGCTCACAGAAAGCAAACGTCCAGGGAAAGCGCATAAAGCACAGAATCCACAACAGAAGCCTTCTACTCTGCCTGAAAAGCCATCAGGGAGCTCTGCAGCACTCTCCTGAGAATGTCAGTGCACCTGAGTTTTTCTGCCGAGAACGGTAGAATCAAGCATCTGAAAGTGTGAACACAGAGCCTCTGCTTCTCTGGAGCAGGAGGCAGAGCAGAAATCTGCTTTGGAATTCAGCTGAGAGCTCCAACCACTGCTGCCACTGTGGAAGTGCGAGGGTAGAAAGAGGGTGCGGGGAATCACCTGCACAGCGTGAGCAGTGATCCAGTGTTATCAACATGGCATTTGAACTACCTTGTAATGTTAAGTCCATCTTCCTGAACTGCTTATTTACGTTCCCTCGCCAGACCCTGAAGCAGTGCTCACAGACTGCAAACGTCCAGGGAAAGAGCATAAAGCACAGAATCCACAACAGAAGCCTTCTACTCTGCCTGAAAAGCCACCAGGGAGCCCTGCAGCACTCTCCAGAGAATTTCAGTGCACCTGAGTTTTCCTGCCGAAAACGGTAGAATCAAGCATCTGAAAGTGTGAACCCACAGCTTCTGCTTCTCTGGAGCAGGAGGCAGAGCAGAAATCTGCTTTGGAATTCAGCTGAGAGCTCCAACCACTGCTGCCACCGTGGATGACCGAGGGCAGAAAGAGGGTGCTGGAAATCACCTGCACAGCGTGAGCAGTGCTCCAGTGTCATCAGATTGGTAATGTGAACTACCTTTTAAAGTCCATCTTCCTGAACTGCTTATTTACGTTCCCTCGCCAGAACCTGAAGCAGTGCTCACAGACTGCAAACGTCCAGAGAAAGCGCATAAAGCACAGAATCCACAACAGAAGCCTTCTACTCTGCCTGAAAAGCCATTAGGGAGCCCTGCAGCACTGTCCTGAGATTGTCAGTGCTACACAGTTTCCTGCCGAAAAGAGTAGAATCAAGCATCTGAAAGTGTGAACACACAGCTTCTGCTTCTCTGGAGCAGGAGGCAGAGCAGAAATCTGCTTTGGAATTCAGCTGACAGCTCCAACCACTGCTGCCACCGTGGAGGTCCGAGGGGAGAAAGAGGGTGCTGGGAATCACCTGCACAGCGTGAGCAGTGCTCCAGCGTCATCAGATTGGCAATGTGAACTACTTTTTAATGTTAAGTCCATCTTCCTGAATTGCTTATTTACGTTCCCTCGCAAGACCCTGAAGCAGGGCTCACAGACTGCAAACGTCCAGGGAAAGCGCATAAAGCACAGAATCCACAACAGAAGCCTTCTACTCTGCCTGAAAAGCCATTAGGGAGCCCTGCAGCACTGTCCTGAGAATGTCAGTGCACCACAGTTTTTCTGCCGAAAAAGGTTGAATCAAGCATCTGAAAGTGTGAACACACAGCTTCTGCTTCTCTGGAGCAGGAGGCAGAGCAGAAATCTGCTTTGGAATTCAGCTGAGAGCTCCAACCACTGCTGCCACCGTGGATGACCGAGGGCAGAAAGAGGGTGCGGGGAATCACCTGCACAGCGTGAGCAGTGCTCCAGCGTCATCAGATTGGCAATGTGAACTACCTTTTAATGTTAAGTCCATCTTCCTGAATTGCTTATTTACGTTCCCTCGCAAGATCCTGAAGCAGGGCTCACAGACTGCAAACGTCCAGGGAAAGCGCATAAAGCACAGAATCCACAACAAAAGCCTTCTACTCTGCCTGAAAAGCCATCAGGGAGCCCTGCAGCACTCTCTTCAGAATGTCAGTGCACCACAGATTTCCTGCCGAAAACCGTAGAATCAAGCATCTGAAAGTGTGAACACACAGCTTCTGCTTCTCTGGAGCAGGAGGCAGAGCAGAAATTTGCTTTGGAATTCAGCCTAGAGCTCCAACCACTGCTGCCACCGTGAAGGTCCGAGGGCAGAAAGAGGGTGCGGGGAATCACCTGCACAGCGTGAGCAGTGATCCATTGTCATCAGAATAGCATTGTGAACTACTTTTTATAGTTAAGTCCATCTTCCTATAGTGCTTATTTACGTTCCCTCGCCAGAACCTGAAGCAGTGCTCACAGAAAGCAAACGTCCAGGGAAAGCGCATAAAGCACAGAATCCACAACAGAAGCCTTCTACTCTGCCTGAAAAGCCACCAGGGAGCCCTGCAGCACTCTCCTGAGAATGTCAGTGCACCACAGTTTTCCTGCCGAAAACAGTAGAATCAAGCATCTGAAAGTGTGAACTCACAGCCTCTGCTTCTCTGGAGCAGGAGGCAGAGCAGAAATCTGCTTTGGAATTCAGCTGACAGATCCAACCACAGCTGCCACCGTGGAGGTGCGAGGGTAGAAAGAGGGTGCGGGGAATCACCTGCACAGCGTGAGCAGTGCTCCGGTGTCATCAGCATGGCAATGTGAACTACCTTTTAATGTTAAGTCCATCTTCCTGAACTGCTTATTTACGTACCCTCGCCAGACCCTGAAGCAGTGCTCACAGACTGCAAACGTCCAGGGAAAGCGCATAAAGCACAGAATCCACAACAGAAGCCTTCTACTCTGCCTGAAAAGCCATTAGGGAGCCCTGCAGCACTGTCCTGAGAATGTCAGTGCACCTGAGTTTTCCTGCCGAAAACGGTAGAATCAAGCATCTGAAAGTGTGAACACACAGCTTCTGCTTCTCTGGAGCAGGAGGCAGAGCAGAAATCTGCTTTGGAATTCAGCTGAGAGCTCCAACCACTGCTGCCACCGTGAAGGTCCGAGGGGAGAAAGAGTGTGCGGGGAATCACCTGCACAGCGTGTGCAGTGATCCATTGTCATCAGAATAGCAATGTGAACTACCTTTTAAAGTTAAGTCCCTCTTCCTATACTGCTTCCTTACCTTCCCTCGCCAGAACCTGAAGCAGTGCTCACAGAAAGCAAAAGTCCAGGGAAAGCGCATAAAGCACAGAATCCACAACAGAAGCCTTCTACTCTGCCTGAAAAGCCATCAGGGAGCCCTGCAGCACTCTCCTGAGAATGTCAGTGCACCACAGTTTTCCTTCCGAAAACAGTAGAATCAAGCATCTGAAAGTGTGAACTCACAGCCTCTGCTTCTCTGGAGCAGGAGGCAGAGCAGAAATCTGCTTTGGAATTCAGCTGACAGATCCAACCACAGCTGCCACCGTGGAGGTGCGAGGGTAGAAAGAGGGTGCGGGGAATCACCTGCACAGCGTGAGCAGTGCTCCAGTGTCATCAGCATGGCAATGTGAACTACCTTTTAATGTTAAGTCCATCTTCCTGAACTGCTTATTTACGTTCCCTCGCCAGACCCTGAAGCAGTGCTCACAGACTGCAAACGTCCAGGGAAAGCGCATAAAGCACAGAATCCACAAAAGAAGCCTTCTACTCTGCCTGAAAAGCCACCAGGGAGCCCTGCAGCACTCTCCTGAGAATCTCAGTGCACCAGTTTTCCTCCCGAAAACGGTAGAATCAAGCATCTGAAAGTGTGAACTCACAGCTTCTGCTTCTCTGGAGCAGGAGGCAGAGCAGAAATCTGCTTTGGAATTCAGCTGAGAGCTCCAACCACTGCTGCCACCGTGGAGGTCCGAGGGCAGAAATAGGGTCTTGGGAAGCACCTGCACAGCGTGAGCAGTGCTCCAGGGTCATCAGAATAGCAATGTGAACTACCTTTTAATGTTAAGTCCATCTTCCTGAACTGCTTATTTACGTTCCTTGGTCAGAACCTGAAGCAGTGCTCACAGACTGCAAACGTCCAGGGAAAGCGCAAAAAGCACAGAATCCACAACAGAAGCCTTCTACTCTGCCTGAAAAGCCATCAGGGAGCTCTGCAGCACTCTCCTGAGAATGTCAGTGCACCACAGTTTTTCTCCCGAGAACGGTAGAATCAAGCATCTGAAAGTGTGAACACAGAGCTTCTGCTTCTCTGGAGCAGGAGGCAGAGCAGAAATCTGCTTTGGAATTCAGCTGAGAGCTCCAACCACTGCTGCCACCGTGGAGGTCCGAGGGCAGAAAGAGGGTGCTGGGAATCAGCTGCACAGCGTGAGCAGTGCTCCAGTGTCATCAGATTGGCAATGTGAACTACCTTTTAATGTTAAGTCCATCTTCCTGAATTGCTTATTTACGTTCCCTCGCAAGACCCTGAAGCAGGGCTCACAGACTGCAAACGTCCAGGGAAAGCGCATAAAGCACAGAATCCACAACAGAAGCCTTCTACTCTGCCTGAAAAGCCATCAGGGAGCCCTGCAGCACTCTCTTCAGAATGTCAGTGCACCACAGATTTCCTGCCGAAAACGGTAGAATCAAGCATCTGAAAGTGTGAACACACAGCTTCTGCTTCTCTGGAGCAGGAGGCAGAGCAGAAATCTGCTTTGGAATTCAGCTGAGAGCTCCAACCACTGCTGCCACCGTGAGGGTCCGAGGGCAGAAAGAGGGTGCGGGGAATCACCTGCACAGCGTGAGCAGTGATCCATTGTCATCAGAATAGCAATGTGAACTACCTTTTAAAGTTAAGTCCCTCTTCCTATACTGCTTCTTTACGTTCCCTCGCCAGAACCTGAAGCAGTGCTCACAGACTGCAAACGTCCAGGGAAAGCGCAAAAAGCACAGAATCCACAACAGAAGCCTTCTACTCTGCCTGAAAAGCCACCAGGAAGCCCTGCAGCACTCTCCTGAGAATCTCAGTGCACCACAGTTTTCCTGCTGAAAACAGTAGAATCAAGCATCTGAAAGTGTGAACTCACAGCTTCTGCTTCTCTGGAGCAGGAGGCAGAGCAGAAATCTGCTTTGGAATTCAGCTGACAGATCCAACCACAGCTGCCACCGTGGAGGTGCGAGGGTAGAAAGAGGGTGCGGGGAATCACCTGCACAGCGTGAGCAGTGCTCCAGTGTCATCAGCATGGCAATGTCAACTACCTTTTAATGTTAAGTCCATCTTCCTGAACTGCTTCTTTACGTCCCTTGGTCAGAACCTGAAGCAGTGCTCACAGACTGCAAACGTCCAGGGAAAGCGCAAAAAGCACAGAATCCACAACAGAAGCCTTCTACTCTGCCTGAAAAGCCATCAGGGAGCCCTGCAGCACTCTCCTGAGAATGTCAGTGCACAACTGTTTTTCTCCCGAGAACGGTAGAATCAAGCATCTGAAAGTGTGAACACACAGCTTCTGCTTCTCTGGAGCAGGAGGCAGAGCAGAAATCTGCTTTGGAATTCAGCTGAGAGCTCCAACCACAGCTGCCACCGTGGAGGTCCGAGGGCAGAAAGAGGGTGCTGGGAATCAGCTGCACAGCGTGAGCAGTGCTCCAGTGTCATCAGATTGGTAATGTGAACTACCTTTTAAAGTCCAACTTCCTGAATTGCTTATTTACGTTCTATCGCAAGACCCTGAAGCAGTGCTCACAGAAAGCAAACGTCCAGGGAAAGCGCATAAAGCACAGAATCCACAACAGAAGCCTTCTACTCTGCCTGAAAAGCCATCAGGGAGCCCTGCAGCACTCTCTTCAGAATGTCAGTGCACCACAGATTTCCTGCCGAAAACGGTAGAATCAAGCATCTGAAAGTGTGAACACACAGCTTCTGCTTCTCTGGAGCAGGAGGCAGAGCAGAAATCTGCTTTGGAATTCAGCTGAGAGCTCCAACCACTGCTGCCACCGTGAAGGTCCGAGGGCAGAAAGAGGGTGCGGGGAATCACCTGCACAGTGTGAGCAGTGATCCATTGTCATCAGAATAGCAATGTGAACTACCCTTTAAAGTTAAGTCCATCTTCCTGATCTGCTTATTTACGTTCCCTCGCCAGAACCTGAAGCAGTGCTGACAGTTTTTTGCCCTGGCTCTTCGGCTGTGGGAGCAGAGGCCAACCGTTCGTACTCTACTGCCTGGGATGCTGGGCAGCCCAGCACGGGTGCCACAGAGGTTCCATTGTAATGGCCTTTGAGTTGGGAAATGGAGGAGCGACAGCAATGCGGATGTCACTGTTGCAATGCTGATTTCTGCAGAAGACACACAGCTCCAGTTTTTTGCCCTGGCTCTTCGGCTGTGGGAGCAGAGGCCAACCGTTCGTGCTCTACTGCCTGGGATGCTGGGCAGCCGAGCACGGGTGCCAAAGAGGTTCCATTGTAATGGACTTTGAGTTGCGAAATCGAGGAGCGACAGCAATGCGGATGGCACCGTTGCAAAGCTGACTTTCTGCAGAAGAGGCACAGCTCAAGCTTTTTGCCCTGGCTCTTTGGCTGTGGGAGTAGAGTCCAACCGTTCTTGCTCTACTGCCTGGGATGCTGGGCAGCCGAGCACGGGTGCCAAAGAGGTTCCATTGTAATGGACTTTGAGTTGGGAAATGGAGGAGCGACAGCAATGCGGATGGCACCGTTGCAAAGCTGACTTTCTGCAGAAGAGACACAGCTCAAGCTTTTTGCCCTGGCTCTTCGGCTGTGGGAGCAGAGGCCAACCGTTCGTGCTCTACTCCCTGGGAGGCTGGGCAGCAGAGCACGGGTGCCAAAGAGGTTCCATTGTAATGGACTTTGAGTTTTGAAATCGAGGAGCGACAGCAATGCGGATGGCACCGTTGCAAAGCTGACTTTCTGCAGAAGAGGCACAGCTCCAGTTTTTTGCCCTGCCTCTTCGGCTGTGGGAGCAGAGGCCAACCGTTCGTGCTCTACTCCCTGGGATGCTGGGCAGCCCAGCACGGGTGCCAAAGAGGTTCCATTGTAATGGACTTTGAGTTGGGAAATCGAGGAGCGACAGCAATGCGGATGGCACCGTTGCAAAGCTGACTTTCTGCAGAAGAGGCACAGCTCCAGTTTTTTGCCCTGGCTCTTCGGCTGTGGGAGCAGAGGCCAACCGTTCGTGCTCTACTGCCTGGGATACTGGGCAGTCCAGCACGGGTGCCAAAGAGGTTCCATTGTAATGGACTTTGAGTTGCGAAATCGAGGAGCGACAGCAATGCGGATGGCACCGTTGCAAAGCTGACTTTCTGCAGAAGAGGCACAGCTCAAGCTTTTTTGCCCTGGCTCTTCGGCTGTGGGAGCAGAGGCCAACCGTTCGTGCTCTACTCGCTGGGATGCTGGGCAGCCGAGCACGGGTGCCAAAGAGGTTCCATTGTAATGGACTTTGAGTTTTGAAATCGAGGAGCGACAGTAATGCGGATGGCACCGTTGCAAAGCTGACTTTCTGCAGAAGAGGCACAGCTCCAGTTTTTTGCCTTGGCTCACCGGCTGTGGCAGCAGAGGCCAACCGTTCGTGCTCTACTCGCTGGGATGCTGGGCAGCCGAGCACGGGTGCCAAAGAGGTTCCATTGTAATGGACTTTGAGTTTTGAAATCGAGGAGCGACAGCAATGCGGATGGCACCGTTGCAAAGCTGACTTTCTGCAGAAGAGGCACAGCTCAAGCTTTTTGCCCTGGCTCTTTGGCTGTGGGAGTAGAGTCCAACCGTTCTTGCTCTACTGCCTGGGATGCTGGGCAGCCGAGCACGGGTGCCAAAGAGGTTCCATTGTAATGGACTTTGAGTTGGGAAATGGAGGAGCGACAGCAATGCGGATGGCACCGTTGCAAAGCTGACTTTCTGCAGAAGAGGCACAGCTCAAGCTTTTTGCCCTGGCTCTTCGGCTGTGGCAGCAGAGGCCATCCGTTCGTGCTCTACTGCCTGGGAGGCTGGGCAGCAGAGCACGGGTGCCAAAGAGGTTCCATTGTAATGGACTTTGAGTTTTGAAATCGAGGAGCGACAGCAATGCGGATGGCACCGTTGCAAAGCTGACTTTCTGCAGAAGAGGCACAGCTCAAGTTTTTTGCCCTGCCTCTTCGGCTGTGGCAGCAGAGGCCAACCGTTCGTGCTCTACTCCCTGGGATGCTGGGCAGCCCAGCACGGGTGCCAAAGAGGTTCCATTGTAATGGACTTTGAGTTGGGAAATCGAGGAGCGACAGCAATGCGGATGGCATAGTTGCAAAGCTGACTTTCTGCAGAAGAGGCACAGCTCCAGTTTTTTGCCCTGGCTCTTCGGCTGTGGGAGCAGAGGCCAACCGTTCGTGCTCTACTGCCTGGGATACTGGGCAGCCGAGCACGGGTGCCAAAGAGGTTCCATTGTAATGGACTTTGAGTTGGGAAATCGAGGAGCGACAGCAATGCGGATGGCACCGTTGCAAAGCTGACTTTCTGCAGAAGAGGCACAGCTCAAGCTTTTTTGCTCTGGCTCTTCGGCTGTGGGAGCAGAGGCCAACCGTTCGTGCTCTACTCGCTGGGATGCTGGGCAGCCGAGCACGGGTGCCAAAGAGGTTCCATTGTAATGGACTTTGAGTTTTGAAATCGAGGAGCGACAGCAATGCGGATGGCACCGTTGCAAAGCTGACTTTCTGCAGAAGAGGCACAGCTCCAGTTTTTTGCCTTGGCTCTTCGGCTGTGGGAGCAGAGGCCAACCGTTCGTGCTCTACTCGCTGGGATGCTGGGCAGCCCAGCACGGGTGCCAAAGAGGTTCCATTGTAATGGACTTTGAGTTTTGAAATCGAGGAGCGACAGCAATGCGGATGGCACCGTTGCAAAGCTGACTTTCTGCAGAAGAGGCACAGCTCAAGCTTTTTGCCCTGGCTCTTTGGCTGTGGGAGTAGAGGCCAACCGTTCTTGCTCTACTCGCTGGGATGCTGGGCAGCCCAGCACGGGTGCCAAAGAGGTTCCATTGTAATGGACTTTGAGTTGGGAAATGGAGGAGCGACAGCAATGCGGATGGCACCGTTGCAAAGCTGACTTTCTGCAGAAGAGGCACAGCTCCAGTTTTTTGCCCTGGCTCTTCGGCTGTGGGAGTAGAAGCCAACTGTTCGTGCTCTACTGCCTGGGATACTGGGCAGCCGAGCACGGGTGCCAAAGAGGTTCCATTGTAATGGACTTTGAGTTGGGAAATCGAGGAGCGACAGCAGTGCGGATGGCACCATTGCAAAGCTGTCTTTCTGCAGAAGAGGCACAGCTCCAGTTTTTTGCCCTGGCTCTTCAGCTGTGGGAGCAGAGGCCAACCGTTCGTGCTCTACTGCCTGGGATACTGGGCAGCCGAGCACGGGTGCCAAAGAGGTTCCATTGTAATTGACTTTGAGTTGGGAAATGGAGGAGCGACAGCAATGCGGATGTCACTGTTGCAAAGCTGATTTCTGCAGAAGACACACAGCTCCAGTTTTTTGCCCTGGCTCTTCGGCTGTGGGAGCAGAGGCCAATCGTTCGTGCTCTACTGCCTGGGATGCTGGGCAGCCGAGCACGGGTGCCAAAGAGGTTCCATTGTAATGGACTTTGAGTTGCGAAATCGAGGAGCGACAGCAATGCGGATGGCACCGTTGCAAAGCTGACTTTCTGCAGAAGAGGCACAGCTCAAGCTTTTTGCCCTGGCTCTTTGGCTGTGGGAGTAGAGTCCAACCGTTCTTGCTCTACTGCCTGGGATGCTGGGCAGCCGAGCACGGGTGCCAAAGAGGTTCCATTGTAATGGACTTTGAGTTGGGAAATGGAGGAGCGACAGCAATGCGGATGGCACCGTTGCAAAGCTGACTTTCTGCAGAAGAGACACAGCTCAAGCTTTTTGCCCTGGCTCTTCGGCTGTGGCAGCAGAGGCCATCCGTTCGTGCTCTACTGCCTGGGAGGCTGGGCAGCAGAGCACGGGTGCCAAAGAGGTTCCATTGTAATGGACTTTGAGTTTTGAAATCGAGGAGCGACAGCAATGCGGATGGCACCGTTGCAAAGCTGACTTTCTGCAGAAGAGGCACAGCTCAAGTTTTTTGCCCTGCCTCTTCGGCTGTGGCAGCAGAGGCCAACCGTTCGTGCTCTACTCCCTGGGATGCTGGGCAGCCCAGCACGGGTGCCAAAGAGGTTCCATTGTAATGGACTTTGAGTTGGGAAATCGAGGAGCGACAGCAATGCGGATGGCACCGTTGCAAAGCTGACTTTCTGCAGAAGAGGCACAGCTCAAGTTTTTTGCCCTGGCTCTTCGGCTGTGGGAGCAGAGGCCAACCGTTCGTGCTCTACTCCCTGGGATACTGGGCAGCCGAGCACGGGTGCCAAAGATATTCCATTGTAATGGACTTTGAGTTGGGAAATCGAGGAGCGACAGCAGTGCGGATGGCACCATTGCAAAGCTGACTTTCTGCAGAAGAGGCACAGCTCCAGTTTTTTGCCCTGGCTCTTCAGCTGTGGGAGCAGAGGCCAACCGTTCGTGCTCTACTGCCTGGGATACTGGGCAGCCGAGCACGGGTGCCAAAGAGGTTCCATTGTAATTGACTTTGAGTTGGGAAATGGAGGAGCGACAGCAATGCGGATGTCACTGTTGCAAAGCTGATTTCTGCAGAAGACACACAGCTCCAGTTTTTTGCCCTGGCTCTTCGGCTGTGGGAGCAGAGGCCAATCGTTCGTGCTCTACTGCCTGGGATGCTGGGCAGCCGAGCACGGGTGCCAAAGAGGTTCCATTGTAATGGACTTTGAGTTGCGAAATCGAGGAGCGACAGCAATGCGGATGGCACCGTTGCAAAGCTGACTTTCTGCAGAAGAGGCACAGCTCAAGCTTTTTGCCCTGGCTCTTTGGCTGTGGGAGTAGAGTCCAACCGTTCTTGCTCTACTGCCTGGGATGCTGGGCAGCCGAGCACGGGTGCCAAAGAGGTTCCATTGTAATGGACTTTGAGTTGGGAAATGGAGGAGCGACAGCAATGCGGATGGCACCGTTGCAAAGCTGACTTTCTGCAGAAGAGGCACAGCTCAAGCTTTTTGCCCTGGCTCTTCGGCTGTGGCAGCAGAGGCCATCCGTTCGTGCTCTACTGCCTGGGAGGCTGGGCAGCAGAGCACGGGTGCCAAAGAGGTTCCATTGTAATGGACTTTGAGTTTTGAAATCGAGGAGCGACAGCAATGCGGATGGCACCGTTGCAAAGCTGACTTTCTGCAGAAGAGGCACAGCTCAAGTTTTTTGCCCTGCCTCTTCGGCTGTGGCAGCAGAGGCCAACCGTTCGTGCTCTACTCCCTGGGATGCTGGGCAGCCCAGCACGGGTGCCAAAGAGGTTCCATTGTAATGGACTTTGAGTTGGGAAATCGAGGAGCGACAGCAATGCGGATGGCACCGTTGCAAAGCTGACTTTCTGCAGAAGAGGCACAGCTCCAGTTTTTTGCCCTGGCTCTTCGGCTGTGGGAGCAGAGGCCAACCGTTCGTGCTCTACTGCCTGGGATACTGGGCAGCCGAGCACGGGTGCCAAAGAGGTTCCATTGTAATGGACTTTGAGTTGGGAAATCGAGGAGCGACAGCAATGCGGATGGCACCGTTGCAAAGCTGACTTTCTGCAGAAGAGGCACAGCTCAAGCTTTTTTGCCCTGGCTCTTCGGCTGTGGGAGCAGAGGCCAACCGTTCGTGCTCTACTCGCTGGGATGCTGGGCAGCCGAGCACGGGTGCCAAAGAGGTTCCATTGTAATGGACTTTGAGTTTTGAAATCGAGGAGCGACAGCAATGCGGATGGCACCGTTGCAAAGCTGACTTTCTGCAGAAGAGGCACAGCTCCAGTTTTTTGCCTTGGCTCTTCGGCTGTGGGAGCAGAGGCCAACCGTTCGTGCTCTACTCGCTGGGATGCTGGGCAGCCCAGCACGGGTGCCAAAGAGGTTCCATTGTAATGGACTTTGAGTTTTGAAATCGAGGAGCGACAGCAATGCGGATGGCACCGTTGCAAAGCTGACTTTCTGCAGAAGAGGCACAGCTCAAGCTTTTTGCCCTGGCTCTTTGGCTGTGGGAGTAGAGGCCAACCGTTCTTGCTCTACTCGCTGGGATGCTGGGCAGCCCAGCACGGGTGCCAAAGAGGTTCCATTGTAATGGACTTTGAGTTGGGAAATGGAGGAGCGACAGCAATGCGGATGGCACCGTTGCAAAGCTGACTTTCTGCAGAAGAGGCACAGCTCCAGTTTTTTGCCCTGGCTCTTCGGCTGTGGGAGTAGAAGCCAACTGTTCGTGCTCTACTGCCTGGGATACTGGGCAGCCGAGCACGGGTGCCAAAGAGGTTCCATTGTAATGGACTTTGAGTTGGGAAATCGAGGAGCGACAGCAGTGCGGATGGCACCATTGCAAAGCTGTCTTTCTGCAGAAGAGGCACAGCTCCAGTTTTTTGCCCTGGCTCTTCAGCTGTGGGAGCAGAGGCCAACCGTTCGTGCTCTACTGCCTGGGATACTGGGCAGCCGAGCACGGGTGCCAAAGAGGTTCCATTGTAATTGACTTTGAGTTGGGAAATGGAGGAGCGACAGCAATGCGGATGTCACTGTTGCAAAGCTGATTTCTGCAGAAGACACACAGCTCCAGTTTTTTGCCCTGGCTCTTCGGCTGTGGGAGCAGAGGCCAACCGTTCGTGCTCTACTGCCTGGGATGCTGGGCAGCCGAGCACGGGTGCCAAAGAGGTTCCATTGTAATGGACTTTGAGTTGCGAAATCGAGGAGCGACAGCAATGCGGATGGCACCGTTGCAAAGCTGACTTTCTGCAGAAGAGGCACAGCTCAAGCTTTTTGCCCTGGCTCTTTGGCTGTGGGAGTAGAGTCCAACCGTTCTTGCTCTACTGCCTGGGATGCTGGGCAGCCGAGCACGGGTGCCAAAGAGGTTCCATTGTAATGGACTTTGAGTTGGGAAATGGAGGAGCGACAGCAATGCGGATGGCACCGTTGCAAAGCTGACTTTCTGCAGAAGAGACACAGCTCAAGCTTTTTGCCCTGGCTCTTCGGCTGTGGCAGCAGAGGCCATCCGTTCGTGCTCTACTGCCTGGGAGGCTGGGCAGCAGAGCACGGGTGCCAAAGAGGTTCCATTGTAATGGACTTTGAGTTTTGAAATCGAGGAGCGACAGCAATGCGGATGGCACCGTTGCAAAGCTGACTTTCTGCAGAAGAGGCACAGCTCAAGTTTTTTGCCCTGGCTCTTCGGCTGTGGCAGCAGAGGCCAACCGTTCGTGCTCTACTCCCTGGGATGCTGGGCAGCCCAGCACGGGTGCCAAAGAGGTTCCATTGTAATGGACTTTGAGTTGGGAAATCGAGGAGCGACAGCAATGCGGATGGCACCGTTGCAAAGCTGACTTTCTGCAGAAGAGGCACAGCTCAAGCTTTTTTGCCCTGGCTCTTCGGCTGTGGGAGCAGAGGCCAACCGTTCGTGCTCTACTCGCTGGGATGCTGGGCAGCCGAGCACGGGTGCCAAAGAGGTTCCATTGTAATGGACTTTGAGTTTTGAAATCGAGGAGCGACAGCAATGCGGATGGCACCGTTGCAAAGCTGACTTTCTGCAGAAGAGGCACAGCTCCAGTTTTTTGCCTTGGCTCTTCGGCTGTGGGAGCAGAGGCCAACCGTTCGTGCTCTACTCGCTGGGATGCTGGGCAGCCCAGCACGGGTGCCAAAGAGGTTCCGTTGTAATGGACTTTGAGTTTTGAAATCGAGGAGCGACAGCAATGCGGATGGCACCGTTGCAAAGCTGACTTTCTGCAGAAGAGGCACAGCTCAAGCTTTTTGCCCTGGCTCTTTGGCTGTGGGAGTAGAGGCCAACCGTTCTTGCTCTACTCGCTGGGATGCTGGGCAGCCCAGCACGGGTGCCAAAGAGGTTCCATTGTAATGGACTTTGAGTTGGGAAATGGAGGAGCGACAGCAATGCGGATGGCACCGTTGCAAAGCTGACTTTCTGCAGAAGAGGCACAGCTCCAGTTTTTTGCCCTGGCTCTTCGGCTGTGGGAGTAGAAGCCAACTGTTCGTGCTCTACTGGCTGGGATACTGGGCAGCCGAGCACGGGTGCCAAAGAGGTTCCATTGTAATGGACTTTGAGTTGGGAAATCGAGGAGCGACAGCAATGCGGATGGCACCGTTGCAAAGCTGACTTTCTGCAGAAGAGGCACAGCTCAAGTTTTTTGCCCTGGCTCTTCGGCTGTGGGAGCAGAGGCCAACCGTTCGTGCTCTACTGCCTGGGATACTGGGCAGCCGAGCACGGGTGCCAAAGATATTCCATTGTAATGGACTTTGAGTTGGGAAATCGAGGAGCGACAGCAATGCGGATGGCACCGTTGCAAAGCTGACTTTCTGCAGAAGAGGCATAGCTGCAGTTTTTTGCACTGGCTCTTCGGCTGTGGGAGCAGAGGCCAACCGTTCGTGCTCTACTGCCTGGGATGCTAGGCAGTCCAGCACGTGTGCCAAAGAGGTTCCATTGTAATGGACTTTCAGTTGGGAAATGGAGGAGCGACAGCAATGCGGATGGCACTGTTGCAAAGCTGATTTCTGCAGAAGACACACAGCTCCAGTTTTTTGCCCTGGCTCTTCGGCTGTGGGAGCAGAGGCCAACCGTTCGTGCTCTACTCCCTGGGATGCTGGGCAGCCGAGCACGTGTGCCAAAGAGGTTCCATTGTAATGGACTTTGAGTTGGGAAATGGAGGAGCGACAGCAATGCGGATGGCACCGTTGCAAAGCTGACTTTCTGCAGAAGAGGCACAGCTCCAGTTTTTTGCCCTGGCTCTTCGGCTGTGGGAGTAGAGGCCAACTGTTCGTGCTCTACTGCCTGGGATACTGGGCAGCCGAGCACGGGTGCCAAAGAGGTTCCATTGTAATGGACTTTGAGTTGGGAAATCGAGGAGCGACAGCAATGCGGATGGCACCGTTGCAAAGCTGACTTTCTGCAGAAGAGGCACAGCTCAAGTTTTTTGCCCTGGCTCTTCGGCTGTGGGAGCAGAGGCCAACCGTTCGTGCTCTACTGCCTGGGATACTGGGCAGGCGAGCACGGGTGCCAAAGATATTCCATTGTAATGGACTTTGAGTTGCGAAATCGAGGAGCGACAGCAATGCGGATGGCACCGTTGCAAAGCTGACTTTCTGCAGAAGAGGCACAGCTCCAGTTTTTTGCCCTGGCTCTTCGGCTGTGGGAGCAGAGGCCAACCGTTCGTGCTCTACTCCCTGGGATACTGGGCAGCCGAGCACGGGTGCCAAAGAGGTTCCATTGTAATGGACTTTGAGTTGGGAAATCGAGGAGCGACAGCAATGCGGATGGCACCGTTGCAAAGCTGACTTTCTGCAGAAGAGGCACAGCTCAAGTTTTTTGCCCTGGCTCTTCGGCTGTGGGAGCAGAGGCCAACCGTTCGTGCTCTACTGCCTGGGATACTGGGCAGCCGAGCACGGGTGCCAAAGATATTCCATTGTAATGGACTTTGAGTTGGGAAATCGAGGAGCGACAGCAGTGCGGATGGCACCATTGCAAAGCTGACTTTCTGCAGAAGAGGCACAGCTCCAGTTTTTTGCCCTGGCTCTTCAGCTGTGGGAGCAGAGGCCAACCGTTCGTGCTCTACTGCCTGGGATACTGGGCAGCCGAGCACGGGTGCCAAAGAGGTTCCATTGTAATTGACTTTGAGTTGGGAAATGGAGGAGCGACAGCAATGCGGATGTCACTGTTGCAAAGCTGATTTCTGCAGAAGACACACAGCTCCAGTTTTTTGCCCTGGCTCTTCGGCTGTGGGAGCAGAGGCCAATCGTTCGTGCTCTACTGCCTGGGATGCTGGGCAGCCGAGCACGGGTGCCAAAGAGGTTCCATTGTAATGGACTTTGAGTTGCGAAATCGAGGAGCGACAGCAATGCGGATGGCACCGTTGCAAAGCTGACTTTCTGCAGAAGAGGCACAGCTCAAGCTTTTTGCCCTGGCTCTTTGGCTGTGGGAGTAGAGTCCAACCGTTCTTGCTCTACTGCCTGGGATGCTGGGCAGCCGAGCACGGGTGCCAAAGAGGTTCCATTGTAATGGACTTTGAGTTGGGAAATGGAGGAGCGACAGCAATGCGGATGGCACCGTTGCAAAGCTGACTTTCTGCAGAAGAGGCACAGCTCAAGCTTTTTGCCCTGGCTCTTCGGCTGTGGCAGCAGAGGCCATCCGTTCGTGCTCTACTGCCTGGGAGGCTGGGCAGCAGAGCACGGGTGCCAAAGAGGTTCCATTGTAATGGACTTTGAGTTTTGAAATCGAGGAGCGACAGCAATGCGGATGGCATCGTTGCAAAGCTGACTTTCTGCAGAAGAGGCACAGCTCAAGTTTTTTGCCCTGCCTCTTCGGCTGTGGCAGCAGAGGCCAACCGTTCGTGCTCTACTCCCTGGGATGCTGGGCAGCCCAGCACGGGTGCCAAAGAGGTTCCATTGTAATGGACTTTGAGTTGGGAAATCGAGGAGCGACAGCAATGCGGATGGCACCGTTGCAAAGCTGACTTTCTGCAGAAGAGGCACAGCTCCAGTTTTTTGCCCTGGCTCTTCGGCTGTGGGAGCAGAGGCCAACCGTTCGTGCTCTACTGCCTGGGATACTGGGCAGCCGAGCACGGGTGCCAAAGAGGTTCCATTGTAATGGACTTTGAGTTGGGAAATCGAGGAGCGACAGCAATGCGGATGGCACCGTTGCAAAGCTGACTTTCTGCAGAAGAGGCACAGCTCAAGCTTTTTTGCCCTGGCTCTTCGGCTGTGGGAGCAGAGGCCAACCGTTCGTGCTCTACTCGCTGGGATGCTGGGCAGCCGAGCACGGGTGCCAAAGAGGTTCCATTGTAATGGACTTTGAGTTTTGAAATCGAGGAGCGACAGCAATGGGGATGGCACCGTTGCAAAGCTGACTTTCTGCAGAAGAGGCACAGCTCCAGTTTTTTGCCTTGGCTCTTCGGCTGTGGGAGCAGAGGCCAACCGTTCGTGCTCTACTCGCTGGGATGCTGGGCAGCCCAGCACGGGTGCCAAAGAGGTTCCATTGTAATGGACTTTGAGTTTTGAAATCGAGGAGCGACAGCAATGCGGATGGCACCGTTGCAAAGCTGACTTTCTGCAGAAGAGGCACAGCTCAAGCTTTTTGCCCTGGCTCTTTGGCTGTGGGAGTAGAGTCCAACCGTTCTTGCTCTACTGCCTGGGATGCTGGGCAGCCGAGCACGGGTGCCAAAGAGGTTCCATTGTAATGGACTTTGAGTTGGGAAATGGAGGAGCGACAGCAATGCGGATGGCACCGTTGCAAAGCTGACTTTCTGCAGAAGAGACACAGCTCAAGCTTTTTGCCCTGGCTCTTCGGCTGTGGCAGCAGAGGCCATCCGTTCGTGCTCTACTGCCTGGGAGGCTGGGCAGCAGAGCACGGGTGCCAAAGAGGTTCCATTGTAATGGACTTTGAGTTTTGAAATCGAGGAGCGACAGCAATGCGGATGGCACCGTTGCAAAGCTGACTTTCTGCAGAAGAGGCACAGCTCAAGTTTTTTGCCCTGCCTCTTCGGCTGTGGCAGCAGAGGCCAACCGTTCGTGCTCTACTCCCTGGGATGCTGGGCAGCCCAGCACGGGTGCCAAAGAGGTTCCATTGTAATGGACTTTGAGTTGGGAAATCGAGGAGCGACAGCAATGCGGATGGCACCGTTGCAAAGCTGACTTTCTGCAGAAGAGGCACAGCTCAAGCTTTTTTGCCCTGGCTCTTCGGCTGTGGGAGCAGAGGCAAACCGTTCGTGCTCTACTCGCTGGGATGCTGGGCAGCCGAGCACGGGTGCCAAAGAGGTTCCATTGTAATGGACTTTGAGTTTTGAAATCGAGGAGCGACAGCAATGCGGATGGCACCGTTGCAAAGCTGACTTTCTGCAGAAGAGGCACAGCTCCAGTTTTTTGCCTTGGCTCTTCGGCTGTGGGAGCAGAGGCCAACCGTTCGTGCTCTACTCGCTGGGATGCTGGGCAGCCCAGCACGGGTGCCAAAGAGGTTCCGTTGTAATGGACTTTGAGTTTTGAAATCGAGGAGCGACAGCAATGCGGATGGCACCGTTGCAAAGCTGACTTTCTGCAGAAGAGGCACAGCTCAAGCTTTTTGCCCTGGCTCTTTGGCTGTGGGAGTAGAGGCCAACCGTTCTTGCTCTACTCGCTGGGATGCTGGGCAGCCCAGCACGGGTGCCAAAGAGGTTCCATTGTAATGGACTTTGAGTTGGGAAATGGAGGAGCGACAGCAATGCGGATGGCACCGTTGCAAAGCTGACTTTCTGCAGAAGAGGCACAGCTCCAGTTTTTTGCCCTGGCTCTTCGGCTGTGGGAGTAGAAGCCAACTGTTCGTGCTCTACTGGCTGGGATACTGGGCAGCCGAGCACGGGTGCCAAAGAGGTTCCATTGTAATGGACTTTGAGTTGGGAAATCGAGGAGCGACAGCAATGCGGATGGCACCGTTGCAAAGCTGACTTTCTGCAGAAGAGGCACAGCTCAAGTTTTTTGCCCTGGCTCTTCGGCTGTGGGAGCAGAGGCCAACCGTTCGTGCTCTACTGCCTGGGATACTGGGCAGCCGAGCACGGGTGCCAAAGATATTCCATTGTAATGGACTTTGAGTTGGGAAATCGAGGAGCGACAGCAATGCGGATGGCACCGTTGCAAAGCTGACTTTCTGCAGAAGAGGCATAGCTGCAGTTTTTTGCACTGGCTCTTCGGCTGTGGGAGCAGAGGCCAACCGTTCGTGCTCTACTGCCTGGGATGCTAGGCAGTCCAGCACGTGTGCCAAAGAGGTTCCATTGTAATGGACTTTCAGTTGGGAAATGGAGGAGCGACAGCAATGCGGATGGCACTGTTGCAAAGCTGATTTCTGCAGAAGACACACAGCTCCAGTTTTTTGCCCTGGCTCTTCGGCTGTGGGAGCAGAGGCCAACCGTTCGTGCTCTACTCCCTGGGATGCTGGGCAGCCGAGCACGTGTGCCAAAGATGTTCCATTGTAATGGACTTTGAGTTGGGAAATGGAGGAGCGACAGCAATGCGGATGGCACCGTTGCAAAGCTGACTTTCTGCAGAAGAGGCACAGCTCCAGTTTTTTGCCCTGGCTCTTCGGCTGTGGGAGCAGAGGCCAACCGTAGGTGCTCTACTCCCTGGGATGCTGGGCAGGCGAGCACGGGTGCCAAAGAGTTTCCATTGTAATGGACTTTGAGTTTTGAAATCGAGGAGCGACAGCAATGCGGATGGCACCGTTGCAAAGCTGACTTTCTGCAGAAGAGGCACAGCTCCAGTTTTTTGCCCTGGCTCTTCGGCTGTGGGAGCAGAGGCCAACCGTTCGTGCTCTACTGCCTGGGATACTGGGCAGCCGAGCACGGGTGCCAAAGAGGTTCCATTGTAATGGACTTTGAGTTGGGAAATGGAGGAGCGACAGCAATGCGGATGGCACCGTTGCAAAGCTGACTTTCTGCAGAAGAGGCACAGCTCAAGTTTTTTGCCCTGGCTCTTCGGCTGTGGGAGCAGAGACCAACCGTTCGTGCTCTACTGCCTGGGATACTGGGCAGCCGAGCACGGGTGCCAAAGATATGCCATTGTAATGGACTGTGAGTTGGGAAATCGAGGAGCGACAGCAATGCGGATGGCACCGTTGCAAAGCTGACTTTCTGCAGAAGAGGCACAGCTCCAGTTTTTTGCCCTGGCTCTTCGGCTGTGGGAGCAGAGGCCAACCGTTCGTGCTCTACTGCCTGGGATACTGGGCAGTCCAGCACGGGTGCCAAAGAGGTTCCATTGTAATGGACTTTGAGTTGGGAAATCGAGGAGCGACAGCAATGGGGATAGCACCGTTGCAAAGCTGACTTTCTGCAGAAGAGGCACAGCTCAAGTTTTTTGCCCTGGCTCTTTGGCTGTGGGAGCAGAGGCCAATCGTTCGTGCTCTACTCCCTGGGATGCTGGGCAGGCGAGCACGGGTGCCAAAGAGGTTCCATTGTAATGGACTTTGAGTTGGGAAATCGAGGAGCGACAGCAATGCGGATGGCACCGTTGCAAACCTGACTTTCTGCAGAAGAGGCACAGCTCTAGTTTTTTGCCCTGGCTCTTCGGCTGTGGGAGCAGAGGCCAACCGTTCGTGCTCTACTGCCTGGGATACTGGGCAGCCGAGCACGGGTGCCAGAGATATGCCATTGTAATGGACTGTGAGTTGGGAAATCGAGGAGCGAAAGCAATGCGGATGGCACCGTTGCAAAGCTGACTTTCTGCAGAAGAGGCACAGCTCCACTTTTTGCCTTGGCTCACCGGCTGTGGCAGCAGAGGCCAAGCGTTCGTGCTCTACTCCCTGGGATGCTGGGCAGCCCAGCACGGGTGCCAAAGAGGTTCCATTGTAATGGACTTTGAGTTTTGAAATCGAGAAGCGACAGCAATGCGGATGGCACCGTTGCAAAGCTGACTTTCTGCAGAAGAGGCACAGCTCCAGTTTTTTGCCCTGGCTCTTTGGCTGTGGGAGCAGAGGCCAACCGTTCGTGCTCTACTGCCTGGGATACTGGGCAGCCGAGCACGGGTGCAAAAGAGGTTCCATTGTAATGGACTTTGAGTTGGGAAATCGAGGAGCGACAGCAATGGGGATAGCACAGTTGCAAAGCTGTCTTTCTGCAGAAGAGGCACAGCTCCAGTTTTTTGCCCTGGCTCTTCGGCTGTGGGAGCAGAGGCCAACCGTTCGTGCTCTACTCCCTGGGATGCTGGGCAGTCCAGCACGTGTGCCAAAGAGGTTCCATTGTAATGGACTTTGAGTTGGGAAATGGAGGAGCGACAGCAATGCGGATGGCACCGTCGCAAACCTGATTTCTGCAGAAGACACACAGCTCCAGTTTTTTGCCCTGGCTCTTCGGCTGTGGGAGCAGAGGCCAATCGTTCGTGCTCTACTCCCTGGGATGCTGGGCAGCCGAGCACGGGTGCCAAAGAGGTTCCATTGTAATGGACTTTGAGTTGGGAAATGGAGGAGCGACAGCAATGCGGATGGCACCGTTGCAAAGCTGACTTTCTGCAGAAGAGGCACAGCTCCAGTTTTTTGCCCTAGCTCTTCGGCTGTGGGAGCAGAGGCCAACCGTTCGTTCTCTACTCCCTGGGATGCTGGGCAGGCGAGCACGGGTGCCAAAGAGTTTCCATTGTAATGGACTTTGAGTTGGGAAATGGAGGAGCGACAGCAATGCGGATGGCACCGTTGCAAAGCTGACTTTCTGCAGAAGAGGCACAGCTCAAGTTTTTTGCCCTGGCTCTTCGGCTGTGGGAGCAGAGGCCAACCGTTCGTGCTCTACTGCCTGGGATACTGGGCAGCCGAGCACGGGTGCCAAAGAGGTTCCATTGTAATGGACTTTGAGTTGGGAAATCGAGGAGCGACAGCAATGGGGATAGCACCGTTGCAAAGCTGTCTTTCTGCAGAAGAGGCACAGCTCCAGTTTTTTGCCCTGGCTCTTTGGCTGTGGGAGCAGAGGCCAATCGTTCGTGCTCTACTCCCTGGGATGCTGGGCAGGCGAGCACGGGTGCCAAAGAGGTTCCATTGTAATGGACTTTGAGTTGGGAAATCGAGGAGCGACAGCAATGCGGATGGCACCGTTGCAAAGCTGACTTTCTGCAGAAGAGGCACAGCTCCAGTTTTTTGCCCTGGCTCTTCGGCTGTGGGAGCAGAGGCCAACCGTTCGTGCTCTACTGCCTGGGATACTGGGCAGCCGAGCACGGGTGCCAAAGAGGTTCCATTGTAATGGACTGTGAGTTGGGAAATGGAGGAGCGACAGCAATGCGGATGGCACCGTTGCAAAGCTGACTTTCTGCAGAAGAGGCACAGCTCCAGTTTTTTGCCCTGGCTCTTCGGCTGTGGGAGCAGAGGCCAACCGTTCGTGCTCTACTGCCTGGGATACTGGGCAGCCGAGCACGGGTGCCAAAGAGGTTCCATTGTAATGGACTTTGAGTTGGGAAATGGAGGAGCGACAGCAATGCGGATGGCACCGTTGCAAAGCTGACTTTCTGCAGAAGAGGCACAGCTCAAGTTTTTTGCCCTGGCTCTTCGGCTGTGGGAGCAGAGACCAACCGTTCGTGCTCTACTGCCTGGGATACTGGGCAGCCGAGCACGGGTGCCAAAGATATGCCATTGTAATGGACTGTGAGTTGGGAAATGGAGGAGCGACAGCAATGCGGATGGCACCGTTGCAAAGCTGACTTTCTGCAGAAGAGGCACAGCTCCAGTTTTTTGCCCTGGCTCTTCGGCTGTGGGAGCAGAGGCCAACCGTTCGTGCTCTACTGCCTGGGATACTGGGCAGTCCAGCACGGGTGCCAAAGAGGTTCCATTGTAATGGACTTTGAGTTGGGAAATCGAGGAGCGACAGCAATGGGGATAGCACCGTTGCAAAGCTGACTTTCTGCAGAAGAGGCACAGCTCAAGTTTTTTGCCCTGGCTCTTTGGCTGTGGGAGCAGAGGCCAATCGTTCGTGCTCTACTCCCTGGGATGCTGGGCAGGCGAGCACGGGTGCCAAAGAGGTTCCATTGTAATGGACTTTGAGTTGGGAAATCGAGGAGCGACAGCAATGCGGATGGCACCGTTGCAAACCTGACTTTCTGCAGAAGAGGCACAGCTCTAGTTTTTTGCCCTGGCTCTTCGGCTGTGGGAGCAGAGGCCAACCGTTCGTGCTCTACTGCCTGGGATACTGGGCAGCCGAGCACGGGTGCCAGAGATATGCCATTGTAATGGACTGTGAGTTGGGAAATCGAGGAGCGAAAGCAATGCGGATGGCACCGTTGCAAAGCTGACTTTCTGCAGAAGAGGCACAGCTCCACTTTTTGCCTTGGCTCACCGGCTGTGGCAGCAGAGGCCAAGCGTTCGTGCTCTACTCCCTGGGATGCTGGGCAGCCCAGCACGGGTGCCAAAGAGGTTCCATTGTAATGGACTTTGAGTTTTGAAATCGAGAAGCGACAGCAATGCGGATGGCACCGTTGCAAAGCTGACTTTCTGCAGAAGAGGCACAGCTCCAGTTTTTTGCCCTGGCTCTTTGGCTGTGGGAGCAGAGGCCAACCGTTCGTGCTCTACTGCCTGGGATACTGGGCAGCCGAGCACGGGTGCAAAAGAGGTTCCATTGTAATGGACTTTGAGTTGGGAAATCGAGGAGCGACAGCAATGGGGATAGCACAGTTGCAAAGCTGTCTTTCTGCAGAAGAGGCACAGCTCCAGTTTTTTGCCCTGGCTCTTCGGCTGTGGGAGCAGAGGCCAACCGTTCGTGCTCTACTCCCTGGGATGCTGGGCAGTCCAGCACGTGTGCCAAAGAGGTTCCATTGTAATGGACTTTGAGTTGGGAAATGGAGGAGCGACAGCAATGCGGATGGCACCGTCGCAAACCTGATTTCTGCAGAAGACACACAGCTCCAGTTTTTTGCCCTGGCTCTTCGGCTGTGGGAGCAGAGGCCAATCGTTCGTGCTCTACTCCCTGGGATGCTGGGCAGCCCAGCACGGGTGCCAAAGAGTTTCCATTGTAATGGACTTTGAGTTGGGAAATGGAGGAGCGACAGCAATGCGGATGGCACCGTTGCAAAGCTGACTTTCTGCAGAAGAGGCACAGCTCCAGTTTTTTGCCCTGGCTCTTCGGCTGTGGGAGCAGAGGCCAACCGTTCGTGCTCTACTGCCTGGGATACTGGGCAGCCGAGCACGGGTGCCAAAGAGGTTCCATTGTAATGGACTTTGAGTTGGGAAATCGAGGAGCGACAGCAATGGGGATAGCACCGTTGCAAAGCTGTCTTTCTGCAGAAGAGGCACAGCTCCAGTTTTTTGCCCTGGCTCTTTGGCTGTGGGAGCAGAGGCCAATCGTTCGTGCTCTACTCCCTGGGATGCTGGGCAGGCGAGCACGGGTGCCAAAGAGGTTCCATTGTAATGGACTTTGAGTTGGGAAATCGAGGAGCGACAGCAATGCGGATGGCACCGTTGCAAAGCTGACTTTCTGCAGAAGAGGCACAGCTCCAGTTTTTTGCCCTGGCTCTTCGGCTGTGGGAGCAGAGGCCAACCGTTCGTGCTCTACTGCCTGGGATACTGGGCAGCCGAGCACGGGTGCCAAAGAGGTTCCATTGTAATGGACTGTGAGTTGGGAAATGGAGGAGCGACAGCAATGCGGATGGCACCGTTGCAAAGCTGACTTTCTGCAGAAGAGGCACAGCTCCAGTTTTTTGCCCTGGCTCTTCGGCTGTGGGAGCAGAGGCCAACCGTTCGTGCTCTACTGCCTGGGATACTGGGCAGCCGAGCACGGGTGCCAAAGAGGTTCCATTGTAATGGACTTTGAGTTGGGAAATGGAGGAGCGACAGAAATGGGGATAGCACCGTTGCAAAGCTGACTTTCTGCAGAAGAGGCACAGCTCAAGTTTTTTGCCCTGGCTCTTTGGCTGTGGGAGCAGAGGCCAATCGTTCGTGCTCTACTCCCTGGGATGATGGGCAGTCGAGCACGGGTGCCAAAGAGGTTCCATTGTAATGGACTTTGAGTTGGGAAATGGAGGAGCGACAGCAATGCGGATGGCACCGTTGCAAAGCTGACTTTCTGCAGAAGAGGCACAGCTCCAGTTTTTTGCCCTGGCTCTTCGGCTGTGGCAGCAGAGGCCAACCGTTCGTGCTCTACTCCCTGGGATGCTGGGCAGCCCAGCACGGGTGCCAAAGAGGTTCCATTGTAATGGACTTTGAGTTTTGAAATCGAGAAGCGACAGCAATGCGGATGGCACCGTTGCAAAGCTGACTTTCTGCAGAAGAGGCACAGCTCAAGTTTTTTGCCCTGGCTCTTCGGCTGTGGGAGCAGAGGCCAACCGTTCGTGCTCTACTGCCTGGGATACTGGGCAGCCCAGCACGGGTGCCAAAGAGTTTCTATTGTAATGGACTTTGAGTTGGGAAGTCGAGGAGCGACAGCAATGCGGATGGCACCGTTGCAAAGCTGACTTTCTGCAGAAGAGGCACAGCTCAAGCTTTTTGCCCTGGCTCTTCGGCTGTGGGAGCAGAGGCCAACCGTTCGTGCTCTACTCCCTGGGATGCTGGGCAGCCCAGCACGGGTGCCAAAGAGGTTCCATTGTAATGGACTTTGAGTTGGGAAATCGAGGAGCGACAGCAATGCGGATGGCTCCGTTGCAAAGCTGACTTTCTGCAGAAGAGGCACAGCTCAAGTTTTTTGCCCTGGCTCTTCGGCTGTGGGAGCAGAGGCCAACCGTTCGTGCTCTACTCCCTGGGATGCTGGGCAGCCGAGCACGGGTGCAAAAGAGGTTCCATTGTAATGGACTTTGAGTTGGGAAATCGAGGAGCGACAGCAATGGGGATAGCACAGTTGCAAAGCTGTCTTTCTGCAGAAGAGGCACAGCTCCAGTTTTTTGCCCTGGCTCTTCGGCTGTGGGAGCAGAGGCCAACCGTTCGTGCTCTACTGCCTGGGATACTGGGCAGCCGAGCACGGGTGCCAAAGAGGTTCCATTGTAATGGACTTTGAGTTGGGAAATCGAGGAGCGACAGCAATGCGGATGGCACCGTTGCAAAGCTGACTTTCTGCAGAAGAGGCACAGCTCAAGCTTTTTGCCCTGGCTCTTCGACTGTGGGAGCAGAGGCCAACCGTTCGTGGTCTACTGCCTGGGATGCTGGGCAGCCCAGCACGGGTGCCAAAGAGGTTCCATTGTAATGGACTTTCAGTTGGGAAATGGAGGAGCGACAGCAATGCGGATGGCACTGTTGCAAAGCTGATTTCTGCAGAAGACACACAGCTCCAGTTTTTTGCCCTGGCTCTTCGGCTGTGGGAGCAGAGGCCAACCGTTCGTGCTCTACTCCCTGGGATGCTGGGCAGCCGAGCACGTGTGCCAAAGAGGTTGCATTGTAATGGACTTTGAGTTGGGAAATGGAGGAGCGACAGCAATGCGGATGGCACCGTTGCAAAGCTGACTTTCTGCAGAAGAGGCACAGCTCCAGTTTTTTGCCCTGGCTCTTCGGCTGTGGGAGCAGAGGCCAACCGTAGGTGCTCTACTCCCTGGGATGCTGGGCAGGCGAGCACGGGTGCCAAAGAGTTTCCATTGTAATGGACTTTGAGTTTTGAAATCGAGGAGCGACATCAATGCGGATGGCACCGTTGCAAAGCTGACTTTCTGCAGAAGAGGCACAGCTCCAGTTTTTTGCCCTGGCTCTTCGGCTGTGGGAGCAGAGGCCAACCGTTCGTGCTCTACTGCCTGGGATACTGGGCAGCCGAGCACGGGTGCCAAAGAGGTTCCATTGTAATGGACTTTGAGTTGGGAAATGGAGGAGCGACAGCAATGCGGATGGCACCGTTGCAAAGCTGACTTTCTGCAGAAGAGGCACAGCTCAAGTTTTTTGCCCTGGCTCTTCGGCTGTGGGAGCAGAGACCAACCGTTCGTGCTCTACTGCCTGGGATACTGGGCAGCCGAGCACGTGTGCCAAAGATATGCCATTGTAATGGACTGTGAGTTGGGAAATCGAGGAGCGACAGCAATGCGGATGGCACCGTTGCAAAGCTGACTTTCTGCAGAAGAGGCACAGCTCCAGTTTTTTGCCCTGGCTCTTCGGCTGTGGGAGCAGAGGCCAACCGTTCGTGCTCTACTGCCTGGGATACTGGGCAGTCCAGCACGGGTGCCAAAGAGGTTCCATTGTAATGGACTTTGAGTTGGGAAATCGAGGAGCGACAGCAATGGGGATAGCACCGTTGCAAAGCTGACTTTCTGCAGAAGAGGCACAGCTCAAGTTTTTTGCCCTGGCTCTTTGGCTGTGGGAGCAGAGGCCAATCGTTCGTGCTCTACTCCCTGGGATGCTGGGCAGGCGAGCACGGGTGCCAAAGAGGTTCCATTGTAATGGACTTTGAGTTGGGAAATCGAGGAGCGACAGCAATGCGGATGGCACCGTTGCAAACCTGACTTTCTGCAGAAGAGGCACAGCTCTAGTTTTTTGCCCTGGCTCTTCGGCTGTGGGAGCAGAGGCCAACCGTTCGTGCTCTACTGCCTGGGATACTGGGCAGCCGAGCACGGGTGCCAGAGATATGCCATTGTAATGGACTGTGAGTTGGGAAATCGAGGAGCGAAAGCAATGCGGATGGCACCGTTGCAAAGCTGACTTTCTGCAGAAGAGGCACAGCTCCACTTTTTGCCTTGGCTCACCGGCTGTGGCAGCAGAGGCCAAGCGTTCGTGCTCTACTCCCTGGGATGCTGGGCAGCCCAGCACGGGTGCCAAAGAGGTTCCATTGTAATGGACTTTGAGTTTTGAAATCGAGAAGCGACAGCAATGCGGATGGCACCGTTGCAAAGCTGACTTTCTGCAGAAGAGGCACAGCTCCAGTTTTTTGCCCTGGCTCTTCGGCTGTGGGAGCAGAGGCCAACCGTTCGTGCTCTACTGCCTGGGATACTGGGCAGCCGAGCACGGGTGCAAAAGAGGTTCCATTGTAATGGACTTTGAGTTGGGAAATCGAGGAGCGACAGCAATGGGGATAGCACAGTTGCAAAGCTGTCTTTCTGCAGAAGAGGCACAGCTCCAGTTTTTTGCCCTGGCTCTTCGGCTGTGGGAGCAGAGGCCAACCGTTCGTGCTCTACTCCCTGGGATGCTGGGCAGTCCAGCACGTGTGCCAAAGAGGTTCCATTGTAATGGACTTTGAGTTGGGAAATGGAGGAGCGACAGCAATGCGGATGGCACCGTCGCAAACCTGATTTCTGCAGAAGACACACAGCTCCAGTTTTTTGCCCTGGCTCTTCGGCTGTGGGAGCAGAGGCCAATCGTTCGTGCTCTACTCCCTGGGATGCTGGGCAGGCGAGCACGGGTGCCAAAGAGGTTCCATTGTAATGGACTTTGAGTTGGGAAATGGAGGAGCGACAGCAATGCGGATGGCACCGTTGCAAAGCTGACTTTCTGCAGAAGAGGCACAGCTCCAGTTTTTTGCCCTAGCTCTTCGGCTGTGGGAGCAGAGGCCAACCGTTCGTTCTCTACTCCCTGGGATGCTGGGCAGGCGAGCACGGGTGCCAAAGAGTTTCCATTTTAATGGACTTTGAGTTGGGAAATGGAGGAGCGACAGCAATGCGGATGGCACCGTTGCAAAGCTGACTTTCTGCAGAAGAGGCACAGCTCCAGTTTTTTGCCCTGGCTCTTCGGCTGTGGGAGCAGAGGCCAACCGTTCGTGCTCTACTGCCTGGGATACTGGGCAGCCGAGCACGGGTGCCAAAGAGGTTCCATTGTAATGGACTTTGAGTTGGGAAATCGAGGAGCGACAGCAATGGGGATAGCACCGTTGCAAAGCTGTCTTTCTGCAGAAGAGGCACAGCTCCAGTTTTTTGCCCTGGCTCTTTGGCTGTGGGAGCAGAGGCCAATCGTTCGTGCTCTACTCCCTGGGATGCTGGGCAGCCCAGCACGGGTGCCAAAGAGGTTCCATTGTAATGGACTTTGAGTTGGGAAATCGAGGAGCGACAGCAATGCGGATGGCACCGTTGCAAAGCTGACTTTCTGCAGAAGAGGCACAGCTCCAGTTTTTTGCCCTGGCTCTTCGGCTGTGGGAGCAGAGGCCAACCGTTCGTGCTCTACTGCCTGGGATACTGGGCAGCCGAGCACGGGTGCCAAAGAGGTTCCATTGTAATGGACTGTGAGTTGGGAAATGGAGGAGCGACAGCAATGCGGATGGCACCGTTGCAAAGCTGACTTTCTGCAGAAGAGGCACAGCTCCAGTTTTTTGCCCTGGCTCTTCGGCTGTGGGAGCAGAGGCCAACCGTTCGTGCTCTACTGCCTGGGATACTGGGCAGCCGAGCACGGGTGCCAAAGAGGTTCCATTGTAATGGACTTTGAGTTGGGAAATGGAGGAGCGACAGAAATGGGGATAGCACCGTTGCAAAGCTGACTTTCTGCAGAAGAGGCACAGCTCAAGTTTTTTGCCCTGGCTCTTTGGCTGTGGGAGCAGAGGCCAATCGTTCGTGCTCTACTCCCTGGGATGATGGGCAGTCGAGCACGGGTGCCAAAGAGGTTCCATTGTAATGGACTTTGAGTTGGGAAATGGAGGAGCGACAGCAATGCGGATGGCACCGTTGCAAAGCTGACTTTCTGCAGAAGAGGCACAGCTCCAGTTTTTTGCCCTGGCTCTTCGGCTGTGGCAGCAGAGGCCAACCGTTCGTGCTCTACTGCCTGGGATGCTGGGCAGCCCAGCACGGGTGCCAAAGAGGTTCCATTGTAATGGACTTTGAGTTTTGAAATCGAGAAGCGACAGCAATGCGGATGGCACCGTTGCAAAGCTGACTTTCTGCAGAAGAGGCACAGCTCAAGTTTTTTGCCCTGGCTCTTCGGCTGTGGGAGCAGAGGCCAACCGTTCGTGCTCTACTGCCTGGGATACTGGGCAGCCCAGCACGGGTGCCAAAGAGTTTCTATTGTAATGGACTTTGAGTTGGGAAGTCGAGGAGCGACAGCAATGCGGATGGCACCGTTGCAAAGCTGACTTTCTGCAGAAGAGGCACAGCTCAAGCTTTTTGCCCTGGCTCTTCGGCTGTGGGAGCAGAGGCCAACCGTTCGTGCTCTACTCCCTGGGATGCTGGGCAGCCCAGCACGGGTGCCAAAGAGGTTCCATTGTAATGGACTTTGAGTTGGGAAATGGAGGAGCGACAGCAATGCGGATGGCTCCGTTGCAAAGCTGACTTTCTGCAGAAGACGCACAGCTCAAGTTTTTTGCCCTGGCTCTTCGGCTGTGGGAGCAGAGGCCAACCGTTCGTGCTCTACTCCCTGGGATGCTGGGCAGCCGAGCACGGGTGCAAAAGAGGTTCCATTGTAATGGACTTTGAGTTGGGAAATCGAGGAGCGACAGCAATGGGGATAGCACAGTTGCAAAGCTGTCTTTCTGCAGAAGAGGCACAGCTCCAGTTTTTTGCCCTGGCTCTTCGGCTGTGGGAGCAGAGGCCAACCGTTCGTGCTCTACTCCCTGGGATGCTGGGCAGCCGAGCACGAGTGCCAAAGAGGTTCCATTGTAATGGACTTTGAGTTGGGAAATCGAGGAGCGACAGCAATGCGGATGGCACCGTTGCAAAGCTGACTTTCTGCAGAAGAGGCACAGCTCCAGTTTTTGCCCTGGCTCTTCGGCTGTGGGAGCAGAGGCCAACCGTTCGTGCTCTACTGCCTGGGATACTGGGCTGCCGAGTACGGGTGCCAAAGAGGTTCTATTGTAATGGACTTTGAGTTGGGAAATGGAGGAGCGACAGCAATGCGGATGGCACCGTTGCAAAGCTGACTTTCAGCAGAAGAGGCACAGCTCCAGTTTTTTGCCCTGGCTCTTTGGCTGTGGGAGCAGAGGCCAACCGTTCGTGCTCTACTCCCTGGGATGCTGGGCAGCCGAGCACGGGTGCCAAAGAGGTTCCATTGTAATGGACTTTGAGTTGGGAAATGGAGGAGCGACAGCAATGCGGATGGCACCGTTGCAAAGCTGACTTTCTGCAGAAGAGGCACAGCTCCAGTTTTTTGCCCTGGCTCTTCGGCTGTGGGAGCAGAGGCCAACCGTTCGTGCTCTACTGCCTGGGATACTGGGCAGCCGAGCACGGGTGCCAAAGATATGCCATTGTAATGGACTGTGAGTTGGGAAATGGAGGAGCGACAGCAATGCGGATGGCACCGTTGCAAAGCTGACTTTCTGCAGAAGAGGCACAGCTCCAGTTTTTTGCCCTGGCTCTTCGGCTGTGGGAGCAGAGGCCAACCGTTCGTTCTCTACTCCCTGGGATGCTGGGCAGGCGAGCACGGGTGCCAAAGAGTTTCCATTGTAATGGACTGTGAGTTGGGAAATGGAGAAGCGACAGCAATGCGGATGGCACCGTTGCAAACCTGACTTTCTGCAGAAGAGGCACAGCTCCAGTTTTTTGCCCTGGCTCTTCGGCTGTGGGAGCAGAGGCCAACCGTTCGTGCTCTACTGCCTGGGATACTGGGCAGCCGAGCACGGGTGCCAAAGAGGTTCCATTGTAATGGACTTTGAGTTTTGAAATCGAGGAGCGACAGCAATGCGGATGGCACCGTTGCAAAGCTGACTTTCTGCAGAAGAGGCACAGCTCAAGCTTTTTGCCCTGGCTCTTCGGCTGTGGGAGCAGAGGCCAACCGTTCTTGCTCTACTGGCTGGGATGCTGGGCAGCCGAGCACGGGTGCCAAAGAGGTTCCATTGTAATGGACTTTGAGTTGGGAAATCGAGGAGCGACAGCAATGCGGATGGCACCGTTGCAAAGCTGACTTTCTGCAGAAGAGGCACAGCTCCAGTTTTTTGCCCTGGCTCTTCGGCTGTGGGAGCAGAGGCCAACCGTTCGTGCTCTACTCCCTGGGATACTGGGCAGCCGAGCACGAGTGCCAAAGAGGTTCCATTGTAATGGACTTTGAGTTGGGAAATGGAGGAGCGACAGCAATGCGGATGGCACCGTTGCAAAGCTGACTTTCTGCAGAAGAGGCACAGCTCCAGTTTTTTGCCCTGGCTCTTCGGCTGTGGGAGCAGAGGCCAACCGTTCGTGCTCTACTGCCTGGGATACTGGGCAGCCGAGCACGGGTGCCAAAGAGGTTCCATTGTAATGGACTTTGAGTTGGGAAATCGAGGAGCGACAGCAATGGGGATAGCACCGTTGCAAAGCTGTCTTTCTGCAGAAGAGGCACAGCTCCAGTTTTTTGCCCTGGCTCTTCGGCTGTGGGAGCAGAGGCCAATCGTTCGTGCTCTACTCCCTGGGATGCTGGGCAGCCCAGCACGGGTGCCAAAGAGGTTCCATTGTAATGGACTTTGAGTTGGGAAATCGAGGAGCGACAGCAATGCGGATGGCACCGTTACAAAGCTGACTTTCTGCAGAAGAGGCACAGCTCCAGTTTTTTGCCCTGGCTCTTCGGCTGTGGGAGCAGAGGCCAACCGTTCGTGCTCTACTCCCTGGGATACTGGGCAGCCGAGCACGGGTGCCAAAGAGGTTCCATTGTAATGGACTGTGAGTTGGGAAATGGAGGAGCGACAGCAATGCGGATGGCACCGTTGCAAAGCTGACTTTCTGCAGAAGAGGCACAGCTCAAGTTTTTTGCCCTGGCTCTTCGGCTGTGGGAGCAGAGGCCAACCGTTCGTGCTCTACTGCCTGGGATACTGGGCAGGCGAGCACGGGTGCCAAAGAGGTTCCATTGTAATGGACTTTGAGTTGGGAAATGGAGGAGCGACAGCAATGCGGATGGCACCGTTGCAAAGCTGACTTTCTGCAGAAGAGGCACAGCTCCAGTTTTTTGCCCTGGCTCTTCGGCTGTGGGAGCAGAGGCCAACCGTTCGTGCTCTACTCCCTGGGATGCTGGGCAGCCCAGCACGGGTGCCAAAGAGGTTCCATTGTAATGGACTTTGAGTTTTGAAATCGAGAAGCGACAGCAATGCGGATGGCACCGTTGCAAAGCTGACTTTCTGCAGAAGAGGCACAGCTCAAGTTTTTTGCCCTGGCTCTTCGGCTGTGGGAGCAGAGGCCAACCGTTCGTGCTCTACTGCCTGGGATACTGGGCAGCCGAGCACGGGTGCCAAAGAGTTTCTATTGTAATGGACTTTGAGTTGGGAAGTCGAGGAGCGACAGCAATGCGGATGGCACCGTTGCAAAGCTGACTTTCTGCAGAAGAGGCACAGCTCAAGCTTTTTGCCCTGCCTCTTCGGCTGTGGCAGCAGAGGCCAACCGTTCGTGCTCTACTCCCTGGGATGCTGGGCAGCCCAGCACGTGTGCCAAAGAGGTTCCATTGTAATGGACTTTGAGTTGGGAAATCGAGGAGCGACAGCAATGCGGATGGCTCCGTTGCAAAGCTGACTTTCTGCAGAAGAGGCACAGCTCAAGTTTTTTGCCCTGGCTCTTCGGCTGCGGGAGCAGAGGCCAACCGTTCGTGCTCTACTCCCTGGGATGCTGGGCAGCCGAGCACGGGTGCAAAAGAGGTTCCATTGTAATGGACTTTGAGTTGGGAAATGGAGGAGCGACAGCAATGGGGATAGCACAGTTGCAAAGCTGTCTTTCTGCAGAAGAGGCACAGCTCCAGTTTTTTGCCCTGGCTCTTCGGCTGTGGGAGCAGAGGCCAATCGTTCGTGCTCTACTGCCTGGGATGCTGGGCAGCCGAGCACGGGTGCCAAAGATTTTCCATTGTAATGGACTTTGAGTTGGGAAATGGAGGAGCGACAGCAATGCGGATGGCACCGTTGCAAAGCTGACTTTCTGCAGAAGAGGCACAGCTCCAGTTTTTTGACCTGGCTCTTCGGCTGTGGGAGCAGAGGCCAACCATTCGTGCTCTACTGCCTTGGATACTGGGCAGCCGAGCACGGGTGCCAAAGAGGTTCCATTGTAATGGACTTTGAGATGGGAAATCGAGGAGCGACAGCAATGCGGATGGCACCGTTGCAAAGCTGACTTTCTGCAGAAGAGGCACAGCTCAAGCTTTTTGCCCTGGCTCTTCGGCTGTGGGAGCAGAGGCCAACCGTTCGTGCTCTACTCCCTGGGATGCTGGGCAGCCCAGCACGGGTGCCAAAGAGGTTCCATTGTAATGGACTTTGAGTTGGGAAATGGAGGAGCGACAGCAATGCGGATGGCACCGTTGCAAAGCTGACTTTCTGCAGAAGAGGCACAGCTCCAGTTTTTTGCCTTGGCTCTTCGGCTGTGGGAGCAGAGGCCAACCGTTCGTGCTCTACTCCCTGGGATGCTGGGCAGCCCAGCACGGGTGCCAAAGAGGTTCCATTGTAATGGACTTTGAGTTTTGAAATCGAGAAGCGACAGCAATGCGGATGGCACCATTGCAAAGCTGACTTTCTGCAGAAGAGGCACAGCTCAAGTTTTTTGCCCTGGCTCTTCGGCTGTGGGAGCAGAGGCCAACCGTTCGTGCTCTACTGGCTGGGATGCTGGGCAGCCGAGCACGGGTGCCAAAGATATTCCATTGTAATGGACTTTGAGTTGGGAAATCGAGGAGCGACAGCAATGCGGATGGCACCGTTGCAAACCTGACTTTCTGCAGAAGAGGCACAGCTCCAGTTTTTTGCCCTGGCTCTTCGGCTGTGGGAGCAGAGGCCAACCGTTCGTGCTCTACTCGCTGGGATGCTGGGCAGCCCAGCACGGGTGCCAAAGAGGTTCCATTGTAATGGACTTTGAGTTGGGATATCGAGGAATCTCAGCAATGCGGATGGCACCGTTGCAAAGCTGACTTTCTGCAGAAGAGGCACAGCTCCAGTTTTTTGCCCTGGCTCTTCGGCTGTGGGAGCAGAGGCCAACCGTTCGTGCTCTACTGCCTGGGATGCTGGGCAGCAGAGCACGGGTGCCAAAGAGGTTCCATTGTAATGGACTTTGAGTTGGGAAATCGAGGAACCTCAGCAATGCGGATGGCACCGTTGCAAAGCTGACTTTCTGCAGAAGAGGCACAGCTCCAGTTTTTTGCCCTGGCTCTTCGGCTGTGGGAGCAGAGGCCAACCGTTCCTGCTCTACTCCCTGGGATGCTGGGCAGCCGAGCACGGGTGCCAAAGAGGTTCCATTGTAATGGACTTTGAGTTGGGAAATCGAGGAGCGACAGCAATGCGGATGGCACCGTTGCAAAGCTGACTTTCTGCAGAAGAGGCACAGCTCAAGCTTTTTGCCCTGGCTCTTTGGCTGTGGGAGTAGAGGCCAACCGTTCGTGCTCTACTCGGTGGGATGCTGGGCAGAAGAGCACATGTGCCAAAGAGGTTCCATTGTAATGGACTTTGAGTTGGGAAATCGAGGAGCGACAGCAATGCGGATGGCACCGTTGCAAAGCTGTCTTTCTGCAGAAGAGGCACAGCTCCAGTTTTTTGCCCTGGCTCTTCGGCTGTGGGAGCAGAGACCAACCGTTCGTGCTCTACTGCCTGGGATGCTGGGCAGCCGAGCACGAGTGCCAAAGAGGTTCCATTGTAATGGACTTTGAGTTGGGAAATCGAGGAGCGACAGCAATGCGGATGGCACCGTTGCAAAGCTGACTTTCTGCAGAAGAGGCACAGCTCAAGTTTTTTGCCCTGGCTCTTCGGCTGTGGGAGCAGAGGCCAACCGTTCGTGCTCTACTGCCTGGGATACTGGGCAGCCGAGCACGGGTGCCAAAGATATGCCATTGTAATGGACTGTGAGTTGGGAAATGGAGGAGCGACAGCAATGCGGATGGCACCGTTGCAAACCTGACTTTCTGCAGAAGAGGCACAGCTCCAGTTTTTTGCCCTGGCTCTTCGGCTGTGGGAGCAGAGGCCAACCGTTCGTGCTCTACTGCCTGGGATACTGGGCAGCCCAGCACGGGTGCCAAAGAGGTTCCATTGTAATGGACTTTGAGTTTTGAAATCGAGGAGCGACAGCAATGTGGATAGCACCGTTACAAAGCTGACTTTCTGCAGAAGAGGCACAGCTCAAGCTTTTTGCCCTGGCTCTTTGGCTGTGGGAGCAGAGGCCAATCGTTCGTGCTCTACTCCCTGGGATGCTGGGCAGGCGAGCACGGGTGCCAAAGAGGTTCCATTGTAATGGACTTTGAGTTGGGAAATCGAGGAGCGACAGCAATGCGGATGGCACCGTTGCAAAGCTGACTTTCTGCAGAAGAGGCACAGCTCCAGTTTTTTGCCCTGGCTCTTCGGCTGTGGGAGCAGAGGCCAACCGTTCGTGCTCTACTGCCTGGGATACTGGGCAGCCGAGCACGGGTGCAAAAGAGGTTCCATTGTAATGGGCTTTGAGTTGGGAAATCGAGGAGCGAAAGCAATGCGGATGGCACCGTTGCAAAGCTGACTTTCTGCAGAAGAGGCACAGCTCCAGTTTTTTGCCTTGGCTCACCGGCTGTGGGAGCAGAGGCCAACCGTTCGTGCTCTACTCCCTGGGATGCTGGGCAGCCGAGCACGAGTGCCAAAGAGGTTCCATTGTAATGGACTTTGAGTTGGGAAATCGAGGAGCGACAGCAATGCGGATGGCACCGTTGCAAAGCTGACTTTCTGCAGAAGAGGCACAGCTCCAGTTTTTTGCCCTGGCTCTTCGGCTGTGGGAGCAGAGGCCAACCGTTCGTGCTCTACTGCCTGGGATACTGGGCAGCCGAGCACGGGTGCAAAAGAGGTTCTATTGTAATGGACTTTGAGTTGGGAAATCGAGGAGCGACAGCAATGCGGATGGCACCGTTGCAAAGCTGACTTTCAGCAGAAGAGGCACAGCTCCAGTTTTTTGCCCTGGCTCACCGGCTGTGGGAGCAGAGGCCAACCGTTCGTGCTCTACTGCCTGGGATGCTGGGCAGCCCAGCACGGGTGCCAAAGAGGTTCCATTGTAATGGACTTTGAGTTGGGAAATCGAGGAGCGACAGCAATGCGGATGGCACCGTTGCAAAGCTGACTTTCTGCAGAAGAGGCACAGCTCCAGTTTTTTGCCCTGGCTCTTCGGCTGTGGGAGCAGAGGCCAACCGTTCGTGCTCTACTCCCTGGGATACTGGGCAGCCCAGCACGGGTGCCAAAGAGGTTCCATTGTAATGGACTTTGAGTTGGGAAATCGAGGAGCGACAGCAATGGGGATAGCACCGTTACAAAGCTGACTTTCTGCAGAAGAGGCACAGCTCAAGCTTTTTGCCCTGGCTCTTTGGCTGTGGGAGCAGAGGCCAATCGTTCGTGCTCTACTCCCTGGGATGCTGGGCAGGCGAGCACGGGTGCCAAAGAGGTTCCATTGTAATGGACTTTGAGTTGGGAAATGGAGGAGCGACAGCAATGCGGATGGCACCGTTGCAAAGCTGACTTTCTGCAGAAGAGGCACAGCTCCAGTTTTTTGCCCTGGCTCTTCGGCTGTGGGAGCAGAGGCCAACCGTTCGTGCTCTACTGCCTGGGATACTGGGCAGCCGAGCACGGGTGCCAAAGAGGTTCCATTGTAATGGACTTTGAGTTGGGAAATGGAGGAGCGACAGCAATGCGGATGGCACCGTTGCAAAGCTGACTTTCTGCAGAAGAGGCACAGCTCCAGTTTTTTGCCTTGGCTCACCGGCTGTGGGAGCAGAGGCCAACCGTTCGTGCTCTACTCCCTGGGATGCTGGGCAGCCCAGCACGGGTGCCAAAGAGGTTCCATTGTAATGGACTTTGAGTTGGGAAATCGAGGAGCGACAGCAATGCGGATGGCACCGTTGCAAAGCTGACTTTCTGCAGAAGAGGCACAGCTCCAGTTTTTTGCCCTGGCTCTTCGGCTGTGGGAGCAGAGGCCAACCGTTCGTGCTCTACTGCCTGGGATGCTGGGCAGCCGAGCACGGGTGCAAAAGAGGTTCCATTGTAATGGGCTTTGAGTTGGGAAATCGAGGAGCGAAAGCAATGCGGATGGCACCGTTGCAAAGCTGACTTTCTGCAGAAGAGGCACAGCTCCAGTTTTATGCCTTGGCTCACCGGCTGTGGCAGCAGAGGCCAACCGTTCGTGCTCTACTCCCTGGGATGCTGGGCAGGCGAGCACGGGTGCCAAAGACGTTCCATTGTAATGGACTTTGAGTTTTGAAATCGAGAAGCGACAGCAATGCGGATGGCACCGATGCAAAGCTGACTTTCTGCAGAAGAGGCACAGCTCCAGTTTTTTGCCCTGGCTCTTCGGCTGTGGGAGCAGAGGCCAACCGTTCGTGCTCTACTGCCTGGGATACTGGGCAGCCGAGCACGGGTGCAAAAGAGGTTCCATTGTAATGGGCTTTGAGTTGGGAAATCGAGGAGCGAAAGCAATGCGGATGGCACCGTTGCAAAGCTGACTTTCTGCAGAAGAGGCACAGCTCCAGTTTTTTGCCTTGGCTCACCGGCTGTGGCAGCAGAGGCCAACCGTTCGTGCTCTACTCCCTGGGATGCTGGGCAGCCCAGCACGGGTGTCAAAGAGGTTCCATTGTAATGGACTTTGAGTTTTGAAATTGAGAAGCGACAGCAATGCGGATGGCACCGTTGCAAAGCTGACTTTCTGCAGAAGAGGCACAGCTCCAGTTTTTTGCCCTGGCTCTTCGGCTGTGGGAGCAGAGGCCAACCGTTCGTGCTCTACTCCCTGGGATACTGGGCAGCCCAGCACGGGTGCCAAAGAGGTTCCATTGTAATGGACTTTGAGTTGGGAAATCGAGGAGCGACAGCAATGGGGATAGCACCGTTACAAAGCTGACTTTCTGCAGAAGAGGCACAGCTCAAGCTTTTTGCCCTGGCTCTTTGGCTGTGGGAGCAGAGGCCAATCGTTCGTGCTCTACTCCCTGGGATGCTGGGCAGCCGAGCACGGGTGCCAAAGAGGTTCCATTGTAATGGACTTTGAGTTGGGAAATCGAGGAGCGACAGCAATGCGGATGGCACCGTTGCAAACCTGACTTTCTGCAGAAGAGGCACAGCTCCAGTTTTTTGCCTTGGCTCACCGGCTGTGGGAGCAGAGGCCAACCGTTCGTGCTCTACTCCCTGGGATGCTGGGCAGCCCAGCACGGGTGCCAAAGAGGTTCCATTGTAATGGACTTTGAGTTGGGAAATCGAGGAGCGACAGCAATGCGGATGGCACCGTTGCAAAGCTGACTTTCTGCAGAAGAGGCACAGCTCCAGTTTTTTGCCCTGGCTCTTCGGCTGTGGGAGCAGAGGCCAACCGTTCGTGCTCTACTCCCTGGGATACTGGGCAGCCCAGCACGGGTGCCAAAGAGGTTCCATTGTAATGGACTTTGAGTTGGGAAATCGAGGAGCGACAGCAATGGGGATAGCACCGTTACAAAGCTGACTTTCTGCAGAAGAGGCACAGCTCAAGCTTTTTGCCCTGGCTCTTTGGCTGTGGGAGCAGAGGCCAATCGTTCGTGCTCTACTCCCTGGGATGCTGGGCAGGCGAGCACGGGTGCCAAAGAGGTTCCATTGTAATGGACTTTGAGTTGGGAAATGGAGGAGCGACAGCAATGCGGATGGCACCGTTGCAAAGCTGACTTTCTGCAGAAGAGGCACAGCTCAAGTTTTTTGCCCTGGCTCTTCGGCTGTGGGAGCAGAGGCCAACCGTTCGTGCTCTACTGCCTGGGATACTGGGCAGCCGAGCACGGGTGCCAAAGAGGTTCCATTGTAATGGACTTTGAGTTGGGAAATGGAGGAGCGACAGCAATGCGGATGGCACCGTTGCAAAGCTGACTTTCTGCAGAAGAGGCACAGCTCCAGTTTTTTGCCTTGGCTCACCGGCTGTGGGAGCAGAGGCCAACCGTTCGTGCTCTACTCCCTGGGATGCTGGGCAGCCCAGCACGGGTGCAAAAGAGGTTCCATTGTAATGGACTTTGAGTTGGGAAATCGAGGAGCGACAGCAATGCGGATGGCACCGTTGCAAAGCTGACTTTCTGCAGAAGAGGCACAGCTCCAGTTTTTTGACCTGGCTCTTCGGCTGTGGGAGCAGAGGCCAACCGTTCGTGCTCTACTGCCTGGGATACTGGGCAGCCAAGCACGGGTGCAAAAGAGGTTCCATTGTAATGGACTTTGAGTTGGGAAATGGAGGAGCGACAGCAATGCGGATGGCACCGTTGCAAAGCTGACTTTCTGCAGAAGAGGCACAGCTCCAGTTTTTTGCCTTGGCTCACCGGCTGTGGGAGCAGAGGCCAACCGTTCGTGCTCTACTCCATGGGATGCTGGGCAGCCCAGCACGGGTGCCAAAGAGGTTCCATTGTAATGGACTTTGAGTTTTGAAATCGAGAAGCGACAGCAATGCGGATGGCACCGTTGCAAAGCTGACTTTCTGCAGAAGAGGCACAGCTCCAGTTTTTTGACCTGGCTCTTCGGCTGTGGGAGCAGAGGCCAACCGTTCGTGCTCTACTGCCTGGGATACTGGGCAGCCGAGCACGGGTGCAAAAGAGGTTCCATTGTAATGGGCTTTGAGTTGGGAAATCGAGGAGCGAAAGCAATGCGGATGGCACCGTTGCAAAGCTGACTTTCTGCAGAAGAGGCACAGCTCCAGTTTTTTGCCCTGGCTCTTTGGCTGTGGCAGCAGAGGCCAGTCGTTCGTGCTCTACTCCCTGGGATGCTGGGCAGGCGAGCACGGGTGCCAAAGAGGTTCCATTGTAATGGACTTTGAGTTGGGAAATGGAGGAGCGACAGCAATGCGGATGGCACCGTTGCAAAGCTGACTTTCTGCAGAAGAGGCACAGCTCCAGTTTTTTGCCCTGGCTCTTCGGCTGTGGGAGCAGAGGCCAACCGTTCGTGCTCTACTGCCTGGGATACTGGGCAGCCGAGCACGGGTGCAAAAGAGGTTCCATTGTAATGGACTTTGAGTTGGGAAATCGAGGAGCGACAGCAATGGGGATAGCACAGATGCAAAGCTGTCTTTCTGCAGAAGAGGCACAGCTCCAGTTTTTTGCCCTGGCTCTTCGGCTGTGGGAGCAGAGGCCAATCGTTCGTGCTCTACTCCCTGGGATGCTGGGCAGCCGAGCACGGGTGCCAAAGATTTTCCATTGTAATGGACTTTGAGTTGGGAAATGGAGGAGCGACAGCAATGCGGATGGCACCGTTGCAAAGCTGACTTTCTGCAGAAGAGGCACAGCTCCAGTTTTTTGCCCTGGCTCTTCGGCTGTGGGAGCAGAGGCCAACCATTCGTGCTCTACTGCCTGGGATACTGGGCAGCCGAGCACGGGTGCCAAAGAGGTTCCATTGTAATGGACTTTGAGTTGGGAAATGGAGGAGCGACAGCAATGCGGATGGCACCGTTGCAAAGCTGACTTTCTGCAGAAGAGGCACAGCTCAAGCTTTTTGCCCTGGCTCTTCGGCTGTGGGAGCAGAGGCCAACCGTTCGTGCTCTACTCCCTGGGATGCTGGGCAGCCCAGCACGGGTGCCAAAGAGGTTCCATTTTAATGGACTTTGAGTTTTGAAATCGAGGAGCGACAGCAATGCGGATGGCACCGTTGCAAAGCTGACTTTCTGCAGAAGAGGCACTGCTCCAGTTTTTTGCCCTGGCTCTTTGGCTGTGGGAGCAGAGGCCAACCGTTCGTGCTCTACTCCCTGGGATGCTGGGCAGCCCAGCACGGGTGCCAAAGAGGTTCCATTGTAATGGACTTTGAGTTGGGAAATCGAGGAGCGGCAGCAATGCGGATGGCACCATTGCAAAGCTGATTTTCTGCAGAAGAGGCACAGCTCCAGTTTTTTGCCCTGGCTCTTCGGCTGTGGGAGCAGAGGCCAACCGTTCGTGCTCTACTGCCTGGGATACTGGGCAGCCGAGCACGGGTGCCAAAGAGGTTCCATTGTAATGGACTTTGAGTTGGGAAATGGAGGAGCGACAGCAATGCGGATGGCACCGTTGCAAAGCTGACTTTCTGCAGAAGAGGCACAGCTCCAGTTTTTTGCCCTGGCTCTTCGGCTGTGGGAGCAGAGGCCAACCATTCGTGCTCTACTGCCTGGGATACTGGGCAGCCGAGCACGGGTGCCAAAGAGGTTCCATTGTAATGGACTTTGAGTTGGGAAATCGAGGAGCGACAGCAATGCGGATGGCACCGTTGCAAAGCTGACTTTCTGCAGAAGAGGCACAGCTCAAGCTTTTTGCCCTGGCTCTTCGGCTGTGGGAGCAGAGGCCAACCGTTCGTGCTCTACTCCCTGGGATGCTGGGCAGCCCAGCACGGGTGCCAAAGAGGTTCCATTGTAATGGACTTTGAGTTTTGAAATCGAGGAGCGACAGCAATGCGGATGGCACCGTTGCAAAGCTGACTTTCTGCAGAAGAGGCACAGCTCCAGTTTTTTGCCCTGGCTCTTTGGCTGTGGGAGCAGAGGCCAACCGTTCGTGCTCTACTCCCTGGGATGCTGGGCAGCCCAGCACGGGTGCCAAAGAGGTTCCATTGTAATGGACTTTGAGTTGGGAAATGGAGGAGCGACAGCAATGCGGATGGCACCGTTGCAAAGCTGACTTTCTGCAGAAGAGGCACAGCTCCAGTTTTTTGCCCTGGCTCTTCGGCTGTGGGAGCAGAGGCCAACCGTTCGTGCTCTACTGCCTGGGATACTGGGCAGCCGAGCACGGGTGCCAAAGAGGTTCCATTGTAATGGACTTTGAGTTGGGAAATGGAGGAGCGACAGCAATGCGGATGGCACCGTTGCAAAGCTGGCTTTCTGCAGAAGAGGCACAGCTCCAGTTTTTTGCCTTGGCTCACCGGCTGTGGCAGCAGAGGCCAACCGTTCGTGCTCTACTCCCTGGGATGCTGGGCAGGCGAGCACGGGTGCCAAAGACGTTCCATTGTAATGGACTTTGAGTTTTGAAATCGAGAAGCGACAGCAATGCGGATGGCACCATTGCAAAGCTGACTTTCTGCAGAAGAGGCACAGCTCCAGTTTTTTGCCCTGGCTCTTCGGCTGTGGGAGCAGAGGCCAACCGTTCGTGCTCTACTCCCTGGGATACTGGGCAGCCCAGCACGGGTGCCAAAGAGGTTCCATTGTAATGGACTTTGAGTTGGGAAATCGAGGAGCGACAGCAATGGGGATAGCACCGTTACAAAGCTGACTTTCTGCAGAAGAGGCACAGCTCAAGCTTTTTGCCCTGGCTCTTTGGCTGTGGGAGCAGAGGCCAATCGTTCGTGCTCTACTCCCTGGGATGCTGGGCAGGCGAGCACGGGTGCCAAAGAGGTTCCATTGTAATGGACTTTGAGTTGGGAAATCGAGGAGCGACAGCAATGCGGATGGCACCGTTGCAAAGCTGACTTTCTGCAGAAGAGGCACAGCTCCAGTTTTTTGCCCTGGCTCTTCGGCTGTGGCAGCAGAGGCCAACCGTTCGTGCTCTACTGCCTGGGATACTGGGCAGCCCAGCACGGGTGCAAAAGAGGTTCCATTGTAATGGACTTTGAGTTGGGAAATGGAGGAGCGACAGCAATGCAGATGGCACCGTTGCAAAGCTGACTTTCTGCAGAAGAGGCACAGCTCCAGTTTTTTGCCTTGGCTCACCGGCTGTGGGAGCAGAGGCCAACCGTTCGTGCTCTACTCCCTGGGATGCTGGGCAGGCGAGCACGGGTGCCAAAGAGGTTCCATTGTAATGGACTTTGAGTTTTGAAATCGAGAAGCGACAGCAATGCGGATGGCACCGTTGCAAAGCTGACTTTCTGCAGAAGAGGCACAGCTCCAGTTTTTTGCCCTGGCTCTTCGGCTGTGGGAGCAGAGGCCAACCGTTCGTGCTCTACTCCCTGGGATGCTGGGCAGCCCAGCACGTGTGCCAAAGAGGTTCCATTGTAATGGACTTTGAGTTGGGAAATCGAGGAGCGACAGCAATGCGGATGGCACCGTTGCAAAGCTGACTTTCTGCAGAAGAGGCACAGCTCCAGTTTTTTGCCCTGGCTCTTCGGCTGCGGGAGCAGAGGCCAACCGTTCGTGCTCTACTCCCTGGGATGCTGGGCAGCCGAGCACGGGTGCAAAAGAGGTTCCATTGTAATGGACTTTGAGTTGGGAAATCGAGGAGCGACAGCAATGGGGATAGCACAGTTGCAAAGCTGTCTTTCTGCAGAAGAGGCACAGCTCAAGTTTTTTGCCCTGGCTCTTTGGCTGTGGGAGCAGAGGCCAATCGTTCGTGCTCTACTCCCTGGGATACTGGGCAGCCCAGCACGGGTGCCAAAGAGGTTCCATTGTAATGGACTTTGAGTTGGGAAATGGAGGAGCGACAGCAATGCGGATGGCACCGTTGCAAAGCTGACTTTCTGCAGAAGAGGCACAGCTCCAGTTTTTTGCCCTGGCTCTTCGGCTGTGGGAGCAGAGGCCAACCATTCGTGCTCTACTGCCTGGGATACTGGGCAGCCGAGCACGGGTGCCAAAGAGGTTCCATTGTAATGGACTTTGAGTTGGGAAATCGAGGAGCGACAGCAATGCGGATGGCACCGTTGCAAAGCTGACTTTCTGCAGAAGAGGCACAGCTCAAGCTTTTTGCCCTGGCTCTTCGGCTGTGGGAGCAGAGGCCAACCGTTCGTGCTCTACTCCCTGGGATGCTGGGCAGCCCAGCACGGGTGCCAAAGAGGTTCCATTGTAATGGACTTTGAGTTTTGAAATCGAGGAGCGACAGCAATGCGGATGGCACCGTTGCAAAGCTGACTTTCTGCAGAAGAGGCACTGCTGCAGTTTTTTGCCCTGGCTCTTTGGCTGTGGGAGCAGAGGCCAACCGTTCGTGCTCTACTCCCTGGGATGCTGGGCAGCCCAGCACGGGTGCCAAAGAGGTTCCATTGTAATGGACTTTGAGTTGGGAAATCGAGGAGCGACAGCAATGCGGATGGCACCATTGCAAAGCTGATTTTCTGCAGAAGAGGCACAGCTCCAGTTTTTTGCCCTGGCTCTTCGGCTGTGGGAGCAGAGGCCAACCATTCGTGCTCTACTGGCTGGGATGCTGGGCAGCCCAGCACGGGTGCCAAAGATATTCCATTGTAATGGACTTTGAGTTGGGAAATCGAGGAGCGACAGCAATGCGGATGGCACCGTTGCAAAGCAGTCTTTCTGCAGAAGAGGCACAGCTCCAGTTTTTTGCCCTGGCTCTTCGGCTGTGGGAGCAGAGGCCAACCGTTCGTGCTCTACTGCCTGGGATGCTGGGCAGCCGAGCACGGGTGCCAAAGAGGTTCCATTGTAATGGACTTTGAGTTGGGAAATGGAGGAGCGACAGCAATGCGGATGGCACCGATGCAAAGCTGACTTTCTGCAGAAGAGGCACAGCTCCAGTTTTTTGCCCTGGCTCTTCGGCTGTGGGAGCAGAGGCCAACCGTTCGTGCTCTACTCCCTGGGATACTGGGCAGCCCAGCACGGGTGCCAAAGAGGTTCCATTGTAATGGACTTTGAGTTGGGAAATGGAGGAGCGACAGCAATGCGGATGGCACCGTTGCAAAGCTGACTTTCTGCAGAAGAGGCACAGCTCCAGCTTTTTGCCCTGGCTCTTCGGCTGTGGGAGCAGAGGCCAACCGTTCGTGCTCTACTGCCTGGGATACTGGGCAGCCGAGCACGTGTGCCAAAGAGGTTCCATTGTAATGGACTTTGAGTTGGGAAACGGAGGAGCGACAGCAAGGCGGATGGCACAGTTGCAAAGCTGACTTTCTGCAGAAGAGGCACAGCTCCAGTTTTTTGCCCTGGCTCTTCGGCTGTGGGAGCAGAGGCCAATCGTTCGTGCTCTACTCCCTGGGATGCTGGGCAGCCCAGCACGGGTGCCAAAGAGGTTCCATTGTAATGGACTTTGAGTTGGGAAATGGAGGAGCGACAGCAATGCGGATGGCACCGTTGCAAAGCTGACTTTCTGCAGAAGAGGCACAGCTCCAGTTTTTTGCCCTGGCTCTTCGGCTGTGGGAGCAGAGGCCAACCGTTCGTGCTCTACTCCCTGGGATACTGGGCAGCCCAGCACGGGTGCCAAAGAGGTTCCATTGTAATGGACTTTGAGTTGGGAAATCGAGGAGCGACAGCAATGGGGATAGCACCGTTACAAAGCTGACTTTCTGCAGAAGAGGCACAGCTCAAGCTTTTTGCCCTGGCTCTTTGGCTGTGGGAGCAGAGGCCAATCGTTCGTGCTCTACTCCCTGGGATGCTGGGCAGGCGAGCACGGGTGCCAAAGAGGTTCCATTGTAATGGACTTTGAGTTGGGAAATCGAGGAGCGACAGCAATGCGGATGGCACCGTTGCAAAGTTGTCTTTCTGCAGAAGAGGCACAGCTCCAGTTTTTTGCCCTGGCTCTTCGGCTGTGGGAGCAGAGACCAACCGTTCGTGCTCTACTGCCTGGGATACTGGGCAGCCGAGCACGAGTGCCAAAGAGGTTCCATTGTAATGGACTTTGAGTTGGGAAATCGAGGAGCGACAGCAATGCGGATGGCACCGTTGCAAAGCTGACTTTCTGCAGAAGAGGCACAGCTCAAGTTTTTTGCCCTGGCTCTTCGGCTGTGGGAGCAGAGGCCAACCGTTCGTGCTCTACTGCCTGGGATACTGGGCAGCCGAGCACGGGTGCCAAAGATATGCCATTGTAATGGACTGTGAGTTGGGAAATGGAGGAGCGACAGCAATGCGGATGGCACCGTTGCAAACCTGACTTTCTGCAGAAGAGGCACAGCTCCAGTTTTTTGCCCTGGCTCTTCGGCTGTGGGAGCAGAGGCCAACCGTTCGTGCTCTACTGCCTGGGATACTGGGCAGCCCAGCACGGGTGCCAAAGAGGTTCTATTGTAATGGACTTTGAGTTGGGAAATGGAGGAGCGACAGCAATGCGGATGGCACCGTTGCAAAGCTGACTTTCAGCAGAAGAGGCACAGCTCCAGTTTTTTGCCCTGGCTCTTTGGCTGTGGGAGCAGAGGCCAACCGTTCGTGCTCTACTCCCTGGGATGCTGGGCAGCCCAGCACGGGTGCCAAAGAGGTTCCATTGTAATGGACTTTGAGTTGGGAAATCGAGGAGCGACAGCAATGCGGATGGCACCGTTGCAAACCTGACTTTCTGCAGAAGAGGCACAGCTCCAGTTTTTTGCCCTGGCTCTTCGGCTGTGGGAGCAGAGGCCAACCGTTCGTGCTCTACTCCCTGGGATGCTGGGCAGCCGAGCACGGGTGCCAAAGAGGTTCCATTGTAATGGACTTTGAGTTGGGATATCGAGGAATCTCAGCAATGCGGATGGCACCGTTGCAAAGCTGACTTTCTGCAGAAGAGGCACAGCTCCAGTTTTTTGCCCTGGCTCTTCGGCTGTGGCAGCAGAGGCCAACCGTTCGTGCTCTACTGCCTGGGATGCTGGGCAGCCGAGCACTGCTGCCAAAGAGGTTCCATTGTAATGGACTTTGAGTTGGGAAATGGAGGAGCGACAGCAATGCGGATGGCACCGTTGCAAAGCTGACTTTCTGCAGAAGAGGCACAGCTCAAGTTTTTTGCCCTGGCTCTTCGGCTGTGGGAGCAGAGGCCAACCGTTCCTGCTCTAAAGCCTGGGATGCTGGGCAGCCGAGCACGGGTGCCAAAGAGGTTCCATTGTAATGGACTTTGAGTTGGGAAATCGAGGAGCGACAGCAATGCGGATGGCACCGTTGCAAAGCTGACTTTCTGCAGAAGAGGCACAGCTCAAGCTTTTTGCCCTGGCTCTTTGGCTGTGGGAGTAGAGGCCAACCGTTCGTGCTCTACTCGCTGGGATGCTGGGCAGAAGAGCACATGTGCCAAAGAGGTTCCAATGTAATGGACTTTGAGTTGGGAAATCGAGGAGCGACAGCAATGCGGATGGCACCGTTGCAAAGCTGTCTTTCTGCAGAAGAGGCACAGCTCCAGTTTTTTGCCCTGGCTCTTCGGCTGTGGGAGCAGAGACCAACCGTTCGTGCTCTACTGCCTGGGATACTGGGCAGCCGAGCACGAGTGCCAAAGAGGTTCCATTGTAATGGACTTTGAGTTGGGAAATCGAGGAGCGACTGCAATGCGGATGGCACCGTTGCAAAGCTGACTTTCTGCAGAAGAGGCACAGCTCAAGTTTTTTGCCCTGGCTCTTCGGCTGTGGGAGCAGAGGCCAACCGTTCGTGCTCTACTGCCTGGGATACTGGGCAGCCCAGCACGGGTGCCAAAGAGGTTCCATTGTAATGGACTTTGAGTTTTGAAATCGAGGAGCGACAGCAATGGGGATAGCACCGTTACAAAGCTGACTTTCTGCAGAAGAGGCACAGCTCAAGCTTTTTGCCCTGGCTCTTTGGCTGTGGGAGCAGAGGCCAATCGTTCGTGCTCTACTCCCTGGGATGCTGGGCAGGCGAGCACGGGTGCCAAAGAGGTTCCATTGTAATGGACTTTGAGTTGGGAAATCGAGGAGCGACAGCAATGCGGATGGCACCGTTGCAAAGCTGACTTTCTGCAGAAGAGGCACAGCTCCAGTTTTTTGCCCTGGCTCTTCGGCTGTGGGAGCAGAGGCCAACCGTTCGTGCTCTACTGCCTGGGATACTGGGCAGGCGAGCACGGGTGCCACAGAGGTTCCATTGTAATGGGCTTTGAGTTGGGAAATCGAGGAGCGACAGCAATGCGGATGGCACCGTTGCAAAGCTGACTTTCTGCAGAAGAGGCACAGCTCAAGTTTTTTGCCTTGGCTCACCGGCTGTGGCAGCAGAGGCCAACCGTTCGTGCTCTACTCCCTGGGATGCTGGGCAGGCGAGCACGGGTGCCAAAGAGGTTCCATTGTAATGGACTTTGAGTTTTGAAATTGAGAAGCGACAGCAATGCGGATGGCACCGTTGCAAAGCTGACTTTCTGCAGAAGAGGCACAGCTCCAGTTTTTTGCCCTGGCTCTTCGGCTGTGGGAGCAGAGGCCAACCGTTCGTGCTCTACTCCCTGGGATACTGGGCAGCCCAGCACGGGTGCCAAAGAGGTTCCATTGTAATGGACTTTGAGTTGGGAAATCGAGGAGCGACAGCAATGGGGATAGCACCGTTACAAAGCTGACTTTCTGCAGAAGAGGCACAGCTCAAGCTTTTTGCCCTGGCTCTTTGGCTGTGGGAGCAGAGGCCAATCGTTCGTGCTCTACTCCCTGGGATGCTGGGCAGGCGAGCACGGGTGCCAAAGAGGTTCCATTGTAATGGACTTTGAGTTGGGAAATGGAGGAGCGACAGCAATGCGGATGGCACCGTTGCAAAGCTGACTTTCTGCAGAAGAGGCACAGCTCCAGTTTTTTGCCCTGGCTCTTCGGCTGTGGGAGCAGAGGCCAACCGTTCATGCTCTACTGCCTGGGATACTGGGCAGCCGAGCACGGGTGCCAAAGAGGTTCCATTGTAATGGACTTTGAGTTGGGAAATGGAGGAGCGACAGCAATGCGGATGGCACCGTTGCAAAGCTGACTTTCTGCAGAAGAGGCACAGCTCCAGTTTTTTGCCTTGGCTCACCGGCTGTGGGAGCAGAGGCCAACCGTTCGTGCTCTACTCCCTGGGATGCTGGGCAGCCGAGCACTGCTGCCAAAGAGGTTCCATTGTAATGGACTTTGAGTTGGGAAATGGAGGAGCGACAGCAATGCGGATGGCACCGTTGCAAAGCTGACTTTCTGCAGAAGAGGCACAGCTCCAGTTTTTTGCCCTGGCTCTTCGGCTGTGGGAGCAGAGGCCAACCATTCGTGCTCTACTGGCTGGGATGCTGGGCAGCCCAGCACGGGTGCCAAAGATATTCCATTGTAATGGACTTTGAGTTGGGAAATCGAGGAGCGACAGCAATGCGGATGGCACCGTTGCAAAGCTGACTTTCTGCAGAAGAGGCACAGCTCCAGTTTTTTGCCCTGGCTCTTCGGCTGTGGGAGCAGAGGCCAACCGTTCGTGCTCTACTGCCTGGGATGCTGGGCAGCCGAGCACGGGTGCCAAAGAGGTTCCATTGTAATGGACTTTGAGTTGGGAAATCGAGGAGCGACAGCAATGCGGATGGCACCGATGCAAAGCTGACTTTCTGCAGAAGAGGCACAGCTCCAGTTTTTTGCCCTGGCTCTTCGGCTGTGGGAGCAGAGGCCAACCGTTCGTGCTCTACTCCCTGGGATACTGGGCAGCCCAGCACGGGTGCCAAAGAGGTTCCATTGTAATGGACTTTGAGTTGGGAAATGGAGGAGCGACAGCAATGCGGATGGCACCGTTGCAAAGCTGACTTTCTGCAGAAGAGGCACAGCTCCAGCTTTTTGCCCTGGCTCTTCGGCTGTGGGAGCAGAGGCCAACCGTTCGTGCTCTACTGCCTGGGATACTGGGCAGCCGAGCACGTGTGCCAAAGAGGTTCCATTGTAATGGACTTTGAGTTGGGAAACGGAGGAGCGACAGCAATGCGGATGGCACAGTTGCAAAGCTGACTTTCTGCAGAAGAGGCACAGCTCCAGTTTTTTGCCCTGGCTCTTCGGCTGTGGGAGCAGAGGCCAATCGTTCGTGCTCTACTCCCTGGGATGCTGGGCAGCCCAGCACGGGTGCCAAAGAGGTTCCATTGTAATGGACTTTGAGTTGGGAAATGGAGGAGCGACAGCAATGCGGATGGCACCGTTGCAAAGCTGACTTTCTGCAGAAGAGGCACAGCTCCAGTTTTTTGCCCTGGCTCTTCGGCTGTGGGAGCAGAGGCCAACCGTTCGTGCTCTACTCCCTGGGATACTGGGCAGCCCAGCACGGGTGCCAAAGAGGTTCCATTGTAATGGACTTTGAGTTGGGAAATCGAGGAGCGACAGCAATGGGGATAGCACCGTTACAAAGCTGACTTTCTGCAGAAGAGGCACAGCTCAAGCTTTTTGCCCTGGCTCTTTGGCTGTGGGAGCAGAGGCCAATCGTTCGTGCTCTACTCCCTGGGATGCTGGGCAGGCGAGCACGGGTGCCAAAGAGGTTCCATTGTAATGGACTTTGAGTTGGGAAATCGAGGAGCGACAGCAATGCGGATGGCACCGTTGCAAAGCTGTCTTTCTGCAGAAGAGGCACAGCTCCAGTTTTTTGCCCTGGCTCTTCGGCTGTGGGAGCAGAGACCAACCGTTCGTGCTCTACTGCCTGGGATACTGGGCAGCCGAGCACGAGTGCCAAAGAGGTTCCATTGTAATGGACTTTGAGTTGGGAAATCGAGGAGCGACAGCAATGCGGATGGCACCGTTGCAAAGCTGACTTTCTGCAGAAGAGGCACAGCTCAAGTTTTTTGCCCTGGCTCTTCGGCTGTGGGAGCAGAGGCCAACCGTTCGTGCTCTACTGCCTGGGATACTGGGCAGCCGAGCACGGGTGCCAAAGATATGCCATTGTAATGGACTGTGAGTTGGGAAATGGAGGAGCGACAGCAATGCGGATGGCACCGTTGCAAACCTGACTTTCTGCAGAAGAGGCACAGCTCCAGTTTTTTGCCCTGGCTCTTCGGCTGTGGGAGCAGAGGCCAACCGTTCGTGCTCTACTGCCTGGGATACTGGGCAGCCCAGCACGGGTGCCAAAGAGGTTCCATTGTAATGGACTTTGAGTTTTGAAATCGAGGAGCGACAGCAATGGGGATAGCACCGTTACAAAGCTGACTTTCTGCAGAAGAGGCACAGCTCAAGCTTTTTGCCCTGGCTCTTTGGCTGTGGGAGCAGAGGCCAATCGTTCGTGCTCTACTCCCTGGGATGCTGGGCAGGCGAGCACGGGTGCCAAAGAGGTTCCATTGTAATGGACTTTGAGTTGGGAAATCGAGGAGCGACAGCAATGCGGATGGCACCGTTGCAAAGCTGACTTTCTGCAGAAGAGGCACAGCTGCAGTTTTTTGACCTGGCTCTTCGGCTGTGGGAGCAGAGGCCAACCGTTCGTGCTCTACTGCCTGGGATACTGGGCAGCCGAGCACGGGTGCAAAAGAGGTTCCATTGTAATGGGCTTTGAGTTGGGAAATCGAGGAGCGAAAGCAATGCGGATGGCACCGTTGCAAAGCTGACTTTCTGCAGAAGAGGCACAGCTCCAGTTTTTTGCCCTGGCTCACCGGCTGTGGGAGCAGAGGCCAATCGTTCGTGCTCTACTCCCTGGGATGCTGGGCAGCCGAGCACGAGTGCCAAAGAGGTTCCATTGTAATGGACTTTGAGTTGGGAAATCGAGGAGCGACAGCAATGCGGATGGCACCGTTGCAAAGCTGACTTTCTGCAGAAGAGGCACAGATCCAGTTTTTTGCCCTGGCTCTTCGGCTGTGGGAGCAGAGGCCAACCGTTCGTGCTCTACTGCCTGGGATACTGGGCAGCCGAGCACGGGTGCCAAAGAGGTTCTATTGTAATGGACTTTGAGTTGGGAAATCGAGGAGCGACAGCAATGCGGATGGCACCGTTGCAAAGCTGACTTTCAGCAGAAGAGGCACAGCTCCAGTTTTTTGCCCTGGCTCACCGGCTGTGGGAGCAGAGGCCAACCGTTCGTGCTCTACTCCCTGGGATGCTGGGCAGCCCAGCACGGGTGCCAAAGAGGTTCCATTGTAATGGACTTTGAGTTGGGAAATCGAGGAGCGACAGCAATGCGGATGGCACCGTTGCAAACCTGACTTTCTGCAGAAGAGGCACAGCTCCAGTTTTTTGCCCTGGCTCTTCGGCTGTGGGAGCAGAGGCCAACCGTTCGTGCTCTACTCCCTGGGATGCTGGGCAGCCGAGCACGGGTGCCAAAGAGGTTCCATTGTAATGGACTTTGAGTTGGGATATCGAGGAATCTCAGCAATGCGGATGGCACCGTTGCAAAGCTGACTTTCTGCAGAAGAGGCACAGCTCCAGTTTTTTGCCCTGGCTCTTCGGCTGTGGCAGCAGAGGCCAACCGTTCGTGCTCTACTGCCTGGGATGCTGGGCAGCCGAGCACTGCTGCCAAAGAGGTTCCATTGTAATGGACTTTGAGTTGGGAAATGGAGGAGCGACAGCAATGCGGATGGCACCGTTGCAAAGCTGACTTTCTGCAGAAGAGGCACAGCTCAAGTTTTTTGCCCTGGCTCTTCGGCTGTGGGAGCAGAGGCCAACCGTTCCTGCTCTAATGCCTGGGATGCTGGGCAGCCGAGCACGGGTGCCAAAGAGGTTCCATTGTAATGGACTTTGAGTTGGGAAATCGAGGAGCGACAGCAATGCGGATGGCACCGTTGCAAAGCTGACTTTCTGCAGAAGAGGCACAGCTCAAGCTTTTTGCCCTGGCTCTTTGGCTGTGGGAGTAGAGGCCAACCGTTCGTGCTCTACTCGCTGGGATGCTGGGCAGAAGAGCACATGTGCCAAAGAGGTTCCAATGTAATGGACTTTGAGTTGGGAAATCGAGGAGCGACAGCAATGCGGATGGCACCGTTGCAAAGCTGTCTTTCTGCAGAAGAGGCACAGCTCCAGTTTTTTGCCCTGGCTCTTCGGCTGTGGGAGCAGAGACCAACCGTTCGTGCTCTACTGCCTGGGATACTGGGCAGCCGAGCACGAGTGCCAAAGAGGTTCCATTGTAATGGACTTTGAGTTGGGAAATCGAGGAGCGACTGCAATGCGGATGGCACCGTTGCAAAGCTGACTTTCTGCAGAAGAGGCACAGCTCAAGTTTTTTGCCCTGGCTCTTCGGCTGTGGGAGCAGAGGCCAACCGTTCGTGCTCTACTGCCTGGGATACTGGGCAGCCCAGCACGGGTGCCAAAGAGGTTCCATTGTAATGGACTGTGAGTTTTGAAATCGAGGAGCGACAGCAATGGGGATAGCACCGTTACAAAGCTGACTTTCTGCAGAAGAGGCACAGCTCAAGCTTTTTGCCCTGGCTCTTTGGCTGTGGGAGCAGAGGCCAATCGTTCGTGCTCTACTCCCTGGGATGCTGGGCAGGCGAGCACGGGTGCCAAAGAGGTTCCATTGTAATGGACTTTGAGTTGGGAAATCGAGGAGCGACAGCAATGCGGATGGCACCGTTGCAAAGCTGACTTTCTGCAGAAGAGGCACAGCTCCAGTTTTTTGCCCTGGCTCTTCGGCTGTGGGAGCAGAGGCCAACCGTTCGTGCTCTACTGCCTGGGATACTGGGCAGGCGAGCACGGGTGCAAAAGAGGTTCCATTGTAATGGGCTTTGAGTTGGGAAATCGAGGAGCGACAGCAATGCGGATGGCACCGTTGCAAAGCTGACTTTCTGCAGAAGAGGCACAGCTCCAGTTTTTTGCCTTGGCTCACCGGCTGTGGCAGCAGAGGCCAACCGTTCGTGCTCTACTCCCTGGGATGCTGGGCAGGCGAGCACGGGTGCCAAAGAGGTTCCATTGTAATGGACTTTGAGTTTTGAAATTGAGAAGCGACAGCAATGCGGATGGCACCGTTGCAAAGCTGACTTTCTGCAGAAGAGGCACAGCTCCAGTTTTTTGCCCTGGCTCTTCGGCTGTGGGAGCAGAGGCCAACCGTTCGTGCTCTACTCCCTGGGATACTGGGCAGCCCAGCACGGGTGCCAAAGAGGTTCCATTGTAATGGACTTTGAGTTGGGAAATCGAGGAGCGACAGCAATGGGGATAGCACCGTTACAAAGCTGACTTTCTGCAGAAGAGGCACAGCTCAAGCTTTTTGCCCTGGCTCTTTGGCTGTGGGAGCAGAGGCCAATCGTTCGTGCTCTACTCCCTGGGATGCTGGGCAGGCGAGCACGGGTGCCAAAGAGGTTCCATTGTAATGGACTTTGAGTTGGGAAATGGAGGAGCGACAGCAATGCGGATGGCACCGTTGCAAAGCTGACTTTCTGCAGAAGAGGCACAGCTCCAGTTTTTTGCCCTGGCTCTTCGGCTGTGGGAGCAGAGGCCAACCGTTCATGCTCTACTGCCTGGGATACTGGGCAGCCGAGCACGGGTGCCAAAGAGGTTCCATTGTAATGGACTTTGAGTTGGGAAATGGAGGAGCGACAGCAATGCGGATGGCACCGTTGCAAAGCTGACTTTCTGCAGAAGAGGCACAGCTCCAGTTTTTTGCCTTGGCTCACCGGCTGTGGGAGCAGAGGCCAACCGTTCGTGCTCTACTCCCTGGGATGCTGGGCAGCCCAGCACGGGTGCCAAAGAGGTTCCATTGTAATGGACTTTGAGTTGGGAAATCGAGGAGCGACAGCAATGCGGATGGCACCGTTGCAAACCTGACTTTCTGCAGAAGAGGCACAGCTCCAGTTTTTTGCCCTGGCTCTTCGGCTGTGGGAGCAGAGGCCAACCGTTCGTGCTCTACTCCCTGGGATGCTGGGCAGCCGAGCACGGGTGCCAAAGAGGTTCCATTGTAATGGACTTTGAGTTGGGATATCGAGGAATCTCAGCAATGCGGATGGCACCGTTGCAAAGCTGACTTTCTGCAGAAGAGGCACAGCTCCAGTTTTTTGCCCTGGCTCTTCGGCTGTGGCAGCAGAGGCCAACCGTTCGTGCTCTACTGCCTGGGATGCTGGGCAGCCGAGCACTGCTGCCAAAGAGGTTCCATTGTAATGGACTTTGAGTTGGGAAATGGAGGAGCGACAGCAATGCGGATGGCACCGTTGCAAAGCTGACTTTCTGCAGAAGAGGCACAGCTCAAGTTTTTTGCCCTGGCTCTTCGGCTGTGGGAGCAGAGGCCAACCGTTCCTGCTCTAATGCCTGGGATGCTGGGCAGCCGAGCACGGGTGCCAAAGAGGTTCCATTGTAATGGACTTTGAGTTGGGAAATCGAGGAGCGACAGCAATGCGGATGGCACCGTTGCAAAGCTGACTTTCTGCAGAAGAGGCACAGCTCCAGTTTTTTGCCCTGGCTCTTTGGCTGTGGGAGTAGAGGCCAACCGTTCGTGCTCTACTCGCTGGGATGCTGGGCAGAAGAGCACATGTGCCAAAGAGGTTCCAATGTAATGGACTTTGAGTTGGGAAATCGAGGAGCGACAGCAATGCGGATGGCACCGTTGCAAAGCTGTCTTTCTGCAGAAGAGGCACAGCTCCAGTTTTTTGCCCTGGCTCTTCGGCTGTGGGAGCAGAGACCAACCGTTCGTGCTCTACTGCCTGGGATACTGGGCAGCCGAGCACGAGTGCCAAAGAGGTTCCATTGTAATGGACTTTGAGTTGGGAAATCGAGGAGCGACTGCAATGCGGATGGCACCGTTGCAAAGCTGACTTTCTGCAGAAGAGGCACAGCTCAAGTTTTTTGCCCTGGCTCTTCGGCTGTGGGAGCAGAGGCCAACCGTTCGTGCTCTACTGCCTGGGATACTGGGCAGCCCAGCACGGGTGCCAAAGAGGTTCCATTGTAATGGACTTTGAGTTTTGAAATCGAGGAGCGACAGCAATGGGGATAGCACCGTTACAAAGCTGACTTTCTGCAGAAGAGGCACAGCTCAAGCTTTTTGCCTTGGCTCACCGGCTGTGGGAGCAGAGGCCAATCGTTCGTGCTCTACTCCCTGGGATGCTGGGCAGGCGAGCACGGGTGCCAAAGAGGTTCCATTGTAATGGACTTTGAGTTGGGAAATCGAGGAGCGACAGCAATGCGGATGGCACCGTTGCAAAGCTGACTTTCTGCAGAAGAGGCACAGCTCCAGTTTTTTGCCCTGGCTCTTCGGCTGTGGGAGCAGAGGCCAACCGTTCGTGCTCTACTGCCTGGGATACTGGGCAGGCGAGCACGGGTGCAAAAGAGGTTCCATTGTAATGGGCTTTGAGTTGGGAAATCGAGGAGCGACAGCAATGCGGATGGCACCGTTGCAAAGCTGACTTTCTGCAGAAGAGGCACAGCTCCAGTTTTTTGCCTTGGCTCACCGGCTGTGGCAGCAGAGGCCAACCGTTCGTGCTCTACTCCCTGGGATGCTGGGCAGGCGAGCACGGGTGCCAAAGAGGTTCCATTGTAATGGACTTTGAGTTTTGAAATTGAGAAGCGACAGCAATGCGGATGGCACCGTTGCAAAGCTGACTTTCTGCAGAAGAGGCACAGCTCCAGTTTTTTGCCCTGGCTCTTCGGCTGTGGGAGCAGAGGCCAACCGTTCGTGCTCTACTCCCTGGGATACTGGGCAGCCCAGCACGGGTGCCAAAGAGGTTCCATTGTAATGGACTTTGAGTTGGGAAATCGAGGAGCGACAGCAATGGGGATAGCACCGTTACAAAGCTGACTTTCTGCAGAAGAGGCACAGCTCAAGCTTTTTGCCCTGGCTCTTTGGCTGTGGGAGCAGAGGCCAATCGTTCGTGCTCTACTCCCTGGGATGCTGGGCAGGCGAGCACGGGTGCCAAAGAGGTTCCATTGTAATGGACTTTGAGTTGGGAAATGGAGGAGCGACAGCAATGCGGATGGCACCGTTGCAAAGCTGACTTTCTGCAGAAGAGGCACAGCTCCAGTTTTTTGCCCTGGCTCTTCGGCTGTGGGAGCAGAGGCCAACCGTTCATGCTCTACTGCCTGGGATACTGGGCAGCCGAGCACGGGTGCCAAAGAGGTTCCATTGTAATGGACTTTGAGTTGGGAAATGGAGGAGCGACAGCAATGCGGATGGCACCGTTGCAAAGCTGACTTTCTGCAGAAGAGGCACAGCTCCAGTTTTTTGCCTTGGCTCACCGGCTGTGGGAGCAGAGGCCAACCGTTCGTGCTCTACTCCCTGGGATGCTGGGCAGCCCAGCACGGGTGCCAAAGAGGTTCCATTGTAATGGACTTTGAGTTGGGAAATCGAGGAGCGACAGCAATGCGGATGGCACCGTTGCAAAGCTGACTTTCTGCAGAAGAGGCACAGCTCCAGTTTTTTGACCTGGCTCTTCGGCTGTGGGAGCAGAGGCCAACCGTTCGTGCTCTACTGCCTGGGATACTGGGCAGCCGAGCACGGGTGCAAAAGAGGTTCCATTGTAATGGGCTTTGAGTTGGGAAATCGAGGAGCGAAAGCAATGCGGATGGCACCGTTGCAAAGCTGACTTTCTGCAGAAGAGGCACAGCTCCAGTTTTTTGCCTTGGCTCACCGGCTGTGGCAGCAGAGGCCAACCGTTCGTGCTCTACTCCCTGGGATGCTGGGCAGGCGAGCACGGGTGCCAAAGACGTTCCATTGTAATGGACTTTGAGTTTTGAAATCGAGAAGCGACAGCAATGCGGATGGCACCGTTGCAAAGCTGACTTTCTGCAGAAGAGGCACAGCTCCAGTTTTTTGCCCTGGCTCTTCGGCTGTGGGAGCAGAGGCCAACCGTTCGTGCTCTACTCCCTGGGATACTGGGCAGCCCAGCACGGGTGCCAAAGAGGTTCCATTGTAATGGACTTTGAGTTGGGAAATCGAGGAGCGACAGCAATGGGGATAGCACCGTTACAAAGCTGACTTTCTGCAGAAGAGGCACAGCTCAAGCTTTTTGCCCTGGCTCTTTGGCTGTGGGAGCAGAGGCCAATCGTTCGTGCTCTACTCCCTGGGATGCTGGGCAGGCGAGCACGGGTGCCAAAGAGGTTCCATTGTAATGGACTTTGAGTTGGGAAATGGAGGAGCGACAGCAATGCGGATGGCACCGTTGCAAAGCTGACTTTCTGCAGAAGAGGCACAGCTCCAGTTTTTTGCCCTGGCTCTTCGGCTGTGGGAGCAGAGGCCAACCGTTCGTGCTCTACTCCCTGGGATACTGGGCAGCCCAGCACGGGTGCAAAAGAGGTTCCATTGTAATGGACTTTGAGTTGGGAAATGGAGGAGCGACAGCAATGCGGATGGTACCGTTGCAAAGCTGACTTTCTGCAGAAGAGGCACAGCTCCAGTTTTTTGCCTTGGCTCACCGGCTGTGGGAGCAGAGGCCAACCGTTCGTGCTCTACTCCATGGGATGCTGGGCAGCCCAGCACGGGTGCCAAAGAGGTTCCATTGTAATGGACTTTGAGTTTTGAAATCGAGAAGCGACAGCAATGCGGATGGCACCGTTGCAAAGCTGACTTTCTGCAGAAGAGGCACAGCTCCAGTTTTTTGCCCTGGCTCTTCGGCTGTGGGAGCAGAGGCCAACCGTTCGTGCTCTACTCCCTGGGATACTGGGCAGCCCAGCACGGGTGCCAAAGAGGTTCCATTGTAATGGACTTTGAGTTGGGAAATCGAGGAGCGACAGCAATGGGGATAGCACCGTTACAAAGCTGACTTTCTGCAGAAGAGGCACAGCTCAACCTTTTTGCCCTTGCTCTTCGGCTGTGGGAGCAGAGGCCAATCGTTCGTGCTCTACTCCCTGGGATGCTGGGCAGGCGAGCACGGGTGCCAAAGAGGTTCCATTGTAATGGACTTTGAGTTGGGAAATGGAGGAGCGACAGCAATGCGGATGGCACCGTTGCAAAGCTGACTTTCTGCAGAAGAGGCACAGCTCAAGTTTTTTGCCCTGGCTCTTCGGCTGTGGGAGCAGAGGCCAACCGTTCGTGCTCTACTGCCTGGGATACTGGGCAGCCGAGCACGGGTGCAAAAGAGGTTCCATTGTAATGGACTTTGAGTTGGGAAATGGAGGAGCGACAGCAATGCGGATGGCACCGTTGCAAAGCTGACTTTCTGCAGAAGAGGCACAGCTCCAGTTTTTTGCCTTGGCTCACCGGCTGTGGGAGCAGAGGCCAACCGTTCGTGCTCTACTCCATGGGATGCTGGGCAGCCCAGCACGGGTGCCAAAGAGGTTCCATTGTAATGGACTTTGAGTTTTGAAATCGAGAAGCGACAGCAATGCGGATGGCACCGTTGCAAAGCTGACTTTCTGCAGAAGAGGCACAGCTCCAGTTTTTTGCCCTGGCTCTTCGGCTGTGGGAGCAGAGGCCAACCGTTCGTGCTCTACTCCCTGGGATGCTGGGCAGCCCAGCACGTGTGCCAAAGAGGTTCCATTGTAATGGACTTTGAGTTGGGAAATCGAGGAGCGACAGCAATGCGGATGGCACCGTTGCAAAGCTGACTTTCTGCAGAAGAGGCACAGCTCCAGTTTTTTGCCCTGGCTCTTCGGCTGCGGGAGCAGAGGCCAACCGTTCGTGCTCTACTCCCTGGGATGCTGGGCAGCCGAGCACGGGTGCAAAAGAGGTTCCATTGTAATGGACTTTGAGTTGGGAAATCGAGGAGCGACAGCAATGGGGATAGCACAGTTGCAAAGCTGTCTTTCTGCAGAAGAGGCACAGCTCCAGTTTTTTGCCCTGGCTCTTCGGCTGTGGGAGCAGAGGCCAATCGTTCGTGCTCTACTCCCTGGGATGCTGGGCAGCCGAGCACGGGTGCCAAAGATTTTCCATTGTAATGGACTTTGAGTTGGGAAATGGAGGAGCGACAGCAATGCGGATGGCACCGTTGCAAAGCTGACTTTTTGCAGAAGAGGCACAGCTCCAGTTTTTTGACCTGGCTCTTCGGCTGTGGGAGCAGAGGCCAACCATTCGTGCTCTACTGCCTGGGATACTGGGCAGCCGAGCACGGGTGCCAAAGAGGTTCCATTGTAATGGACTTTGAGTTGGGAAATCGAGGAGCGACAGCAATGCGGATGGCACCGTTGCAAAGCTGACTTTCTGCAGAAGAGGCACAGCTCAAGCTTTTTGCCCTGGCTCTTCGGCTGTGGGAGCAGAGGCCAACCGTTCGTGCTCTACTCCCTGGGATGCTGGGCAGCCCAGCACGGGTGCCAAAGAAGTTCCATTTTAATGGACTTTGAGTTTTGAAATCGAGGAGCGACAGCAATGCGGATGGCACCGTTGCAAAGCTGACTTTCTGCAGAAGAGGCACAGCTCCAGTTTATTGCCCTGGCTCTTTGGCTGTGGGAGCAGAGGCCAACCGTTCGTGCTCTACTCCCTGGGATGCTGGGCAGCCCAGCACGGGTGCCAAAGAGGTTCCATTGTAATGGACTTTGAGTTGGGAAATCGAGGAGCGACAGCAATGCGGATGGCACCATTGCAAAGCTGATTTTCTGCAGAAGAGGCACAGCTCCAGTTTTTTGCCCTGGCTCTTCGGCTGTGGGAGCAGAGGCCAACCGTTCATGCTCTACTGCCTGGGATACTGGGCAGCCGAGCACTGCTGCCAAAGAGGTTCCATTGTAATGGACTTTGAGTTGGGAAATGGAGGAGCGACAGCAATGCGGATGGCACCGTTGCAAAGCTGACTTTCTGCAGAAGAGGCACAGCTCCAGTTTTTTGCCCTGGCTCTTCGGCTGTGGGAGCAGAGGCCAACCATTCGTGCTCTACTGCCTGGGATACTGGGCAGCCGAGCACGGGTGCCAAAGAGGTTCCATTGTAATGGACTTTGAGTTGGGAAATCGAGGAGCGACAGCAATGCGGATGGCACCGTTGCAAAGCTGACTTTCTGCAGAAGAGGCACAGCTCAAGCTTTTTGCCCTGGATCTTCGGCTGTGGGAGCAGAGGCCAACCGTTCGTGCTCTACTCCCTGGGATGCTGGGCAGCCCAGCACGGGTGCCAAAGAGGTTCCATTGTAATGGACTTTGAGTTTTGAAATCGAGGAGCGACAGCAATGCGGATGGCACCGTTGCAAAGCTGACTTTCTGCAGAAGAGGCACAGCTCCAGTTTTTTGCCCTGGCTCTTTGGCTGTGGGAGCAGAGGCCAACCGTTCGTGCTCTACTCCCTGGGATGCTGGGCAGCCCAGCACGGGTGCCAAAGAGGTTCCATTGTAATGGACTTTGAGTTGGGAAATGGAGGAGCGACAGCAATGCGGATGGCACCGTTGCAAAGCTGACTTTCTGCAGAAGAGGCACAGCTCCAGTTTTTTGCCCTGGCTCTTCGGCTGTGGGAGCAGAGGCCAACCGTTCGTGCTCTACTGCCTGGGATGCTGGGCAGCCGAGCACGGGTGCCAAAGAGGTTCCATTGTAATGGACTTTGAGTTGGGAAATGGAGGAGCGACAGCAATGCGGATGGCACCGTTGCAAAGCTGACTTTCTGCAGAAGAGGCACAGCTCCAGTTTTTTGCCCTGGCTCTTCGGCTGTGGGAGCAGAGGCCAACCGTTCGTGCTCTACTCCCTGGGATGCTGGGCAGCCCAGCACGGGTGCCAAAGAGGTTCCATTGTAATGGACTTTGAGTTGGGAAATCGAGGAGCGACAGCAATGCGGATGGCACCGTTGCAAAGCTGACTTTCTGCAGAAGAGGCACAGCTCCAGTTTTTTGCCCTGGCTCTTCGGCTGTGGGAGCAGAGGCCAACCGTTCGTGCTCTACTGCCTGGGATACTGGGCAGCCGAGCACGGGTGCAAAAGAGGTTCCATTGTAATGGGCTTTGAGTTGGGAAATCGAGGAGCGAAAGCAATGCGGATGGCACCGTTGCAAAGCTGACTTTCTGCAGAAGAGGCACAGCTCCAGTTTTTTGCCTTGGCTCACCGGCTGTGGGAGCAGAGGCCAACCGTTCGTGCTCTACTCCCTGGGATGCTGGGCAGGCGAGCACGGGTGCCAAAGACGTTCCATTGTAATGGACTTTGAGTTTTGAAATCGAGAAGCGACAGCAATGCGGATAGCACCGTTACAAAGCTGACTTTCTGCAGAAGAGGCACAGCTCAAGCTTTTTGCCCTGGCTCTTTGGCTGTGGGAGCAGAGGACAATCGTTCGTGCTCTACTCCCTGGGATGCTGGGCAGCCCAGCACGGGTGCCAAAGAGGTTCCATTGTAATGGACTTTGAGTTGGGAAATGGAGGAGCGACAGCAATGCGGATGGCACCGTTGCAAAGCTGACTTTCTGCAGAAGAGGCACAGCTCCAGTTTTTTGCCCTGGCTCTTCGGCTGTGGGAGCAGAGGCCAACCGTTCGTGCTCTACTGCCTGGGATACTGGGCAGCCGAGCACGGGTGCAAAAGAGGTTCCACTGTAATGGACTTTGAGTTGGGAAATGGAGGAGCGACAGCAATGCGGATGGCACCGTTGCAAAGCTGACTTTCTGCAGAAGAGGCACAGCTCCAGTTTTTTGCCTTGGCTCACCGGCTGTGGGAGCAGAGGCCAACCGTTCGTGCTCTACTCCATGGGATGCTGGGCAGCCCAGCACGGGTGCCAAAGAGGTTCCATTGTAATGGACTTTGAGTTTTGAAATCGAGAAGCGACAGCAATGCGGATGGCACCGTTGCAAAGCTGACTTTCTGCAGAAGAGGCACAGCTCCAGTTTTTTGCCCTGGCTCTTCGGCTGTGGGAGCAGAGGCCAACCGTTCGTGCTCTACTCCCTGGGATGCTGGGCAGCCCAGCACGGGTGCCAAAGAGGTTCCATTGTAATGGACTTTGAGTTGGGAAATCGAGGAGCGACAGCAATGCGGATGGCACCGATGCAAAGCTGACTTTCTGCAGAAGAGGCACAGCTCCAGTTTTTTGCCCTGGCTCTTCGGCTGCGGGAGCAGAGGCCAACCGTTCGTGCTCTACTCCCTGGGATGCTGGGCAGCCCAGCACGGGTGCCAAAGAGGTTCCATTGTAATGGACTTTGAGTTGGGAAATGGAGGAGCGACAGCAATGCGGATGGCACCATTGCAAAGCTGATTTTCTGCAGAAGAGGCACAGCTCCAGTTTTTTGCCCTGGCTCTTCGGCTGTGGGAGCAGAGGCCAACCGTTCGTGCTCTACTGGCTGGGATGCTGGGCAGCCCAGCACGGGTGCCAAAGATATTCCATTGTAATGGACTTTGAGTTGGGAAATGGAGGAGCGACAGCAATGCGGATGGCACCGTTGCAAAGCTGTCTTTCTGCAGAAGAGGCACAGCTCCAGTTTTTTGCCCTGGCTCTTCGGCTGTGGGAGCAGAGGCCAACTGTTCGTGCTCTACTGCCTGGGATGCTGGGCAGCCGAGCACGGGTGCCAAAGAGGTTCCATTGTAATGGACTTTGAGTTGGGAAATGGAGGAGCGACAGCAATGCGGATGGCACCGATGCAAAGCCGACTTTCTGCAGAAGAGGCACAGCTCCAGTTTTTTGCCCTGGCTCTTCGGCTGTGGGAGCAGAGGCCAACCGTTCGTGCTCTACTCCCTGGGATACTGGGCAGCCCAGCACGGGTGCCAAAGAGGTTCCATTGTAATGGACTTTGAGTTGGGAAATGGAGGAGCGACAGCAATGCGGATGGCACCGTTGCAAAGCTGACTTTCTGCAGAAGAGGCACAGCTCCAGCTTTTTGCCCTGGCTCTTCGGCTGTGGGAGCAGAGGCCAACCGTTCGTGCTCTACTGCCTGGGATACTGGGCAGCCGAGCACGTGTGCCAAAGAGGTTCCATTGTAATGGACTTTGAGTTGGGAAACGGAGGAGCGACAGCAATGCGGATGGCACAGTTGCAAAGCTGACTTTCTGCAGAAGAGGCACAGCTCCAGTTTTTTGCCCTGGCTCTTCGGCTGTGGGAGCAGAGGCCAATCGTTCGTGCTCTACTCCCTGGGATGCTGGGCAGCCCAGCACGGGTGCCAAAGAGGTTCCATTGTAATGGACTTTGAGTTGGGAAATGGAGGAGCGACAGCAATGCGGATGGCACCGTTGCAAAGCTGACTTTCTGCAGAAGAGGCACAGCTCCAGTTTTTTGACCTGGCTCTTCGGCTGTGGGAGCAGAGGCCAACCGTTCGTGCTCTACTGCCTGGAATACTGGGCAGCCGAGCACGGGTGCAAAAGAGGTTCCATTGTAATGGACTTTGAGTTGGGAAATGGAGGCGCGACAGCAATGCGGATGGCACCGTTGCAAAGCTGACTTTCTGCAGAAGAGGCACAGCTCCAGTTTTTTTCCTTGGCTCACCGGCTGTGGGAGCAGAGGCCAACCGTTCGTGCTCTACTCCCTGGGATGCTGGGCAGCCGAGCACGAGTGCCAAATAGGTTCCATTGTAATGGACTTTGAGTTGGGAAATCGAGGAGCGACAGCAATGCGGATGGCACCGTTGCAAAGCTGACTTTCTGCAGAAGAGGCACAGCTCCAGTTTTTTGCCCTGGCTCTTCGGCTGTGGGAGCAGAGGCCAACCGTTCGTGCTCTACTCCCTGGGATGCTGGGCAGCCCAGCACGGGTGCCAAAGAGGTTCCATTGTAATGGACTTTGAGTTGGGATATCGAGGAATCTCAGCAATGCGGATGGCACCGTTGCAAAGCTGACTTTCTGCAGAAGAGGCACAGCTCCAGTTTTTTGCCCTGGCTCTTCGGCTGTGGGAGCAGAGGCCAACCGTTCGTGCTCTACTCGCTGGGATGCTGGGCAGCCCAGCACGGGTGCCAGAGATTTTCCATTGTAATGGACTTTGAGTTGGGAAATGGAGGAGCGACAGCAATGCGGATGGCACCGTTGGAAAGCTGACTTTCTGCAGAAGAGGCACAGCTCAAGTTTTTTGCCCTGGCTCTTCGGCTGTGGGAGCAGAGGCCAACCATTCGTGCTCTACTCCCTGGGATGCTGGGCAGCCCAGCACGGGTGCCAAAGAGGTTCCATTGTAATGGACTTTGAGTTGGGAAATCGAGGAGCGACAGCAATGCGGATGGCACCGTTGCAAAGCTGACTTTCTGCAGAAGAGGCACAGCTCCAGTTTTTTGCCCTGGCTCTTCGGCTGTGGGAGCAGAGACCAACCGTTCGTGCTCTACTGCCTGGGATACTGGGCAGCCGAGCACGAGTGCCAAAGAGGTTCCATTGTAATGGACTTTGAGTTGGGAAATGGAGGAGCGACAGCAATGCGGATGGCACCGTTGCAAAGCTGACTTTCTGCAGAAGAGGCACAGCTCAAGTTTTTTGCCCTGGCTCTTCGGCTGTGGGAGCAGAGGCCAACCGTTCGTGCTCTACTGCCTGGGATACTGGGCAGCCGAGCACGGGTGCCAAAGATATGCCATTGTAATGGACTGTGAGTTGGGAAATCGAGGAGCGACAGCAATGCGGATGGCACCGTTGCAAACCTGACTTTCTGCAGAAGAGGCACAGCTCCAGTTTTTTGCCCTGGCTCTTCGGCTGTGGGAGCAGAGGCCAACCGTTCGTGCTCTACTGCCTGGGATACTGGGCAGGCGAGCACGGGTGCCAAAGAGGTTCCATTGTAATGGACTTTGAGTTGGGAAATCGAGGAGCGACAGCAATGGGGATAGCACCGTTACAAAGCTGACTTTCTGCAGAAGAGGCACAGCTCAAGCTTTTTGCCCTGGCTCTTTGGCTGTGGGAGCAGAGGCCAATCGTTCGTGCTCTACTCCCTGGGATGCTGGGCAGGCGAGCACGGGTGCCAAAGAGGTTCCATTGTAATGGAGTTTGAGTTGGGAAATGGAGGAGCGACAGCAATGCGGATGGCACCGTTGCAAAGCTGACTTTCTGCAGAAGAGGCACAGCTCCAGTTTTTTGCCCTGGCTCTTCGGCTGTGGGAGCAGAGGCCAACCGTTCGTGCTCTACTGCCTGGGATACTGGGCAGCCGAGCACGGGTGCCAAAGAGGTTCCATTGTAATGGACTGTGAGTTGGGAAATCGAGGAGCGACAGCAATGCGGATGGCACCGTTGCAAAGCTGACTTTCTGCAGAAGAGGCACAGCTCCAGTTTTTTGCCCTGGCTCTTCGGCTGTGGGAGCAGAGGCCAACCGTTCGTGCTCTACTGCCTGGGATACTGGGCAGCCGAGCACGGGTGCCAAAGAGGTTCCATTGTAATGGACTTTGAGTTGGGAAATCGAGGAGCGACAGCAATGGGGATAGCACCGTTGCAAAGCTGACTTTCTGCAGAAGAGGCACAGCTCAAGCTTTTTGCCCTGGCTCTTTGGCTGTGGGAGCAGAGGCCAATCGTTCGTGCTCTACTCCCTGGGATGCTGGGCAGCCCAGCACGGGTGCCAAAGAGGTTCCATTGTAATGGACTTTGAGTTGGGAAATGGAGGAGCGACAGCAATGCGGATGGCACCGTTGCAAAGCTGACTTTCTGCAGAAGAGGCACAGCTCCAGTTTTTTGCCCTGGCTCTTCGGCTGTGGGAGCAGAGGCCAACCGTTCGTGCTCTACTGCCTGGGATACTGGGCAGCCGAGCACGGGTGCCAAAGAGGTTCCATTGTAATGGACTTTGAGTTGGGAAATCGAGGAGCGAAAGCAATGCGGATGGCACCGTTGCAAACCTGACTTTCTGCAGAAGAGGCACAGCTCCAGTTTTTTGCCTTGGCTCACCGGCTGTGGCAGCAGAGGCCAACCGTTCGTGCTCTACTCCCTGGGATGCTGAGCATTCGAGCACGGGTGCCACAGAGGTTCCATTGTAATGGACTTTGAGTTGGGAAATCGAGGAGCGACAGCAATGCGGATGGCACCGTGGCAAAGCTGACTTTCTGCAGAAGAGGCACAGCTCAAGCTTTTTGCCCTGGCTCTTTGGCTGTGGGAGTAGAGGCCAACCGTTCGTGCTCTACTCGCTGGGATGCTGGGCAGAAGAGCACGTGTGCCAAAGAGGTTCCATTGTAATGGACTTTAAGTTGGGAAATCGAGGAGCGACAGCAATGCGGATGGCACCGTTGCAAAGCTGACTTTCTGCAGAAGAGGCACAACTCCAGTTTTTTGCCCTGGCTCTTCGGCTGTGGGAGCAGAGACCAACCGTTCGTGCTCTACTGCCTGGGATACTGGGCAGCCGAGCACGGGTGCCAAAGAGGTTCCATTGTAATGGACTTTGAGTTGGGAAATCGAGGAGCGACAGCAATGCGGATGGCACCGTTGCAAAGCTGACTTTCTGCAGAAGAGGCACAGCTCAAGTTTTTTGCCCTGGCTCTTCCGCTGTGGGAGCAGAGGCCAAGCGTTCGTGCTCTACTGCCTGGGATACTGGGCAGCCGAGCACGGGTGCCAAAGATATGCCATTGTAATGGACTGTGAGTTGGGAAATCGAGGAGCGACAGCAATGCGGATGGCACCGTTGCAAAGCTGACTTTCTGCAGAAGAGGCACAGCTCCAGTTTTTTGCCCTGGCTCTTCGGCTGTGGGAGCAGAGGCCAACCGTTCGTGCTCTACTCCCTGGGATGCTGGGCAGCCCAGCACGGGTGCCAAAGAGGTTCCATTGTAATGGACTTTGAGTTGGGAAATCGAGGAGCGACAACAATGGGGATAGCACCGTTGCAAAGCTGACTTTCTGCAGAAGAGGCACAGCTCAAGCTTTTTGCCCTGACTCTTTGGCTGTGGGAGCAGAGGCCAATCGTTCGTGCTCTACTCCCTGGGATGCTGGGCAGGCGAGCACGGGTGCCAAAGAGGTTCCATTTTAATGGACTTTGAGTTGGGAAATGGAGGAGCGACAGCAATGCGGATGGCACCGTTGCAAAGCTGACTTTCTGCAGAAGAGGCACAGATCCAGTTTTTTGCCCTGGCTCTTCGGCTGTGGGAGCAGAGGCCAACCGTTCGTGCTCTACTGCCTGGGATACTGGGCAGCCGAGCACGGGTGCAAAAGAGGTTCCATTGTAATGGACTTTGAGTTGGGAAATCGAGGAGCGAAAGCAATGCGGATGGCACCGTTGCAAAGCTGACTTTCTGCAGAAGAGGCACAGCTCCAGTTTTTTGCCTTGGCTCACCGGCTGTGGCAGCAGAGGCCAACCGTTCGTGCTCTACTCCCTGGGATGCTGGGCAGCCCAGCACGGGTGCCAAAGAGGTTCCATTGTAATGGACTTTGAGTTTTGAAATCGAGAAGCGACAGCAATGCGGATGGCACCGTTGCAAAGCTGACTTTCTGCAGAAGAGGCACAGCTCCAGTTTTTTGCCCTGGCTCTTCGGCTGTGGGAGCAGAGGCCAACCGTTCGTGCTCTACTGCCTGGGATACTGGGCATCCGAGCACTGCTGCCAAAGAGGTTCCATTGTAATGGACTTTGAGTTGGGAAATCGAGGAGCGACAGCAATGCGGATGGCACCGTTGCAAAGCTGACTTTCTGCAGAAGAGGCACAGCTCAAGCTTTTTGCCCTGGCTCTTTGGCTGTGGGAGTAGAGGCCAACCGTTCGTGCAATGCTGCCTTTGATACTGGGAAGCCGAGCACGGGTGCCAAAGAGGTTCCATTGTAATGGACTTTGAGTTGGGAAATGGAGGAGCGACAGCAATGCGGATGGCACCGTTGCAAAGCTGACTTTCTGCAGAAGAGGCACAGCTCCAGTTTTTTGCCCTGGCTCTTCGGCTGTGGGAGCAGAGGCCAACCGTTCGTGCTCTACTCGCTGGGATGCTGGGCAGCCGAGCACGGGTGCCAAAGAGGTTCCATTGTAATGGACTTTGAGTTGGGAAATGGAGGAGCGACAGCAATGCAGATGGCACCGTTGCAAAGCTGTCTTTCTGCAGAAGAGGCACAGCTCCAGTTTTTTGCCCTGGCTCTTCGGCTGTGGGAGCAGAGGCCAACCGTTCGTGCTCTACTGCCTTGGATACTGGGCAGCCGAGCACGGGTGCCAAAGAGGTTCCATTGTAATGGACTTTGAGTTGGGAAATGGAGGAGCGACAGCAATGCGGATGGCACCGTTGCAAAGCTGACTTTCTGCAGAAGAGGCACAGCTCCAGTTTTTTGCCCTGGCTCTTCGGCTGTGGGAGCAGAGGCCAACCGTTCGTGCTCTACTGCCTGGGATGCTGGGCAGCCGAGCACGGGTGCCAAAGAGGTTCCATTGTAATGGACTTTGAGTTGGGAAATGGAGGAGCGACAGCAATGCGGATGGCACCGTTGCAAAGCTGACTTTCTGCAGAAGAGGCACAGCTCCAGTTTTTTGCCCTGGCTCTTCGGCTGTGGGAGCAGAGGCCAACCGTTCGTGCTCTACTCGCTGCGATGCTGGGCAGCCCAGCACGGGTGCCAAAGAGGTTCCATTGTTATGGACTTTGAGTTGGGAAATCGAGGAGCGACAGCAATGCGGATGGCACCGTTGCAAAGCTGACTTTCTGCAGAAGAGGCACAGCTCCAGATTTTTTTGCCCTGGCTCTTCGGCTGTGGGAGCAGAGGCCTAACGTTCGTGTTCTACTCCCTAGGATACTGGGCAGCCGAGCACGGGTGCCAAAGAGGTTCCATTGTAATGGACTTTGAGTTGGGAAATCGAGGAGCGACAGCAATGCGGATGGCACCGTTGCAAAACTGGCTTTCTGCAGAAGAGGCACAGCTCCAGTTTTTTGCCCTGGCTCTTCGGCTGTGGGAGCAGAGGCCAACCGTTCGTGCTCTACTGCCTTGGATACTGGGCAGCCGAGCACAGGTGCCAAAGTGCTTCCATTGTAATGGACTTTGAGTTTTGAAATCGAGGAGCGACAGCAATGCGGATGGCACCGTTGCAAAGCTGACTTTCTGCAGAAGAGGCACAGCTCCAGTTTTTTGCCCTGGCTCTTCGGCTGTGGGAGCAGAGGCCAACCGTTCGTGCTCTACTGCCTGGGATGCTGGGCAGGCGAGCACGGGTGCCAAAGAGGTTCCATTGTAATGGACTTTGAGTTGGGAAATGGAGGAGCGACAGCAATGCGGATGGCACCGTTGCAAAGCTGACTTTCTGCAGAAGAGGCACAGCTCCAGTTTTTTGCCTTGGCTCACCGGCTGTGGCAGCAGAGGCCAACCGTTCGTGCTCTACTCGCTGGGATGCTGGGCAGCCCAGCACGGGTGCCAAAGAGGTTCCATTGTAATGGACTTTGAGTTTTGAAATCGAGGAGCGACAGCAATGCGGATGGCACCGTTGCAAACCTGACTTTCTGCAGAAGAGGCACAGCTCCAGTTTTTTGCCCTGGCTCTTCGGCTGTGGGAGCAGAGGCCAACCGTTCCTGCTCTACTGCCTGGGATACTGGGCAGCCGAGCACGGGTGCCAAAGAGGTTCCATTGTAATGGACTTTGAGTTGGGAAATCGAGGAGCGACAGCAATGCGGATGGCACCGTTGCAAAGCTGACTTTCTGCAGAAGAGGCACAGCTCCAGTTTTTTGCCCTGGCTCTTCGGCTGTGGGAGCAGAGGCCAACCGTTCGTGCACTACTTCCTTTGATACTGGGCAGCCGAGCACGGGTGCCAAAGAGGTTCCATTGTAATGGACTTTGAGTTGGGAAATGGAGGAGCGACAGCAATGCGGATGGCACCGTTGCAAAGCTGACTTTCTGCAGAAGAGGCACAGCTCAAGTTTTTTGCCCTGGCTCTTCGGCTGTGGGAGCAGAGGCCAACCGTTCGTGCTCTACTGCCTGGGATGCTGGGCAGCCGAGCACGGGTGCCAAAGACGTTCCATTGTAATGGACTTTGAGTTGGAAAATGGAGGAGCGGCAGCAATGCGGATGGCACCGTTGCAAAGCTGACTTTCTGCAGAAGAGGCACAGCTCCAGTTTTTTGCCCTGGCTCACCGGCTGTGGCAGCAGAGGCCAACCGTTCGTGCTCTACTGCCTGGGATGCTGGGCTGCCCATCACGGGTGCCAAAGAGGTTCCATTGTAATGGACTTTGAGTTGGGAAATGGAGGAGCGACAGCAATGCGGATGGCACCGTTGCAAAGCTGACTTTCTGCAGAAGAGGCACAGCTCCAGTTTTTTGCCCTGGCTCTTCGGCTGTGGGAGCAGAGGCCAATCGTTCGTGCTCTACTGCCTGGGATGCTGGGCAGCCGAGCACGGGTGCCAAAGAGGTTCCATTGTAATGGACTTTGAGTTGGGAAATGGAGGAGCGACAGCAATGCGGATGGCACCGTTGCAAAGCTGACTTTCTGCAGAAGAGGCACAGCTCCAGTTTTTTGCCCTGGCTCTTCGGCTGTGGGAGCAGAGGCCAACCGTTCGTGCTCTACTCCCTGGGATGCTGGGCAGCCGAGCACGGGTGCCAAAGAGGTTCCATTGTAATGGACTTTGAGTTGGGAAATGGAGGAGCGAAAGCAATGCGGATGGCACCGTTGCAAAGCTGACTTTCTGCAGAAGAGGCACAGCTCAAGTTTTTTGCCTTGGCTCACCGGCTGTGGGAGCAGAGACCAACCGTTCGTGCTCTACTCCCTGGGATGCTGGGCAGCCCAGCACGGGTGCCAAAGAGGTTCCATTGTAATGGACTTTGAGTTTTGAAATCGAGGAGCGACAGCAATGCGGATGGCACCGTTGCAAAGCTGACTTTCTGCAGAAGAGGCACAGCTCCAGTTTTTTGCCCTGGCTCAACAGCTGTGGGAGCAGAGGCCAACCGTTCGTGCACTACTGCCTTTGATACTGGGCAGCCCAGCACGGGTGCCAAAGAGGTTCCATTGTAATGGACTTTGAGTTGGGAAATCGAGGAGCGACAGCAATGCGGATGGCACCGTTGCAAAGCTGTCTTTCTGCAGAAGAGGCACAGCTCCAGTTTTTTGCCCTGGCTCTTCGGCTGTGGGAGCAGAGGCCAACCGTTCGTGCTCTACTCCCTGGGATGCTGGGCAGCCGAGCACGGGTGCCAAAGAGGTTCCATTGTAATGGACTTTGAGTTGGGAAATGGAGGAGCGACAGCAATGCAGATGGCACCGTTGCAAAGCTGTCTTTCTGCAGAAGAGGCACAGCTCCAGTTTTTTGCCCTGGCTCTTCGGCTGTGGGAGCAGAGGCCAATCGTTCGTGCTCTACTCCCTGGGATGCTGGGCAGCCGAGCACTTGTGCCAAAGAGGTTCCATTGTAATGGACTTTGAGTTGGGAAATCGAGGAGCGACAGCAATGCGGATGGCACCGTTGCAAAGCTGACTTTCTGCAGAAGATGCACAGCTCAAGCTTTTTGCCCTGGCTCTTCGGCTGTGGGAGCAGAGGCCAACCGTTCGTGCTCTACTCCCTGGGATGCTGGGCAGCCGAGCACGGGTGCCAAAGAGGTTCCATTGTAATGGACTTTGAGTTGGGAAATGGAGGAGCGACAGCAATGCGGATGGCACCGTTGCAAAGCTGACTTTCTGCAGAAGAGGCACAGCTCCAGTTTTTTGCCCTGGCTCACCGGCTGTGGCAGCAGAGGCCAACCGTTCGTGCTCTACTCCCTGGGATGCTGTGCAGCCGAGCACAGGTGCCAAAGAGGTTCCATTGTAATGGACTTTGAGTTGGGAAATCGAGGAGCGACAGCAATGCGGATGGCACCATTGCAAAGCTGACTTTCTGCAGAAGAGGCACAGCTCCAGTTTTTTGCCCTGGCTCTTCGGCTGTGGGAGCAGAGGCCAAACGTTCGTGTTCTACTGCCTTGGATACTGGGCAGCCGAGCACGGGTGCCAAAGAGGTTCCATTGTAATGGACTTTGAGTTGGGAAATGGAGGAGCGACAGCAATGCGGATGACACCGTTGCAAAGCTGACTTTCTGCAGAAGAGGCACAGCTCAAGCTTTTTGCCCTGGCTCTTCGGCTGTGGGAGCAGAGGCCAACCGTTCGTGCTCTACTGCCTGGGATGCTGGGCAGCCCAGCACGGGTGCCAGAGAGGTTCCATTGTAATGGACTTTGAGTTGGGAAATGGAGGAGCGACAGCAATGCGGATGGCACCGTTGCAAAGCTGACTTTCTGCAGAAGAGGCACAGCTCCAGCTTTTTGCCCTGGCTCTTCGGCTGTGGGAGCAGAGGCCAAACGTTCGTGTTCTACTGCCTTGGATACTGGGCAGCCGAGCACGGGTGCCAAAGAGGTTCCATTGTAATGGACTTTGAGTTGGGAAATCGAGGAGCGACAGCAATGCGGATGGCACCGTTGCAAAGCTGACTTTCTGCAGAAGAGGCACAGCTCAAGTTTTTTGCCCTGGCTCTTCGGCTGTGGGAGCAGAGGCCAATCGTTCGTGCTCTACTCCCTGGGATGCTGGGCAGCCGAGCACGGGTGCCAAAGAGGTTCCATTGTAATGGACTTTGAGTTGGGAAATGGAGGAGCGACAGCAATGCGGATGGCACCGTTGCAAAGCTGACTTTCTGCAGAAGAGGCACAGCTCCAGTTTTTTGCCCTGGCTCTTCGGCTGTGGGAGCAAAGGCCAACCGTTCCTGCTCTAATGCCTGGGATACTGGGCAGCCGAGCACGGGTGCCAAAGAGGTTCCATTGTAATGGACTTTGAGTTGGGAAATGGAGGAGCAACAGCAATGCGGATGGCACCGTTGCAAAGCTGACTTTCTGCAGAAGAGGCACAGCTCCAGTTTTTTGCCCTGGCTCTTCGGCTGTGGGAGCAGAGGACAACCGTTCGTGCACTACTGCCTTTGATACTGGGCAGCCGAGCACGGGTGCCAAAGAGGTTCCATTGTAATGGACTTTGAGTTGGGAAATCGAGGAGCGACAGCAATGCGGATGGCACCGTTGCAAAGCTGACTTTCTGCAGAAGAGGCACAGCTCAAGTTTTTTGCCCTGGCTCTTCGGCTGTGGGAGCAGAGGCCAACCGTTCGTGCTCTACTCGCTGGGATGCTGGGCAGGCGAGCACGGGTGCCAAAGAGGTTCCATTGTAATGGACTTTGAGTTGGGAAATGGAGGAGCGACAGCAATGCGGATGGCACCGTTGCAAAGCTGACTTTCTGCAGAAGAGGCACAGCTCCAGTTTTTTGCCCTGGCTCTTCGGCTGTGGGAGCAGAGGCCAACCGTTCGTGCTCTACTGCCTGGGATACTGGGCAGCCCAGCACGGGTGCCAAAGAGGTTCCATTGTAATGGACTTTGAGTTGGGAAATGGAGGAGCGACAGCAATGCGGATGGCACCGTTGCAAAGCTGACTTTCTGCAGAAGAGGCACAGCTCAAGTTTTTTGCCCTGGCTCTTCGGCTGTGGGAGCAGAGACCAACCGTTCGTGCTCTACTGCCTGGGATACTGGGCAGCCGAGCACGGGTGCCAAAGAGGTTCCATTGTAATGGACTTTGAGTTGGGAAATGGAGGAGCGACAGCAATGCGGATGGCACCGTTGCAAAGCTGACTTTCTGCAGAAGAGGCACAGCTCCAGTTTTTTGCCCTGGCTCTTCGGCTGTGGGAGCAGAGGCCAACCGTTCGTGCTCTACTGCCTGGGATGCTGGGCAGCCCAGCACGGGTGCCAAAGAGGTTCCATTGTAATGGACTTTGAGTTGGGAAATGGAGGAGCGACAGCAATGCGGATGGCACCGTTGCAAAGCTGACTTTCTGCAGAAGAGGCACAGCTCCAATTTTTTTGCCTTGGCTCAGCGGCTGTGGCAGCAGAGGCCAACCGTTCGTGCTCTACTGCCTGGGATACTGGGCAGCTGAGCACGGGTGCCAAAGAGGTTCCATTGTAATGGACTTTGAGTTGGGAAATGGAGGAGCGACAGCAATGCGGATGGCACCGTTGCAAAGCTGGCTTTCTGCAGAAGAGGCACAGCTCCAGTTTTTTGCCCTGGCTCTTTTGCCGTGGGAGCAGAGGCCAACCGTTCGTGCTCTACTGCCTGGGATACTAGGCAACCCAGCACGGGTGCCAAAGAGGTTCCATTGTAATGGACTTTGAGTTGGGAAATCGAGGAGCGACAGCAATGCGGATGGCACCGTTGCAAAGCTGACTTTCTGCAGAAGAGGCACAGCTCAAGTTTTTTGCCCTGGCTCTTTGGCTGTGGGAGCAGAGGCCAACCGTTCGTGCTCTACTCGCTGGGATGCTGGGCAGGCGAGCACGGGTGCCAAAGAGGTTCCATTGTAATGGACTTTGAGTTGGGAAATGGAGGAGCGACAGCAATGCGGATGGCACCGTTGCAAAGCTGTCTTTCTGCAGAAGAGGCACAGCTCCAGTTTTTTGCCCTGGCTCTTCGGCTGTGGGAGCAGAGGCCAACCATTCGTGCTCTACTGCCTGGGATACTGGGCAGCCGAGCACGGGTGCCAAAGAGGTTCCATTGTAATGGACTTTGAGTTGGGAAATGGAGGAGCGACAGCAATGCGGATGGCACCGTTGCAAAGCTGACTTTCTGCAGAAGAGGCACAGCTCCAGTTTTTTGCCTTGGCTCACCGGCTGTGGCAGCAGAGGCCAACCATTCGTGCTCTACTCCCTGGGATGCTGGGCAGCCGAGCACAGGTGCCAGAGAGTTTCCATTGTAATGGACTTTGAGTTGGGAAATGGAGGAGCGACAGCAATGCGGATGGCACCGTTGCAAAGCTGACTTTCTGCAGAAGAGGCACAGCTCCAGTTTTTTGCCCTGGCTCTTCGGCTGTGGGAGCAGAGGCCAACCGTTCGTGCTCTACTCGCTGGGATGCTGGGCAGCCCAGCACGGGTGCCAAAGAGGTTCCATTGTAATGGTCTTTGAGTTGGGAAATCGAGGAGTGACAGCAATGCGGATGGCACCGTTGCAAAGCTGACTTTCTGCAGAAGAGGCACAGCTCAAGTTTTTTGCCCTGGCTCTTCGGCTGTGGGAGCAGAGGCCAACCGTTCGTGCTCTACTCCCTGGGATGCTGGGCAGCCCAGCACGGGTGCCAAAGAGGTTCCATTGTAATGGACTTTGAGTTGGGAAATCGAGGAGCGACAGCAATGGGGATAGCACCGTTGCAAAGCTGACTTTCTGCAGAAGAGGCACAGCTCCAGTTTTTTGCCCTGGCTCTTCGGCTGTGGGAGCAGAGGCCAACCGTTCGTGCTCTACTCCCTGGGATGCTGGGCAGCCCAGCACGGGTGCCAAAGAGGTTCCATTGTAATGGACTTTGAGTTGGGAAATGGAGGAGCGACAGCAATGCGGATGGCACCGTTGCAAAGCTGACTTTCTGCAGAAGAGGCACAGCTCCAGTTTTTTGCCCTGGCTCTTCGGCTGTGGGAGCAGAGGCCAACCGTTCGTGCTCTACTGCCTGGGATACTGGGCAGGCGAGCACGGGTGCCAAAGAGGTTCCATTGTAATGGACTTTGAGTTGGGAAATGGAGGAGCGACAGCAATGCGGATGGCACCGTTGCAAAGCTGACTTTCTGCAGAAGAGGCACAGCTGCAGTTTTTTGCCCTGGCTCTTCGGCTGTGGGAGCAGAGGCCAACCGTTCGTGCTCTACTGCCTGGGATACTGGGCAGCCCAGCACGGGTGCCAAAGCTGTTCCATTGTAATGGACTTTGAGTTGGGAAATCGAGGAGCGACAGCAATGCGGATGGCACCGTTGCAAAGCTGACTTTCTGCAGAAGAGGCACAGCTCCAATTTTTTTGCCTTTGCTCAGCGGCTGAGGCAGCAGAGGCCAACCGTTCGTGCTCTACTCGCTGGGATGCTGGGCAGCCCAGCACGGGTGCCAAAGAGGTTCCATTGTAATGGACTTTGAGTTGGGAAATGGAGGAGCGACAGCAATGCGGATGGCACCGTTGCAAAGCTGACTTTCTGCAGAAGAGGCACAGCTCCAGTTTTTTGCCCTGGCTCTTCGGCTGTGGGGGCAGAGGACAACCGTTCGTGCACTACTGCCTTTGATACTGGGCAGCCCAGCACGGGTGCCAAAGAGGTTCCATTGTAATGGACTTTGAGTTGGGAAATCGAGGAGCGACAGCAATGCGGATGGCACCGTTGCAAAGCTGACTTTCTGCAGAAGAGGCACAGCTCAAGTTTTTTGCCCTGGCTCTTTGGCTGTGGGAGCAGAGGCCAACCGTTCGTGCTCTACTCCCTGGGATGCTGGGCAGGCGAGCACGGGTGCCAAAGAGGTTCCATTGTAATGGACTTTGAGTTGGGAAATGGAGGAGCGACAGCAATGCGGATGGCACCGTTGCAAAGCTGTCTTTCTGCAGAAGAGGCACAGCTCCAGTTTTTTGCCCTGGCTCTTCGGCTGTGGGAGCAGAGGCCAACCATTCGTGCTCTACTGCCTGGGATACTGGGCAGCTGAGCACGGGTGCCAAAGAGGTTCCATTGTAATGGACTTTGAGTTGGGAAATTGAGGAGCGACAGCAATGCGGATGGCACCGTTGCAAAGCTGACTTTCTGCAGAAGAGGCACAGCTCCAGTTTTTTGCCTTGGCTCACCGCCTGTGGCAGCAGAGGCCAACCGTTCGTGCTCTACTCCCTGGGATGCTGGGCAGCCGAGCACAGGTGCCAGAGAGTTTCCATTGTAATGGACTTTGAGTTGGGAAATGGAGGAGCGACAGCAATGCGGATGGCACCGTTGCAAAGCTGACTTTCTGCAGAAGAGGCACAGCTCAAGTTTTTTGCCCTGGCTCTTCGGCTGTGGGAGCAGAGGCCAACCGTTCGTGCTCTACTCCCTGGGATGCTGGGCAGCCCAGCACGGGTGCCAAAGCTGTTCCATTGTAATGGACTTTGAGTTGGGAAATCGAGGAGCGACAGCAATGCGGATGGCACCGTTGCAAAGCTGACTTTCTGCAGAAGAGGCACAGCTCAAGTTTTTTGCCCTGGCTCTTCGGCTGTGGGAGCAGAGGCCAACCGTTCGTGCTCTACTCGCTGGGATGCTGGGCAGCTGAGCACGGGTGCCAAAGAGGTTCCATTGTAATGGACTTTGAGTTGGGAAATGGAGGAGCGACAGCAATGCGGATGGCACCGTTGCAAAGCTGACTTTCTGCAGAAGAGGCACAACTCCAGTTTTTTGCCTTGGCTCACCGGCTGTGGGAGCAGAGGCCAACCGTTTGTGCTCTACTGCCTGGGATGCTGGGCAGCCGAGCACGGGTGCCAAAGAGGTTCCATTGTAATGGACTTTGAGTTGGGAAATCGAGGAGCGACAGCAATGCGGATGGCACCATTGCAAAGCTGACTTTCTGCAGAAGAGGCACAGCTCCAGTTTTTTGCCCTGGCTCTTCGGCTGTGGGAGCAGAGACCAACCGTTCGTGCTCTACTGCCTGGGATGCTGGGCAGCCCAGCACGGGTGCCAAAGAGGTTCCATTGTAATGGACTTTGAGTTGGGAAATGGAGGAGCGACAGCAATGCGGATGGCACCGTTGCAAAGCTGACTTTCTGCAGAAGAGGCACAGCTCCAGTTTTTTGCCCTGGCTCTTCGGCTGTGGGAGCAGAGGCCAACCGTTCGTGCTCTACTGCCTGGGATACTGGGCAGCCGAGCACGGGTGCCAAAGAGGTTCCATTGTAATGGACTTTGAGTTGGGAAATGGAGGAGCGACAGCAATGCGGATGGCACCGTTGCAAAGCTGACTTTCTGCAGAAGAGGCACAGCTCCAGTTTTTTGCCCTGGCTCTTCGGCTGTGGGAGCAGAGGCCAACCGTTCGTGCTCTACTGCCTGGGATACTGGGCAGCCGAGCACGGGTGCCAAAGCTGTTCCATTGTAATGGACTTTGAGTTGGGAAATGGAGGAGCGACAGCAATGCGGATGGCACCGTTGCAAAGCTGACTTTCTGCAGAAGAGGCACAGCTCCAATTTTTTTACCTTTGCTCAGCGGCTGAGGCAGCAGAGGCCAACCGTTCGTGCTCTACTCGCTGGGATGCTGGGCAGCCCAGCACGGGTGCCAAAGAGGTTCCATTGTAATGGACTTTGAGTTGGGAAATGGAGGAGCGACAGCAATGCGGATGGCACCGTTGCAAAGCTGACTTTCTGCAGAAGAGGCACACCTCCAGTTTTTTGCCCTGGCTCTTCGGCTGTGGGAGCAGAGGACAATCGTTCGTGCACTACTGCCTTTGATACTGGGCAGCCGAGCACGGGTGCCAAAAAGTTTCCATTGTAATGGACTTTGAGTTGGGAAATGGAGTAGCGACAGCAATGCGGATGGCACCGTTGCAAAGCTGACTTTCTGCAGAAGAGGCACAGCTCAAGTTTTTTGCCCTGGCTCTTTGGCTGTGGGAGCAGAGGCCAACCGTTCGTGCTCTACTCCCTGGGATGCTGGGCAGGCGAGCACGGGTGCCAAAGAGGTTCCATTGTAATGGACTTTGAGTTGGGAAATGGAGGAGCGACAGCAATGCGGATGGCACCGTTGCAAAGCTGTCTTTCTGCAGAAGAGGCACAGCTCCAGTTTTTTGCCCTGGCTCTTCGGCTGTGGGAGCAGAGGCCAACCATTCGTGCTCTACTGCCTGGGATACTGGGCAGCTGAGCACGGGTGCCAAAGAGGTTCCATTGTAATGGACTTTGAGTTGGGAAATTGAGGAGCGACAGCAATGCGGATGGCACCGTTGCAAAGCTGACTTTCTGCAGAAGAGGCACAGCTCCAGTTTTTTGCCTTGGCTCACCGCCTGTGGCAGCAGAGGCCAACCGTTCGTGCTCTACTCCCTGGGATGCTGGGCAGCCGAGCACAGGTGCCAGAGAGTTTCCATTGTAATGGACTTTGAGTTGGGAAATGGAGGAGCGACAGCAATGCGGATGGCACCGTTGCAAAGCTGACTTTCTGCAGAAGAGGCACAGCTCAAGTTTTTTGCCCTGGCTCTTCGGCTGTGGGAGCAGAGGCCAACCGTTCGTGCTCTACTCGCTGGGATGCTGGGCAGCTGAGCACGGGTGCCAAAGAGGTTCCATTGTAATGGACTTTGAGTTGGGAAATTGAGGAGCGACAGCAATGCGGATGGCACCGTTGCAAAGCTGACTTTCTGCAGAAGAGGCACAGCTCAAGTTTTTTGCCCTGGCTCTTCGGCTGTGGGAGCAGAGGCCAATCGTTCGTGCTCTACTCCCTGGGATGCTGGGCAGCCGAGCACGGGTGCCAAAGAGGTTCCATTGTAATGGACTTTGAGTTGGGAAATGGAGGAGCGACAGCAATGCGGATGGCACCGTTGCAAAGCTGACTTTCTGCAGAAGAGGCACAGCTCCAGTTTTTTGCCCTGGCTCTTCGGCTGTGGGAGCAAAGGCCAACCGTTCCTGCTCTAATGCCTGGGATACTGGGCAGCCGAGCACGGGTGCCAAAGAGGTTCCATTGTAATGGACTTTGAGTTGGGAAATGGAGGAGCAACAGCAATGCGGATGGCACCGTTGCAAAGCTGACTTTCTGCAGAAGAGGCACAGCTCCAGTTTTTTGCCCTGGCTCTTCGGCTGTGGGAGCAGAGGACAACCGTTCGTGCACTACTGCCTTTGATACTGGGCAGCCGAGCACGGGTGCCAAAGAGGTTCCATTGTAATGGACTTTGAGTTGGGAAATCGAGGAGCGACAGCAATGCGGATGGCACCGTTGCAAAGCTGACTTTCTGCAGAAGAGGCACAGCTCAAGTTTTTTGCCCTGGCTCTTCGGCTGTGGGAGCAGAGGCCAACCGTTCGTGCTCTACTCGCTGGGATGCTGGGCAGGCGAGCACGGGTGCCAAAGAGGTTCCATTGTAATGGACTTTGAGTTGGGAAATGGAGGAGCGACAGCAATGCGGATGGCACCGTTGCAAAGCTGACTTTCTGCAGAAGAGGCACAGCTCCAGTTTTTTGCCCTGGCTCTTCGGCTGTGGGAGCAGAGGCCAACCGTTCGTGCTCTACTGCCTGGGATACTGGGCAGCCCAGCACGGGTGCCAAAGAGGTTCCATTGTAATGGACTTTGAGTTGGGAAATGGAGGAGCGACAGCAATGCGGATGGCACCGTTGCAAAGCTGACTTTCTGCAGAAGAGGCACAGCTCAAGTTTTTTGCCCTGGCTCTTCGGCTGTGGGAGCAGAGACCAACCGTTCGTGCTCTACTGCCTGGGATACTGGGCAGCCGAGCACGGGTGCCAAAGAGGTTCCATTGTAATGGACTTTGAGTTGGGAAATGGAGGAGCGACAGCAATGCGGATGGCACCGTTGCAAAGCTGACTTTCTGCAGAAGAGGCACAGCTCCAGTTTTTTGCCCTGGCTCTTCGGCTGTGGGAGCAGAGGCCAACCGTTCGTGCTCTACTGCCTGGGATGCTGGGCAGCCCAGCACGGGTGCCAAAGAGGTTCCATTGTAATGGACTTTGAGTTGGGAAATGGAGGAGCGACAGCAATGCGGATGGCACCGTTGCAAAGCTGACTTTCTGCAGAAGAGGCACAGCTCCAATTTTTTTGCCTTGGCTCAGCGGCTGTGGCAGCAGAGGCCAACCGTTCGTGCTCTACTGCCTGGGATACTGGGCAGCTGAGCACGGGTGCCAAAGAGGTTCCATTGTAATGGACTTTGAGTTGGGAAATGGAGGAGCGACAGCAATGCGGATGGCACCGTTGCAAAGCTGGCTTTCTGCAGAAGAGGCACAGCTCCAGTTTTTTGCCCTGGCTCTTTTGCCGTGGGAGCAGAGGCCAACCGTTCGTGCTCTACTGCCTGGGATACTAGGCAACCCAGCACGGGTGCCAAAGAGGTTCCATTGTAATGGACTTTGAGTTGGGAAATCGAGGAGCGACAGCAATGCGGATGGCACCGTTGCAAAGCTGACTTTCTGCAGAAGAGGCACAGCTCAAGTTTTTTGCCCTGGCTCTTTGGCTGTGGGAGCAGAGGCCAACCGTTCGTGCTCTACTCGCTGGGATGCTGGGCAGGCGAGCACGGGTGCCAAAGAGGTTCCATTGTAATGGACTTTGAGTTGGGAAATGGAGGAGCGACAGCAATGCGGATGGCACCGTTGCAAAGCTGTCTTTCTGCAGAAGAGGCACAGCTCCAGTTTTTTGCCCTGGCTCTTCGGCTGTGGGAGCAGAGGCCAACCATTCGTGCTCTACTGCCTGGGATACTGGGCAGCCGAGCACGGGTGCCAAAGAGGTTCCATTGTAATGGACTTTGAGTTGGGAAATGGAGGAGCGACAGCAATGCGGATGGCACCGTTGCAAAGCTGACTTTCTGCAGAAGAGGCACAGCTCCAGTTTTTTGCCTTGGCTCACCGGCTGTGGCAGCAGAGGCCAACCATTCGTGCTCTACTCCCTGGGATGCTGGGCAGCCGAGCACAGGTGCCAGAGAGTTTCCATTGTAATGGACTTTGAGTTGGGAAATGGAGGAGCGACAGCAATGCGGATGGCACCGTTGCAAAGCTGACTTTCTGCAGAAGAGGCACAGCTCCAGTTTTTTGCCCTGGCTCTTCGGCTGTGGGAGCAGAGGCCAACCGTTCGTGCTCTACTCGCTGGGATGCTGGGCAGCCCAGCACGGGTGCCAAAGAGGTTCCATTGTAATGGTCTTTGAGTTGGGAAATCGAGGAGTGACAGCAATGCGGATGGCACCGTTGCAAAGCTGACTTTCTGCAGAAGAGGCACAGCTCAAGTTTTTTGCCCTGGCTCTTCGGCTGTGGGAGCAGAGGCCAACCGTTCGTGCTCTACTCCCTGGGATGCTGGGCAGCCCAGCACGGGTGCCAAAGAGGTTCCATTGTAATGGACTTTGAGTTGGGAAATCGAGGAGCGACAGCAATGGGGATAGCACCGTTGCAAAGCTGACTTTCTGCAGAAGAGGCACAGCTCCAGTTTTTTGCCCTGGCTCTTCGGCTGTGGGAGCAGAGGCCAACCGTTCGTGCTCTACTCCCTGGGATGCTGGGCAGCCCAGCACGGGTGCCAAAGAGGTTCCATTGTAATGGACTTTGAGTTGGGAAATGGAGGAGCGACAGCAATGCGGATGGCACCGTTGCAAAGCTGACTTTCTGCAGAAGAGGCACAGCTCCAGTTTTTTGCCCTGGCTCTTCGGCTGTGGGAGCAGAGGCCAACCGTTCGTGCTCTACTGCCTGGGATACTGGGCAGGCGAGCACGGGTGCCAAAGAGGTTCCATTGTAATGGACTTTGAGTTGGGAAATGGAGGAGCGACAGCAATGCGGATGGCACCGTTGCAAAGCTGACTTTCTGCAGAAGAGGCACAGCTGCAGTTTTTTGCCCTGGCTCTTCGGCTGTGGGAGCAGAGGCCAACCGTTCGTGCTCTACTGCCTGGGATACTGGGCAGCCCAGCACGGGTGCCAAAGCTGTTCCATTGTAATGGACTTTGAGTTGGGAAATCGAGGAGCGACAGCAATGCGGATGGCACCGTTGCAAAGCTGACTTTCTGCAGAAGAGGCACAGCTCCAATTTTTTTGCCTTTGCTCAGCGGCTGAGGCAGCAGAGGCCAACCGTTCGTGCTCTACTCGCTGGGATGCTGGGCAGCCCAGCACGGGTGCCAAAGAGGTTCCATTGTAATGGACTTTGAGTTGGGAAATGGAGGAGCGACAGCAATGCGGATGGCACCGTTGCAAAGCTGACTTTCTGCAGAAGAGGCACAGCTCCAGTTTTTTGCCCTGGCTCTTCGGCTGTGGGGGCAGAGGACAACCGTTCGTGCACTACTGCCTTTGATACTGGGCAGCCCAGCACGGGTGCCAAAGAGGTTCCATTGTAATGGACTTTGAGTTGGGAAATCGAGGAGCGACAGCAATGCGGATGGCACCGTTGCAAAGCTGACTTTCTGCAGAAGAGGCACAGCTCAAGTTTTTTGCCCTGGCTCTTTGGCTGTGGGAGCAGAGGCCAACCGTTCGTGCTCTACTCCCTGGGATGCTGGGCAGGCGAGCACGGGTGCCAAAGAGGTTCCATTGTAATGGACTTTGAGTTGGGAAATGGAGGAGCGACAGCAATGCGGATGGCACCGTTGCAAAGCTGTCTTTCTGCAGAAGAGGCACAGCTCCAGTTTTTTGCCCTGGCTCTTCGGCTGTGGGAGCAGAGGCCAACCATTCGTGCTCTACTGCCTGGGATACTGGGCAGCTGAGCACGGGTGCCAAAGAGGTTCCATTGTAATGGACTTTGAGTTGGGAAATTGAGGAGCGACAGCAATGCGGATGGCACCGTTGCAAAGCTGACTTTCTGCAGAAGAGGCACAGCTCCAGTTTTTTGCCTTGGCTCACCGCCTGTGGCAGCAGAGGCCAACCGTTCGTGCTCTACTCCCTGGGATGCTGGGCAGCCGAGCACAGGTGCCAGAGAGTTTCCATTGTAATGGACTTTGAGTTGGGAAATGGAGGAGCGACAGCAATGCGGATGGCACCGTTGCAAAGCTGACTTTCTGCAGAAGAGGCACAGCTCAAGTTTTTTGCCCTGGCTCTTCGGCTGTGGGAGCAGAGGCCAACCGTTCGTGCTCTACTCCCTGGGATGCTGGGCAGCCCAGCACGGGTGCCAAAGCTGTTCCATTGTAATGGACTTTGAGTTGGGAAATCGAGGAGCGACAGCAATGCGGATGGCACCGTTGCAAAGCTGACTTTCTGCAGAAGAGGCACAGCTCAAGTTTTTTGCCCTGGCTCTTCGGCTGTGGGAGCAGAGGCCAACCGTTCGTGCTCTACTCGCTGGGATGCTGGGCAGCTGAGCACGGGTGCCAAAGAGGTTCCATTGTAATGGACTTTGAGTTGGGAAATGGAGGAGCGACAGCAATGCGGATGGCACCGTTGCAAAGCTGACTTTCTGCAGAAGAGGCACAACTCCAGTTTTTTGCCTTGGCTCACCGGCTGTGGGAGCAGAGGCCAACCGTTTGTGCTCTACTGCCTGGGATGCTGGGCAGCCGAGCACGGGTGCCAAAGAGGTTCCATTGTAATGGACTTTGAGTTGGGAAATCGAGGAGCGACAGCAATGCGGATGGCACCATTGCAAAGCTGACTTTCTGCAGAAGAGGCACAGCTCCAGTTTTTTGCCCTGGCTCTTCGGCTGTGGGAGCAGAGACCAACCGTTCGTGCTCTACTGCCTGGGATGCTGGGCAGCCCAGCACGGGTGCCAAAGAGGTTCCATTGTAATGGACTTTGAGTTGGGAAATGGAGGAGCGACAGCAATGCGGATGGCACCGTTGCAAAGCTGACTTTCTGCAGAAGAGGCACAGCTCCAGTTTTTTGCCCTGGCTCTTCGGCTGTGGGAGCAGAGGCCAACCGTTCGTGCTCTACTGCCTGGGATACTGGGCAGCCGAGCACGGGTGCCAAAGAGGTTCCATTGTAATGGACTTTGAGTTGGGAAATGGAGGAGCGACAGCAATGCGGATGGCACCGTTGCAAAGCTGACTTTCTGCAGAAGAGGCACAGCTCCAGTTTTTTGCCCTGGCTCTTCGGCTGTGGGAGCAGAGGCCAACCGTTCGTGCTCTACTGCCTGGGATACTGGGCAGCCGAGCACGGGTGCCAAAGCTGTTCCATTGTAATGGACTTTGAGTTGGGAAATGGAGGAGCGACAGCAATGCGGATGGCACCGTTGCAAAGCTGACTTTCTGCAGAAGAGGCACAGCTCCAATTTTTTTACCTTTGCTCAGCGGCTGAGGCAGCAGAGGCCAACCGTTCGTGCTCTACTCGCTGGGATGCTGGGCAGCCCAGCACGGGTGCCAAAGAGGTTCCATTGTAATGGACTTTGAGTTGGGAAATGGAGGAGCGACAGCAATGCGGATGGCACCGTTGCAAAGCTGACTTTCTGCAGAAGAGGCACACCTCCAGTTTTTTGCCCTGGCTCTTCGGCTGTGGGAGCAGAGGACAATCGTTCGTGCACTACTGCCTTTGATACTGGGCAGCCGAGCACGGGTGCCAAAAAGTTTCCATTGTAATGGACTTTGAGTTGGGAAATGGAGTAGCGACAGCAATGCGGATGGCACCGTTGCAAAGCTGACTTTCTGCAGAAGAGGCACAGCTCAAGTTTTTTGCCCTGGCTCTTTGGCTGTGGGAGCAGAGGCCAACCGTTCGTGCTCTACTCCCTGGGATGCTGGGCAGGCGAGCACGGGTGCCAAAGAGGTTCCATTGTAATGGACTTTGAGTTGGGAAATGGAGGAGCGACAGCAATGCGGATGGCACCGTTGCAAAGCTGTCTTTCTGCAGAAGAGGCACAGCTCCAGTTTTTTGCCCTGGCTCTTCGGCTGTGGGAGCAGAGGCCAACCATTCGTGCTCTACTGCCTGGGATACTGGGCAGCTGAGCACGGGTGCCAAAGAGGTTCCATTGTAATGGACTTTGAGTTGGGAAATTGAGGAGCGACAGCAATGCGGATGGCACCGTTGCAAAGCTGACTTTCTGCAGAAGAGGCACAGCTCCAGTTTTTTGCCTTGGCTCACCGCCTGTGGCAGCAGAGGCCAACCGTTCGTGCTCTACTCCCTGGGATGCTGGGCAGCCGAGCACAGGTGCCAGAGAGTTTCCATTGTAATGGACTTTGAGTTGGGAAATGGAGGAGCGACAGCAATGCGGATGGCACCGTTGCAAAGCTGACTTTCTGCAGAAGAGGCACAGCTCAAGTTTTTTGCCCTGGCTCTTCGGCTGTGGGAGCAGAGGCCAACCGTTCGTGCTCTACTCGCTGGGATGCTGGGCAGCCCAGCACGGGTGCCAAAGAGGTTCCATTGTAATGGACTTTGAGTTGGGAAATCGAGGAGCGACAGCAATGCGGATGGCACAGTTGCAAAGCTGACTTTCTGCAGAAGAGGCACAGCTCAAGTTTTTTGCCCTGGCTCTTCGGCTGTGGGAGCAGAGGCCAACCGTTCGTGCTCTACTCGCTGGGATGCTGGGCAGCTGAGCACGGGTGCCAAAGAGGTTCCATTGTAATGGACTTTGAGTTGGGAAATCGAGGAGCGACAGCAATGCGGATGGCACCGTTGCAAAGCTGACTTTCTGCAGAAGAGGCACAGCTCCAGTTTTTTGCCCTGGCTCTTCGGCTGTGGGAGCAGAGGCCAACCGTTCGTGCTCTACTGCCTGGGATACTGGGCAGCCGAGCACGGGTGCCAAAGCTGTTCCATTGTAATGGACTTTGAGTTGGGAAATGGAGGAGCGACAGCAATGCGGATGGCACCGTTGCAAAGCTGACTTTCTGCAGAAGAGGCACAGCTCCAATTTTTTTGCCTTGGCTCAGCGGCTGAGGCAGCAGAGGCCAACCGTTCGTGCTCTACTCCCTGGGATGCTGGGCAGCTGAGCACGGGTGCCAAAGAGGTTCCATTGTAATGGACTTTGAGTTGGGAAATGGAGGAGCGACAGCAATGCGGATGGCACCGTTGCAAAGCTGGCTTTCTGCAGAAGAGGCACAGCTCCAGTTTTTTGCCCTGGCTCTTCGGCCGTGGGAGCAGAGGCCAACCGTTCGTGCTCTACTGCCTGGGATACTAGGCACCCCAGCACGGGTGCCAAAGAGGTTCCATTGTAATGGACTTTGAGTTGGGAAATCGAGGAGCGACAGCAATGCGGATGGCACCGTTGCAAAGCTGACTTTCTGCAGAAGAGGCACAACTCCAGTTTTTTGCCTTGGCTCACCGGCTGTGGGAGCAGAGGCCAACCGTTTGTGCTCTACTGCCTGGGATGCTGGGCAGCCGAGCACGGGTGCCAAAGAGGTTCCATTGTAATGGACTTTGAGTTGGGAAATCGAGGAGCGACAGCAATGCGGATGGCACCGTTGCAAAGCTGACTTTCTGCAGAAGAGGCACAGCTCCAGTTTTTTGCCCTGGCTCTTCGGCTGTGGGAGCAGAGGCCAACCGTTCGTGCTCTACTCCCTGGGATGCTGGGCAGCCGAGAACGGGTGCCAAAGAGGTTCCATTGTAATGGACTTTGAGTTGGGAAATGGAGGAGCGACAGCAATGCGGATGGCACCGTTGCAAAGCTGACTTTCTGCAGAAGAGGCACAGCTCCAGTTTTTTGCCCTGGCTCTTCGGCTGTGGGAGCAGAGGCCAACCGTTCGTGCTCTACTGCCTGGGATACTGGGCAGCCGAGCACGGGTGCCAAAGAGGTTCCATTGTAATGGACTTTGAGTTGGGAAATGGAGGAGCGACAGCAATGCGGATGGCACCGTTGCAAAGCTGACTTTCTGCAGAAGAGGCACAGCTCAAGTTTTTTGCCCTGGCTCTTCGGCTGTGGGAGCAGAGGCCAACCGTTCGTGCTCTACTGCCTGGGATACTGGGCAGCCGAGCACGGGTGCCAAAGCTGTTCCATTGTAATGGACTTTGAGTTGGGAAATGGAGGAGCGACAGCAATGCGGATGGCACCGTTGCAAAGCTGACTTTCTGCAGAAGAGGCACAGCTCCAGTTTTTTGCCCTGGCTCTTCGGCCGTGGGAGCAGAGGCCAACCGTTCGTGCTCTACTCCCTGGGATGCTGGGCAGCCCAGCACGGGTGACAAAGAGGTTCCATTGTAATGGACTTTGAGTTTGGAAATCGAGGAGCAACAGCAATGCGGATGGCACCGTTGCAAAGCTGACTTTCTGCAGAAGAGGCACAGCTCCAATTTTTTTGCCTTGGCTCAGCGGCTGAGGCAGCAGAGGCCAACCGTTCGTGCTCTACTGCCTGGGATACTGGGCAGCTGAGCACGGGTGCCAAAGAGGTTCCATTGTAATGGACTTTGAGTTGGGAAATGGAGGAGCGACAGCAATGCGGATGGCACCGTTGCAAAGCTGACTTTCTGCAGAAGAGGCACAGCTCCAGTTTTTTGCCCTGGCTCTTCGGCTGTGGGAGCAGAGGACAACCGTTCTTGCACTACTGCCTTTGATACTGGGCAGCCGAGCACGGGTGCCAAAGAGGTTCCATTGTAATGGACTTTGAGTTGGGAAATCGAGGAGCGACAGCAATGCGGATGGCACCGTTGCAAAGCTGACTTTCTGCAGAAGAGGCACAGCTCAAGTTTTTTGCCCTGACTCTTTGGCTGTGGGAGCAGAGGCCAACCGTTCGTGCTCTACTCGCTGGGATGCTGGGCAGCCGAGCACGGGTGCCAAAGAGGTTCCATTGTAATGGACTTTGAGTTGGGAAATGGAGGAGCGACAGCAATGCGGATGGCACCGTTGCAAAGCTGTCTTTCTGCAGAAGAGGCACAGCTCCAGTTTTTTGCCCTGGCTCTTCGGCCGTGGGAGCAGAGGCCAACCGTTCGTGCTCTACTGCCTGGGATGCTGGGCAGCCCAGCACGGGTGCAAAAGAGGTTCCATTGTAATGGACTTTGAGTTGGGAAATGGAGGAGCGACAGCAATGCGGATGGCACCATTGCAAAGCTGACTTTCTGCAGAAGAGGCACAGCTCCAGTTTTTTGCCCTGGCTCTTCGGCTGTGGGAGCAGAGGCCAACCGTTCGTGCTCTACTCCCTGGGATGCTGGGCAGCCCAGCACGGGTGCCAAAGAGGTTCCATTGTAATGGACTTTGAGTTGGGAAATGGAGGAGCGACAGCAATGCGGATGGCACCGTTGCAAAGCTGACTTTCTGCAGAAGAGGCACAGCTCCAGTTTTTTGCCCTGGCTCTTCGGCTGTGGGAGCAGAGGCCAACCGTTCGTGCTCTACTGCCTGGGATACTGGGCAGCTGAGCACGGGTGCCAAAGAGGTTCCATTGTAATGGACTTTGAGTTGGGAAATCGAGGAGCGACAGCAATGCGGATGGCACCGTTGCAAAGCTGACTTTCTGCAGAAGAGGCACAACTCAAGTTTTTTGCCCTGGCTCTTCGGCTGTGGGAGCAGAGGCCAACCGTTCGTGCTCTACTGGCTGGGATACTGGGCAGCCGAGCACGGGTGCCAAAGCTGTTCCATTGTAATGGACTTTGAGTTGGGAAATGGAGGAGCGACAGCAATGCGGATGGCACCGTTGCAAAGCTGACTTTCTGCAGAAGAGGCACAGCTCCAGTTTTTTGCCCTGGCTCTTCGTCTGTGGGAGCAGAGGCCAACCGTTCGTGCTCTACTCCCTGGGATGCTGGGCAGCCCAGCACGGGTGCCAAAGAGGTTCCATTGTAATGGACTTTGAGTTGGGAAATCGAGGAGCGACAGCAATGCGGATGGCACCGTTGCAAAGCTGACTTTCTGCAGAAGAGGCACAGCTCAAGTTTTTTGCCCTGACTCTTTGGCTGTGGGAGCAGAGGCCAACCGTTCGTGCTCTACTCGCTGGGATGCTGGGCAGCCGAGCACGGGTGCCAAAGAGGTTCCATTGTAATGGACTTTGAGTTGGGAAATGGAGGAGCGACAGCAATGCGGATGGCACCGTTGCAAAGCTGTCTTTCTGCAGAAGAGGCACAGCTCCAGTTTTTTGCCCTGGCTCTTCCGCTGTGGGAGCAGAGGCCAACCATTCGTGCTCTACTGCCTGGGATGCTGGGCAGCCGAGCACGGGTGCCAAAGAGGTTCCATTGTAATGGACTTTGAGTTGGGAAATGGAGGAGCGACAGCAATGCGGATGGCACCGTTGCAAAGCTGACTTTCTGCAGAAGAGGCACAGCTCAAGTTTTTTGCCCTAGCTCTTCGGCTGTGGGAGCAGAGGCCAACCGTTCGTGCTCTACTGCCTGGGATGCTGGGCAGCCGAGCACGGGTGCCAAAGAGGTTCCATTGTAATGGACTTTGAGTTGGGAAATCGAGGAGCGACAGCAGTGCGGATGGCACCGTTGCAAAGCTGACTTTCTGCAGAAGAGGCACAGCTCCAGTTTTTTGCCCTGGCTCACCGGCTCTGGCAGCAGAGGCCAATCGTTCGTGCTCTACTGCCTGGGATGCTGGGCAGCCGAGCACGGGTGCCAAAGAGGTTCCATTGTAATGGACTTTGAGTTGGGAAATGGAGGAGCGACAGCAATGCGGATGGCACCGTTGCAAAGCTGACTTTCTGCAGAAGAGGCACAGCTCAAGTTTTTTGCCCTGGCTCTTCGGCTGTGGGAGCAAATGCCAACCGTTCCTGCTCTAATGCCTGGGATACTGGGCAGGCGAGCACGGGTGCCAAAGAGGTTCCATTGTAATGGACTTTGAGTTGGGAAATGGAGGAGCGACAGCAATGCGGATGGCACCGTTGCAAAGCTGACTTTCTGCAGAAGAGGCACAGCTCCAGTTTTTTGCCCTGGCTCTTCGGCTGTGGGAGCAGAGGCCAACCGTTCGTGCTCTACTGCCTGGGATACTGGGCAGCCGAGCACGGGTGCCAAAGCTGTTCCATTGTAATGGACTTTGAGTTGGGAAATCGAGGAGCGACAGCAATGCGGATGGCACCGTTGCAAAGCTGACTTTCTGCAGAAGAGGCACAGCTCCAGTTTCTTGACCTGGCTCTTCGGCTGTGGGAGCAAAGGCCAACCGTTCGTGCTCTACTGCCTGGGATACTGGGCAGCCGAGCACGGGTGCCAAAGAGGTTCCATCGTAATGGACTTTGAGTTGGGAAATGGAGGAGAAACAGCAATGCGGATGGCACCGTTGCAAAGCTGACTTTCTGAAGAAGAGGCACAGCTCCAGTTTTTTGCCCTGGCTCTTCGGCTGTGGGAGCAGAGGACAACCGTTCTTGCACTACTGCCTTTGATACTGGGCAGCCGAGCACGGGTGCCAAAGAGGTTCCATTGTAATGGACTTTGAGTTGGGAAATCGAGGAGCGACAGCAATGCGGATGGCACCGTTGCAAAGCTGACTTTCTGCAGAAGAGGCACAGCTCAAGTTTTTTGCCCTGACTCTTTGGCTGTGGGAGCAGAGGCCAACCGTTCGTGCTCTACTCGCTGGGATGCTGGGCAGCCGAGCACTGCTGCCAAAGAGGTTCCATTGTAATGGACTTTGAGTTGGGAAATGGAGGAGCGACAGCAATGCGGATGGCACCGTTGCAAAGCTGTCTTTCAGCAGAAGAGGCACAGCTCCAGTTTTTTGCCCTGGCTCTTCGGCCGTGGGAGCAGAGGCCAACCGTTCGTGCTCTACTGCCTGGGATACTAGGCACCCCAGCACGGGTGCCAAAGAGGTTCCATTGTAATGGACTTTGAGTTGGGAAATGGAGGAGCGACAGCAATGCGGATGGCACCGTTGCAAAGCTGACTTTCTGCAGAAGAGGCACAGCTCAAGTTTTTTGCCTTGGCTCACCGGCTGTGGGAGCAGAGGCCAACCGTTCGTGCTCTACTCGCTGGGATGCTGGGCAGCCGAGCACGGGTGCAAAAGAGGTTCCATTGTAATGGACTTTGAGTTGGGAAATCGAGGAGCGACAGCAATGCGGATGGCACCATTGCAAAGCTGACTTTCTGCAGAAGAGGCACAGCTCCAGTTTTTTGCCCTGGCTCTTCGGCTGTGGGAGCAGAGGCCAACCGTTCGTGCTCTACTCCCTGGGATGCTGGGCAGGCGAGCACGGGTGCCAAAGAGGTTCCATTGTAATGGACTTTGAGTTGGGAAATGGAGGAGCGACAGCAATGCGGATGGCACCGTTGCAAAGCTGACTTTCTGCAGAAGAGGCACAGCTCCAGTTTTTTGCCCTGGCTCTTCGGCTGTGGGAGCAGAGGCCAACCGTTCGTGCTCTACTGCCTGGGATACTGGGCAGCCGAGCACGGGTGCCAAAGAGGTTCCATTGTAATGGACTTTGAATTGGGAAATGGAGGAGCGACAGCAATGCGGATGGCACCGTTGCAAAGCTGACTTTCTGCAGAAGAGGCACAGCTCAAGTTTTTTGCCCTGGCTCTTCGGCTGTGGGAGCAGAGGCCAACCGTTCGTGCTCTACTGCCTGGGATACTGGGCAGCCGAGCACGGGTGCCAAAGCTGTTCCATTGTAATGGACTTTGAGTTGGGAAATGGAGGAGCGACAGCAATGCGGATGGCACCGTTGCAAAGCTGACTTTCTGCAGAAGAGGCACAGCTCCAGTTTTTTGCCCTGGCTCTTCGGCTGTGGGAGCAGAGGCCAACCGTTCGTGCTCTACTCCCTGGGATGCTGGGCAGCCGAGCACGGGTGCCAAAGAGGTTCCATTGTAATGGACTTTGAGTTGGGAAATCGAGGAGCGACAGCAATGCGGATGGCACCGTTGCAAAGCTGACTTTCTGCAGAAGAGGCACAGCTCAAGTTTTTTGCCCTGACTCTTTGGCTGTGGGAGCAGAGGCCAACCGTTCGTGCTCTACTCCCTGGGATGCTGGGCAGCCCAGCACGGGTGCCAAAGAGGTTCCATTGTAATGGACTTTGAGTTGGGAAATGGAGGAGCGACAGCAATGCGGATGGCACCGTTGCAAAGCTGTCTTTCTGCAGAAGAGGCACAGCTCCAGTTTTTTGCCCTGGCTCTTCGGCTGTGGGAGCAGAGGCCAACCATTCGTGCTCTACTGGCTGGGATGCTGGGCAGCCGAGCACGGGTGCCAAAGAGGTTCCATTGTAATGGACTTTGAGTTGGGAAATGGAGGAGCGACAGCAATGCGGATGGCACCGTTGCAAAGCTGACTTTCTGCAGAAGAGGCACAGCTCCAGTTTTTTGCCTTGGCTCACCGCCTGTGGCAGCAGAGGCCAAACGTTCGTGCTCTACTCCCTGGGATGCTGGGCAGCCGAGCACGGGTGCCAGAGAGTTTCCATTGTAATGGACTTTGAGTTGGGAAATGGAGGAGCGACAGCAATGCGGATGGCACCGTTGCAAAGCTGACTTTCTGCAGAAGAGGCACAGCTCCAGTTTTTTGCCCTGGCTCTTCGGCTGTGGGAGCAGAGGCCAACCGTTCGTGCTCTACTGCCTGGGATGCTGGGCAGCCCAGCACGGGTGCCAAAGAGGTTCCATTGTAATGGACTTTGAGTTGGGAAATCGAGGAGCGACAGCAGTGCGGATGGCACCGTTGCAAAGCTGACTTTCTGCAAAAGAGGCACAGCTCCAGTTTTTTGCCTTGGCTCACCGGCTCTGGCAGCAGAGGCCAATCGTTCGTGCTCTACTGCCTGGGATGCTGGGCAGCCGAGCACGGGTGCCAAAGAGGTTCCATTGTAATGGACTTTGAGTTGGGAAATCGAGGAGCGACAGCAATGCGGATGGCACCGTTGCAAAGCTGACTTTCTGCAGAAGAGGCACAGCTCCAGTTTTTTGCCCTGGCTCTTCGGCTGTGGGAGCAGAGGCCAACCGTTCGTGCTCTACTGCCTGGGATACTGGGCAGCCGAGCACGGGTGCCAAAGAGGTTCCATTGTAATGGACTTTGAGTTGGGAAATGGAGGAGCGACAGCAATGCGGATGGCACCGTTGCAAAGCTGACTTTCTGCAGAAGAGGCACAGCTCCAGTTTTTTGCTCTGGCTCTTCGGCTGTGGGAGCAAAGGCCAACCGTTCCTGCTCTAATGCCTGGGATACTGGGCAGCCGAGCACGGGTGCCAGAGAGGTTCCATTGTAATGGACTTTGAGTTGGGAAATCGAGGAGAAACAGCAATGCGGATGGCACCGTTGCAAAGCTGACTTTCTGCAGAAGAGGCACAGCTCCAGTTTTTTGCCCTGGCTCTTCGGCTGTGGGAGCAGAGGACAACCGTTCGTGCACTACTGCCTTTGATACTGGGCAGCCGAGCACGGGTGCCAAAGAGGTTCCATTGTAATGGACTTTGAGTTGGGAAATGGAGGAGCGACAGCAATGCGGATGGCACCGTTGCAAAGCTGACTTTCTGCAGAAGAGGCACAGCTCAAGTTTTTTGCCCTGGCTCTTTGGCTGTGGGAGCAGAGGCCAACCGTTCGTGCTCTACTCGCTGGGATGCTGGGCAGGCGAGCACGGGTGCCAAAGAGGTTCCATTGTAATGGACTTTGAGTTGGGAAATGGAGGAGCGACAGCAATGCGGATGGCACCGTTGCAAAGCTGACTTTCTGCAGAAGAGGCACAGCTCCAGTTTTTTGACCTGGCTCTTCGGCTGTGGGAGCAGAGGCCAACCGTTCGTGCTCTACTCCCTGGGATGCTGGGCAGCCGAGCACGGGTGCCAAAGAGGTTCCATTGTAATGGACTTTGAGTTGGGAAATCGAGGAGCGACAGCAATGCGGATGGCACCGTTGCAAAGCTGACTTTCTGCAGAAGAGGCACAGCTCAAGTTTTTTGCCCTGACTCTTTGGCTGTGGGAGCAGAGGCCAACCGTTCGTGCTCTACTCCCTGGGATGTTGGGCAGCCCAGCACGGGTGCCAAAGAGGTTCCATTGTAATGGACTTTGAGTTGGGAAATGGAGGAGCGACAGCAATGCGGATGGCACCGTTGCAAAGCTGACTTTCTGCAGAAGAGGCACAGCTCCAGTTTTTTGCCCTGGCTCTTCGGCTGTGGGAGCAGAGGCCAACCATTCGTGCTCTACTGCCTGGGATGCTGGGCAGCCGAGCACGGGTGCCAAAGAGGTTCCATTGTAATGGACTTTGAGTTGGGAAATGGAGGAGCGACAGCAATGCGGATGGCACCGTTGCAAAGCTGACTTTCTGCAGAAGAGGCACAGCTCCAGTTTTTTGCCCTGGCTCTTCGGCTGTGGGAGCAGAGGCCAACCGTTCGTGCTCTACTGCCTGGGATGCTGGGCAGCCGAGCACGGGTGCCAAAGAGGTTCCATTGTAATGGACTTTGAGTTGGGAAATGGAGGAGAAACAGCAATGCGGATGGCACCGTTGCAAAGCTGACTTTCTGAAGAAGAGGCACAGCTCCAGTTTTTTGCCCTGGCTCTTCGGCTGTGGGAGCAGAGGACAACCGTTCTTGCACTACTGCCTTTGATACTGGGCAGCCGAGCACGGGTGCCAAAGAGGTTCCATTGTAATGGACTTTGAGTTGGGAAATGGAGGAGCGACAGCAATGCGGATGGCACCGTTGCAAAGCTGACTTTCTGCAGAAGAGGCACAGCTCAAGTTTTTTGCCCTGACTCTTTGGCTGTGGGAGCAGAGGCCAACCGTTCGTGCTCTACTCGCTGGGATGCTGGGCAGCCGAGCACGGGTGCCAAAGAGGTTCCATTGTAATGGACTTTGAGTTGGGAAATGGAGGAGCGACAGCAATGCGGATGGCACCGTTGCAAAGCTGTCTTTCTGCAGAAGAGGCACAGCTCCAGTTTTTTGCCCTGGCTCTTCGGCCGTGGGAGCAGAGGCCAACCGTTCGTGCTCTACTGCCTGGGATACTAGGCACCCCAGCACGGGTGCCAAAGAGGTTCCATTGTAATGGACTTTGAGTTGGGAAATGGAGGAGCGACAGCAATGCGGATGGCACCGTTGCAAAGCTGACTTTCTGCAGAAGAGGCACAGCTCAAGTTTTTTGCCTTGGCTCACCGGCTGTGGGAGCAGAGGCCAACCGTTTGTGCTCTACTCCCTGGGATGCTGGGCAGCCGAGCACGGGTGCAAAAGAGGTTCCATTGTAATGGACTTTGAGTTGGGAAATGGAGGAGCGACAGCAATGCGGATGGCACCGTTGCAAAGCTGACTTTCTGCAGAAGAGGCACAGCTCCAGTTTTTTGCCCTGGCTCTTCGGCTGTGGGAGCAGAGGCCAACCGTTCGTGCTCTACTCCCTGGGATACTGGGCAGCCGAGCACGGGTGCCAAAGCTGTTCCATTGTAATGGACTTTGAGTTGGGAAATGGAGGAGCGACAGCAATGCGGATGGCACCGTTGCAAAGCTGACTTTCTGCAGAAGAGGCACAGCTCCAGTTTTTTGCCCTGGCTCTTCGGCTGTGGGAGCAGAGGCCAACCGTTCGTGCTCTACTCCCTGGGATGCTGGGCAGCCGAGCACGGGTGCCAAAGAGGTTCCATTGTAATGGACTTTGAGTTGGGAAATCGAGGAGCGACAGCAATGCGGATGGCACCGTTGCAAAGCTGACTTTCTGCAGAAGAGGCACAGCTCAAGTGTTTTGCCCTGACTCTTTGGCTGTGGGAGCAGAGGCCAACCGTTCGTGCTCTACTCCCTGGGATGCTGGGCAGCCGAGCACGGGTGCCAAAGAGGTTCCATTGTAATGGACTTTGAGTTGGGAAATGGAGGAGCGACAGCAATGCGGATGGCACCGTTGCAAAGCTGACTTTCTGCAGAAGAGGCACAGCTCAAGTTTTTTGCCTTGGCTCACCGGCTGTGGGAGCAGAGGCCAACCGTTTGTGCTCCACTGCCTGGGATGCTGGGCAGCCGAGCACGGGTGCAAAAGAGGTTCCATTGTAATGGACTTTGAGTTGGGAAATCGAGGAGCGACAGCAATGCGGATGGCACCATTGCAAAGCTGACTTTCTGCAGAAGAGGCACAGCTCCAGTTTTTTGCCCTGGCTCTTCGGCTGTGGGAGCAGAGGCCAACCGTTCGTGCTCTACTCCCTGGGATGCTGGGCAGCCGAGCACGGGTGCCAAAGAGGTTCCATTGTAATGGACTTTGAGTTGGGAAATGGAGGAGCGACAGCAATGCGGATGGCACCGTTGCAAAGCTGACTTTCTGCAGAAGAGGCACAGCTCCAGTTTTTTGCCCTGGCTCTTCGGCTGTGGGAGCAGAGGCCAACCGTTCGTGCTCTACTGCCTGGGATACTGGGCAGCCGAGCACGGGTGCCAAAGAGGTTCCATTGTAATGGACTTTGAGTTGGGAAATGGAGGAGCGACAGCAATGCGGATGGCACCGTTGCAAAGCTGACTTTCTGCAGAAGAGGCACAGCTCAAGTTTTTTGCCCTGGCTCTTCGGCTGTGGGAGCAGAGGCCAACCGTTCGTGCTCTACTGCCTGGGATACTGGGCAGCCGAGCACGGGTGCCAAAGCTGTTCCATTGTAATGGACTTTGAGTTGGGAAATGGAGGAGCGACAGCAATGCGGATGGCACCGTTGCAAAGCTGACTTTCTGCAGAAGAGGCACAGCTCCAGTTTTTTGCCCTGACTCTTCGGCTGTGGGAGCAGAGGCCAACCGTTCGTGCTCTACTCCCTGGGATGCTGGGCAGCCGAGCACGGGTGCCAAAGAGGTTCCATTGTAATGGACTTTGAGTTGGGAAATGGAGGAGCGACAGCAATGCGGATGGCACCGTTGCAAAGCTGACTTTCTGCAGAAGAGGCACAGCTCCAGTTTTTTGCCCTGGCTCTTCGGCTGTGGGAGCAGAGGCCAACCGTTCGTGCTCTACTGCCTGGGATGCTGGGCAGCCGAGCACGGGTGCCAAAGAGGTTCCATTGTAATGGACTTTGAGTTGGGAAATCGAGGAGCGACAGCAGTGCGGATGGCACCGTTGCAAAGCTGACTTTCTGCAGAAGAGGCACAGCTCCAGTTTTTTGCCTTGGCTCACCGGCTCTGGCAGCAGAGGCCAATCGTTCGTGCTCTACTGCCTGGGATGCTGGGCAGCCCAGCACGGGTGCCAAAGAGGTTCCATTGTAATGGACTTTGAGTTGGGAAATCGAGGAGCGACAGCAATGCGGATGGCACCGTTGCAAAGCTGACTTTCTGCAGAAGAGGCACAGCTCCAGTTTTTTGCCCTGGCTCTTCGGCTGTGGGAGCAGAGGCCAACCGTTCGTGCTCTACTGCCTGGGATACTGGGCAGGCGAGCACGGGTGCCAAAGAGGTTCCATTGTAATGGACTTTGAGTTGGGAAATGGAGGAGCGACAGCAATGCGGATGGCACCGTTGCAAAGCTGACTTTCTGCAGAAGAGGCACAGCTCCAGTTTTTTGCTCTGGCTCTTCGGCTGTGGGAGCAAAGGCCAACCGTTCCTGCTCTAATGCCTGGGATACTGGGCAGCCGAGCACGGGTGCCAGAGAGGTTCCATTGTAATGGACTTTGAGTTGGGAAATCGAGGAGAAACAGCAATGCGGATGGCACCGTTGCAAAGCTGACTTTCTGAAGAAGAGGCACAGCTCCAGTTTTTTGCCCTGGCTCTTCGGCTGTGGGAGCAGAGGACAACCGTTCGTGCACTACTGCCTTTGATACTGGGCAGCCGAGCACGGGTGACAAAGAGGTTCCATTGTAATGGACTTTGAGTTGGGAAATGGAGGAGCGACAGCAATGCGGATGGCACCGTTGCAAAGCTGACTTTCTGCAGAAGAGGCACAGCTCAAGTTTTTTGCCCTGGCTCTTTGGCTGTGGGAGCAGAGGCCAACCGTTCGTGCTCTACTCGCTGGGATGCTGGGCAGGCGAGCACGGGTGCCAAAGAGGTTCCATTGTAATGGACTTTGAGTTGGGAAATGGAGGAGCGACAGCAATGCGGATGGCACCGTTGCAAAGCTGACTTTCTGCAGAAGAGGCACAGCTCCAGTTTTTTGCCCCGGCTCACCGGCTGTGGGAGCAGAGGCCAACCGTTTGTGCTCTACTCCCTGGGATGCTGGGCAGCCGAGCACAGGTGCCAGAGAGTTTCCATTGTAATGGACTTTGAGTTGGGAAATGGAGGAGCGACAGCAATGCGGATGGCACCGTTGCAAAGCTGACTTTCTGCAGAAGAGGCACAGCTCAAGTTTTTTGCCTTGGCTCACCGGCTGTGGGAGCAGAGGCCAACCGTTCGTGCTCTACTCGCTGGGATGCTGGGCAGCCGAGCACGGGTGCAAAAGAGGTTCCATTGTAATGGACTTTGAGTTGGGAAATGGAGGAGCGACAGCAATGCGGATGGCACCATTGCAAAGCTGACTTTCTGCAGAAGAGGCACAGCTCCAGTTTTTTGCCCTGGCTCTTCGGCTGTGGGAGCAGAGGCCAACCGTTCGTGCTCTACTCCCTGGGATGCTGGGCAGGCGAGCACGGGTGCCAAAGAGGTTCCATTGTAATGGACTTTGAGTTGGGAAATGGAGGAGCGACAGCAATGCGGATGGCACCGTTGCAAAGCTGACTTTCTGCAGAAGAGGCACAGCTCCAGTTTTTTGCCCTGGCTCTTCGGCTGTGGGAGCAGAGGCCAACCGTTCGTGCTCTACTGCCTGGGATACTGGGCAGCCGAGCACGGGTGCCAAAGAGGTTCCATTGTAATGGACTTTGAATTGGGAAATGGAGGAGCGACAGCAATGCGGATGGCACCGTTGCAAAGCTGACTTTCTGCAGAAGAGGCACAGCTCAAGTTTTTTGCCCTGGCTCTTCGGCTGTGGGAGCAGAGGCCAACCGTTCGTGCTCTACTGCCTGGGATACTGGGCAGCCGAGCACGGGTGCCAAAGCTGTTCCATTGTAATGGACTTTGAGTTGGGAAATGGAGGAGCGACAGCAATGCGGATGGCACCGTTGCAAAGCTGACTTTCTGCAGAAGAGGCACAGCTCCAGTTTTTTGCCCTGGCTCTTCGGCTGTGGGAGCAGAGGCCAACCGTTCGTGCTCTACTCCCTGGGATGCTGGGCAGCCGAGCACGGGTGCCAAAGAGGTTCCATTGTAATGGACTTTGAGTTGGGAAATCGAGGAGCGACAGCAATGCGGATGGCACCGTTGCAAAGCTGACTTTCTGCAGAAGAGGCACAGCTCAAGTTTTTTGCCCTGACTCTTTGGCTGTGGGAGCAGAGGCCAACCGTTCGTGCTCTACTCCCTGGGATGCTGGGCAGCCCAGCACGGGTGCCAAAGAGGTTCCATTGTAATGGACTTTGAGTTGGGAAATGGAGGAGCGACAGCAATGCGGATGGCACCGTTGCAAAGCTGTCTTTCTGCAGAAGAGGCACAGCTCCAGTTTTTTGCCCTGGCTCTTCGGCTGTGGGAGCAGAGGCCAACCATTCGTGCTCTACTGGCTGGGATGCTGGGCAGCCGAGCACGGGTGCCAAAGAGGTTCCATTGTAATGGACTTTGAGTTGGGAAATGGAGGAGCGACAGCAATGCGGATGGCACCGTTGCAAAGCTGACTTTCTGCAGAAGAGGCACAGCTCCAGTTTTTTGCCTTGGCTCACCGCCTGTGGCAGCAGAGGCCAAACGTTCGTGCTCTACTCCCTGGGATGCTGGGCAGCCGAGCACGGGTGCCAGAGAGTTTCCATTGTAATGGACTTTGAGTTGGGAAATGGAGGAGCGACAGCAATGCGGATGGCACCGTTGCAAAGCTGACTTTCTGCAGAAGAGGCACAGCTCCAGTTTTTTGCCCTGGCTCTTCGGCTGTGGGAGCAGAGGCCAACCGTTCGTGCTCTACTGCCTGGGATGCTGGGCAGCCGAGCACGGGTGCCAAAGAGGTTCCATTGTAATGGACTTTGAGTTGGGAAATCGAGGAGCGACAGCAGTGCGGATGGCACCGTTGCAAAGCTGACTTTCTGCAAAAGAGGCACAGCTCCAGTTTTTTGCCTTGGCTCACCGGCTCTGGCAGCAGAGGCCAATCGTTCGTGCTCTACTGCCTGGGATGCTGGGCAGCCGAGCACGGGTGCCAAAGAGGTTCCATTGTAATGGACTTTGAGTTGGGAAATCGAGGAGCGACAGCAATGCGGATGGCACCGTTGCAAAGCTGACTTTCTGCAGAAGAGGCACAGCTCCAGTTTTTTGCCCTGGCTCTTCGGCTGTGGGAGCAGAGGCCAACCGTTCGTGCTCTACTGCCTGGGATACTGGGCAGCCGAGCACGGGTGCCAAAGAGGTTCCATTGTAATGGACTTTGAGTTGGGAAATGGAGGAGCGACAGCAATGCGGATGGCACCGTTGCAAAGCTGACTTTCTGCAGAAGAGGCACAGCTCCAGTTTTTTGCTCTGGCTCTTCGGCTGTGGGAGCAAAGGCCAACCGTTCCTGCTCTAATGCCTGGGATACTGGGCAGCCGAGCACGGGTGCCAGAGAGGTTCCATTGTAATGGACTTTGAGTTGGGAAATCGAGGAGAAACAGCAATGCGGATGGCACCGTTGCAAAGCTGACTTTCTGCAGAAGAGGCACAGCTCCAGTTTTTTGCCCTGGCTCTTCGGCTGTGGGAGCAGAGGACAACCGTTCGTGCACTACTGCCTTTGATACTGGGCAGCCGAGCACGGGTGCCAAAGAGGTTCCATTGTAATGGACTTTGAGTTGGGAAATGGAGGAGCGACAGCAATGCGGATGGCACCGTTGCAAAGCTGACTTTCTGCAGAAGAGGCACAGCTCAAGTTTTTTGCCCTGGCTCTTTGGCTGTGGGAGCAGAGGCCAACCGTTCGTGCTCTACTCGCTGGGATGCTGGGCAGGCGAGCACGGGTGCCAAAGAGGTTCCATTGTAATGGACTTTGAGTTGGGAAATGGAGGAGCGACAGCAATGCGGATGGCACCGTTGCAAAGCTGACTTTCTGCAGAAGAGGCACAGCTCCAGTTTTTTGCCCTGGCTCTTCGGCTGTGGGAGCAGAGGCCAACCGTTCGTGCTCTACTCCCTGGGATGCTGGGCAGCCGAGCACGGGTGCCAAAGAGGTTCCATTGTAATGGACTTTGAGTTGGGAAATCGAGGAGCGACAGCAATGCGGATGGCACCGTTGCAAAGCTGACTTTCTGCAGAAGAGGCACAGCTCAAGTTTTTTGCCCTGACTCTTTGGCTGTGGGAGCAGAGGCCAACCGTTCGTGCTCTACTCCCTGGGATGTTGGGCAGCCGAGCACGGGTGCCAAAGAGGTTCCATTGTAATGGACTTTGAGTTGGGAAATGGAGGAGCGACAGCAATGCGGATGGCACCGTTGCAAAGCTGACTTTCTGCAGAAGAGGCACAGCTCCAGTTTTTTGCCCTGGCTCTTCGGCTGTGGGAGCAGAGGCCAACCATTCGTGCTCTACTGCCTGGGATGCTGGGCAGCCGAGCACGGGTGCCAAAGAGGTTCCATTGTAATGGACTTTGAGTTGGGAAATGGAGGAGCGACAGCAATGCGGATGGCACCGTTGCAAAGCTGACTTTCTGCAGAAGAGGCACAGCTCCAGTTTTTTGCCCTGGCTCTTCGGCTGTGGGAGCAGAGGCCAACCGTTCGTGCTCTACTGCCTGGGATGCTGGGCAGCCGAGCACGGGTGCCAAAGAGGTTCCATTGTAATGGACTTTGAGTTGGGAAATGGAGGAGAAACAGCAATGCGGATGGCACCGTTGCAAAGCTGACTTTCTGAAGAAGAGGCACAGCTCCAGTTTTTTGCCCTGGCTCTTCGGCTGTGGGAGCAGAGGACAACCGTTCTTGCACTACTGCCTTTGATACTGGGCAGCCGAGCACGGGTGCCAAAGAGGTTCCATTGTAATGGACTTTGAGTTGGGAAATCGAGGAGCGACAGCAATGCGGATGGCACCGTTGCAAAGCTGACTTTCTGCAGAAGAGGCACAGCTCAAGTTTTTTGCCCTGACTCTTTGGCTGTGGGAGCAGAGGCCAACCGTTCGTGCTCTACTCGCTGGGATGCTGGGCAGCCGAGCACGGGTGCCAAAGAGGTTCCATTGTAATGGACTTTGAGTTGGGAAATGGAGGAGCGACAGCAATGCGGATGGCACCGTTGCAAAGCTGTCTTTCTGCAGAAGAGGCACAGCTCCAGTTTTTTGCCCTGGCTCTTCGGCCGTGGGAGCAGAGGCCAACCGTTCGTGCTCTACTGCCTGGGATACTAGGCACCCCAGCACGGGTGCCAAAGAGGTTCCATTGTAATGGACTTTGAGTTGGGAAATGGAGGAGCGACAGCAATGCGGATGGCACCGTTGCAAAGCTGACTTTCTGCAGAAGAGGCACAGCTCAAGTTTTTTGCCTTGGCTCACCGGCTGTGGGAGCAGAGGCCAACCGTTTGTGCTCTACTCCCTGGGATGCTGGGCAGCCGAGCACGGGTGCAAAAGAGGTTCCATTGTAATGGACTTTGAGTTGGGAAATGGAGGAGCGACAGCAATGCGGATGGCACCGTTGCAAAGCTGACTTTCTGCAGAAGAGGCACAGCTCCAGTTTTTTGCCCTGGCTCTTCGGCTGTGGGAGCAGAGGCCAACCGTTCGTGCTCTACTCCCTGGGATACTGGGCAGCCGAGCACGGGTGCCAAAGCTGTTCCATTGTAATGGACTTTGAGTTGGGAAATGGAGGAGCGACAGCAATGCGGATGGCACCGTTGCAAAGCTGACTTTCTGCAGAAGAGGCACAGCTCCAGTTTTTTGCCCTGGCTCTTCGGCTGTGGGAGCAGAGGCCAACCGTTCGTGCTCTACTCCCTGGGATGCTGGGCAGCCGAGCACGGGTGCCAAAGAGGTTCCATTGTAATGGACTTTGAGTTGGGAAATCGAGGAGCGACAGCAATGCGGATGGCACCGTTGCAAAGCTGACTTTCTGCAGAAGAGGCACAGCTCAAGTGTTTTGCCCTGACTCTTTGGCTGTGGGAGCAGAGGCCAACCGTTCGTGCTCTACTGCCTGGGATACTGGGCAGCCGAGCACGGGTGCCAAAGAGGTTCCATTGTAATGGACTTTGAGTTGGGAAATGGAGGAGCGACAGCAATGCGGATGGCACCGTTGCAAAGCTGACTTTCTGCAGAAGAGGCACAGCTCAAGTTTTTTGCCTTGGCTCACCGGCTGTGGGAGCAGAGGCCAACCGTTTGTGCTCCACTGCCTGGGATGCTGGGCAGCCGAGCACGGGTGCAAAAGAGGTTCCATTGTAATGGACTTTGAGTTGGGAAATCGAGGAGCGACAGCAATGCGGATGGCACCATTGCAAAGCTGACTTTCTGCAGAAGAGGCACAGCTCCAGTTTTTTGCCCTGGCTCTTCGGCTGTGGGAGCAGAGGCCAACCGTTCGTGCTCTACTCCCTGGGATGCTGGGCAGCCGAGCACGGGTGCCAAAGAGGTTCCATTGTAATGGACTTTGAGTTGGGAAATGGAGGAGCGACAGCAATGCGGATGGCACCGTTGCAAAGCTGACTTTCTGCAGAAGAGGCACAGCTCCAGTTTTTTGCCCTGGCTCTTCGGCTGTGGGAGCAGAGGCCAACCGTTCGTGCTCTACTGCCTGGGATACTGGGCAGCCGAGCACGGGTGCCAAAGAGGTTCCATTGTAATGGACTTTGAGTTGGGAAATGGAGGAGCGACAGCAATGCGGATGGCACCGTTGCAAAGCTGACTTTCTGCAGAAGAGGCACAGCTCAAGTTTTTTGCCCTGGCTCTTCGGCTGTGGGAGCAGAGGCCAACCGTTCGTGCTCTACTGCCTGGGATACTGGGCAGCCGAGCACGGGTGCCAAAGCTGTTCCATTGTAATGGACTTTGAGTTGGGAAATGGAGGAGCGACAGCAATGCGGATGGCACCGTTGCAAAGCTGACTTTCTGCAGAAGAGGCACAGCTCCAGTTTTTTGCCCTGACTCTTCGGCTGTGGGAGCAGAGGCCAACCGTTCGTGCTCTACTCCCTGGGATGCTGGGCAGCCGAGCACGGGTGCCAAAGAGGTTCCATTGTAATGGACTTTGAGTTGGGAAATGGAGGAGCGACAGCAATGCGGATGGCACCGTTGCAAAGCTGACTTTCTGCAGAAGAGGCACAGCTCCAGTTTTTTGCCCTGGCTCTTCGGCTGTGGGAGCAGAGGCCAACCGTTCGTGCTCTACTGCCTGGGATGCTGGGCAGCCGAGCACGGGTGCCAAAGAGGTTCCATTGTAATGGACTTTGAGTTGGGAAATCGAGGAGCGACAGCAGTGCGGATGGCACCGTTGCAAAGCTGACTTTCTGCAGAAGAGGCACAGCTCCAGTTTTTTGCCTTGGCTCACCGGCTCTGGCAGCAGAGGCCAATCGTTCGTGCTCTACTGCCTGGGATGCTGGGCAGCCCAGCACGGGTGCCAAAGAGGTTCCATTGTAATGGACTTTGAGTTGGGAAATCGAGGAGCGACAGCAATGCGGATGGCACCGTTGCAAAGCTGACTTTCTGCAGAAGAGGCACAGCTCCAGTTTTTTGCCCTGGCTCTTCGGCTGTGGGAGCAGAGGCCAACCGTTCGTGCTCTACTGCCTGGGATACTGGGCAGGCGAGCACGGGTGCCAAAGAGGTTCCATTGTAATGGACTTTGAGTTGGGAAATGGAGGAGCGACAGCAATGCGGATGGCACCGTTGCAAAGCTGACTTTCTGCAGAAGAGGCACAGCTCCAGTTTTTTGCTCTGGCTCTTCGGCTGTGGGAGCAAAGGCCAACCGTTCCTGCTCTAATGCCTGGGATACTGGGCAGCCGAGCACGGGTGCCAGAGAGGTTCCATTGTAATGGACTTTGAGTTGGGAAATCGAGGAGAAACAGCAATGCGGATGGCACCGTTGCAAAGCTGACTTTCTGAAGAAGAGGCACAGCTCCAGTTTTTTGCCCTGGCTCTTCGGCTGTGGGAGCAGAGGACAACCGTTCGTGCACTACTGCCTTTGATACTGGGCAGCCGAGCACGGGTGACAAAGAGGTTCCATTGTAATGGACTTTGAGTTGGGAAATGGAGGAGCGACAGCAATGCGGATGGCACCGTTGCAAAGCTGACTTTCTGCAGAAGAGGCACAGCTCAAGTTTTTTGCCCTGGCTCTTTGGCTGTGGGAGCAGAGGCCAACCGTTCGTGCTCTACTCGCTGGGATGCTGGGCAGGCGAGCACGGGTGCCAAAGAGGTTCCATTGTAATGGACTTTGAGTTGGGAAATGGAGGAGCGACAGCAATGCGGATGGCACCGTTGCAAAGCTGACTTTCTGCAGAAGAGGCACAGCTCCAGTTTTTTGCCCCGGCTCACCGGCTGTGGGAGCAGAGGCCAACCGTTTGTGCTCTACTCCCTGGGATGCTGGGCAGCCGAGCACAGGTGCCAGAGAGTTTCCATTGTAATGGACTTTGAGTTGGGAAATGGAGGAGCGACAGCAATGCGGATGGCACCGTTGCAAAGCTGACTTTCTGCAGAAGAGGCACAGCTCAAGTTTTTTGCCCTGGCTCTTCGGCTGTGGGAGCAGAGGCCAACCGTTCGTGCTCTACTCCCTGGGATGCTGGGCAGCCCAGCACGGGTGCCAAAGAGGTTCCATTGTAATGGACTTTGAGTTGGGAAATCGAGGAGCGACAGCAATGCGGATGGCACCGTTGCAAAGCTGACTTTCTGCAGAAGAGGCACAGCTCCAGTTTTTTGCCCTGGCTCTTCGGCTGTGGGAGCAGAGGCCAACCGTTCGTGCTCTACTCCCTGGGATGCTGGGCAGCCCAGCACGGGTGCCAAAGAGGTTCCATTGTAATGGACTTTGAGTTGGGAAATGGAGGAGCGACAGCAATGCGGATGGCACCGTTGCAAAGCTGACTTTCTGCAGAAGAGGCACAGCTGCAGTTTTTTGCCTTGGCTCTTCGGCTGTGGGAGCAGAGGCCAACCGTTCGTGCTCTACTGCCTGGGATGCTGGGCAGCCCAGCACGGGTGCCAAAGAGGTTCCATTGTAATGGACTTTGAGTTGGGAAATGGAGGAGCGACAGCAATGCGGATGGCACCGTTGCAAAGCTGACTTTCTGCAGAAGAGGCACAGCTCAAGTTTTTTGCCCTGGCTCTTCGGCTGTGGGAGCAGAGGCCAACCGTTCCTGCTCTACTGCCTGGGATACTGGGCAGCCGAGCACGGGTGCCAAAGCTGTTCCATTGTAATGGACTTTGAGTTGGGAAATGGAGGAGCGACAGCAATGCGGATGGCACCGTTGCAAAGCTGACTTTCTGCAGAAGAGGCACAGCTCCAGTTTTTTGCCTTGGCTCACCGGCTGTGGCAGCAGAGGCCAACCGTTTGTGCTCTACTCCCTGGGATGCTGGGCAGCCGAGCACAGGTGCCAGAGAGTTTCCATTGTAATGGACTTTGAGTTGGGAAATCGAGGAGCGACAGCAATGCGGATGGCACCGTTGCAAAGCTGACTTTCTGCAGAAGAGGCACAGCTCCAGTTTTTTGCCCTGGCTCTTCGGCTGTGGGAGCAGAGGCCAACCGTTCGTGCTCTACTCCCTGGGATGCTGGGCAGCTGAGCGCGGGTGCCAAAGAGGTTCCATTGTAATGGACTTTGAGTTGGGAAATCGAGGAGCGACAGCAATGCGGATGGCACCGTTGCAAAGCTGACTTTCTGCAGAAGAGGCACAGCTCCAGTTTTTTGCCCTGGCTCTTCGGCTGTGGGAGCAGAGGCCAATCGTTCGTGCTCTACTCCCTGGGATACTGGGCAGCGGAGCACGGGTGCCAAAGAGGTTCCATTGTAATGGACTTTGAGTTGGGAAATCGAGGAGCGACAGCAATGCGGATGGCACCGTTGCAAAGCTGACTTTCTGCAGAAGAGGCACAGCTCCAGTTTTTTGCCTTGGCTCTTCGGCTGTGGGAGCAGAGGCCAACCGTTCGTGCTCTACTCCCTGGGATGCTGGGCAGCCGAGCACGGGTGCCAAAGAGGTTCCATTGTAATGGACTTTGAGTTGGGAAATCGAGGAGCGACAGCAATGCGGATGGCACCGTTGCAAAGCTGTCTTTCTGCAGAAGAGGCACAGCTGCAGTTTTTTGCCCTGGCTCTTCGGCTGTGGGAGCAGAGGCCAACCGTTCGTGCTCTACTCCCTGGGATGCTGGGCAGGCGAGCACGGGTGCCAAAGAGGTTCCATTCTAATGGACTTTGAGTTGGGAAATGGAGGAGCGACAGCAATGCGGATGGCACCGTTGCAAATCTGACTTTCTGCAGAAGAGGCACAGCTCCAGTTTTTTGCCCTGGCACTTCGGCTGTGGCAGCAGAGGCCAACCGTTCGTGCTCTACTGCCTGGGATACTGGGCAGCCGAGCACGGGTGCCAAAGAGGTTCCATTGTAATGGACTTTGAGTTGGGAAATCGAGGAGCGACAGCAATGCGGATGGCACCGTTGCAAAGCTGACTTTCTGCAGAAGAGGCACAGCACAAGCTTTTTGCCCTGGCTCTTTGGCTGTGGGAGCAGAGGCCAACCGTTCGTGCTCTACTCGCTGGGATGCTGGGCAGCCGAGCACTGCTGCCAAAGAGGTTCCATTGTAATGGACTTTGAGTTGGGAAATGGAGCGACAGCAATGCGGATGGCACCGTTGCAAAGCTGTCTTTCTGCAGAAGAGGCACAGCTCCAGTTTTTTGCCCTGGCTCTTCGGCTGTGGGAGCAGAGGCCAATCGTTCGTGCTCTACTGCCTGGGATGCTGGGCAGGCGAGCACGGGTGCCAAAGATGTTCAATTGTTATGGACTTTGAGTTGGGAAATGGAGGAGCGACAGCAATGCGGATGGCACCGTTGCAAAGCTGACTTTCTGCAGAAGAGGCACAGCTCCAGTTTTTTGCCTTGGCTCACCGGCTCTGGCAGCAGAGGCCAACCGTTCGTGCTCTACTCGCTGGGATGCTGGGCAGCCGAGCACGGGTGCCAAAGAGGTTCCATTGTAATGGACTTTGAGTTTTGAAATCGAGGAGCGACAGCAATGGGGATGGCACCGTTGCAAAGCTGTCTTTCTGCAGAAGAGGCACAGCTGCAGTTTTTTGCCCTGGCTCTTCGGCTGTGGGAGCAGAGGCCAATCGTTCGTGCTCTACTGCCTGGGATGCTGGGCAGCCCAGCACGGGTGCCAAAGAGGTTCCATTGTAATGGACTTTGAGTTGGGAAATCGAGGAGCGACAGCAATGCGGATGGCACCGTTGCAAAGCTGACTTTCTGCAGAAGAGGCACAGCTCAAGCTTTTTGCCCTGGCTCTTTGGCTGTGGGAGCAGAGGCCAACCGTTCGTGCTCTACTCCCTGGGATGCTGGGCAGCCCAGCACGGGTGCCAAAGAGGTTCCATTGTAATGGACTTTGAGTTGGGAAATGGAGGAGCGACAGCAATGCAGATGGCACCGTTGCAAAGCTGACTTTCTGCAGAAGAGGCACAGCTCAAGCTTTTTGCCCTGGCTCTTCGGCTGTGGGAGCAGAGGCCAACCGTTCGTGCTCTACTCCCTGGGATGCTGGGCAGCCCAGCACGGGTGCCAGAGAGGTTCCATTGTAATGGACTTTGAGTTGGGAAATCGAGGAGCGACAGCAATGCGGATGGCACCGTTGCAAAGCTGACTTTCTGCAGAAGAGGCACAGCTCCAGTTTTTTGCCCTGGCTCTTCGGCTGTGGGAGCAGAGGCGAACTGTTCGTGCTCTACTCCCTGGGATGCTGGGCAGCCGAGCACGGGTGCCAAAGAGGTTCCATTGTAATGGACTTTGAGTTGGGAAATGGAGGAGCGACAGCAATGCGGATGGCACCGTTGCAAAGCTGACTTTCTGCAGAAGAGGCACAGCTCCAGTTTTTTGTCTTGGCTCACCGGCTGTGGCAGCAGAGACCAACCGTTCGTGCTCTACTCGCTGGGATTCTGGGCAGCCGAGCACGGGTGAGAAGGGGTTCCATTGTAATGGACTTTGAGTTGGGAAATCGAGGAGCGACAGCAATGGGGATGGCACCGTTGCAAAGCTGTCTTTCTGCAGAAGAGGCACAGCTCAAGTTTTTTGCCCTGGCTCTTCGGCTGTGGGAGCAGAGGCCAATCGTTCGTGCTCTACTCCCTGGGATGCTGGGCAGCCGAGCACGGGTGCCAAAGAGGTTCCATTGTAATGGACTTTGAGTTAGGAAATGGAGGAGCGACAGCAATGCGGATGGCACCGTTGCAAAGCTGACTTTCTGCAGAAGAGGCACAGCTCAAGCTTTTTGCCCTGGCTCTTCGGCTGTGGGAGCAGAGGCCAACCGTTCGTGCTCTACTCGCTGGGATGCTGGGCAGCCGAGCACGGGTGCCAAAGAGGTTCCATTGTAATGGACTTTGAGTTGGGAAATCGAGGAGCGACAGCAATGCGGATGGCACCGTTGCAAAGCTGACTTTCTGCAGAAGAGGCACAGCTCCAGTTTTTTGCCCTGGCTCTTCGGCTGTGGGAGCAGAGGCCAACCGTTCGTGCTCTACTCCCTGGGATGCTGGGCAGCCGAGCACGGGTGCCAAAGAGGTTCCATTGTAATGGACTTTGAGTTGGGAAATCGAGGAGCGACAGCAATGCAGATGGCACCGTTGCAAAGCTGACTTTCTGCAGAAGAGGCACAGCTCAAGCTTTTTGCCCTGGCTCTTCGGCTGTGGGAGCAGAGGCCAACCGTTCGTGCTCTACTCCCTGGGATGCTGGGCAGCCCAGCACGGGTGCCAAAGATGTTCCATTGTAATGGACTTTGAGTTTTGAAATCGAGGAGCGACAGCAATGCGGATGGCACCGTTGCAAAGCTGACTTTCTGCAGAAGAGGCACAGCTCAAGTTTTTTGCCTTGGCTCACCGGCTGTGGGAGCAGAGGCCAACCGTTCGTGCTCTACTCCCTGGGATGCTGGGCAGCCGAGCACAGGTGCCAGAGAGGTTCTATTGTAATGGACTTTGAGTTGGGAAATGGAGGAGCGACAGCAATGCGGATGGCACCATTGCAAAGCTGACTTTCTGCAGAAGAGGCACAGCTCAAGCTTTTTGCCCTGGCTCTTCGTCTGTGGGAGCAGAGGCCAACCGTTTGTGCTCTACTCCCTGGGATGCTGGGCAGCCGAGCACTGCTGCCAAAGAGGTTCCATTGTAATGGACTTTGAGTTTGGAAATGGAGGAGCGACAGCAATGCGGATGGCACCGTTGCAAAGCTGTCTTTCTGCAGAAGAGGCACAGCTCCAGTTTTTTGCCCTGGCTCACCGGCTGTGGCAGCAGAGGCCAGCCGTTCGTGCTCTACTGCCTGGGATACTGGGCAGCCCAGCAAGGGTGCCAAAGAGGTTCCATTGTAATGGACTTTGAGTTGGGAAATCGAGGAGCGACAGCAATGCGGATGGCACCGTTGCAAAGCTGTCTTTCTGCAGAAGAGGCACAGCTCAAGTTTTTTGCCCTGGCTCTTCGGCTGTGGGAGCAGAGGCCAACCGTTCGTGCTCTACTCCCTGGGATGCTGGGCAGCCCAGCACGGGTGCCAAAGATGTTCCATTGTAATGGACTTTGAGTTTTGAAATGGAGGAGCGACAGCAATGCGGATGGCACCGTTGCAAAGCTGACTTTCTGCAGAAGAGGCACAGCTCAAGTTTTTTGCCTTGGCTCACCGGCTGTGGGAGCAGAGGCCAACCGTTCGTGCTCTACTCCCTGGGATGCTGGGCAGCCGAGCACGGGTGCCAGAGAGGTTCTATTGTAATGGACTTTGAGTTGGGAAATGGAGGAGCGACAGCAATGCGGATGGCACCGTTGCAAAGCTGACTTTCTGCAGAAGAGGCACAGCTCCAGTTTTTTGCCCTGGCTCTTCGGCTGTGGGAGCAGAGGCCAACCGTTCGTGCTCTACTGCCTGGGATGCTGGGCAGCCCAGCACGGGTGCCAAAGAGGTTCCATTGTAATGGACTTTGAGTTGGGAAATGGAGGAGCGACAGCAATGCGGATGGCACCGTTGCAAAGCTGACTTTCTGCGGAAGAGGCACAGCTCCAGTTTTTTGTCCTGGCTCACCGGCTGTGGGAGCAGAGGCCAAGCGTTCTTGCTCTACTCCCTGGGATGCTGGGCAGTCCAGCACGGGTGCCAAAGAGGTTCCATTGTAATGGACTTTGAGTTGGGAAATGGAGGAGCGACAGCAATGCGGATGGCACCGTTGCAAAGCTGACTTTCTGCAGAAGAGGCACAGCTCCAGTTTTTTGCCCTGGCTCTTCGGCTGTGGGAGCAGAGGCCAACCATTCGTGCTCTACTGCCTGGGATACTGGGCAGCCCAGCACGGGTGCCAAAGAGGTTCCATTGTAATGGACTTTGAGTTGGGAAATCGAGGAACCTCAGCAATGCGGATGGCACCGTTGCAAAGCTGACTTTCTGCAGAAGAGGCACAGCTGCAGTTTTTTGCCCTGGCTCTTCGGCTGTGGGAGCAGAGGCCAGCCATTCTTGCTCTACTGCCTGGGATGCTGGGCAGCCGAGCACAGGTGCCAGAGAGTTTCCTTGTAATGGACTTTGAGTTGGGAAATGGAGGAGCGACAGCAATGTGGATGGCACCGTTGCAAAGCTGACTTTCTGCAGAAGAGGCACAGCTCAAGTTTTTTGCTCTGGCTCTTCGGCTGTGGGAGCAGAGGCCAACCGTTCGTGCTCTGCTCCCTGGGATGCTGGGCAGCCCAGCACGGGTGCCAAAGAGGTTCCATTGTAATGGACTTTGAGTTGGGAAATCGAGGAGCGACAGCAATGCGGATGGCACCGTTGCAAAGCTGACTTTCTGCAGAAGAGGCACAGCTCAAGTTTTTTGCCCTGGCTCTTCGGCTGTGGGAGCAGAGGCCAACCGTTCGTGCTCTACTCCCTGGGATACTGGGCAGCCGAGCACGGGTGCCAAAGAGGTTCCATTGTAACGGACTTTGAGTTTTGAAATGGAGGAGCGACAGCAATGCGGATGGCACCGTTGCAAAGCTGACTTTCTGCAGAAGAGGCACAGCTCCAGTTTTTTGCCCTGGCTCTTCGGCTGTGGGAGCAGAGGCCAACCGTTTGTGCTCTACTGCCTGGGATGCTGGGCAGCCGAGCACGGGTGCCAAAGAGGTTCCATCGAAATGGACTTTGAGTTGGGAAATTGAGGAGCGACAGCAATGCGGATGGCACCGTTGCAAAGCTGTCTTTCTGCAGAAGAGGCACAGCTCCAGTTTTTTGCCCTGGCTCTTCGGCTGTGGGGGCAGAGGCCAATCGTTCGTGCTCTACTGCCTGGGATGCTGGGCAGCCGAGCACGGGTGCCAAAGAGGTTCCATTGTAATGGACTTTGAGTTGGGAAATGGAGGAGCGACAGCAATGCGGATGGCACCGTTGCAAAGCTGACTTTCTGCAGAAGAGGCACAGCTCCAGTTTTTTGCCCTGGCTCTTCGGCTGTTGGAGCAGAGGCCAACCGTTCGTGCTCTACTCCCTGGGATACTGGGCAGCCGAGCACGGGTGCCAAAGAGGTTCCATTGTAATGGACTTTGAGTTGGGAAATGGAGGAGCGAAAGCAATGCGGATGGCACCGTTGCAAAGCTGACTTTCTGCAGAAGAGGCACAGCTCCAGTTTTTTTGCCCCGGCTCTTCGGCTGTGGGAGCAGAGGCCAACTGTTCGTGCTCTACTGCCTGGGATACTGGGCAGCCGAGCACGGGTGCCAAAGAGGTTCCATTGTAATGGACTTTGAGTTGGGAAATCGAGGAACCTCAGCAATGCGGATGGCACCGTTGCAAAGCTGACTTTCTGCAGAAGAGGCACAGCTCCAGTTTTTGGCCCTGGCTCTTCGGCTGTGGGAGCAGAGGCCAGCCGTTCTTGCTCTACTGCCTGGGATGCTGGGCAGCCGAGCACAGGTGCCAGAGAGTTTCCTTGTAATGGACTTTGAGTTGGGAAATGGAGGAGCGACAGCAATGTGGATGGCACCGTTGCAAAGCTGTCTTTCTGCAGAAGAGGCACAGCTCCAGTTTTTTGCCCTGGCTCTTCGGCTGTGGCAGAAGAGGCCAACCGTTCGTGCTCTACTCCCTGGGATGCTGGGCAGCCCAGCACGGGTGCCAAAGAGGTTCCATTGTAATGGACTTTGAGTTGGGAAATGGAGGAGCGACAGCAATGCGGATGGCACCGTTGCAAAGCTGTCTTTCTGCAGAAGAGGCACAGCTCAAGTTTTTTGCCCTGGCTCTTCGGCTGTGGGAGCAGAGGCCAATCGTTCGTGCTCTACTCCCTGGGATGCTGGGCAGCCCAGCACGGGTGCCAAAGAGGTTCCATTGTAGTGGACTTTGAGTTGGGAAATCGAGGAGCGACAGCAATGCGGATGGCACCGTTGCAAAGCTGACTTTCTGCAGAAGAGGCACAGCTCCAGTTTTTTGCCCTGGCTCTTCGGCTGTGGGAGCAGAGGCCAACCGTTCGTGCTCTACTGCCTGGGATACTGGGCAGCCGAGCACGGGTGCCAAAGAGGTTCCATTGTAATGGACTTTGAGTTGGGAAATGGAGGAGCGACAGCAATGCGGATGGCACCGTTGCAAAGCTGACTTTCTGCAGAAGAGGCACAGCTCCAGTTTTTTGCCCTGGCTCTTCGGCTGTGGGAGCAGAGGCCAACCGTTCGTGCTCTACTGCCTGGGATACTGGGCAGCCGAGCACGGGTGCCAAAGAGGTTCCATTGTAATGGACTTTGAGTTGGGAAATCGAGGAGCGACAGCAATGCGGATGGCACCGTTGCAAAGCTGACTTTCTGCAGAAGAGGCACAGCTCCAGTTTTTTGCCCTGGCTCTTCAGCTGTGGGAGCAGAGGCCAGCCGTTCGTGCTCTACTGCCTGGGATGCTGGGCAGCCGAGCACAGGTGCCAGAGAGTTTCCATTGTAATGGACTTTGAGTTGGGAAATGGAGGAGCGACAGCAATGCGGATGGCACCGTTGCAAAGCTGACTTTCTGCAGAAGAGGCACAGCTCCAGTTTTTTGTCCTGGCTCACCGGCTGTGGAAGCAGAGGCCAAGCGTTCTTGCTCTACTCCCTGGGATGCTGGGCAGTCCAGCACGGGTGCCAAAGAGGTTCCATTGTAATGGACTTTGAGTTGGGAAATGGAGGAGCGACAGCAATGCGGATGGCACCGTTGCAAAGCTGACTTTCTGCAGAAGAGGCACAGCTCCAGTTTTTTGCCCTGGCTCTTCGGCTGTGGCAGAAGAGGCCAACCGTTCGTGCTCTACTCCCTGGGATGCTGGGCAGCCGAGCACGGGTGCCAAAGAGGTTCCATTGTAATGGACTTTGAGTTGGGAAATCGAGGAGCAACAGCAATGCGGATGGCACCGTTGCAAAGCTGACTTTCTGCAGAAGTGGCACAGCTCCAGTTTTTTGCCCTGGCTCTTTGGCTGTGGCAGCAGAGGCCAACTGTTCGTGCTCTACTGCCTGGGATGCTGGGCAGCCGAGCACGGGTGCCAAAGAGGTTCCATTGTAATGGACTTTGAGTTGGGAAATCGAGGAGCGACAGCAATGCGGATGGCACCGTTGCAAAGCTGACTTTCTGCAGAAGAGGCACAGCTCAAGTTTTTTGCCCTGGCTCTTCGGCTGTGGGAGCAGAGGCCAACCGTTTGTGCTCTACTGCCTGGGATGCTGGGCAGCCGAGCACGGGTGCCAAAGAGGTTCCATCGTAATGGACTTTGAGTTGGGAAATGGAGGAGCGACAGCAATGCGGATGGCACCGTTGCAAAGCTGTCTTTCTGCAGAAGAGGCACAGCTCCAGTTTTTTGCCCTGGCTCTTCGGCTGTGGGGGCAGAGGCCAATCGTTCGTGCTCTACTCCCTGGGATACTGGGCAGCCGAGCACGGGTGCCAAAGAGGTTCCATTGTAATGGACTTTGAGTTGGGAAATGGAGGAGCGACAGCAATGCGGATGGCACCGTTGCAAAGCTGACTTTCTGCAGAAGAGGCACAGCTCCAGTTTTTTGCCCTGCCTCTTCGGTTGTGGGAGCAGAGGCCAACCGTTCGTGCTCTACTCGCTGGGATACTGGGCAGCCCAGCACGGGTGCCAAAGAGGTTCCATTGTAATGGACTTTGAGTTGGGAAATCGAGGAGCGACAGCAATGCGGATGGCACCGTTGCAAAGCTGACTTTCTGCAGAAGAGGCACAGCTCCAGTTTCTTGCCCCGGCTCTTCGGCTGTGGGAGCAGAGGCCAACTCTTCGTGCTCTACTGCCTGGGATACTGGGCAGCCGAGCACGGGTGCCAAAGATATTCCATTGTAATGGACTTTGAGTTGGGTAATCGAGGAACCTCAGCAATGCGGATGGCACCGTTGCAAAGCTGACTTTCTGCAGAAGAGGCACAGCTGCAGTTTTTTGCCCTGGCTCTTCGGCTGTGGGAGCAGAGGCCAGCCGTTCTTGCTCTACTGCCTGGGATGCTGGGCAGCCGAGCACAGGTGCCAGAGAGTTTCCTTGTAATGGACTTTGAGTTGGGAAATGGAGGAGCGACAGCAATGTGGATGGCACCGTTGCAAAGCTGACTTTCTGCAGAAGAGGCACAGCTCCAGTTTTTTGCCCTGGCTCTTCGGCTGTGGGAGCAGAGGCCAACCGTTCGTGCTCTACTCCCTGGGATGCTGGGCAGCCCAGCACGGGTGCCAAAGAGGTTCCATTGTAACGGACTTTGAGTTGGGAAATGGAGGAGCGACAGCAATGCGGATGGCACCGTTGCAAAGCTGACTTTCTGCAGAAGAGGCACAGCTCCAGTTTTTTGCCCCGGCTCTTCGGCTGTGGGAGCAGAGGCCAACCCTTCCTGCTCTACTGCCTGGGATGCTGGGCAGCCGAGCACGGGTGCCAAAGAGGTTCCATTGTAATGGACTTTGAGTTGGGAAATCGAGGAGCAACAGCAATGCGGATGGCACCGTTGCAAAGCTGACTTTCTGCAGAAGTGGCACAGCTCCAGTTTTTTGCCCTGGCTCTTTGGCTGTGGCAGCAGAGGCCAACTGTTCGTGCTCTACTGCCTGGGATGCTGGGCAGCCCAGCACGGGTGCCAAAGAGGTTCCATTGTAATGGACTTTGAGTTGGGAAATCGAGGAGCGACAGCAATGCGGATGGCACCGTTGCAAAGCTGACTTTCTGCAGAAGAGGCACAGCTCCAGTTTTTTGACCTGGCTCTTCGGCTGTGGGAGCAGAGGCCAACCGTTTGTGCTGTACTGCCTGGGATGCTGGGCAGCCGAGCACGGGTGCCAAAGAGGTTCCATCGTAATGGACTTTGAGTTGGGAAATCGAGGAGCGACAGCAATGCGGATGGCACCGTTGCAAAGCTGTCTTTCTGCAGAAGAGGCACAGCTCCAGTTTTTTGCCCTGGCTCTTCGGCTGTGGGAGCAGAGGCCAACCGTTCGTGCTCTACTCGCTGGGATGCTGGGCAGCCCAGCACGGGTGCCAAAGAGGTTCCATTGTAATGGACTTTGAGTTGGGAAATCGAGGAGCGACAGCAATGCGGATGGCACCGTTGCAAAGCTGACTTTCTGCAGAAGAGACACACCTCCAGTTTTTTGCCCTGGCTCTTCGGCTGTGGGAGCAGAGGCCAACCGTTCGTGCTCTACTGCCTGGGATACTGGGCAGCCGAGCACGGGTGCCAAAGAGGTTCCATTGTAATGGACTTTGAGTTGGGAAATCGAGGAGCGACAGCAATGTGGATGGCACCGTTGCAAAGCTGACTTTCTGCAGAAGAGGCACAGCTCCAGTTTTTTGCCCTGGCTCTTCGGCTGTGGGAGCAGAGGCCAACCGTTCGTGCTCTACTGCCTGGGATACTGGGCAGCCGAGCACGGGTGCCAAAGAGGTTCCATTGTAATGGACTTTGAGTTGGGAAATCGAGGAGCGACAGCAATGCGGATGGCACCGTTGCAAAGCTGTCTTTCTGCAGAAGAGGCACAGCTCCAGTTTTTTGCCCTGGCTCTTCGGCTGTGGGAGCAGAGGCCAATCGTTCGTGCTCTACTCCCTGGGATGCTGGGCAGCCGAGCACGGGTGCCAAAGAGGTTCCATTGTAATGGACTTTGAGTTGGGAAATCGAGGAGCGACAGCAATGCGGATAGCACCGTTGCAAAGCTGACTTTCTGCAGAAGAGGCACAGCTCAAGTTTTTTGCCCTGGCTCTTCGGCTGTGGGAGCAGAGGCCAACCGTTCGTGCTCTACTCCCTGGGATACTGGGCAGCCGAGCACGGGTGCCAAAGAGGTTCCATTGTAACGGACTTTGAGTTGGGAAATGGAGGAGCGACAGCAATGCGGATGGCACCGTTGCAAAGCTGACTTTCTGCAGAAGAGGCACAGCTCCAGTTTTTTGCCCCGGCTCTTCGGCTGTGGGAGCAGAGGCCAACCCTTCCTGCTCTACTGCCTGGGATGCTGGGCAGCCGAGCACGGGTGCCAAAGAGGTTCCATTGTAATGGACTTTGAGTTGGGAAATCGAGGAGCAACAGCAATGCGGATGGCACCGTTGCAAAGCTGACTTTCTGCAGAAGTGGCACAGCTCCAGTTTTTTGCCCTGGCTCTTTGGCTGTGGCAGCAGAGGCCAACTGTTCGTGCTCTACTGCCTGGGATGCTGGGCAGCCCAGCACGGGTGCCAAAGAGGTTCCATTGTAATGGACTTTGAGTTGGGAAATCGAGGAGCGACAGCAATGCGGATGGCACCGTTGCAAAGCTGACTTTCTGCAGAAGAGGCACAGCTCAAGTTTTTTGCCCTGGCTCTTCGGCTGTGGGAGCAGAGGCCAACCGTTTGTGCTCTACTGCCTGGGATGCTGGGCAGCCGAGCACGGGTGCCAAAGAGGTTCCATCGTAATGGACTTTGAGTTGGGAAATGGAGGAGCGACAGCAATGCGGATGGCACCGTTGCAAAGCTGTCTTTCTGCAGAAGAGGCACAGCTCCAGTTTTTTGCCCTGGCTCTTCGGCTGTGGGGGCAGAGGCCAATCGTTCGTGCTCTACTCCCTGGGATACTGGGCAGCCGAGCACGGGTGCCAAAGAGGTTCCATTGTAATGGACTTTGAGTTGGGAAATGGAGGAGCGACAGCAATGCGGATGGCACCGTTGCAAAGCTGACTTTCTGCAGAAGAGGCACAGCTCCAGTTTTTTGCCCTGGCTCTTCGGTTGTGGGAGCAGAGGCCAACCGTTCGTGCTCTACTCGCTGGGATGCTGGGCAGCCGAGCACGGGTGCCAAAGAGGTTCCATTGTAATGGACTTTGAGTTGGGAAATCGAGGAGCGACAGCAATGCGGATGGCACCGTTGCAAAGCTGACTTTCTGCAGAAGAGGCACAGCTCCAGTTTCTTGCCCCGGCTCTTCGGCTGTGGGAGCAGAGGCCAACTCTTCGTGCTCTACTGCCTGGGATACTGGGCAGCCGAGCACGGGTGCCAAAGATATTCCATTGTAATGGACTTTGAGTTGGGTAATCGAGGAACCTCAGCAATGCGGATGGCACCGTTGCAAAGCTGACTTTCTGCAGAAGAGGCACAGCTGCAGTTTTTTGCCCTGGCTCTTCGGCTGTGGGAGCAGAGGCCAGCCGTTCTTGCTCTACTGCCTGGGATGCTGGGCAGCCGAGCACAGGTGCCAGAGAGTTTCCTTGTAATGGACTTTGAGTTGGGAAATGGAGGAGCGACAGCAATGTGGATGGCACCGTTGCAAAGCTGACTTTCTGCAGAAGAGGCACAGCTCCAGTTTTTTGCCCTGGCTCTTCGGCTGTGGGAGCAGAGGCCAACCGTTCGTGCTCTACTCCCTGGGATGCTGGGCAGCCCAGCACGGGTGCCAAAGAGGTTCCATTGTAATGGACTTTGAGTTGGGAAATCGAGGAGCGACAGCAATGCGGATCGCACCGTTGCAAAGCTGACTTTCTGCAGAAGAGGCACAGCTCCAGTTTTTTGCCCTGGCTCTTCGGCTGTGGGAGCAGAGGCCAACCGTTCGTGCTCTACTCCCTGGGATGCTGGGCAGCCCAGCACGGGTGCCAAAGAGGTTCCATTGTAATGGACTTTGAGTTGGGAAATCGAGGAGCGACAGCAATGCGGATCGCACCGTTGCAAAGCTGACTTTCTGCAGAAGAGGCACAGCTCCAGTTTTTTGACCTGGCTCTTCGGCTGTGGGAGCAGAGGCCAACCGTTTGTGCTGTACTGCCTGGGATGCTGGGCAGCCGAGCACGGGTGCCAAAGAGGTTCCATCGTAATGGACTTTGAGTTGGGAAATCGAGGAGCGACAGCAATGCGGATGACACCGTTGCAAAGCTGTCTTTCTGCAGAAGAGGCACAGCTCCAGTTTTTTGCCCTGGCTCTTCGGCTGTGGGAGCAGAGGCCAACCGTTCGTGCTCTACTCGCTGGGATGCTGGGCAGCCCAGCACGGGTGCCAAAGAGGTTCTATTGTAATGGACTTTGAGTTGGGAAATCGAGGAGCGACAGCAATGCGGATGGCACCGTTGCAAAGCTGACTTTCTGCAGAAGTGGCACAGCTCCAGTTTTTTGCCCCGGCTCTTTGGCTGTGGCAGCAGAGGCCAACCGTTCGTGCTCTACTGCCTGGGATGCTGGGCAGCCCAGCACGGGTGCCAAAGAGGTTCCATTGTAATGGACTTTGAGTTGGGAAATCGAGGAGCGACAGCAATGCGGATGGCACCGTTGCAAAGCTGACTTTCTGCAGAAGAGGCACAGCTCAAGTTTTTTGCCCTGGCTCTTCGGCTGTGGGAGCAGAGGCCAACCGTTTGTGCTCTACTGCCTGGGATGCTGGGCAGCCGAGCACGGGTGCCAAAGAGGTTCCATCGTAATGGACTTTGAGTTGGGAAATGGAGGAGCGACAGCAATGCGGATGGCACCGTTGCAAAGCTGTCTTTCTGCAGAAGAGGCACAGCTCCAGTTTTTTGCCCTGGCTCTTCGGCTGTGGGGGCAGAGGCCAATCGTTCGTGCTCTACTCCCTGGGATACTGGGCAGCCGAGCACGGGTGCCAAAGAGGTTCCATTGTAATGGACTTTGAGTTGGGAAATGGAGGAGCGACAGCAATGCGGATGGCACCGTTGCAAAGCTGACTTTCTGCAGAAGAGGCACAGCTCCAGTTTTTTGCCCTGGCTCTTCGGTTGTGGGAGCAGAGGCCAACCGTTCGTGCTCTACTCGCTGGGATGCTGGGCAGCCGAGCACGGGTGCCAAAGAGGTTCCATTGTAATGGACTTTGAGTTGGGAAATCGAGGAGCGACAGCAATGCGGATGGCACCGTTGCAAAGCTGACTTTCTGCAGAAGACTCACAGCTCAAGCTTTTTGCCCTGGCTCTTTGTCTGTGGGAGTAGAGGCCAACCGTTCGTGCTTTACTCCCTGGGATGCTGGGCAGCCCAGCACGGGTGCCAAAGAGGTTCCATTGTAATGGACTTTGAGTTTTGAAATCGAGGAGCGACAGCAATGCGGATGGCACCGTTGCAAAGCTGACTTTCTGCAGAAGAGGCACAGCTCCAGTTTTTTGCCCTGGCTCTTCGGCTGTGGGAGCAGAGGCCAACCGTTCTTGCTCTACTCGCTGGGATGCTGGGCAGCCGAGCACGGGTGCCAAAGAGGTTCCATTTTAATGGACTTTGAGTTGGGAAATCGAGGAACCTCAGCAATGCGGATGGCACCGTTGCAAAGCTGACTTTCTGCAGAAGAGGCACAGCTCCAGTTTTTTGCCCTGGCTCTTCGGCTGTGGGAGCAGAGGCCAACCATTCTTGCTCTACTGCCTGGGATGCTGGGCAGCCCAGCACAGGTGCCAGAGAGTTTCCTTGTAATGGACTTTGAGTTGGGAAATGGAGGAGCGACAGCAATGCGGATGGCACCGTTGCAAAGCTGTCTTTCTGCAGAAGAGGCACAGCTCCAGTTTTTTGCCCTGGCTCTTCGGCTGTGGGAGCAGAGGCCAATCGTTCGTGCTCTACTCCCTGGGATGCTGGGCAGCCGAGCACGGGTGCCAAAGAGGTTCCATTGTAATGGACTTTGAGTTGGGAAATCGAGGAGCGACAGCAATGCGGATAGCACCGTTGCAAAGCTGACTTTCTGCAGAAGAGGCACAGCTCAAGTTTTTTGCCCTGGCTCTTCGGCTGTGGGAGCAGAGGCCAACCGTTCGTGCTCTACTCCCTGGGATACTGGGCAGCCGAGCACGGGTGCCAAAGAGGTTCCATTGTAACGGACTTTGAGTTGGGAAATGGAGGAGCGACAGCAATGCGGATGGCACCGTTGCAAAGCTGACTTTCTGCAGAAGAGGCACAGCTCCAGTTTTTTGCCCCGGCTCTTCGGCTGTGGGAGCAGAGGCCAACCGTTCGTGCTCTACTGCCTGGGATGCTGGGCAGCCGAGCACGGGTGCCAAAGAGGTTCCATTGTAATGGACTTTGAGTTGGGAAATCGAGGAGCAACAGCAATGCGGATGGCACCGTTGCAAAGCTGACTTTCTGCAGAAGAGGCACAGCTCCAGTTTTTTGCCCTGGCTCTTCGGTTGTGGGAGCAGAGGCCAACCGTTCTTGCTCTACTGCCTGGGATGCTGGGCAGCCGAGCACGGGTGCCAGAGAGTTTCCTTTTAATGGACTTTGAGTTGGGAAATGGAGGAGCGACAGCAATGCGGATGGCACCGTTGCAAAGCTGACTTTCTGCAGAAGAGGCACAGCTCAAATTTTTTGCCCTGGCTCTTCGGCTGTGGGAGCAGAGGCCAACCGGTCGTGCTCTACTCCCTGGGATGCTGGGCAGCCCAGCACGGGTGCCAAAGAGGTTCCATTGTAATGGACTTTGAGTTGGGAAATCGAGGAGCGACAGCAATGCGGATGGCACCGTTGCAAAGCTGACTTTCTGCAGAAGAGGCACAGCTCAAGCTTTTTGCCCTGGCTCTTCGGCTGTGGGAGCAGAGGCCAACCCTTCGTGCTCTACTCCCTGGGATGCTGGGCAGCCCAGCACGTGTGCCAAAGAGGTTCCATTGTAATGGACTTTGAGTTGGGAAATGGAGGAGCGACAGCAATGCGGATGGCACCGTTGCAAAGCTGACTTTCTGCAGAAGAGGCACAGCTCAAGTTTTTTGCCCTGGCTCTTCGGCTGTGGGAGCAGAGGCCAACCGTTCGTGCTCTACTCCCTGGGATGCTGGGCAGCCTAGAATGGGTGCCAAAGAGGTTCCATTGTAATGGACTTTGAGTTGGGAAATCGAGGAGCGACAGCAATGCGGATGGCACCGTTGCAAAGCTGACTTTCTGCAGAAGACTCACAGCTCAAGCTTTTTGCCCTGGCTCTTTGTCTGTGGGAGTAGAGGGCAACCGTTCGTGCTTTACTCCCTGGGATGCTGGGCAGCCCAGCACGGGTGCCAAAGAGGTTCCATTGTAATGGACTTTGAGTTTTGAAATCGAGGAGCGACAGCAATGCGGATGGCACCGTTGCAAAGCTGACTTTCTGCAGAAGAGGCACAGCTCCAGTTTTTTGCCCTGGCTCTTCGGCTGTGGGAGCAGAGGCCAACCGTTCGTGCTCTACTCGCTGGGATGCTGGGCAGCCCAGCACGGGTGCCAAAGAGGTTCCATTGTAATGGACTTTGAGTTGGGAAATGGAGGAGCGACAGCAATGCGGATGGCACCGTTGCAAAGCTGTCTTTCTGCAGAAGAGGCACAGCTCCAGTTTTTTGCCCTGGCTCTTTGGCTGTGGGAGCAGAGGCCAACCGTTCGTGCTCTACTGCCTGGGATGCTGGGCAGCCCAGCACGGGTGCCAAAGAGGTTCCATTGTAATGGACTTTGAGTTGGGAAATGGAGGAGCGACAGCAATGCGGATGGCACCGTTGCAAAGCTGACTTTCTGCAGAAGAGGCACAGCTCCAGTTTTTTGCCCTGGCTCTTTGGCTGTGGGAGCAGAGGCCAACCGTTCGTGCTCTACTCCCTGGGATGCTGGGCAGCCCAGCACGGGTGCCAAAGAGGTTCCATTGTAATGGACTTTGAGTTGGGAAATGGAGGAGCGACAGCAATGCGGATGGCACCGTTGCAAAGCTGACTTTCTGCAGAAGAGGCACAGCTCCAGTTTTTTGCCCTGGCTCTTCGGCTGTGGGAGCAGAGGCCAACCGTTCGTGCTCTACTGCCTGGGATACTGGGCAGCCGAGCACGGGTGCCAAAGAGGTTCCATTGTAATGGACTTTGAGTTGGGAAATGGAGGAGCGACAGCAATGCGGATGGCACCGTTGCAAAGCTGACTTTCTGCAGAAGAGGCACAGCTCCAGTTTTTTGCCTTGGCTCACAGGCTGTTCCAGCAGAGGCCAACCGTTCGTGCTCTACTCGCTGGGATGCTGGGCAGCCGAGCACGGGTGCCAAAGAGGTTCCATTGTAATGGACTTTGAGTTGGGAAATGGAGGAGCGACAGCAATGCGGATGGCACCGTTGCAAAGCTGACTTTCTGCAGAAGAGGCACAGCTCCAGTTTTTTGCCTTGGCTCACAGGCTGTGGCAGCAGAGGCCAACCGTTCGTGCTCTACTGCCTGGGATACTGGGCAGCCGAGCACGGGTGCCAAAGAGGTTCCATTGTAATGGACTTTGAGTTGGGAAATGGAGGAGCGACAGCAATGCGGATGGCACCGTTGCAAAGCTGACTTTCTGCAGAAGAGGCACAGCTCAAGCTTTTTGCCCTGGCTCTTCGGCTGTGGCAGCAGAGGCCAACCGTTCGTGCTCTACTCCCTGGGATACTGGGCAGCCCAGCACGGGTGCCAAAGAGGTTCCATTGTAATGGACTTTGAGTTGGGAAATCGAGGAGCGACAGCAATGCGGATGGCACCGTTGCAAAGCTGGCTTTCTGCAGAAGAGGCACAGCTCCAGCTTTTTGCCTTGGCTCTTCGGCTGTGGGAGCAGAGGCCAACCGTTCGTGCTCTACTCGCTGGGATGCTGGGCAGCCCAGCACGGGTGCCAAAGAGGTTCCATTGTAATGTACTTTGAGTTGGGAAATGGAGGAGCGACAGCAATGCGGATGGCACCGTTGCAAAGCTGTCTTTCTGCAGAAGAGGCACAGCTCCAGTTTTTTGCCCTGGCTCTTTGGCTGTGGGAGCAGAGGCCAACCGTTCGTGCTCTACTGCCTGGGATACTGGGCAGCCGAGAACGGGTGCCAAAGAGGTTCCATTGTAATGGACTTTGAGTTGGGAAATGGAGGAGCGACAGCAATGCGGATGGCACCGTTGCAAAGGTGACTTTCTGCAGAAGAGGCACAGCTCAAGCTTTTTGCCCTGGCTCTTCGTCTGTGGGAGCAGAGGCCAACCATTCGTGCTCTACTCGCTGGGATGCTGGGCAGCCCAGCACGGGTGCCAAAGAGGTTCCATTGTAATGGACTTTGAGTTGGGAAATGGAGGAGCGACAGCAATGCGGATGGCACCGTTGCAAAGCTGACTTTCTGCAGAAGAGGCACAGCTCAAGCTTTTTGCCCTGGCTCTTCGGCTGTGGGAGCAGAGGCCAACCGTTCGTGCTCTACTCGCTGGGATGCTGGGCAGCCCAGCGCGGGTGCCAAAGAGGTTCCATTGTAATGGACTTTGAGTTGGGAAATGGAGGAGCGACAGCAATGCGGATGGCACCGTTGCAAAGCTGACTTTCTGCAGAAGAGGCACAGCTCCAGTTTTTTGCCCTGGCTCTTTGGCTGTGGGAGCAGAGGCCAACCGTTCGTGCTCTACTCGCTGGGATGCTGGGCAGCCCAGCACGGGTGCCAAAGAGGTTCCATTGTAATGGAGTTTGAGTTGGGAAATGGAGGAGCGACAGCAATGCGGATGGCACCGTTGCAAAGCTGACTTTCTGCAGAAGAGGCACAGCTCAAGCTTTTTGCCCTGGCTCTTCGGCTGTGGGAGCAGAGGCCAACCGTTCGTGCTCTACTCCCTGGGATGCTGGGCAGCCCAGCACGGGTGCCAAAGAGGTTCCATTGTAATGGACTTTGAGTTGGGAAATGGAGGAGCGACAGCAATGCGGATGGCACCGTTGCAAAGCTGTCTTTCTGCAGAAGAGGCACAGCTCCAGTTTTTTGCCCTGGCTCTTCGGCTGTGGGAGCAGAGGCCAACCGTTCGTGCTCTACTCCCTGGGATGCTGGGCAGCCCAGCACGGGTGCCAAAGAGGTTCCATTGTAATGGACTTTGAGTTGGGAAATGGAGGAGCGACAGCAATGCGGATGGCACCGTTGCAAAGCTGACTTTCTGCAGAAGAGGCACAGCTCCAGTTTTTTGACCTGGCTCTTCGGCTGTGGGAGCAGAGGCCAACCGTTCGTGCTCTACTCCCTGGGATGCTGGGCAGCCCAGCACGGGTGCCAAAGAGGTTCCATTGTAATGGACTTTGAGTTGGGAAATCAAGGAGCGACAGCAATGCGGATGGCACCGTTGCAAAGCTGACTTTCTGCAGAAGAGGCACAGCTCCAGTTTTTTGCCTTGGCTCACCGGCTGTGGGAGCAGAGGCCAACCGTTCGTGCTCTACTCCCTGGGATGCTGGGCAGCCGAGCACGGGTGCCAAAGAGGTTCCATTGTAATGGACTTTGAGTTGGGAAATCGAGGAGCGACAGAAATGTGGATGGCACCGTTGCAAAGCTGACTTTCTGCAGAAGAGGCACAGCTCCAGTTTTTTGCCCTGGCTCTTCGGCTGTGGGATCAGAGGCCAACCATTCTTGCTCTACTGCCTGGGATGCTGGGCAGCCGAGCACGGGTGCCAAAGAGATTCCATTGTAATGGACTTTGAGTTGGGAAATGGAGGAGCGACAGCAATGCGGATGGCACCGGTGCAAAGCTGACTTTCTGCAGAAGAGGCACAGCTCCAGTTTTTTGCCCTGGCTCTTCGGCTGTGGGAGCAGAGGCCAACCGTTCGTGCTCTACTCCCTGGGATGCTGGGCAGCCGAGCACGGGTGCCAAAGAGGTTCCATTGTAATGGACTTTGAGTTGGGAAATGGAGGAGCGACAGCAATGCGGATGGCACCGTTGCAAAGCTGACTTTCTGCAGAAGAGGCACAGCTCAAGCTTTTTGCCCTGGCTCTTCGGCTGTGGGAGCAGAGGCCAACCGTTCGTGCTCTACTGCCTGGGATGCTGGGCAGCCCAGCACGGGTGCCAAAGAGGTTCCATTGTAATGGACTTTGAGTTGGGAAATGGAGGAGCGACAGCAATGCGGATGGCACCGTTGCAAAGCTGACTTTCTGCAGAAGAGGCACAGCTCCAGTTTTTTGCCCTGGCTCTTCGGCTGTGGGAGCAGAGGCCAACCATTCTTGCTCTACTCGCTGGGATGCTGGGCAGCCGAGCACGGGTGCCAAAGAGATTCCATTGTAATGGACTTTGAGTTGGGAAATGGAGGACCGACAGCAATGCGGATGGCACCGTTGCAAAGCTGACTTTCTGCAGAAGAGGCACAGCTCCAGTTTTTTGCCCTGGCTCTTCGGCTGTGGGAGCAGAGGCCAACCGTTCGTGCTCTACTGCCTGGGATACTGGGCAGCCGAGCACGGGTGCCAAAGAGGTTCCATTGTAATGGACTTTGAGTTGGGAAATGGAGGAGCGACAGCAATGCGGATGGCACCGTTGCAAAGCTGACTTTCTGCAGAAGAGGCACAGCTCAAGCTTTTTGCCCTGGGTCTTTGGCTGTGGGAGTAGAGGCCAACCGTTCGTGCTCTACTCCCTGGGATGCTGGGCAGCCCAGCACGGGTGCCAAAGAGGTTCCATTGTAATGGACTTTGAGTTTTGAAATCGAGGAGCGACAGCAATGCGGATGGCACCGTTGCAAAGCTGACTTTCTGCAGAAGAGGCACAGCTCCAGTTTTTTGCCCTGGCACTTCGGCTGTGGCAGCAGAGGCCAATCGTTGGTGCTCTACTCCCTGGGATGCTGGGCAGTCGAGCACGGGTGCCAAAGAGGTTACATTGTAATGGACTTTGAGTTGGGAAATGGAGGAGCGACAGCAATGCGGATGGCACCGTTGCAAAGCTGACTTTCTGCAGAAGAGGCACAGCTCCAGTTTTTTGCCCTGGCTCTTTGGCTGTGGGAGCAGAGGCCAACCGTTCGTGCTCTACTCCCTGGGATGCTGGGCAGCCGAGCACGGGTGCCAAAGAGGTTCCATTGTAATGGACTTTGAGTTGGGAAATGGAGGAGCGACAGCAATGCGGATGGCACCGTTGCAAAGCTGTCTTTCTGCAGAAGAGGCACAGCTCCAGTTTTTTGCCCTGGCTCTTTGGCTGTGGGAGCAGAGGCCAACCGTTCGTGCTCTACTCTCTGGGATGCTGGGCAGCCCAGCTCGGGTGCCAAAGAGGTTCCATTGTAATGGACTTTGAGTTGGGAAATGGAGAAGCGACAGCAATGAGGATGGCACCGTTGCAAAGTTGACTTTCTGCAGAAGAGGCACAGCTCCAGTTTTTTGCCCTGGCTCTTCGGCTGTGGGAGCAGAGGCCAGCCGTTCGTGCTCTACTCCCTGGGATGCTGGGCAGCCCAGCACGGGTGCCAAAGAGGTTCCATTGTAATGGACTTTGAGTTGGGAAATGGAGGAGCGACAGCAATGCGGATGGCACCGTTGCAAAGCTGTCTTTCTGCAGAAGAGGCACAGCTGCAGTTTTTTGCCCTGGCTCTTCGGCTGTGGGAGCAGAGGCCAACCGTTCGTGCTCTACTGCCTGGGATGCTGGGCAGCCGAGAACGGGTGCCAAAGAGGTTCCATTGTAATGGACTTTGAGTTGGGAAATGGAGGAGCGACAGCAATGCGGATGGCACCGTTGCAAAGCAGTCTTTCTGCAGAAGAGGCACAGCTCCAGTTTTTTGCCCTGGCTCTTCGGCTGTGGGAGCAGAGGCCAACCGTTCGTGCTCTACTCGCTGGGATGCTGGGCAGCCCAGCACGGGTGCCAAAGAGGTTCCATTGTAATGGACTTTGAGTTGGGAAATGGAGGAGCGACAGCAATGCGGATGGCACCGTTGCAAAGCTGACTTTCTGCAGAAGAGGCACAGCTCCAGTTTTTTGCCCTGGCTCTTCGGCTGTGGGAGCAGAGGCCAACCATTCTTGCTCTACTGCCTGGGATGCTGGGCATCCGAGCACGGGTGCCAAAGAGGTTCCATTGTAATGGACTTTGAGTTGGGAAATGGAGGAGCGACAGCAATGCGGATGGCACCGTTGCAAAGCTGACTTTCTGCAGAAGAGGCACAGCTCCAGTTTTTTGCCCTGGCTCTTCGGCTGTGGGAGCAGAGGCCAACCGTTCGTGCTCTACTCGCTGCGATGCTGGGCAGCCGAGCACGGGTGCCAAAGAGGTTCCATTGTAATGGACTTTGAGTTGGGAAATCGAGGAGCGACAGCAATGCGGATGGCACCGTTGCAAAGCTGACTTTCTGCAGAAGAGGCACAGCTCCAGTTTTTTGACCTGGCTCTTCAGCTGTGGGAGCAGAGGCCAACCATTCTTGCTCTACTGCCTGGGATGCTGGGCAGCTGAGCACGGGTGCCAAAGAGATTCCATTGTAATGGACTTTGAGTTGGGAAATGGAGGAGCGACAGCAATGCGGATGGCACCGTTGCAAAGCTGACTTTCTGCAGAAGAGGCACAGCTCCAGTTTTTTGCCCTGGCTCTTCGGCTGTGGGAGCAGAGGCCAACCGTTCGTGCTCTACTCGCTGGGATGCTGGGCAGCCCAGCACGTTTGCTAAAGAGGTTCCATTGTAATGGACTTTGAGTTGGGAAATCGAGGAGCGACAGCAATGCGGATGGCACCGTTGCAAAGCTGACTTTCTGCAGAAGAGGCACAGCTCAAGGTTTTTGCCCTGGCTCATCGGCTGTATGAGCAGAGGCCAACCGTTCGTGCTCTACTCCCTGGAATGCTGGGCAGCCCAGCACGGGTGCCAAAGAGGTTCCATTTTAATGGACTTTGAGTTGGGAAATGGAGGAGCGACAGCAATGCGGATGGCAGCGTTGCAAAGCTGACTTTCTGCAGAAGAGGCACAGCTCAAGTTTTTTGCCCTGGCTCTTCGGCTGTTGGAGCAGAGGCCAACCGTTCGTGCTCTACTCGCTGGGATGCTGGGCAGCCGAGCACGGGTGCCAAAGAGGTTCCATTGTAATGGACTTTGAGTTGGGAAATGGAGGAGCGACAGCAATGCGGATGGCACCGTTGCAAAGCTGACTTTCTGCAGAAGAGGCACAGCTCCAGTTTTTTGCCCTGGCTCTTCGGCTGTGGGAGCAGAGGCCAACCATTCTTGCTCTACTGCCTGGGATGCTGGGCAGCCGAGCACGGGTGCCAAAGAGATTCCATTGTAATGGACTTTGAGTTGGGAAATGGAGGAGAGACAGCAATGCGGATGGCACCGTTGCAAAGCTGACTTTCTGCAGAAGAGGCACAGCTCCAGTTTTTTGCCCTGGCTCAACGGCTGTGGCAGCAGAGGCCAACCGTTCGTGCTCTACTGCCTGGGATACTGGACAGCCGAGCACGGGTGCCAAAGAGGTTCCATTGTAATGGACTTTGAGTTGGGAAATGGAGGAGCGACAGCAATGCGGATGGCACCGTTGCAAAGCTGACTTTCTGCAGAAGAGGCACAGCTCAAGCTTTTTTGCCCTAGCTCTTCGGCTGTGGGAGCAGAGGCCAACCGTTCGTGCTCTACTGCCTGGGATGCTGGGCAGCCCAGCACGGGTACCAAAGAGGTTCCATTGTAATGGACTTTGAGTTGGGAAATCGAGGAGCGACAGCAATGCGGATGGCACCGTTGCAAAGCTGGCTTTCTGCAGAAGAGGCACAGCTCCAGCTTTTTGCCTTGGCTCTTCGGCTGTGGGAGCAGAGGCCAACCGTTCGTGCTCTACTCCCTGGGATGCTGGGCAGCCGAGCACGGGTGCCAAAGAGGTTCCATTGTAATGGACTTTGAGTTGGGAAATGGAGGAGCGACAGCAATGCGGATGGCACCGTTGCAAAGCTGACTTTCTGCAGAAGAGGCACAGCTCCAGTTTTTTGCCCTGGCTCAACGGCTGTGGCAGCAGAGGCCAACCGTTCGTGCTCTACTGCCTGGGATACTGGGCAGCCGAGCACGGGTGCCAAAGAGGTTCCATTGTAATGGACTTTGAGTTGGGAAATGGAGGAGCGACAGCAATGCGGATGGCACCGTTGCAAAGCTGACTTTCTGCAGAAGAGGCACAGCTCAAGCTTTTTGCCCTGGCTCTTTGGCTGTGGGAGCAGAGGCCAACCGTTCGTGCTCTACTCGCTGGGATGCTGGGCAGCCGAGCACGGGTGCCAAAGAGGTTCCATTGTAATGGACTTTGAGTTGGGAAATGGAGGAGCGACAGCAATGCGGATGGCACCGTTGCAAAGCTGACTTTCTGCAGAAGAGGCACAGCTCAAGCTTTTTGCCCTGGCTCTTCGGCTGTGGGAGCAGAGGCCAACCGTTCGTGCTCTACTCCCTGGGATGCTGGGCAGCCCAGCACGGGTGCCAAAGAGGTTCCATTGTAATGGACTTTGAGTTGGGAAATGGAGGAGCGACAGCAATGCGGATGGCACCGTTGCAAAGCTGTCTTTCTGCAGAAGAGGCACAGCTCCAGTTTTTTGCCCTGGCTCTTCGGCTGTGGGAGCAGAGGCCAACCGTTCGTGCTCTACTCGCTGGGATGCTGGGCAGCCGAGCACGGGTGCCAAAGAGGTTCCATTGTAATGGACTTTGAGTTGGGAAATGGAGGAGCGACAGCAATGCGGATGGCACCGTTGCAAAGCTGACTTTCTGCAGAAGAGGCACAGCTCCAGTTTTTTGCCCTGGCTCAACGGCTGTGGCAGCAGAGGCCAACCGTTCGTGCTCTACTGCCTGGGATACTGGGCAGCCGAGCACGGGTGCCAAAGAGGTTCCATTGTAATGGACTTTGAGTTGGGAAATGGAGGAGCGACAGCAATGCGGATGGCACCGGTGCAAAGCTGACTTTCTGCAGAAGAGGCACAGCTCCAGTTTTTTGCCCTGGCTCTTCGGCTGTGGGAGCAGAGGCCAACCGTTCGTGCTCTACTCGCTGGGATACTGGGCAGCCGAGCACGGGTGCCAAAGAGGTTCCATTGTAATGGACTTTGAGTTGGGAAATGGAGGAGCGACAGCAATGCGGATGGCACCGTTGCAAAGCTGACTTTCTGCAGAAGAGGCACAGCTCAAGCTTTTTGCCCTGGGTCTTTGGCTGTGGGAGCAGAGGCCAACCGTTCGTGCTCTACTCCCTGGGATGCTGGGCAGCCCAGCACGTGTGCCAAAGAGGTTCCATTGTAATGGACTTTGAGTTTTGAAATCGAGGAGCGACAGCAATGCGGATGGCACCGTTGCAAAGCTGACTTTCTGCAGAAGAGGCACAGCTCCAGTTTTTTGCCCTGGCTCTTCGGCTGTGGGAGCAGAGGCCAACCGTTCGTGCTCTACTCCCTGAGATACTGGGCAGCCTAGCACGGGTGCCAAAGAGGTTCCATTGTAATGGACTTTGAGTTGGGAAATCGAGGAGCGACAGCATTGTGGATGGCACCGTTGCAAAACTGACTTTCTGCAGAAGAGGCACAGCTCAAGCTTTTTGCCCTGGCTCTTTGGCTGTGGGAGTAGAGGCCAACCGTTCGTGCTCTACTCGCTGGGATGCTGGGCAGCCCAGCACGGGTGCCAAAGAGGTTCCATTGTAATGGACTTTGAGTTTTGAAATCGAGGAGCGACAGCAATGCGGATGGCACCGTTGCAAAGCTGACTTTCTGCAGAAGAGGCACAGCTCCAGTTTTTTGCCCTGGCACTTCGGCTGTGGCAGCAGAGGCCAATCGTTGGTGCTCTACTCCCTGGGATGCTGGGCAGTCGAGCACTGGTGCCAAAGAGGTTCCATTGTAATGGACTTTGAGTTGGGAAATGGAGGAGCAACAGCAATGCGGATGGCACCGTTGCAAAGCTGACTTTCTGCAGAAGAGGCACAGCTGCAGTTTTTTGCCCTAGCTCTTCGGCTGTGGGAGCAGAGGCCAACCGTTCGTGCTCTACTCCCTGGGATGCTGGGCAGCCGAGCACGGGTGCCAAAGAGGTTCCATTGTAATGGACTTTGAGTTGGGAAATGGAGGAGCGACAGCAATGCGGATGGCACCGTTGCAAAGCTGTCTTTCTGCAGAAGAGGCACAGCTCCAGTTTTTTGCCCTGGCTCTTTGGCTGTGGGAGCAGAGGCCAACCGTTCGTGCTCTACTCTCTGGGATGCTGGGCAGCCCAGCACGGGTGCCAAAGAGGTTCCATTGTAATGGACTTTGAGTTGGGAAATGGAGAAGCGACAGCAATGCGGATGGCACCGTTGCAAAGCTGACTTTCTGCAGAAGAGGCACAGCTCCAGTTTTTTGCCCTGGCTCTTCGGCTGTGGGAGCAGAGGCCAACCGTTCGTGCTCTACTCCCTGGGATGCTGGGCAGCCGAGCACGGGTGCCAAAGAGGTTCCATTGTAATGGACTTTGAGTTGGGAAATGGAGGAGCGACAGCAATGCGGATGGCACCGTTGCAAAGCTGTCTTTCTGCAGAAGAGGCACAGCTGCAGTTTTTTGCCCTGGCTCTTCGGCTGTGGGAGCAGAGGCCAATCGTTCGTGCTCTACTCCCTGGGATGCTGGGCAGCCGAGAACGGGTGCCAAAGAGGTTCCATTGTAATGGACTTTGAGTTGGGAAATGGAGGAGCGACAGCAATGCGGATGGCACCGTTGCAAAGCAGTCTTTCTGCAGAAGAGGCACAGCTCCAGTTTCTTGCCCTGGCTCTTCGGCTGTGGGAGCAGAGGCCAACCGTTCGTGCTCTACTCCCTGGGATGCTGGGCAGCCCAGCACGGGTGCCAAAGAGGTTCCATTGTAATGGACTTTGAGTTGGGAAATGGAGGAGCGACAGCAATGCGGATGGCACCGTTGCAAAGCTGACTTTCTGCAGAAGAGGCACAGCTCCAGTTTTTTGCCCTGGCTCTTCGGCTGTGGGAGCAGAGGCCAACCATTCTTGCTCTATTGCCTGGGATGCTGGGCAGCTGAGCACGGGTGCCAAAGAGATTCCATTGTAATGGACTTTGAGTTGGGAAATGGAGGAGCGACAGCAATGCGGATGGCACCGTTGCAAAGCTGACTTTCTGCAGAAGAGGCACAGCTCCAGTTTTTTGCCCTGGCTCTTCGGCTGTGGGAGCAGAGGCCAACCGTTCGTGCTCTACTCCCTGGGATGCTGGGCAGCCCAGCACGGGTGCCAAAGAGGTTCCATTGTAATGGACTTTGAGTTGGGAAATCGAGGAGCGACAGCAATGCGGATGGCACCGTTGCAAAGCTGACTTTCTGCAGAAGAGGCACAGCTCCAGTTTTTTGCCCTGGCTCTTCGGCTGTGGCAGCAGAGGCCAACCGTTCGTGCTCCACTCCCTGGGATACTGGACAGCCGAGCACGGGTGCCAAAGAGGTTCCATTGTAATGGACTTTGAGTTGGGAAATGGAGGAGCGACAGCAATGCGGATGGCACCGTTGCAAAGCTGACTTTCTGCAGAAGAGGCACAGCTCAAGCTTTTTTGCCCTGGCTCTTCGGCTGTGGGAGCAGAGGCTAACCGTTCGTGCTCTACTCCCTGGGATGCTGGGCAGCCCAGCACGGGTGCCAAAGAGGTTCCATTGTAATGGACTTTGAGTTGGGAAATCGAGGAGCGACAGCAATGCGGATGGCACCGTTGCAAAGCTGGCTTTCTGCAGAAGAGGCACAGCTCCAGCTTTTTGCCCTGGCTCTTCGGCTGTGGGAGCAGAGGCCAACCGTTCGTGCTCTACTCGCTTGGATGCTGGGCAGGCGAGCACGGGTGCCAAAGAGGTTCCATTGTAATGTACTTTGAGTTGGGAAATGGAGGAGCGACAGCAATGCGGATGGCACCGTTGCAAAGCTGACTTTCTGCAGAAGAGGCACAGCTCCAGTTTTTTGCCCTGGCTCAACGGCTGTGGCAGCAGAGGCCAACCGTTCGTGCTCTACTGCCTGGGATACTGGGCAGCCGAGCACGGGTGCCAAAGAGGTTCCATTGTAATGGACTTTGAGTTGGGAAATGGAGGAGCGACAGCAATGCGGATGGCACCGTTGCAAAGCTGACTTTCTGCAGAAGAGGCACAGCTCAAGCTTTTTGCCCTGGCTCTTTGGCTGTGGGAGCAGAGGCCAACCGTTCGTGCTCTACTGCCTGGGATGCTGGGCAGCCGAGCACGGGTGCCAAAGAGGTTCCATTGTAATGGACTTTGAGTTGGGAAATGGAGGAGCGACAGCAATGCGGATGGCACCGTTGCAAAGCTGACTTTCTGCAGAAGAGGCACAGCTCCAGTTTTTTGCCCTGGCTCTTCGGCTGTGGGAGCAGAGGCCAACCGTTCGTGCTCTACTCGCTGGGATGCTGGGCAGCTGAGCACGGGTGCCAAAGAGGTTCCATTGTAATGGACTTTGAGTTGGGAAATCGAGGAGCGACAGCAATGCGGATGGCACCGTTGCAAAGCTGTCTTTCTGCAGAAGAGGCACAGCTCCAGTTTTTTGCCCTGGCTCTTCGGCTGTGGGAGCAGAGGCCAACCGTTCGTGCTCTACTCCCTGGGATGCTGGGCAGCCGAGCACGGGTGCCAAAGAGGTTCCATTGTAATGGACTTTGAGTTGGGAAATCGAGGAGCGACAGCAATGCGGATGGCACCGTTGCAAAGCTGACTTTCTGCAGAAGAGGCACAGCTCCAGTTTTTTGCCCTGGCTCTTCGGCTGTGGGAGCAGAGGCCAACCGTTCTTGCTCTACTGGCTGGGATGCTGGGCAGCCGAGCACGGGTGCCAAAGAGGTTCCATTGTAATGGACTTTGAGTTGGGAAATGGAGGAGCGACAGCAATGCGGATGGCACCGTTGCAAAGCTGACTTTCTGCAGAAGAGGCACAGCTCCAGTTTTTTGCCTTGACTCACCGGCCGTGGCAGCAGAGGCCAACCGTTCGTGCTCTACTCGCTGGGATGCTGGGCAGCCGAGCACGGGTGCAAAAGAGGTTCCATTGTAATGGACTTTGAGTTGGGAAATCGAGGAGCGACAGCAATGCGGATGGCACCGTTGCAAAGCTGACTTTCTGCAGAAGAGGCACAGCTCAAGCTTTTTGCCCTGGCTCTTCGGCTGTGGGAGCAGAGGCCAGCCGTTCGTGCTCTACTCCCTGGGATGCTGGGCAGCCCAGCACGGGTGCCAAAGAGGTTCCATTGTAATGGACTTTGAGTTGGGAAATGGAGGAGCAACAGCAATGCGGATGGCACCGTTGCAAAGCTGACTTTCTGCAGAAGAGGCACAGCTCAAGCTTTTTGCCCTGGCTCTTCGGCTGTGGGAGCAGAGGCCAACCGTTCGTGCTCTACTCCCTGGGATGCTGGGCAGCCGAGCACGGGTGCCAAAGAGGTTCCATTGTAATGGACTTTGAGTTGGGAAATGGAGGAGCGACAGCAATGCGGATGGCACCGTTGCAAAGCTGACTCTCTGCAGAAGAGGCACAGCTCAAGCTTTTTGCCCTGGCTCTTTGGCTGTGGGAGCAGAGGCCAACCGTTCGTGCTCTACTCCCTGGGATGCTGGGCAGCTGAGCACGGGTGCCAAAGAGGTTCCATTGTAATGGACTTTGAGTTGGGAAATGGAGGAGCGACAGTAATGCGGATGGCACCGTTGCAAAGCTGACTTTCTGAAGAAGAGGCACAGCTCCAGTTTTTTGCCTTGGCTCACCGGCTGTGGCAGCAGAGGCCAACCGTTCGTGCTCTACTGCCTGGGATGCTGGGCAGCCCAGCACGTGTGCCAAAGAGGTTCCATTGTAATGGACTTTGAGTTGGGAAATGGAGGAGCGACAGCAATGCGGATGGCACCGTTGCAAAGCTGACTTTCTGCAGAAGAGGCACAGCTCCAGTTTTTTGCCCTGGCTCAACGGCTGTGGCAGCAGAGGCCAACCGTTCGTGCTCTACTGCCTGGGATACTGGGCAGCCGAGCACGGGTGCCAAAGAGGTTCCATTGTAATGGACTTTGAGTTGGGAAATGGAGGAGCGACAGCAATGCGGATGGCACCGTTGCAAAGCTGTCTTTCTGCAGAAGAGGCACAGCTCCAGTTTTTTGCCCTGGCTCTTTGGCTGTGGGAGCAGAGGCCAACCGTTCGTGCTCTACTCCCTGGGATGCTGGGCAGCCCAGCACGGGTGCCAAAGAGGTTCCATTGTAATGGACTTTGAGTTGGGAAATGGAGGAGCGACAGCAATGCGGATGGCACCGTTGCAAAGCTGACTTTCTGCAGAAGAGGCACAGCTCAAGCTTTTTGCCCTGGCTCTTCGGCTGTGGGAGCAGAGGCCAACCGTTCGTGCTCTACTCCCTGGGATGCTGGGCAGCCGAGCACGGGTGCCAAAGAGGTTCCATTGTAATGGACTTTGAGTTGGGAAATCGAGGAGCGACAGCAATGCGGATGGCACCGTTGCAAAGCTGACTTTCTGCAGAAGAGGCACAGCTCAAGCTTTTTGCCTTGGCTCTTCGGCTGTGGGAGCAGAGGCCAACCGTTCGTGCTCTACTCCCTGGGATGCTGGGCAGCCGAGCACGGGTGCCAAAGAGGTTCCATTGTAATGGACTTTGAGTTGGGAAATGGAGGAGCGACAGCAATGCGGATGGCACCGTTGCAAAGCTGACTTTCTGCAGAAGAGGCACAGCTCCAGTTTTTTGCCCTGGCTCTTCGGCTGTGGGAGCAGAGGCCAACCGTTCGTGCTCTACTCCCTGGGATGCTGGGCAGCCCAGCACGGGTGCCAAAGAGGTTCCATTGTAATGGACTTTGAGTTGGGAAATGGAGGAGCGACAGCAATGCGGATGGCACCGTTGCAAAGCTGACTTTCTGCAGAAGAGGTACAGCTCAAGCTTTTTGCCCTGGCTCTTCGGCTGTGGGAGCAGAGGCCAACCGTTCGTGCTCTACTCCCTGGGATGCTGGGCAGCCCAGCACGGGTGCCAAAGAGGTTCCATTGTAATGGACTTTGAGTTGGGAAATGGAGAAGCGACAGCAATGCGGATGGCACCGTTGCAAAGCTGTCTTTCTGCAGAAGAGGCACAGCTCCAGTTTTTTGCCCTGGCTCTTCGGCTGTGGGAGCAGAGGCCAACCGTTCGTGCTCTACTCGCTGGGATGCTGGGCAGCCGAGCACGGGTGCCAAAGAGGTTCCATTGTAATGGACTTTGAGTTGGGAAATGGAGGAGCGACAGCAATGCGGATGGCACCGTTGCAAAGCTGACTTTCTGCAGAAGAGGCACAGCTCAAGTTTTTTGCCCTGGCTCTTCGGCTGTGGGAGCAGAGGCCAACCGTTCGTGCTCTACTCCCTGGGATGCTGGGCAGCCCAGCACGGGTGCCAAAGAGGTTCCATTGTAATGGACTTTGAGTTGGGAAATCAAGGAGCGACAGCAATGCGGATGGCACCGTTGCAAAGCTGACTTTCTGCAGAAGAGGCACAGCTCCAGTTTTTTGCCTTGGCTCACCGGCTGTGGGAGCAGAGGCCAACCGTTCGTGCTCTACTCCCTGGGATGCTGGGCAGCCCAGCACGGGTGCCAAAGAGGTTCCATTGTAATGGACTTTGAGTTGGGAAATGGAGGAGCGACAGCAATGCGGATGGCACCGTTGCAAAGCTGACTTTCTGCAGAAGAGGCACAGCTCCAGTTTTTTGCCCTGGCTCTTCGGCTGTGGGAGCAGAGGCCAACCATTCTTGCTCTACTGCCTGGGATGCTGGGCAGCCCAGCACGGGTGCCAAAGAGTTTCCATTGTAATGGACTTTGAGTTGGGAAATGGAGGAGCGACAGCAATGCGGATGGCACCGTTGCAAAGCTGACTTTCTGCAGAAGAGGCACACCTCCAGTTTTTTGCCCTGGCTCTTCGGCTGTGGGAGCAGAGGCCAACCGTTCGTGCTCTACTCCCTGGGATACTGGGCAGCCGAGCACGCGTGCCAAAGAGGTTCCATTGTAATGGACTTTGAGTTGGGAAATGGAGGAGTGACAGCAATGCGGATGGCACCGTTGCAAAGCTGACTTTCTGCAGAAGAGGCACAGCTCAAGCTTTTTGCCCTGGCTCTTCGGCTGTGGGAGCAGAGGCCAACCGTTCGTGCTCTACTCCCTGGGATGCTGGGCAGCCGAGCACGGGTGCCAAAGAGGTTCCATTGTAATGGGCTTTGAGTTGGGAAATCAAGGAGCGACAGCAATGCGGATGGCACCGTTGCAAAGCTGACTTTCTGCAGAAGAGGCACAGCTCCAGTTTTTTGCCCTGGCTCAACGGCTGTGGCAGCAGAGGCCAACCGTTCGTGCTCTACTGCCTGGGATACTGGGCAGCCGAGCACGGGTGCCAAAGAGGTTCCATTGTAATGTACTTTGAGTTGGGAAATGGAGGAGCGACAGCAATGCAGATGGCACCGTTGCAAAGCTGACTTTCTGCAGAAGAGGCACAGCTCAAGCTTTTTGCCCTGGCTCTTCGGCTGTGGGAGCAGAGGCCAACCGTTCGTGCTCCACTCCCTGGGATGCTGGGCAGCCGAGCACGGGTGCCAAAGAGGTTCCATTGTAATGGACTTTGAGTTGGGAAATGGAGGAGCGACAGCAATGCGGATGGCACCGTTGCAAAGCTGACTTTCTGCAGAAGAGGCACAGCTCAAGCTTTTTGCCTTGGCTCTTCGGCTGTGGGAGCAGAGGCCAACCGTTCGTGCTCTACTCCCTGGGATGCTGGGCAGCCCAGCACGGGTGCCAAAGAGGTTCCATTGTAATGGACTTTGAGTTGGGAAATGGAGGAGCGACAGCAATGCGGATGGCACCGTTGCAAAGCAGTCTTTCTGCAGAAGAGGCACAGCTCCAGTTTTTTGCCCTGGCTCTTCGGCTGTTGGAGCAGAGGCCAACCGTTCGTGCTCTACTCGCTGGGATGCTGGGCAGCCCAGCACGGGTGCCAAAGAGGTTCCATTGTAATGGACTTTGAGTTGGGAAATGGAGGAGCGACAGCAATGCGGATGGCACCGTTGCAAAGCTGACTTTCTGCAGAAGAGGCACAGCTCCAGTTTTTTGCCTTGGCTCTTCGGCTGTGGCAGCAGAGGCCAACCGTTCGTGCTCTACTCGCTGGGATGCTGGGCAGCCGAGCACGGGTGCCAAAGAGGTTCCATTGTAATGGACTTTGAGTTGGGAAATGGAGGAGCGACAGCAATGCGGATGGCACCGTTGCAAAGCTGACTTTCTGCAGAAGAGGCACAGCTCCAGTTTTTTGCCCTGGCTCTTCGGCTGTTGGAGCAGAGGCCAACCATTCGTGCTCTACTCCCTGGGATGCTGGGCAGCTGAGCACGGGTGCCAAAGAGATTCCATTGTAATGGACTTTGAGTTGGGAAATGGAGGAGCGACAGCAATGCGGATGGCACCGTTGCAAAGCTGACTTTCTGCAGAAGAGGCACAGCTCCAGTTTTTTGCCTTGGCTCACCGGCCGTGGCAGCAGAGGCCAACCGTTCGTGCTCTACTCCCTGGGATGCTGGGCAGCCCAGCACGGGTGCCAAAGAGGTTCCATTGTAATGGACTTTGAGTTGGGAAATGGAGGAGCGACAGCAATGCGGATGGCACCGTTGCAAAGCTGACTTTCTGCAGAAGAGGCACAGCTCCAGTTTTTTGCCCTGGCTCTTCGGCTGTGGGAGCAGAGGCCAACCATTCTTGCTCTACTGCCTGGGATGCTGGGCAGCTGAGCACGGGTGCCAAAGAGATTCCATTGTAATGGACTTTGAGTTGGGAAATGGAGGAGCGACAGCAATGCGGATGGCACCGTTGCAAAGCTGACTTTCTGCAGAAGAGACACAGCTCCAGTTTTTTGCCCTGGCTCTTCGGCTGTGGCAGCAGAGGCCAACCGTTCGTGCTCTACTGCCTGGGATGCTGGGCAGTCCAGCACGGGTGCCAAAGAGGTTCCATTGTAATGGACTTTGAGTTGGGAAATCGAGGAGCAACAGCAATGCGGATGGCACCGTTGCAAAGCTGACTTTCTGCAGAAGAGGCACAGCTCAAGCTTTTTGCCCTGGCTCTTCGGCTGTGGGAGCAGAGGCCAACCGTTCGTGCTCTACTCCCTGGGATGCTGGGCAGCCCAGCACGGGTGCCAAAGAGGTTCCATTGTAATGGACTTTGAGTTGGGAAATGGAGGAGCGACAGCAATGCGGATGGCACCGTTGCAAAGCTGACTTTCTGCAGAAGAGGCACAGCTCCAGTTTTTTGCCCTGGCTCAACGGCTGTGGCAGCAGAGGCCAACCGTTCGTGCTCTACTGGCTGGGATGCTGGGCAGCCGAGCACGGGTGCCAAAGAGGTTCCATTGTAATGGACTTTGAGTTGGGAAATGGAGGAGCGACAGCAATGCGGATGGCACCGTTGCAAAGCTGACTTTCTGCAGAAGAGGCACAGCTCAAGCTTTTTGCCCTGGCTCACAGGCTGTGGGAGCAGAGGCCAACCGTTCGTGCTCCACTCCCTGGGATGCTGGGCAGCCGAGCACGGGTGCCAAAGAGGTTCCATTGTAATGGACTTTGAGTTGGGAAATCGAGGAGCGACAGCAATGCGGATGGCACCGTTGCAAAGCTGACTTTCTGCAGAAGAGGCACAGCTCCAGTTTTTTGACCTGGCTCTTCGGCTGTGGGAGCAGAGGCCAACCATTCTTGTTCTACTGCCTGGGATGCTCGGCAGCTGAGCACGGGTGCCAAAGAGATTCCATTGTAATGGACTTTGAGTTGGGAAATGGAGGAGCGACAGCAATGCGGATGGCACCGTTGCAAAGCTGACTTTCTGCAGAAGAGGCACAGCTCCAGCTTTTTGGCTTGGCTCACCGGCCGTGGCAGCAGAGGCCAACCGTTCGTGCTCTACTCCCTGGGATGCTGGGCAGCCCAGCACGGGTGCCAAAGAGGTTCCATTGTAATGGACTTTGAGTTGGGAAATCGAGGAGCGACAGCAATGCGGATGGCACCGTTGCAAAGCTGACTTTCTGCAGAAGAGGCACAGCTCAAGCTTTTTGCCCTGGCTCTTCGGCTGTGGGAGCAGAGGCCAACCGTTCGTGCTCTACTCGCTTGGATGCTGGGCAGGCGAGCACGGGTGCCAAAGAGGTTCCATTGTAATGGACTTTGAGTTGGGAAATGGAGGAGCGACAGCAATGCGGATGGCACCGTTGCAAAGCTGACTTTCTGCAGAAGAGGCACAGCTCCAGTTTTTTGCCCTGGCTCTTCGGCTGTGGGAGCAGAGGCCAACCGTTCGTGCTCTACTCCCTGGGATGCTGGGCAGCCGAGCACGGGTGCCAAAGAGGTCCCATTGTAATGGACTTTGAGTTGGGAAATGGAGGAGCGACAGCAATGCGGATGGCACCGTTGCAAAGCTGACTTTCTGCAGAAGAGGCACAGCTCAAGCTTTTTGCCTTGGCTCTTCGGCTGTGGGAGCAGAGGCCAACCGTTCGTGCTCTACTCCCTGGGATGCTGGGCAGCCGAGCACGGGTGCCAAAGAGGTTCCATTGTAATGGACTTTGAGTTGGGAAATGGAGGAGCGACAGCAATGCGGATGGCACCGTTGCAAAGCAGTCTTTCTGCAGAAGAGGCACAGCTCCAGTTTTTTGCCCTGGCTCTTCGGCTGTGGGAGCAGAGGCCAACCGTTCGTGCTCTACTCGCTGGGATGCTGGGCAGCCCAGCACGGGTGCCAAAGAGGTTCCATTGTAATGGACTTTGAGTTGGGAAATGGAGGAGCGACAGCAATGCGGATGGCACCGTTGCAAAGCTGACTTTCTGCAGAAGAGGTACAGCTCAAGCTTCTTGCCCTGGCTCTTCGGCTGTGGGAGCAGAGGCCAACCGTTCGTGCTCTACTCCCTGGGATGCTGGGCAGGCGAGCACGGGTGCCAAAGAGGTTCCATTGTAATGGACTTTGAGTTGGGAAATCGAGGAGCGACAGCAATGCGGATGGCACCGTTGCAAAGCTGTCTTTCTGCAGAAGAGGCACAGCTCCAGTTTTTTGCCCTGGCTCTTCGGCTGTGGGAGCAGAGGCCAACCGTTCGTGCTCTACTCGCTGGGATGCTGGGCAGCCGAGCACGGGTGCCAAAGAGGTTCCATTGTAATGGACTTTGAGTTGGGAAATGGAGGAGCGACAGCAATGCGGATGGCACCGTTGCAAAGCTGACTTTCTGCAGAAGAGGCACAGCTCCAGTTTTTTGCCCTGGCTCTTCGGCTGTGGGAGCAGAGGCCAACCGTTCATGCTCTACTCCCTGGGATGCTGGGCAGCCGAGCACGGGTGCCAAAGAGGTTCCATTGTAATGGACTTTGAGTTGGGAAATGGAGGAGCGACAGCAATGCGGATGGCACCGTTGCAAAGCTGACTTTCTGCAGAAGAGGCACAGCTCCAGTTTTTTGCCTTGGCTCACCGGCTGTGGCAGCAGAGGCCAACCGTTCGTTCTCTACTCGCTGGGATGTTGGGCAGCCGAGCACGGGTGCCAAAGAGGTTCCATTGTAATGGACTTTGAGTTGGGAAATGGAGGAGCGACAGCAATGTGGATGGCACCGTTGCAAAGCTGACTTTCTGAAGAAGAGGCACAGCTCCAGTTTTTTGCCCTGGCTCACAGGCTGTGGGAGCAGAGGCCAACCATTCTTGCTCTACTGCCTGGGATGCTGGGCAGCTGAGCACGGGTGCCAAAGAGATTCCATTGTAATGGACTTTGAGTTGGGAAATGGAGGAGCGACAGCAATGCGGATGGCACCGTTGCAAAGCTGACTTTCTGCAGAAGAGGCACAGCTCCAGTTTTTTGCCCTGGCTCTTCGGCTGTGGGAGCAGAGGCCAACCGTTCGTGCTCTACTCCCTGGGATGCTGGGCAGCCGAGCACGGGTGCCAAAGAGGTTCCATTGTAATGGACTTTGAGTTGGGAAATGGAGGAGCGACAGCAATGCGGATGGCACCGTTGCAAAGCTGACTTTCTGCAGAAGAGGCACAGCTCAAGTTTTTGCCCTGGCTCTTCGGCTGTGGGAGCAGAGGCCAACCGTTCGTGCTCTACTCCCTGGGATGCTGGGCAGCCGAGCACGGGTGCCAAAGAGGTTCCATTGTAATGGACTTTGAGTTGGGAAATCGAGGAGCGACAGCAATGCGGATGGCACCGTTGCAAAGCTGACTCTCTGCAGAAGAGGCACAGCTCCAGTTTTTTGACCTGGCTCTTCGGCTGTGGGAGCAGAGGCCAACCATTCTTGCTCTACTGCCTGGGATGCTGGGCAGCCCAGCACGGGTGCCAAAGAGATTCCATTGTAATGGACTTTGAGTTGGGAAATGGAGGAGCGACAGCAATGCGGATGGCACCGTTGCAAAGCTGACTTTCTGCAGAAGAGGCACAGCTCCAGTTTTTTGCCCTGGCTCTTCGGCTGTTGGAGCAGAGGCCAACCGTTCGTGCTCTACTGCCTGGGATGCTGGGCAGCCCAGCACGGGTGCCAAAGAGGTTCCATTGTAATGGACTTTGAGTTGGGAAATCGAGGAGCAACAGCAATGCGGATGGCACCGTTGCAAAGCTGACTTTCTGCAGAAGAGGCACAGCTCAAGCTTTTTGCCCTGGCTCTTCGGCTGTGGGAGCAGAGGCCAACCGTTCGTGCTCTACTGCCTGGGATGCTGGGCAGCCCAGCACGGGTGCCAAAGAGGTTCCATTGTAATGGACTTTGAGTTGGGAAATGGAGGAGCGACAGCAATGCGGATGGCACCGTTGCAAAGCTGTCTTTCTGCAGAAGAGGCACAGCTCCAGTTTTTTGCCCTGGCTCAACGGCTGTGGCAGCAGATGCCAACCGTTCGTGCTCTACTGCCTGGGATACTGGGCAGCCGAGCACGGGTGCCAAAGAGGTTCCATTGTAATGGACTTTGAGTTGGGAAATCGAGGAGCGACAGCAATGCGGATGGCACCGTTGCAAAGCTGACTTTCTGCAGAAGAGGCACAGCTCAAGCTTTTTGCCCTGGCTCACAGGCTGTGGGAGCAGAGGCCAACCGTTCGTGCTCCACTCCCTGGGATGCTGGGCAGCCCAGCACGGGTGCCAAAGAGGTTCCATTGTAATGGACTTTGAGTTGGGAAATGGAGGAGCGACAGCAATGCGGATGGCACCGTTGCAAAGCTGTCTTTCTGCAGAAGAGGCACAGCTCAAGCTTTTTGCCCTGGCTCTTCGGCTGTGGGAGCAGAGGCCAACCGTTTGTGCTCTACTCCCTGGGATGCTGGGCAGCCCAGCACGGGTGCCAAAGAGGTTCCATTGTAATGGACTTTGAGTTGGGAAATGGAGGAGCGACAGCAATGCGGATGGCACCGTTGCAAAGCTGACTTTCTGCAGAAGAGGCACAGCTCCAGTTTTTTGCCTTGGCTCACCGGCCGTGGCAGCAGAGGCCAACCGTTCGTGCTCTACTCGCTGGGATGCTGGGCAGCCGAGCACGGGTGCCAAAGAGGTTCCATTGTAATGGACTTTGAGTTGGGAAATGGAGGAGCGACAGCAATGCGGATGGCACCGTTGCAAAGCTGACTTTCTGCAGAAGAGGCACAGCTCCAGTTTTTTGACCTGGCTCTTCGGCTGTGGGAGCAGAGGCCAACCATTCTTGTTCTACTGCCTGGGATGCTGGGCAGCTGAGCACGGGTGCCAAAGAGATTCCATTGTAATGGACTTTGAGTTGGGAAATGGAGGAGCGACAGCAATGCGGATGGCACCGTTGCAAAGCTGACTTTCTGCAGAAGAGGCACAGCTCAAGCTTTTTGCCCTGGCTCTTCGGCTGTGGGAGCAGAGGCCAACCGTTCGTGCTCTACTCGCTGGGATGCTGGGCAGCCCAGCACGGGTGCCAAAGAGGTTCCATTGTAATGGACTTTGAGTTGGGAAATGGAGGAGTGACAGCAATGCGGATGGCACTGTTGCAAAGCTGACTTTCTGCAGAAGAGGCACAGCTCAAGCTTTTTGCCCTGGCTCTTCGGCTGTGGGAGCAGAGGCCAACTGTTCGTGCTCTACTCCCTGGGATGCTGGGCAGCCGAGCACGGGTGCCAAAGAGGTTCCATTGTAATGGACTTTGAGTTGGGAAATGGAGGAGCGACAGCAATGCTGATGGCACCGTTGCAAAGCTGACTTTCTGAAGAAGAGGCACAGCTCCAGTTTTTTGCCTTGACTCACCGGCTGTGGCAGCAGAGGCCAACCGTTCGTGCTCTACTCGCTGGGATGCTGGGCAGCCCAGCACGGGTGCCAAAGAGGTTCCATTGTAATGGACTTTGAGTTGGGAAATGGAGGAGCGACAGCAATGCGGATGGCACCGTTGCAAAGCAGTCTTTCTGCAGAAGAGGCACAGCTCCAGTTTTTTGCCCTGGCTCTTCGGCTGTGGGAGCAGAGGCCAACCGTTCGTGCTCTACTCGCTGGGATGCTGGGCAGCCCAGCACGGGTGCCAAAGAGGTTCCATTGTAATGGACTTTGAGTTGGGAAATGGAGGAGCGACAGCAATGCGGATGGCACCGTTGCAAAGCTGACTTTCTGCAGAAGAGGCACAGCTCCAGTTTTTTGCCTTGGCTCTTCGGCTGTGGCAGCAGAGGCCAACCGTTCGTGCTCTACTGCCTGGGATGCTGGGCAGCCGAGCACGGGTGCCAAAGAGGTTCCATTGTAATGGACTTTGAGTTGGGAAATGGAGGAGCGACAGCAATGCGGATGGCACCGTTGCAAAGCTGACTTTCTGCAGAAGAGGCACAGCTCCAGTTTTTTGACCTGGCTCTTCGGCTGTGGGAGCAGAGGCCAACCATTCTTGTTCTACTGCCTGGGATGCTCGGCAGCTGAGCACGGGTGCCAAAGAGATTCCATTGTAATGGACTTTGAGTTGGGAAATGGAGGAGCGACAGCAATGCGGATGGCACCGTTGCAAAGCTGACTTTCTGCAGAAGAGGCACAGCTCCAGCTTTTTGCCTTGGCTCACCGGCCGTGGCAGCAGAGGCCAACCGTTCGTGCTCTACTCCCTGGGATGCTGGGCAGCCCAGCACGGGTGCCAAAGAGGTTCCATTGTAATGGACTTTGAGTTGGGAAATCGAGGAGCGACAGCAATGCGGATGGCACCGTTGCAAAGCTGACTTTCTGCAGAAGAGGCACAGCTCAAGGTTTTTGCCCTGGCTCTTCGGTTGTGGGAGCAGAGGCCAACCGTTCGTGCTCTACTCCCTGGGATGCTGGGCAGCCCAGCACGGGTGCCAAAGAGGTTCCATTGTAATGGACTTTGAGTTGGGAAATGGAGGAGCGACAGCAATGCGGATGGCACCGTTGCAAAGCTGACTTTCTGCAGAAGAGGCACAGCTCCAGTTTTTTGCCCTGGCTCTTCGGCTGTGGGAGCAGAGGCCAACCGTTCGTGCTCTACTCCCTGGGATGCTGGGCAGCCGAGCACGGGTGCCAAAGAGGTTCCATTGTAATGGACTTTGAGTTGGGAAATCGAGGAGCGACAGCAATGTGGATGGCACCGTTGCAAAGCTGACTTTCTGCAGAAGAGGCACAGCTCAAGCTTTTTGCCCTGGCTCTTCGGCTGTGGGAGCAGAGGCCAACCGTTCGTGCTCTACTCCCTGGGATGCTGGGCAGCCGAGCACGGGTGCCAAAGAGGTTCCATTGTAATGGACTTTGAGTTGGGAAATGGAGGAGCGACAGCAATGCGGATGGCACCGTTGCAAAGCAGTCTTTCTGCAGAAGAGGCACAGCTCCAGTTTTTTGCCCTGGCTCTTCGGCTGTGGGAGCAGAGGCCAACCGTTCGTGCTCTACTCGCTGGGATGCTGGGCAGCCCAGCACGGGTGCCAAAGAGGTTCCATTGTAATGGACTTTGAGTTGGGAAATGGAGGAGCGACAGCAATGCGGATGGCACCGTTGCAAAGCTGACTTTCTGCAGAAGAGGCACAGCTCAAGCTTTTTGCCTTGGCTCTTCGGCTGTGGGAGCAGAGGCCAACCGTTCGTGCTCTACTCCCTGGGATGCTGGGCAGCCCAGCACGGATGCCAAAGAGGTTCCATTGTAATGGACTTTGAGTTGGGAAATGGAGGAGCGACAGCAATGCGGATGGCACCGTTGCAAAGCTGTCTTTCTGCAGAAGAGGCACAGCTCCAGTTTTTTGCCCTGGCTCTTCGGCTGTTGGAGCAGAGGCCAACCGTTCGTGCTCTACTCGCTGGGATGCTGGGCAGCCGAGCACGGGTGCCAAAGAGGTTCCATTGTAATGGACTTTGAGTTGGGAAATGGAGGAGCGACAGCAATGCGGATGGCACCGTTGCAAAGCTGACTTTCTGCAGAAGAGGCACAGCTCCAGTTTTTTGCCCTGGCTCTTCGGCTGTGGGAGCAGAGGCCAACCGTTCATGCTCTACTCCCTGGGATGCTGGGCAGCCCAGCACGTGTGCCAAAGAGGTTCCATTGTAATGGACTTTGAGTTGGGAAATCAAGGAGCGACAGCAATGCGGATGGCACCGTTGCAAAGCTGACTTTCTGCAGAAGAGGCACAGCTCCAGTTTTTTGCCCTTGGCTCACCGGCTGTGGCAGCAGAGGCCAACCGTTCGTGCTCTACTCGCTGGGATGCTGGGCAGCCGAGCACGGGTGCCAAAGAGGTTCCATTGTAATGGACTTTGAGTTGGGAAATGGAGGAGCGACAGCAATGCGGATGGCACCGTTGCAAAGCTGTCTTTCTGCAGAAGAGGCACAGCTCCAGTTTTTTGCCCTGGCTCTTCGGCTGTTGGAGCAGAGGCCAACCGTTCGTGCTCTACTCCCTGGGATGCTGGGCAGCCGAGCACGGGTGCCAAAGAGGTTCCATTGTAATGGACTTTGAGTTGGGAAATGGAGGAGCGACAGCAATGCGGATGGCACCGTTGCAAAGCTGACTTTCTGCAGAAGAGGCACAGCTCCAGTTTTTTGCCTTGGCTCACCGGCTGTGGGAGCAGAGGCCAACCGTTCGTGCTCTACTCGCTGGGATGCTGGGCAGTCGAGCACGGGTGCCAAAGAGGTTCCATTGTAATGGACTTTGAGTTGGGAAATGGAGGAGCGACAGCAATGCGGATGGCACCGTTGCAAAGCTGACTTTCTGCAGAAGAGGCACAGCTCCAGTTTTTTGCCCTGGCTCTTCGGCTGTGGGAGCAGAGGCCAACCATTCTTGCTCTACTGCCTGGGATGCTGGGCAGCTGAGCACGGGTGCCAAAGAGATTCCATTGTAATGGACTTTGAGTTGGGAAATGGAGGAGCGACAGCAATGCGGATGGCACCGTTGCAAAGCTGACTTTCTGCAGAAGAGGCACAGCTCCAGTTTTTTGCCCTGGCTCTTCGGCTGTGGGAGCAGAGGCCAACCGTTCGTGCTCTACTGCCTGGGATGCTGGGCAGCCCAGCACGGGTGCCAAAGAGGTTCCATTGTAATGGACTTTGAGTTGGGAAATCGAGGAGCAACAGCAATGCGGATGGCACCGTTGCAAAGCTGACTTTCTGCAGAAGAGGCACAGCTCAAGCTTTTTGCCTTGGCTCTTCGGCTGTTGGAGCAGAGGCCAACCGTTCGTGCTCTACTCCCTGGGATGCTGGGCAGCCGAGCACGGGTGCCAAAGAGGTTCCATTGTAATGGACTTTGAGTTGGGAAATGGAGGAGCGACAGCAATGCGGATGGCACCGTTGCAAAGCAGTCTTTCTGCAGAAGAGGCACAGCTCCAGTTTTTTGCCCTGGCTCAACGGCTGTGGGAGCAGAGGCCAACCGTTCGTGCTCTACTCCCTGGGATGCTGGGCAGCCCAGCACGGGTGCCAAAGAGGTTCCATTGTAATGGACTTTGAGTTGGGAAATGGAGGAGCGACAGCAATGCGGATGGCACCGTTGCAAAGCTGACTTTCTGCAGAAGAGGCACAGCTCAAGCTTTTTGCCCTGGCTCTTCGGCTGTGGGAGCAGAGGCCAACCGTTCGTGCTCTACTCCCTGGGATGCTGGGCAGCCCAGCACGGGTGCCAAAGAGGTTCCATTGTAATGGACTTTGAGTTGGGAAATGGAGGAGCGACAGCAATGCGGATGGCACCGTTGCAAAGCTGTCTTTCTGCAGAAGAGGCACAGCTCCAGTTTTTTGCCCTGGCTCTTCGGCTGTTGGAGCAGAGGCCAACCGTTCGTGCTCTACTCCCTGGGATGCTGGGCAGCCCAGCACGGGTGCCAAAGAGGTTCCATTGTAATGGACTTTGAGTTGGGAAATCGAGGAGCGACAGCAATGTGGATGGCACCGTTGCAAAGCTGACTTTCTGCAGAAGAGGCACAGCTCCAGTTTTTTGCCCTGGCTCTTTGGCTGTGGGAGCAGAGGCCAACCATTCTTGCTCTACTGCCTGGGATGCTGGGCAGCTGAGCACGGGTGCCAAAGAGATTCCATTGTAATGGACTTTGAGTTGGGAAATGGAGGAGCGACAGCAATGCGGATGGCACCGTTGCAAAGCTGACTTTCTGCAGAAGAGGCACAGCTCCAGTTTTTTGCCCTGGCTCTTCGGCTGTGGGAGCAGAGGCCAACCGTTCGTGCTCTACTGCCTGGGATGCTGGGCAGCCCAGCACGGGTGCCAAAGAGGTTCCATTGTAATGGACTTTGAGTTGGGAAATCGAGGAGCGACAGCAATGCAGATGGCACCGTTGCAAAGCTGACTTTCTGCAGAAGAGGCACAGCTCAAGCTTTTTGCCCTGGCTCACAGGCTGTGGGAGCAGAGGCCAACCGTTCGTGCTCTACTCCCTGGGATGCTGGGCAGCCCAGCACGGGTGCCAAAGAGGTTCCATTGTAATGGACTTTGAGTTGGGAAATGGAGGAGCGACAGCAATGCGGATGGCACCGTTGCAAAGCTGTCTTTCTGCAGAAGAGGCACAGCTCAAGCTTTTTGCCTTGGCTCTTCGGCTGTGGGAGCAGAGGCCAACCGTTTGTGCTCTACTCCCTGGGATGCTGGGCAGCCCAGCACGGGTGCCAAAGAGGTTCCATTGTAATGGACTTTGAGTTGGGAAATGGAGGAGCGACAGCAATGCGGATGGCACCGTTGCAAAGCAGTCTTTCTGCAGAAGAGGCACAGCTCCAGTTTTTTGCCCTGGCTCTTCGGCTGTGGGAGCAGAGGCCAACCGTTCGTGCTCTACTCGCTGGGATGCTGGGCAGCCGAGCACGGGTGCCAAAGAGGTTCCATTGTAATGGACTTTGAGTTGGGAAATGGAGGAGCGACAGCAATGCGGATGGCACCGTTGCAAAGCTGACTTTCTGCAGAAGAGGCACAGCTCCAGTTTTTTGACCTGGCTCTTCGGCTGTGGGAGCAGAGGCCAACCATTCTTGTTCTACTGCCTGGGATGCTGGGCAGCTGAGCACGGGTGTCAAAGAGATTCCATTGTAATGGACTTTGAGTTGGGAAATGGAGGAGCGACAGCAATGCGGATGGCACCGTTGCAAAGCTGACTTTCTGCAGAAGAGGCACAGCTCCAGTTTTTTGCCCTGGCTCTTCGGCTGTGGGAGCAGAGGCCAACCATTCTTGTTCTACTGCCTGGGATGCTGGGCAGCTGAGCACGGGTGCCAAAGAGATTCCATTGTAATGGACTTTGAGTTGGGAAATGGAGGAGCGACAGCAATGCGGATGGCACCGTTGCAAAGCTGACTTTCTGCAGAAGAGGCACAGCTCCAGCTTTTTGCCCTGGCTCTTCGGCTGTGGGAGCAGAGGCCAACCGTTCGTGCTCTACTCGCTGGGATGCTGGGCAGCCCAGCACGGGTGCCAAAGAGGTTCCATTGTAATGGACTTTGAGTTGGGAAATGGAGGAGCGACAGCAATGCGGATGGCACCGTTGCAAAGCTGACTTTCTGCAGAAGAGGCACAGCTCAAGCTTTTTGCCCTGGCTCACAGGCTGTGGGAGCAGAGGCCAACTGTTCGTGCTCTACTCCCTGGGATGCTGGGCAGCCGAGCACGGGTGCCAAAGAGGTTCCAATGTAATGGACTTTGAGTTGGGAAATGGAGGAGCGACAGCAATGCGGATGGCACCGTTGCAAAGCTGACTTTCTGCAGAAGAGGCACAGCTCCAGTTTTTTGCCTTGACTCACCGGCTGTGGCAGCAGAGGCCAACCGTTCGTGCTCTACTGCCTGGGATGCTGGGCAGCCGAGCACGGGTGCCAAAGATTTTCCATTGTAATGGACTTTGAGTTGGGAAATGGAGGAGCGACAGCAATGCGGATGGCACCGTTGCAAAGCTGACTTTCTGCAGAAGAGGCACAGCTCCAGTTTTTTGACCTGGCTCTTCGGCTGTGGGAGCAGAGGCCAACCGTTCGTGCTCTACTGCCTGGGATACTGGGCAGCCGAGCACGGGTGCCAAAGAGGTTCCATTGTAATGGACTTTGAGTTGGGAAATGGAGGAGCGACAGCAATGCAGATGGCACGGTTGCAAAGCTGACTTTCTGCAGAAGAGGCACAGCTCCAGTTTTTTGTCCTGACTCACAGGCTGTGGGAGCAGAGGCCAACCGTTCGTGCTCTACTCGCTGGGATGCTGGGCAGCCCAGCACGGGTGCCAAAGAGGTTCCATTGTAATGGACTTTGAGTTGGGAAATGGAGGAGCGACAGCAATGCGGATGGCACCGTTGCAAAGCTGACTTTCTGCAGAAGAGGCACAGCTCCAGCTTTTTGCCTTGGCTCTTCGGCTGTGGGAGCAGAGGCCAACCGTTCGTGCTCTACTCCCTGGGATGCTGGGCAGCCCAGCACGGGTGCCAAAGAGGTTCCATTGTAATGGACTTTGAGTTGGGAAATCGAGGAGCGACAGCAATGCGGATGGCACCGTTGCAAAGCTGACTTTCTGCAGAAGAGGCACAGCTCAAGGTTTTTGCCCTGGCTCTTCGGCTGTGGGAGCAGAGGCCAACCGTTCGTGCTCTACTCCCTGGGATGCTGGGCAGCCCAGCACGGGTGCCAAAGAGGTTCCATTGTAATGGACTTTGAGTTGGGAAATGGAGGAGCGACAGCAATGCGGATGGCACCGTTGCAAAGCTGACTTTCTGCAGAAGAGGCACAGCTCCAGTTTTTTGCCCTGGCTCTTCGGCTGTGGGAGCAGAGGCCAACCGTTCGTGCTCTACTCCCTGGGATGCTGGGCAGCCGAGCACGGGTGCCAAAGAGGTTCCATTGTAATGGACTTTGAGTTGGGAAATCGAGGAGCGACAGCAATGCGGATGGCACCGTTGCAAAGCTGACTTTCTGCAGAAGAGGCACAGCTCAAGCTTTTTGCCTTGGCTCTTCGGCTGTGGGAGCAGAGGCCAACCGTTCGTGCTCTACTCCCTGAGATGCTGGGCAGCCGAGCACGGGTGCCAAAGAGGTTCCATTGTAATGGACTTTGAGTTGGGAAATGGAGGAGCGACAGCAATGCGGATGGCACCGTTGCAAAGCAGTCTTTCTGCAGAAGAGGCACAGCTCAAGCTTTTTGCCCTGGCTCTTCGGCTGTGGGAGCAGAGGCCAACCGTTCGTGCTCTACTCGCTGGGATGCTGGGCAGCCCAGCACGGGTGCCAAAGAGGTTCCATTGTAATGGACTTTGAGTTGGGAAATGGAGGAGCGACAGCAATGCGGATGGCACCGTTGCAAAGCTGACTTTCTGCAGAAGAGGTACAGCTCAAGCTTTTTGCCCTGGCTCTTCGGCTGTGGGAGCAGAGGCCAACCGTTCGTGCTCTACTCCCTGGGATGCTGGGCAGCCCAGCACGGGTGCCAAAGAGGTTCCATTGTAATGGACTTTGAGTTGGGAAATGGAGGAGCGACAGCAATGCGGATGGCACCGTTGCAAAGCTGACTTTCTGCAGAAGAGGCACAGCTCCAGTTTTTTTGCCCTGGCTCTTCGGCTGTGGGAGCAGAGGCCAACCGTTCGTGCTCTACTCGCTGGGATGCTGGGCAGCCGAGCACGGGTGCCACAGAGGTTCCATTGTAATGGACTTTGAGTTGGGAAATGGAGGAGCGACAGCAATGCGGATGGCACCGTTGCAAAGCTGACTTTCTGCAGAAGAGGCACAGCTCCAGTTTTTTGCCCTGGCTCTTCGGCTGTGGGAGCAGAGGCCAACCGTTCGTGCTCTACTCCCTGGGATGCTGGGCAGCCCAGCACGTGTGCCAAAGAGGTTCCATTGTAATGGACTTTGAGTTGGGAAATCAAGGAGTGACAGCAATGCGGATGGCACCGTTGCAAAGCTGACTTTCTGCAGAAGAGGCACAGCTCCAGTTTTTTGCCTTGGCTCACCGGCTGTGGCAGCAGAGGCCAACCGTTCGTGCTCTACTCGCTGGGATGCTGGGCAGCCGAGCACGGGTGCCAAAGAGGTTCCATTGTAATGGACTTTGAGTTGGGAAATGGAGGAGCGACAGCAATGCGGATGGCACCGTTGCAAAGCTGACTTTCTGCAGAAGAGGCACAGCTCCAGTTTTTTGCCCTGGCTCTTTGGCTGTGGGAGCAGAGGCCAACCATTCTTGCTCTACTGCCTGGGATGCTGGGCAGCTGAACACGGGTGCCAAAGAGATTCCATTGTAATGGACTTTGAGTTGGGAAATGGAGGAGCGACAGCAATGCGGATGGCACCGTTGCAAAGCTGACTTTCTGCAGAAGAGGCACAGCTCCAGTTTTTTGGCCCTGGCTCTTCGGCTGTGGGAGCAGAGGCCAACCGTTCGTGCTCTACTCCCTGGGATGCTGGGCAGCCCAGCACGGGTGCCAAAGAGGTTCCATTGTAATGGACTTTGAGTTGGGAAATGGAGGAGCGACAGCAATGCGGATGGCACCGTTGCAAAGCTGTCTTTCTGCAGAAGAGGCACAGCTCAAGCTTTTTGCCTTGGCTCTTCGGCTGTGGGAGCAGAGGCCAACCGTTTGTGCTCTACTCCCTGGGATGCTGGGCAGCCGAGCACGGGTGCCAAAGAGGTTCCATTGTAATGGAGTTTGAGTTGGGAAATGGAGGAGCGACAGCAATGCGGATGGCACCGTTGCAAAGCAGTCTTTCTGCAGAAGAGGCACAGCTCCAGTTTTTTGCCCTGGCTCTTCGGCTGTGGGAGCAGAGGCCAACCGTTCGTGCTCTACTCGCTGGGATGCTGGGCAGCCGAGCACGGGTGCCAAAGAGGTTCCATTGTAATGGACTTTGAGTTGGGAAATGGAGGAGCGACAGCAATGCGGATGGCACCGTTGCAAAGCTGACTTTCTGCAGAAGAGGCACAGCTCCAGTTTTTTGACCTGGCTCTTCGGCTGTGGGAGCAGAGGCCAACCATTCTTGTTCTACTGCCTGGGATGCTCGGCAGCTGAGCACGGGTGTCAAAGAGATTCCATTGTAATGGACTTTGAGTTGGGAAATGGAGGAGCGACAGCAATGCGGATGGCACCGTTGCAAAGCTGACTTTCTGCAGAAGAGGCACAGCTCCAGTTTTTTGCCCTGGCTCTTCGGCTGTGGGAGCAGAGGCCAACCATTCTTGTTCTACTGCCTGGGATGCTGGGCAGCTGAGCACGGGTGCCAAAGAGATTCCATTGTAATGGACTTTGAGTTGGGAAATGGAGGAGCGACAGCAATGCGGATGGCACCGTTGCAAAGCTGACTTTCTGCAGAAGAGGCACAGCTCCAGCTTTTTGCCCTGGCTCTTCGGCTGTGGGAGCAGAGGCCAACCGTTCGTGCTCTACTCGCTGGGATGCTGGGCAGCCGAGCACGGGTGCCAAAGAGGTTCCATTGTAATGGACTTTGAGTTGGGAAATGGAGGAGCGACAGCAATGCGGATGGCACCGTTGCAAAGCTGACTTTCTGCAGAAGAGGCACAGCTCAAGATTTTTGCCCTGGCTCTTCGGCTGTGGGAGCAGAGGCCAACTGTTCGTGCTCTATTCCCTGGGATGCTGGGCAGCCGAGCACGGGTGCCAAAGAGGTTCCAATGTAATGGACTTTGAGTTGGGAAATGGAGGAGCGACAGCAATGCGGATGGCACCGTTGCAAAGCTGACTTTCTGAAGAAGAGGCACAGCTCCAGTTTTTTGCCTTGACTCACCGGCTGTGGCAGCAGAGGCCAACCGTTCGTGCTCTACTCCCTGGGATGCTGGGCAGCCCAGCACGGGTGCCAAAGAGGTTCCATTGTAATGGACTTTGAGTTGGGAAATGGAGGAGCGACAGCAATGCGGATGGCACCGTTGCAAAGCTGACTTTCTGCAGAAGAGGCACAGCTCCAGTTTTTTGACCTGGCTCTTCGGCTGTGGGAGCAGAGGCCAACCGTTCGTGCTCTACTGCCTGGGATACTGGGCAGCCGAGCACGGGTGCCAAAGAGGTTCCATTGTAATGGACTTTGAGTTGGGAAATGGAGGAGCGACAGCAATGCAGATGGCACGGTTGCAAAGCTGACTTTCTGCAGAAGAGGCACAGCTCAAGCTTTTTGCCCTGGCTCACAGGCTGTGGGAGCAGAGGCCAACCGTTCGTGCTCTACTCCCTGGGATGCTGGGCAGCCGAGCACGGGTGCCAAAGAGGTTCCATTGTAATGGACTTTGAGTTGGGAAATGGAGGAGCGACAGCAATGCGGATGGCACCGTTGCAAAGCTGACTTTCTGCAGAAGAGGCACAGCTCCAGCTTTTTGCCTTGGCTAACCGGCCGTGGCAGCAGAGGCCAACCGTTCGTGCTCTACTCCCTGGGATGCTGGGCAGCCCAGCACGGGTGCCAAAGAGGTTCCATTGTAATGGACTTTGAGTTGGGAAATCGAGGAGCGACAGCAATGCGGATGGCACCGTTGCAAAGCTGACTTTCTGCAGAAGAGGCACAGCTCAAGGTTTTTGCCCTGGCTCTTCGGCTGTGGGAGCAGAGGCCAACCGTTCGTGCTCTACTCCCTGGGATGCTGGGCAGCCCAGCACGGATGCCAAAGAGGTTCCATTGTAATGGACTTTGAGTTGGGAAATGGAGGAGCGACAGCAATGCGGATGGCACCGTTGCAAAGCTGTCTTTCTGCAGAAGAGGCACAGCTCCAGTTTTTTGCCCTGGCTCTTCGGCTGTTGGAGCAGAGGCCAACCGTTCGTGCTCTACTCGCTGGGATGCTGGGCAGCCGAGCACGGGTGCCAAAGAGGTTCCATTGTAATGGACTTTGAGTTGGGAAATGGAGGAGCGACAGCAATGCGGATGGCACCGTTGCAAAGCTGACTTTCTGCAGAAGAGGCACAGCTCCAGTTTTTTGCCCTGGCTCTTCGGCTGTGGGAGCAGAGGCCAACCGTTCATGCTCTACTCCCTGGGATGCTGGGCAGCCCAGCACGTGTGCCAAAGAGGTTCCATTGTAATGGACTTTGAGTTGGGAAATCAAGGAGCGACAGCAATGCGGATGGCACCGTTGCAAAGCTGACTTTCTGCAGAAGAGGCACAGCTCCAGTTTTTTGCCCTTGGCTCACCGGCTGTGGCAGCAGAGGCCAACCGTTCGTGCTCTACTCGCTGGGATGCTGGGCAGCCGAGCACGGGTGCCAAAGAGGTTCCATTGTAATGGACTTTGAGTTGGGAAATGGAGGAACGACAGCAATGCGGATGGCACCGTTGCAAAGCTGTCTTTCTGCAGAAGAGGCACAGCTCCAGTTTTTTGCCCTGGCTCTTCGGCTGTTGGAGCAGAGGCCAACCGTTCGTGCTCTACTCCCTGGGATGCTGGGCAGCCGAGCACGGGTGCCAAAGAGGTTCCATTGTAATGGACTTTGAGTTGGGAAATGGAGGAGCGACAGCAATGCGGATGGCACCGTTGCAAAGCTGACTTTCTGCAGAAGAGGCACAGCTCCAGTTTTTTGCCTTGGCTCACCGGCTGTGGGAGCAGAGGCCAACCGTTCGTGCTCTACTCGCTGGGATGCTGGGCAGTCGAGCACGGGTGCCAAAGAGGTTCCATTGTAATGGACTTTGAGTTGGGAAATCGAGGAGCGACAGCAATGCGGATGGCACCGTTGCAAAGCTGACTTTCTGCAGAAGAGGCACAGCTCCAGTTTTTTGCCCTGGCTCTTCGGCTGTGGGAGCAGAGGCCAACCATTCTTGCTCTACTGCCTGGGATGCTGGGCAGCTGAGCACGGGTGCCAAAGAGATTCCATTGTAATGGACTTTGAGTTGGGAAATGGAGGAGCGACAGCAATGCGGATGGCACCGTTGCAAAGCTGACTTTCTGCAGAAGAGGCACAGCTCCAGTTTTTTGCCCTGGCTCTTCGGCTGTGGGAGCAGAGGCCAACCGTTCGTGCTCTACTGCCTGGGATGCTGGGCAGCCCAGCACGGGTGCCAAAGAGGTTCCATTGTAATGGACTTTGAGTTGGGAAATCGAGGAGCAACAGCAATGCGGATGGCACCGTTGCAAAGCTGACTTTCTGCAGAAGAGGCACAGCTCAAGCTTTTTGCCTTGGCTCTTCGGCTGTGGGAGCAGAGGCCAACCGTTCGTGCTCTACTCCCTGGGATGCTGGGCAGCCGAGCACGGGTGCCAAAGAGGTTCCATTGTAATGGACTTTGAGTTGGGAAATGGAGGAGCGACAGCAATGCGGATGGCACCGTTGCAAAGCAGTCTTTCTGCAGAAGAGGCACAGCTCCAGTTTTTTGCCCTGGCTCAACGGCTGTGGGAGCAGAGGCCAACCGTTCGTGCTCTACTCGCTGGGATGCTGGGCAGCCCAGCACGGGTGCCAAAGAGGTTCCATTGTAATGGACTTTGAGTTGGGAAATGGAGGAGCGACAGCAATGCGGATGGCACCGTTGCAAAGCTGACTTTCTGCAGAAGAGGCACAGCTCAAGCTTTTTGCCCTGGCTCTTCGGCTGTGGGAGCAGAGGCCAACCGTTCGTGCTCTACTCCCTGGGATGCTGGGCAGCCCAGCACGGGTGCCAAAGAGGTTCCATTGTAATGGACTTTGAGTTGGGAAATGGAGGAGCGACAGCAATGCGGATGGCACCGTTGCAAAGCTGTCTTTCTGCAGAAGAGGCACAGCTCCAGTTTTTTGCCCTGGCTCTTCGGCTGTTGGAGCAGAGGCCAACCGTTCGTGCTCTACTCGCTGGGATGCTGGGCAGCCGAGCACGGGTGCCAAAGAGGTTCCATTGTAATGGACTTTGAGTTGGGAAATGGAGGAGCGACAGCAATGTGGATGGCACCGTTGCAAAGCTGACTTTCTGCAGAAGAGGCACAGCTCCAGTTTTTTGCCCTGGCTCTTTGGCTGTGGGAGCAGAGGCCAACCATTCTTGCTCTACTGCCTGGGATGCTGGGCAGCTGAGCACGGGTGCCAAAGAGATTCCATTGTAATGGACTTTGAGTTGGGAAATGGAGGAGCGACAGCAATGCGGATGGCACCGTTGCAAAGCTGACTTTCTGCAGAAGAGGCACAGCTCCAGTTTTTTGCCCTGGCTCTTCGGCTGTGGGAGCAGAGGCCAACCGTTCGTGCTCTACTGCCTGGGATGCTGGGCAGCCCAGCACGGGTGCCAAAGAGGTTCCATTGTAATGGACTTTGAGTTGGGAAATGGAGGAGCGACAGCAATGCGGATGGCACCGTTGCAAAGCTGTCTTTCTGCAGAAGAGGCACAGCTCAAGCTTTTTGCCTTGGCTCTTCGGCTGTGGGAGCAGAGGCCAACCGTTTGTGCTCTACTCCCTGGGATGCTGGGCAGCCCAGCACGGGTGCCAAAGAGGTTCCATTGTAATGGACTTTGAGTTGGGAAATGGAGGAGCGACAGCAATGCGGATGGCACCGTTGCAAAGCAGTCTTTCTGCAGAAGAGGCACAGCTCCAGTTTTTTGCCCTGGCTCTTCGGCTGTGGGAGCAGAGGCCAACCGTTCGTGCTCTACTCGCTGGGATGCTGGGCAGCCGAGCACGGGTGCCAAAGAGGTTCCATTGTAATGGACTTTGAGTTGGGAAATGGAGGAGCGACAGCAATGCGGATGGCACCGTTGCAAAGCTGACTTTCTGCAGAAGAGGCACAGCTCCAGTTTTTTGACCTGGCTCTTCGGCTGTGGGAGCAGAGGCCAACCATTCTTGTTCTACTGCCTGGGATGCTCGGCAGCTGAGCACGGGTGTCAAAGAGATTCCATTGTAATGGACTTTGAGTTGGGAAATGGAGGAGCGACAGCAATGCGGATGGCACCGTTGCAAAGCTGACTTTCTGCAGAAGAGGCACAGCTCCAGTTTTTTGCCCTGGCTCTTCGGCTGTGGGAGCAGAGGCCAACCGTTCGTGCTCTACTGCCTGGGATGCTGGGCAGCCCAGCACGGGTGCCAAAGAGGTTCCATTGTAATGGACTTTGAGTTGGGAAATGGAGGAGCGACAGCAATGCGGATGGCACCGTTGCAAAGCTGTCTTTCTGCAGAAGAGGCACAGCTCAAGCTTTTTGCCTTGGCTCTTCGGCTGTGGGAGCAGAGGCCAACCGTTTGTGCTCTACTCCCTGGGATGCTGGGCAGCCCAGCACGGGTGCCAAAGAGGTTCCATTGTAATGGACTTTGAGTTGGGAAATGGAGGAGCGACAGCAATGCGGATGGCACCGTTGCAAAGCAGTCTTTCTGCAGAAGAGGCACAGCTCCAGTTTTTTGCCCTGGCTCTTCGGCTGTGGGAGCAGAGGCCAACCGTTCGTGCTCTACTCGCTGGGATGCTGGGCAGCCGAGCACGGGTGCCAAAGAGGTTCCATTGTAATGGACTTTGAGTTGGGAAATGGAGGAGCGACAGCAATGCGGATGGCACCGTTGCAAAGCTGACTTTCTGCAGAAGAGGCACAGCTCCAGTTTTTTGACCTGGCTCTTCGGCTGTGGGAGCAGAGGCCAACCATTCTTGTTCTACTGCCTGGGATGCTCGGCAGCTGAGCACGGGTGTCAAAGAGATTCCATTGTAATGGACTTTGAGTTGGGAAATGGAGGAGCGACAGCAATGCGGATGGCACCGTTGCAAAGCTGACTTTCTGCAGAAGAGGCACAGCTCCAGTTTTTTGCCCTGGCTCTTCGGCTGTGGGAGCAGAGGCCAACCATTCTTGTTCTACTGCCTGGGATGCTGGGCAGCTGAGCACGGGTGCCAAAGAGATTCCATTGTAATGGACTTTGAGTTGGGAAATGGAGGAGCGACAGCAATGCGGATGGCACCGTTGCAAAGCTGACTTTCTGCAGAAGAGGCACAGCTCCAGCTTTTTGCCCTGGCTCTTCGGCTGTGGGAGCAGAGGCCAACCGTTCGTGCTCTACTCGCTGGGATGCTGGGCAGCCCAGCACGGGTGCCAAAGAGGTTCCATTGTAATGGACTTTGAGTTGGGAAATGGAGGAGCGACAGCAATGCGGATGGCACCGTTGCAAAGCTGACTTTCTGCAGAAGAGGCACAGCTCAAGCTTTTTGCCCTGGCTCTTCGGCTGTGGGAGCAGAGGCCAACTGTTCGTGCTCTACTCCCTGGGATGCTGGGCAGCCGAGCACGGGTGCCAAAGAGGTTCCATTGTAATGGACTTTGAGTTGGGAAATGGAGGAGCGACAGCAATGCGGATGGCACCGTTGTAAAGCTGACTTTCTGCAGAAGAGGCACAGCTCCAGTTTTTTGCCTTGACTCACCGGCTGTGGCAGCAGAGGCCAACCGTTCGTGCTCTACTGCCTGGGATGCTGGGCAGCCCAGCACGGGTGCCAAAGATTTTCCATTGTAATGGACTTTGAGTTGGGAAATGGAGGAGCGACAGCAATGCGGATGGCACCGTTGCAAAGCTGACTTTCTGCAGAAGAGGCACAGCTCCAGTTTTTTGCCCTGGCTCTTCGGCTGTGGGAGCAGAGGCCAACCGTTCGTGCTCTACTGCCTGGGATACTGGGCAGCCGAGCACGGGTGCCAAAGAGGTTCCATTGTAATGGACTTTGAGTTGGGAAATGGAGGAGCGACAGCAATGCGGATGGCACCGTTGCAAAGCAGTCTTTCTGCAGAAGAGGCACAGCTCCAGTTTTTTGCCCTGGCTCAACGGCTGTGGGAGCAGAGGCCAACCGTTCGTGCTCTACTCGCTGGGATGCTGGGCAGCCCAGCACGGGTGCCAAAGAGGTTCCATTGTAATGGACTTTGAGTTGGGAAATGGAGGAGCGACAGCAATGCGGATGGCACCGTTGCAAAGCTGACTTTCTGCAGAAGAGGCACAGCTCAAGCTTTTTGCCCTGGCTCTTCGGCTGTGGGAGCAGAGGCCAACCGTTCGTGCTCTACTCCCTGGGATGCTGGGCAGCCCAGCACGGGTGCCAAAGAGGTTCCATTGTAATGGACTTTGAGTTGGGAAATGGAGGAGCGACAGCAATGCGGATGGCACCGTTGCAAAGCTGTCTTTCTGCAGAAGAGGCACAGCTCCAGTTTTTTGCCCTGGCTCTTCGGCTGTTGGAGCAGAGGCCAACCGTTCGTGCTCTACTCGCTGGGATGCTGGGCAGCCGAGCACGGGTGCCAAAGAGGTTCCATTGTAATGGACTTTGAGTTGGGAAATGGAGGAGCGACAGCAATGCGGATGGCACCGTTGCAAAGCTGACTTTCTGCAGAAGAGGCACAGCTCCAGTTTTTTGCCCTGGCTCTTTGGCTGTGGGAGCAGAGGCCAACCATTCTTGCTCTACTGCCTGGGATGCTGGGAAGCCGAGCACGGGTGCCAAAGAGATTCCATTGTAATGGACTTTGAGTTGGGAAATGGAGGAGCGACAGCAATGCGGATGGCACCGTTGCAAAGCTGACTTTCTGCAGAAGAGGCACAGCTCCAGTTTTTTGCCCTGGCTCTTCGGCTGTGGGAGCAGAGGCCAACCGTTCGTGCTCTACTGCCTGGGATGCTGGGCAGCCCAGCACGGGTGCCAAAGAGGTTCCATTGTAATGGACTTTGAGTTGGGAAATGGAGGAGCGACAGCAATGCGGATGGCACCGTTGCAAAGCTGTCTTTCTGCAGAAGAGGCACAGCTCAAGCTTTTTGCCCTGGCTCTTCGGCTGTGGGAGCAGAGGCCAACCGTTTGTGCTCTACTCCCTGGGATGCTGGGCAGCCCAGCACGGGTGCCAAAGAGGTTCCATTGTAATGGACTTTGAGTTGGGAAATGGAGGAGCGACAGCAATGCGGATGGCACCGTTGCAAAGCAGTCTTTCTGCAGAAGAGGCACAGCTCCAGTTTTTTGCCCTGGCTCTTCGGCTGTGGGAGCAGAGGCCAACCGTTCGTGCTCTACTCGCTGGGATGCTGGGCAGCCGAGCACGGGTGCCAAAGAGGTTCCATTGTAATGGACTTTGAGTTGGGAAATGGAGGAGCGACAGCAATGCGGATGGCACCGTTGCAAAGCTGACTTTCTGCAGAAGAGGCACAGCTCCAGTTTTTTGACCTGGCTCTTCGGCTGTGGGAGCAGAGGCCAACCATTCTTGTTCTACTGCCTGGGATGCTCGGCAGCTGAGCACGGGTGTCAAAGAGATTCCATTGTAATGGACTTTGAGTTGGGAAATGGAGGAGCGACAGCAATGCGGATGGCACCGTTGCAAAGGTGACTTTCTGCAGAAGAGGCACAGCTCCAGTTTTTTGCCCTGGCTCTTCGGCTGTGGGAGCAGAGGCCAACCATTCTTGTTCTACTGCCTGGGATGCTGGGCAGCTGAGCACGGGTGCCAAAGAGATTCCATTGTAATGGACTTTGAGTTGGGAAATGGAGGAGCGACAGCAATGCGGATGGCACCGTTGCAAAGCTGACTTTCTGCAGAAGAGGCACAGCTCCAGCTTTTTGCCCTGGCTCTTCGGCTGTGGGAGCAGAGGCCAACCGTTCGTGCTCTACTCGCTGGGATGCTGGGCAGCCCAGCACGGGTGCCAAAGAGGTTCCATTGTAATGGACTTTGAGTTGGGAAATGGAGGAGCGACAGCAATGCGGATGGCACCGTTGCAAAGCTGACTTTCTGCAGAAGAGGCACAGCTCAAGCTTTTTGCCCTGGCTCTTCGGCTGTGGGAGCAGAGGCCAACTGTTCGTGCTCTACTCCCTGGGATGCTGGGCAGCCGAGCACGGGTGCCAAAGAGGTTCCAATGTAATGGACTTTGAGTTGGGAAATGGAGGAGCGACAGCAATGCGGATGGCACCGTTGCAAAGCTGACTTTCTGCAGAAGAGGCACAGCTCCAGTTTTTTGCCTTGACTCACCGGCTGTGGCAGCAGAGGCCAACCGTTCGTGCTCTACTCCCTGGGATACTGGGCAGCCGAGCACGGGTGCCAAAGAGGTTCCATTGTAATGGACTTTGAGTTGGGAAATGGAGGAGCGACAGCAATGCGGATGGCACCGTTGCAAAGCAGTCTTTCTGCAGAAGAGGCACAGCTCCAGTTTTTTGCCCTGGCTCAACGGCTGTGGGAGCAGAGGCCAACCGTTCGTGCTCTACTCGCTGGGATGCTGGGCAGCCCAGCACGGGTGCCAAAGAGGTTCCATTGTAATGGACTTTGAGTTGGGAAATGGAGGAGCGACAGCAATGCGGATGGCACCGTTGCAAAGCTGACTTTCTGCAGAAGAGGCACAGCTCAAGCTTTTTGCCCTGGCTCTTCGGCTGTGGGAGCAGAGGCCAACCGTTCGTGCTCTACTCCCTGGGATGCTGGGCAGCCCAGCACGGGTGCCAAAGAGGTTCCATTGTAATGGACTTTGAGTTGGGAAATGGAGGAGCGACAGCAATGCGGATGGCACCGTTGCAAAGCTGTCTTTCTGCAGAAGAGGCACAGCTCCAGTTTTTTGCCCTGGCTCTTCGGCTGTTGGAGCAGAGGCCAACCGTTCGTGCTCTACTCGCTGGGATGCTGGGCAGCCGAGCACGGGTGCCAAAGAGGTTCCATTGTAATGGACTTTGAGTTGGGAAATGGAGGAGCGACAGCAATGTGGATGGCACCGTTGCAAAGCTGACTTTCTGCAGAAGAGGCACAGCTCCAGTTTTTTGCCCTGGCTCTTTGGCTGTGGGAGCAGAGGCCAACCATTCTTGCTCTACTGCCTGGGATGCTGGGCAGCTGAGCACGGGTGCCAAAGAGATTCCATTGTAATGGACTTTGAGTTGGGAAATGGAGGAGCGACAGCAATGCGGATGGCACCGTTGCAAAGCTGACTTTCTGCAGAAGAGGCACAGCTCCAGTTTTTTGCCCTGGCTCTTCGGCTGTGGGAGCAGAGGCCAACCGTTCGTGCTCTACTGCCTGGGATGCTGGGCAGCCCAGCACGGGTGCCAAAGAGGTTCCATTGTAATGGACTTTGAGTTGGGAAATGGAGGAGCGACAGCAATGCGGATGGCACCGTTGCAAAGCTGACTTTCTGCAGAAGAGGCACAGCTCAAGCTTTTTGCCCTGGCTCTTCGGCTGTGGGAACAGAGGCCAACCGTTCGTGCTCTACTCCCTGGGATGCTGGGCAGCCGAGCACGGGTGCCAAAGAGGTTCCAATGTAATGGACTTTGAGTTGGGAAATGGAGGAGCGACAGCAATGCGGATGGCACCGTTGCAAAGCTGACTTTCTGCAGAAGAGGCACAGCTCAAGCTTTTTGCCCTGGCTCTTCGGCTGTGGGAGCAGAGGCCAACTGTTCGTGCTCTACTCCCTGGGATGCTGGGCAGCCGAGCACGGGTGCCAAAGAGGTTCCAATGTAATGGACTTTGAGTTGGGAAATGGAGGAGCGACAGCAATGCGGATGGCACCGTTGCAAAGCTGACTTTCTGCAGAAGAGGCACAGCTCCAGTTTTTTGCCTTGACTCACCGGCTGTGGCAGCAGAGGCCAACCGTTCGTGCTCTACTGCCTGGGATGCTGGGCAGCCGAGCACGGGTGCCAAAGATTTTCCATTGTAATGGACTTTGAGTTGGGAAATGGAGGAGCGACAGCAATGCGGATGGCACCGTTGCAAAGCTGACTTTCTGCAGAAGAGGCACAGCTCCAGTTTTTTGCCCTGGCTCTTCGGCTGTGGGAGCAGAGGCCAACCGTTCGTGCTCTACTGCCTGGGATACTGGGCAGCCGAGCACGGGTGCCAAAGAGGTTCCAATGTAATGGACTTTGAGTTGGGAAATGGAGGAGCGACAGCAATGCGGATGGCACCGTTGCAAAGCTGACTTTCTGCAGAAGAGGCACAGCTCCAGTTTTTTGACCTGGCTCTTCGGCTGTGGGAGCAGAGGCCAACCATTCTTGTTCTACTGCCTGGGATGCTCGGCAGCTGAGCACGGGTGTCAAAGAGATTCCATTGTAATGGACTTTGAGTTGGGAAATGGAGGAGCGACAGCAATGCGGATGGCACCGTTGCAAAGCTGACTTTCTGCAGAAGAGGCACAGCTCCAGTTTTTTGCCCTGGCTCTTCGGCTGTGGGAGCAGAGGCCAACCGTTCGTGCTCTACTCCCTGGGATGCTGGGCAGCCGAGCACGGGTGCCAAAGAGGTTCCATTGTAATGGACTTTGTGTTGGGAAATCGAGGAGCGACAGCAATGCGGATGGCACCGTTGCAAAGCTGACTTTCTGCAGAAGAGGCACAGCTCAAGCTTTTTGCCTTGGCTCTTCGGCTGTGGGAGCAGAGGCCAACCGTTCGTGCTCTACTCGCTGGGATGCTGGGCAGCCGAGCACGGGTGCCAAAGAGGTTCCATTGTAATGGACTTTGAGTTGGGAAATGGAGGAGCGACAGCAATGCGGATGGCACCGTTGCAAAGCAGTCTTTCTGCAGAAGAGGCACAGCTCAAGCTTTTTGCCCTGGCTCTTCGGCTGTGGGAGCAGAGGCCAACCGTTCGAGCTCTACTCGCTGGGATGCTGGGCAGCCCAGCACGGGTGCCAAAGAGGTTCCATTGTAATGGACTTTGAGTTGGGAAATGGAGGAGCGACAGCAATGCGGATGGCACCGTTGCAAAGCTGACTTTCTGCAGAAGAGGTACAGCTCAAGCTTTTTGCCCTGGCTCTTCGGCTGTGGGAGCAGAGGCCAACCGTTCGTGCTCTACTCGCTGGGATGCTGGGCAGCCCAGCACGGGTGCCAAAGAGGTTCCATTGTAATGGACTTTGAGTTGGGAAATGGAGGAGCGACAGCAATGCGGATGGCACCGTTGCAAAGCTGACTTTCTGCAGAAGAGGCACAGCTCCAGTTTTTTGCCCTGGCTCTTCGGCTGTTGGAGCAGAGGCCAACCGTTCGTGCTCTACTCGCTGGGATGCTGGGCAGCCGAGCACGGGTGCCAAAGAGGTTCCATTGTAATGGACTTTGAGTTGGGAAATGGAGGAGCGACAGCAATGCGGATGGCACCGTTGCAAAGCTGACTTTCTGCAGAAGAGGCACAGCTCCAGTTTTTTGCCCTGGCTCTTCGGCTGTGGGAGCAGAGGCCAACCGTTCGTGCTCTACTCCCTGGGATGCTGGGCAGCCCAGCACGGGTGCCAAAGAGGTTCCATTGTAATGGACTTTGAGTTGGGAAATGGAGGAGCGACAGCAATGCGGATGGCACCGTTGCAAAGCTGACTTTCTGCAGAAGAGGCACAGCTCCAGTTTTTTGCCTTGGCTCACCGGCTGTGGCAGCAGAGGCCAACCGTTCGTGCTCTACTCGCTGGGATGTTGGGCAGCCGAGCACGGGTGCCAAAGAGGTTCCATTGTAATGGACTTTGAGTTGGGAAATGGAGGAGCGACAGCAATGCGGATGGCACCGTTGCAAAGCTGACTTTCTGCAGAAGAAGCACAGCTCAAGTTTTTTGCCGGGCCTCTTCGGCTGTGAGAGCAGAAAAGCACAGAATCGCATAAAGCACAGAATCCACAATAGAAGCCTTCGACTCTGGCTGAAAAGCCACCAGGGAGATTTGCTGCACTCTCTTCAGAAAGTCAGTGCACCACAGTTTTCCTACCGAAAACAGTAGAATCAAGCATCTGAAAGTGTGAACACACAGCTTCTGCTTCTCTGGAGCAGGAGGCAGAGCAGAAATCTGCCTTGGATTTCAGCTGACAGCTCCAACCACTGCTGCTACCGTGGAGGTCCGAGGGCAGAAAGAGGGTGCTGGGAATCACCTGCACAGCGTGAGCAGTGCTCCATTGTCATCAGAATAGCAATCTGTACTACCTTTTAAAGTAAAGTCCATCTTCCCAGCTTCTTTACGTTCCCTCGCCAGAACCTGAAGCAGTGCTCACAGAAAGCAAACGTCCAGGGAAAGCACATAAAGCACAGAATCCACAACAGAAGCCTTCTACTCTGCCTGAAAAGCCACCAGGGAGCTCTGCAGCACTCTCCTGAGAATATCAGTGCACCTGAGTTTTTCTGCCGAGAACGGTAGAATCAAGCATCTGAAAGTGTGAACACACAGCCTCTGCTTCTCTGGAGCAGGAGGCAGAGCAGAAATCTGCTCTGGAATTCAGCTGACAGCTCCAAAAACTGCTGCCACGGTGGAGGTGCGAGGGCAGAAAGAGGGTGCTGGGAATCACCTGCACAGCTTGAGCAGTGCTCCATTCTCATCAGAATAGCAATGTGAACTACCTTTTAATGTTCAGTCCATCTTCCAAAACTGCTTCTTTACGTTCCCTCGCCAGAACCTGAAGCAGTGCTCACAGAAAGCAAAAGTCCAGGGAAAGCGCATAAAGCACAGAATCCACAACAGAAGCCTTCTACTCTGCCTGAAAAGCCACCAGGGAGCTCTGCTGCACTCACCTGAGAATGTCAGTGCACCTGAGTTTTTCTGCCGAGAACGGTAGAATCAAGCATCTGAAAGTGTGAACACACAGCCTCTGCTTCTCTGGAGAAGGAGGCAGAGCAGAAATCTGCTTTGGAATTCAGATGACAGCTCCAACCACTGCTGCCACCGTGGAGGTCCGGGGGCAGAAAGAGGGTGCGGGGAATCACCTGCACAGCGTGAGCAGTGCTCCATTGTCATCAGAATAGCAATGTGAACTACCTTTTAAAGTTAAGTCCCTCTTCCTAAACTGCTTCTTTACGTTCCCTCGCCAGAACCTGAAGCAGTGCTCACAGACTGCAAACGTCCAGGGAAAGCGCATAAAGCACAGAATCCACAACAGAAGCCTTCTACTCTGCCTGAAAAGCCACTAGGGAGCCCTGCAGCACTCTCCTGAGAATGTCAGTACAACTGAGTTTTTCTTCGGAGAACGGTAGAATCAAGCATCTGAAAGTGTGAACACACAGCTTCTGCTTCTCTGGAGCAGGAGGCAGAGCAGAAATCTGCTTTGGAATTCAGATGTCAGCTCCAACCACTGCTGCCAACGTGGAGGTCCGAGGACAGAAAGAGGGTGCTGGGAATCACCTGCACAGCATGAGCAGTGCTCCATTGTCATCGGAATAGCAATGTGAATTACCTTTTAATGTTAAGTCCATCTTCCCAGCTTCTTTACGTTCCCTCGCCAGAACCTGAAGCAGTGCTAACAGAAAGCAAACGTCCAGGGAAAGTACATAAAGCACAGAATCCACAACAGAAGCCTTCTACTCTGCCTGAAAAGCCACCAGGGAGCTCTGCTGCACTCTCCTGAGAATATCAGTGCACCTGAGTTTTTCTGCCGAGAACGGTAGAATCAAGCATCTGAAAGTGTGAACACACAGCCTCTGCTTCTCTGGAGCAGGAGGCAGAGCAGAAATCTGCTCTGGAATTCAGCTGACAGCTCCAAAAAATGCTGCCACCGTGGAGGTGCGAGGGCAGAAAGAGGGTGCTGGGAATGACCTGCACAGCGTGAGCAGTGCTCCATTGTCATCAGAATAGCAATGTTTACTACCTTTTAAAGTTAAGTCCATCTTCCTAAACTGCTTCTTTACGTTCCCTCGCCAGAACCTGAAGCAGTGCTCACAGACTGCAAACGTCCAGGGAAAGCGCATAAAGCACAGACTCCACAACAGAAGCCTTCTACTCTGCCTGAAAAGCCACTAGGGAGCCCTGCAGCACTCTCCTGAGAATGTCAGTACAACTGAGTTTTTATTCGGAGAACGGTAGAATCAAGCATCTGAAAGTGTGAACACACAGCTTCTGCTTCTCTGGAGCAGGAGGCAGAGCAGAAATCTGCTTTGGAATTCAGATGTCAGCTCCAACCACTGCTGCCACCGTGGAGGTCCGAGGGCAGAAAGAGGGTCCTGGGAATCACCTGCACAGCGTGAGCAGTGCTCCATTGTCATCGGAATAGCAATGTGAATTACCTTTTAATGTTAAGTCCATCTTCCCAGCTTCTTTACGTTCCCTCGCCAGAACCTGAAGCAGTGCTCACAGAAAGCAAAAGTCCAGGGAAAGCACATAAAGCACAGAATCCACAACAGAAGCCTTCTACTCTGCCTGAAAAGCCACCAGGGAGCTCTGCTGCACTCTCCTGAGAATGTCAGTGCACCTGAGTTTTTCAGCCGAGAACGGTAGAATCAAGCATCTGAAAGTGTGAACACACAGCCTCTGCTTCTCTGGAGCAGGAGGAAGAGCAGAAATCTGCCTTGGATTTCAGCTGACAGCTCCAAACACTGCTGCCACCGTGGAGGTCCGAGGATAGAAAGAGGGGGCGGGGAATCACCTGCACAGCGTGAGCAGTGCTCCATTGTCATCAGAATAGCAATGTGTACTACCTTTAAAGTCCTTCTTCCTAAACTGCTTCTTTACGTTCCCTCGCCAGAACCTGAAGCAGTGCTCACAGACTGCAAACGTCCAGGGAAAGCGCATAAAGCACAGAATCCACAACAGAAGCCTTCTACTCTGCCTGAAAAGTCACTAGGGAGCCCTGCAGCACTCTCCTGAGAAAGTCAGTACAACTGAGTTTTTCTTCGGAGAACGGTACAATCAAGCATGTGAAAGTGTGAACACACAGCTTCTGCTTCTCTGGAGCAGGAGGAAGAGCAGAAATCTGCCTTGGATTTCAGCTGACAGCTCCAACCACTGCTGCCACCGTGGTGGTCCGAGGGCAGAAAGAGGGTGCGGGGAATCACCTGCACAGCGTGAGCAGTGCTCCATTGTCATCAGAATAGCAATGTTTACTACCTTTTAAAGTTAAGTCCATCTTCCTAAACTGCTTCTTTACGTTCCCTCGCCAGAACCTGAAGCAGTGCTCACAGAAAGCAAAAGTCCAGGGAAAGCGCATAAAGCACAGAATACACAACAGAAGCCTTCTACTCTGCCTGAAAAGCCTCTAGGGAGCCCTGCAGCACTCTCCTGAGAATGTCAGTACAACTGAGTTTTCTTCGGAGAACGGTACAATCAAGCATGTGAAAGTGTGAACACACAGCTTCTGCTTCTCTGGAGCAGGAGGCAGAGCAGAAATCTGCCTTGGATTTCAGCTGACAGCTCCAACCACTGCTGCCACCGTGGAGGCCCGGGGGCAGAAAGAGGGTGCGGGGAATCACCTGCACAGCGTGAGCAGTGCTCCATTGTCATCAGAATAGCAATGTGAACTACCTTTTAATGTTAAGTCCATCTTCCTAAACTGCTTCTTTACGTTCCGTCGCCAGAACCTGAAGCAGTGCTCACAGACTGCAAAGGTCCAGGGAAAGCGCATAAAGCACAGAATCCACAACAGAAGCCTTCTACTCTGCCTGAAAAGCCACTAGGAAGCTCTGCAGCACTCTCCTGAGAATGTCAGTACAACTGAGTTTTTCTTCGGAGAACGGTACAATCAAGCATGTGAAAGTGTGAACACACAGCTTCTGCTTCTCTGGAGCAGGAGGCAGAGCAGAAATCTGCTCTGGAATTCAGCTGACAGCTCCAACCACTGCTGCCACCGTGGAGGTCCGGGGGCAGAAAGAGGGCGCGGGGAATCACCTGCACAGCGTGAGCAGTGCTCCAGTGTCATCAGAATAGCAATGTGAACTACCTTTTAAAGTTAAGTCCCTCTTCCTAAACTGCTTCTTTACGTTCCCTCGTCAGAACCTGAAGCAGTGCTCACAGACTGCAAACGTCCAGGGAAAGCGCATAAAGCACAGAATCCACAACAGAAGCCTTCTACTCTGCCTGAAAAGCCACTAGGGAGCCCTGCAGCACTCTCCTGAGAATGTCAGTACAACTGAGTTTTTCTTCGGAGAACGGTAGAATCAAGCATCTGAAAGTGTGAACACACAGCTTCTGCTTCTCTGGAGCAGGAGGCAGAGCAGAAATCTGCTTTGGAATTCAGCTGACAGCTCCAACCACTGCTGCCAACGTGGAGGTCCGAGGATAGAAAGAGGGTGCTGGGAATCACCTGCACAGCGTGAGCAGTGCTCCATTGTCATCGGAATAGCAATGTGAATTACCTTTTAATGTTAAGTCCATCTTCCCAGCTTCTTTACGTTCCCTCGCCAGAACCTGAAGCAGTGCTCACAGAAAGCAAACGTCCAGGGAAAGCACATAAAGCACAGAATCCACAACAGAAGCCTTCTACTCTGCCTGAAAAGCCACCAGGGAGCTCTGCTGCACTCTCCTGAGAATGTCAGTGCACCTGAGTTTTTCAGCCGAGAACGGTAGAATCAAGCATCTGAAAGTGTGAACACACAGCCTCTGCTTCTCTGGAGCAGGAGGAAGAGCAGAAATCTGCCTTGGATTTCAGCTGACAGCTCCAAACACTGCTGCCACCGTGGAGGTCCGAGGATAGAAAGAGGGTGCTGGGAATCACCTGCACAGCGTGAGCAGTGCTCCATTGTCATCAGAATAGCAATGTGAACTACCTTTTAATGTTAAGTCCATCTTCCTAAACTGCTTCTTTACGTTCCGTCGCCAGAACCTGAAGCAGTGCTCACAGACTGCAAACGTCCAGGGAAAGCGCATAAAGCACAGAATCCACAACAGAAGCCTTCTACTCTGCCTGAAAAGCCACTAGGGAGCCCTGCAGCACTCTCCTGAGAATGTCAGTACAACTGAGTTTTTCTTCGGAGAACGGTAGAATCAAGCATCTGAAAGTGTGAACACACAGCTTCTGCTTCTCTGGAGCAGGAGGCAGAGCAGAAATCTGCTTTGGAATTCAGATGTCAGCTCCAACCACTGCTGCCAACGTGGAGGTCCGAGGATAGAAAGAGGGTGCGGGGAATCACCTGCACAGCGTGAGCAGTGCTCCATTGTCATCGGAATAGCAATGTGAATTACCTTTTAATGTTAAGTCCATCTTCCCAGCTTCTTTACGTTCCCTCGCCAGAACCTGAAGCAGTGCTCACAGAAAGCAAAAGTCCAGGGAAAGCACATAAAGCACAGAATCCACAACAGAAGCCTTCTACTCTGCCTGAAAAGCCACCAGGGAGCTCTGCTGCACTCTCCTGAGAATGTCAGTGCACCTGAGTTTTTCAGCCGAGAACGGTAGAATCAAGCATCTGAAAGTGTGAACACGCAGCCTCTGCTTCTCTGGAGCAGGAGGAAGAGCAGAAATCTGCCTTGGATTTCAGCTGACAGCTCCAAACACTGCTGCCACCGTGGAGGTCCGAGGATAGAAAGAGGGTGCGGGAAATCACCTGCACAGCGTGAGCAGTGCTCCATTGTCATCAGAATAGCAATGTGTACTACCTTTAAAGTCCTTCATCCTAAACTGCTTCTTTACGTTCCCTCGCCAGAACCTGAAGCAGTGCTCACAGACTGCAAACGTCCAGGGAAAGCGCATAAAGCACAGAATCCACAACAGAAGCCTTCTACTCTGCCTGAAAAGCCACCAGGGAGCTCTGCTGCACTCTCCTGAGAATATCAGTGCACCTGAGTTTTTCTGCCGAGAACGGTAGAATCAAGCATCTGAAAGTGTGAACACACAGCCTCTGCTTCTCTGGAGCAGGAGGCAGAGCAGAAATCTGCTCTGGAATTCAGCTGACAGCTCCAAAAAATGCTGCCACCGTGGAGGTGCGAGGGCAGAAAGAGGGTGCTGGGAATGACCTGCACAGCGTGAGCAGTGCTCCATTGTCATCAGAATAGCAATGTTTACTACCTTTTAAAGTTAAGTCCATCTTCCTAAACTGCTTCTTTACGTTCCCTCGCCAGAACCTGAAGCAGTGCTCACAGACTGCAAACGTCCAGGGAAAGCGCATAAAGCACAGACTCCACAACAGAAGCCTTCTACTCTGCCTGAAAAGCCACTAGGGAGCCCTGCAGCACTCTCCTGAGAATGTCAGTACAACTGAGTTTTTCTTCGGAGAACGGTAGAATCAAGCATCTGAAAGTGTGAACACACAGCTTCTGCTTCTCTGGAGCAGGAGGCAGAGCAGAAATCTGCTTTGGAATTCAGATGTCAGCTCCAACCACTGCTGCCACCGTGGAGGTCCGAGGGCAGAAAGAGGGTCCTGGGAATCACCTGCACAGCGTGAGCAGTGCTCCATTGTCATCGGAATAGCAATGTGAATTACCTTTTAATGTTAAGTCCATCTTCCCAGCTTCTTTACGTTCCCTCGCCAGAACCTGAAGCAGTGCTCACAGAAAGCAAAAGTCCAGGGAAAGCACATAAAGCACAGAATCCACAACAGAAGCCTTCTACTCTGCCTGAAAAGCCACCAGGGAGCTCTGCTGCACTCTCCTGAGAATGTCAGTGCACCTGAGTTTTTCAGCCGAGAACGGTAGAATCAAGCATCTGAAAGTGTGAACACACAGCCTCTGCTTCTCTGGAGCAGGAGGAAGAGCAGAAATCTGCCTTGGATTTCAGCTGACAGCTCCAAACACTGCTGCCACCGTGGAGGTCCGAGGATAGAAAGAGGGGGCGGGGAATCACCTGCACAGCGTGAGCAGTGCTCCATTGTCATCAGAATAGCAATGTGTACTACCTTTAAAGTCCTTCTTCCTAAACTGCTTCTTTACGTTCCCTCGCCAGAACCTGAAGCAGTGCTCACAGACTGCAAACGTCCAGGGAAAGCGCATAAAGCACAGAATCCACAACAGAAGCCTTCTACTCTGCCTGAAAAGTCACTAGGGAGCCCTGCAGCACTCTCCTGAGAAAGTCAGTACAACTGAGTTTTTCTTCGGAGAACGGTACAATCAAGCATGTGAAAGTGTGAACACACAGCTTCTGCTTCTCTGGAGCAGGAGGAAGAGCAGAAATCTGCCTTGGATTTCAGCTGACAGCTCCAACCACTGCTGCCACCGTGGTGGTCCGAGGGCAGAAAGAGGGTGCGGGGAATCACCTGCACAGCGTGAGCAGTGCTCCATTGTCATCAGAATAGCAATGTTTACTACCTTTTAAAGTTAAGTCCATCTTCCTAAACTGCTTCTTTACGTTCCCTCGCCAGAACCTGAAGCAGTGCTCACAGAAAGCAAAAGTCCAGGGAAAGCGCATAAAGCACAGAATACACAACAGAAGCCTTCTACTCTGCCTGAAAAGCCTCTAGGGAGCCCTGCAGCACTCTCCTGAGAATGTCAGTACAACTGAGTTTTCTTCGGAGAACGGTACAATCAAGCATGTGAAAGTGTGAGCACACAGCTTCTGCTTCTCTGGAGCAGGAGGAAGAGCAGAAATCTGCCTTGGATTTCAGCTGACAGCTCCAACCACTGCTGCCACCGTGGAGGCCCGGGGGCAGAAAGAGGGTGCGGGGAATCACCTGCACAGCGTGAGCAGTGCTCCATTGTCATCAGAATAGCAATGTGAACTACCTTTTAATGTTAAGTCCATCTTCCTAAACTGCTTCTTTACGTTCCGTCGCCAGAACCTGAAGCAGTGCTCACAGACTGCAAACGTCCAGGGAAAGCGCATAAAGCACAGAATCCACAACAGAAGCCTTCTACTCTGCCTGAAAAGCCACTAGGAAGCTCTGCAGCACTCTCCTGAGAATGTCAGTACAACTGAGTTTTTCTTCGGAGAACGGTACAATCAAGCATGTGAAAGTGTGAACACACAGCTTCTGCTTCTCTGGAGCAGGAGGCAGAGCAGAAATCTGCTCTGGAATTCAGCTGACAGCTCCAACCACTGCTGCCACCGTGGAGGTCCGGGGGCAGAAAGAGGGCGCGGGGAATCACCTGCACAGCGTGAGCAGTGCTCCAGTGTCATCAGAATAGCAATGTGAACTACCTTTTAAAGTTAAGTCCCTCTTCCTAAACTGCTTCTTTACGTTCCCTCGTCAGAACCTGAAGCAGTGCTCACAGACTTCAAACGTCCAGGGAAAGCGCATAAAGCACAGAATCCACAACAGAAGCCTTCTACTCTGCCTGAAAAGCCACTAGGGAGCCCTGCAGCACTCTCCTGAGAATGTCAGTACAACTGAGTTTTTCTTCGGAGAACGGTAGAATCAAGCATCTGAAAGAGTGAACACACAGCTTCTGCTTCTCTGGAGCAGGAGGCAGAGCAGAAATCTGCTTTGGAATTCAGATGTCAGCTCCAACCACTGCTGCCAACGTGGAGGTCCGAGGATAGAAAGAGGGTGCTGGGAATCACCTGCACAGCGTGAGCAGTGCTCCATTGTCATCGGAATAGCAATGTGAATTACCTTTTAATGTTAAGTCCATCTTCCCAGCTTCTTTACGTTCCCTCGCCAGAACCTGAAGCAGTGCTAACAGAAAGCAAACGTCCAGGGAAAGTACATAAAGCACAGAATCCACAACAGAAGCCTTCTACTCTGCCTGAAAAGCCACCAGGGAGCTCTGCTGCACTCTCCTGAGAATATCAGTGCACCTGAGTTTTTCTGCCGAGAACGGTAGAATCAAGCATCTGAAATTGTGAACACAGAGCTTCTGCTTCTCTGGAGCAGGAGGCAGAGCAGAAATCTGCTCTGGAATTCAGCTGACAGCTCCAAAAAATGCTGCCACCGTGGAGGTGCGAGGGCAGAAAGAGGGTGCTGGGAATGACCTGCACAGCGTGAGCAGTGCTCCATTGTCATCAGAATAGCAATGTTTACTACCTTTTAAAGTTAAGTCCATCTTCCTAAACTGCTTCTTTACGTTCCCTCGCCAGAACCTGAAGCGGTGCTCACAGACTACAAACGTCCAGGGAAAGCGCATAAAGCACAGACTCCACAACAGAAGCCTTCTACTCTGCCTGAAAAGCCACTAGGGAGCCCTGCAGCACTCTCCTGAGAATGTCAGTACAACTGAGTTTTTCTTCGGAGAACGGTAGAATCAAGCATGTGAAAGTGTGAACACACAGCTTCTGCTTCTCTGGAGCAGGAGGCAGAGCAGAAATCTGCTTTGGAATTCAGATGTCAGCTCCAACCACTGCTGCCACCGTGGAGGTCCGAGGGCAGAAAGAGGGTCCTGGGAATCACCTGCACAGCGTGAGCAGTGCTCCATTGTCATCGGAATAGCAATGTGAATTACCTTTTAATGTTAAGTCCATCTTCCCAGCTTCTTTACGTTCCCTCGCCAGAACCTGAAGCAGTGCTCACAGAAAGCAAAAGTCCAGGGAAAGCACATAAAGCACAGAATACACAACAGAAGCCTTCTACTCTGCCTGAAAAGCCACCAGGGAGCTCTGCTGCACTCTCCTGAGAATGTCAGTGCACCTGAGTTTTTCAGCCGAGAAGGGTAGAATCAAGCATCTGAAAGTGTGAACACGCAGCCTCTGCTTCTCTGGAGCAGGAGGAAGAGCAGAAATCTGCCTTGGATTTCAGCTGACAGCTCCAAACACTGCTGCCACCGTGGAGGTCCGAGGATAGAAAGAGGGTGCTGGGAATCACCTGCACAGCGTGAGCAGTGCTCCATTGTCATCAGAATAGCAATGTGAACTACCTTTTAATGTTAAGTCCATCTTCCTAAACTGCTTCTTTACGTTCCGTCGCCAGAACCTGAAGCAGTGCTCACAGACTGCAAACGTCCAGGGAAAGCGCATAAAGCACAGAATCCACAACAGAAGCCTTCTACTCTGCCTGAAAAGCCACTAGGGAGCCCTGCAGCACTCTCCTGAGAATGTCAGTACAACTGAGTTTTTCTTCGGAGAACGGTAGAATCAAGCATCTGAAAGTGTGAACACACAGCTTCTGCTTCTCTGGAGCAGGAGGCAGAGCAGAAATCTGCTTTGGAATTCAGATGTCAGCTCCAACCACTGCTGCCAACGTGGAGGTCCGAGGATAGAAAGAGGGTGCGGGGAATCACCTGCACAGCGTGAGCAGTGCTCCATTGTCATCGGAATAGCAATGTGAATTACCTTTTAATGTTAAGTCCATCTTCCCAGCTTCTTTACGTTCCCTCGCCAGAACCTGAAGCAGTGCTCACAGAAAGCAAAAGTCCAGGGAAAGCACATAAAGCACAGAATCCACAACAGAAGCCTTCTACTCTGCCTGAAAAGCCACCAGGGAGCTCTGCTGCACTCTCCTGAGAATGTCAGTGCACCTGAGTTTTTCAGCCGAGAACGGTAGAATCAAGCATCTGAAAGTGTGAACACGCAGCCTCTGCTTCTCTGGAGCAGGAGGAAGAGCAGAAATCTGCCTTGGATTTCAGCTGACAGCTCCAAACACTGCTGCCACCGTGGAGGTCCGAGGATAGAAAGAGGGTGCGGGAAATCACCTGCACAGCGTGAGCAGTGCTCCATTGTCATCAGAATAGCAATGTGTACTACCTTTAAAGTCCTTCTTCCTAAACTGCTTCTTTACGTTCCCTCGCCAGAACCTGAAGCAGTGCTCACAGACTGCAAACGTCCAGGGAAAGCGCATAAAGCACAGAATCCACAACAGAAGCCTTCTACTCTGCCTGAAAAGCCACTAGGGAGCCCTGCAGCACTCTCCTGAGAATGTCAGTACAACTGAGTTTTTCTGCCGAGAACGGTAGAATCAAGCATCTGAAAGTGTGAACACACAGCCTCTGCTTCTCTGGAGCAGGAGGAAGAGCAGAAATCTGCCTTGGATTTCAGCTGACAGCTCCAACCACTGCTGCCACCGTGGTGGTCCGAGGGCAGAAAGAGGGTGCGGGGAATCACCTGCACAGCGTGAGCAGTGCTCCATTGTCTTCAGAATAGCAATATGAACTACCTTTTAATGTTAAGTCCATCTTCCTAAACTGCTTCTTTACGTTCCCTCGCCAGAACCTGAAGCAGTGCTCACAGACTGCAAACGTCCAGGGAAAGCGCATAAAGCACAGAATCCACAACAGAAGCCTTCTACTCTGCCTGAAAAGCCACTAGGAAGCTCTGCAGCACTCTCCTGAGAATGTCAGTACAACTGAGTTTTTCTTCGGAGAACGGTACAATCAAGCATGTGAAAGTGTGAACACACAGCTTCTGCTTCTCTGGAGCAGGAGGCAGAGCAGAAATCTGCTCTGGAATTCAGCTGACAGCTCCAACCACTGCTGCCACCGTGGAGGTCCGAGGGCAGAAAGAGGGTGCTGGGAATCACCTGCACAGCTTGAGCAGTGCTCCATTGTCATCGGAATAGCAATGTGAATTACCTTTTAATGTTAAGTCCATCTTCCCAGCTTCTTTACGTTCCCTCGCCAGAACCTGAAGCAGTGCTCACAGAAAGCAAAAGTCCAGGGAAAGCACATAAAGCACAGAATCCACAACAGAAGCCTTCTACTCTGCCTGAAAAGCCACCAGGGAGCTCTGCTGCACTCTCCTGAGAATGTCAGTGCACCTGAGTTTTTCAGCCGAGAACGGTAGAATCAAGCATCTGAAAGTGTGAACACGCAGCCTCTGCTTCTCTGGAGCAGGAGGAAGAGCAGAAATCTGCCTTGGATTTCAGCTGACAGCTCCAAACACTGCTGCCACCGTGGAGGTCCGAGGATAGAAAGAGGGTGCGGGAAATCACCTGCACAGCGTGAGCAGTGCTCCATTGTCATCAGAATAGCAATGTGTACTACCTTTAAAGTCCTTCTTCCTAAACTGCTTCTTTACGTTCCCTCGCCAGAACCTGAAGCAGTGCTCACAGACTGCAAACGTCCAGGGAAAGCGCATAAAGCACAGAATCCACAACAGAAGCCTTCTACTCTGCCTGAAAAGCCACTAGGGAGCCCTGCAGCACTCTCCTGAGAATGTCAGTACAACTGAGTTTTTCTGCCGAGAACGGTAGAATCAAGCATCTGAAAGTGTGAACACACAGCCTCTGCTTCTCTGGAGCAGGAGGAAGAGCAGAAATCTGCCTTGGATTTCAGCTGACAGCTCCAACCACTGCTGCCACCGTGGTGGTCCGAGGGCAGAAAGAGGGTGCGGGGAATCACCTGCACAGCGTGAGCAGTGCTCCATTGTCTTCAGAATAGCAATATGAACTACCTTTTAATGTTAAGTCCATCTTCCTAAACTGCTTCTTTACGTTCCCTCGCCAGAACCTGAAGCAGTGCTCACAGAAAGCAAAAGTCCAGGGAAAGCGCATAAAGCACAGAATACACAACAGAAGCCTTCTACTCTGCCTGAAAAGCCTCTAGGGAGCCCTGCAGCACTCTCCTGAGAATGTCAGTACAACTGAGTTTTCTTCGGAGAACGGTACAATCAAGCATGTGAAAGTGTGAGCACACAGCTTCTGCTTCTCTGGAGCAGGAGGAAGAGCAGAAATCTGCCTTGGATTTCAGCTGACAGCTCCAACCACTGCTGCCACCGTGGAGGCCCGGGGGCAGAAAGAGGGTGCGGGGAATCACCTGCACAGCGTGAGCAGTGCTCCATTGTCATCAGAATAGCAATGTGAACTACCTTTTAATGTTAAGTCCATCTTCCTAAACTGCTTCTTTACGTTCCGTCGCCAGAACCTGAAGCAGTGCTCACAGACTGCAAACGTCCAGGGAAAGCGCATAAAGCACAGAATCCACAACAGAAGCCTTCTACTCTGCCTGAAAAGCCACTAGGAAGCTCTGCAGCACTCTCCTGAGAATGTCAGTACAACTGAGTTTTTCTTCGGAGAACGGTACAATCAAGCATGTGAAAGTGTGAACACACAGCTTCTGCTTCTCTGGAGCAGGAGGCAGAGCAGAAATCTGCTCTGGAATTCAGCTGACAGCTCCAACCACTGCTGCCACCGTGGAGGTCCGGGGGCAGAAAGAGGGCGCGGGGAATCACCTGCACAGCGTGAGCAGTGCTCCAGTGTCATCAGAATAGCAATGTGAACTACCTTTTAAAGTTAAGTCCCTCTTCCTAAACTGCTTCTTTACGTTCCCTCGTCAGAACCTGAAGCAGTGCTCACAGACTTCAAACGTCCAGGGAAAGCGCATAAAGCACAGAATCCACAACAGAAGCCTTCTACTCTGCCTGAAAAGCCACTAGGGAGCCCTGCAGCACTCTCCTGAGAATGTCAGTACAACTGAGTTTTTCTTCGGAGAACGGTAGAATCAAGCATCTGAAAGAGTGAACACACAGCTTCTGCTTCTCTGGAGCAGGAGGCAGAGCAGAAATCTGCTTTGGAATTCAGATGTCAGCTCCAACCACTGCTGCCAACGTGGAGGTCCGAGGATAGAAAGAGGGTGCTGGGAATCACCTGCACAGCGTGAGCAGTGCTCCATTGTCATCGGAATAGCAATGTGAATTACCTTTTAATGTTAAGTCCATCTTCCCAGCTTCTTTACGTTCCCTCGCCAGAACCTGAAGCAGTGCTAACAGAAAGCAAACGTCCAGGGAAAGTACATAAAGCACAGAATCCACAACAGAAGCCTTCTACTCTGCCTGAAAAGCCACCAGGGAGCTCTGCTGCACTCTCCTGAGAATATCAGTGCACCTGAGTTTTTCTGCCGAGAACGGTAGAATCAAGCATCTGAAATTGTGAACACAGAGCTTCTGCTTCTCTGGAGCAGGAGGCAGAGCAGAAATCTGCTCTGGAATTCAGCTGACAGCTCCAAAAAATGCTGCCACCGTGGAGGTGCGAGGGCAGAAAGAGGGTGCTGGGAATGACCTGCACAGCGTGAGCAGTGCTCCATTGTCATCAGAATAGCAATGTTTACTACCTTTTAAAGTTAAGTCCATCTTCCTAAACTGCTTCTTTACGTTCCCTCGCCAGAACCTGAAGCGGTGCTCACAGACTACAAACGTCCAGGGAAAGCGCATAAAGCACAGACTCCACAACAGAAGCCTTCTACTCTGCCTGAAAAGCCACTAGGGAGCCCTGCAGCACTCTCCTGAGAATGTCAGTACAACTGAGTTTTTCTTCGGAGAACGGTAGAATCAAGCATGTGAAAGTGTGAACACACAGCTTCTGCTTCTCTGGAGCAGGAGGCAGAGCAGAAATCTGCTTTGGAATTCAGATGTCAGCTCCAACCACTGCTGCCACCGTGGAGGTCCGAGGGCAGAAAGAGGGTCCTGGGAATCACCTGCACAGCGTGAGCAGTGCTCCATTGTCATCGGAATAGCAATGTGAATTACCTTTTAATGTTAAGTCCATCTTCCCAGCTTCTTTACGTTCCCTCGCCAGAACCTGAAGCAGTGCTCACAGAAAGCAAAAGTCCAGGGAAAGCACATAAAGCACAGAATACACAACAGAAGCCTTCTACTCTGCCTGAAAAGCCACCAGGGAGCTCTGCTGCACTCTCCTGAGAATGTCAGTGCACCTGAGTTTTTCAGCCGAGAAGGGTAGAATCAAGCATCTGAAAGTGTGAACACGCAGCCTCTGCTTCTCTGGAGCAGGAGGAAGAGCAGAAATCTGCCTTGGATTTCAGCTGACAGCTCCAAACACTGCTGCCACCGTGGAGGTCCGAGGATAGAAAGAGGGTGCTGGGAATCACCTGCACAGCGTGAGCAGTGCTCCATTGTCATCAGAATAGCAATGTGAACTACCTTTTAATGTTAAGTCCATCTTCCTAAACTGCTTCTTTACGTTCCGTCGCCAGAACCTGAAGCAGTGCTCACAGACTGCAAACGTCCAGGGAAAGCGCATAAAGCACAGAATCCACAACAGAAGCCTTCTACTCTGCCTGAAAAGCCACTAGGGAGCCCTGCAGCACTCTCCTGAGAATGTCAGTACAACTGAGTTTTTCTTCGGAGAACGGTAGAATCAAGCATCTGAAAGTGTGAACACACAGCTTCTGCTTCTCTGGAGCAGGAGGCAGAGCAGAAATCTGCTTTGGAATTCAGATGTCAGCTCCAACCACTGCTGCCAACGTGGAGGTCCGAGGATAGAAAGAGGGTGCGGGGAATCACCTGCACAGCGTGAGCAGTGCTCCATTGTCATCGGAATAGCAATGTGAATTACCTTTTAATGTTAAGTCCATCTTCCCAGCTTCTTTACGTTCCCTCGCCAGAACCTGAAGCAGTGCTCACAGAAAGCAAAAGTCCAGGGAAAGCACATAAAGCACAGAATCCACAACAGAAGCCTTCTACTCTGCCTGAAAAGCCACCAGGGAGCTCTGCTGCACTCTCCTGAGAATGTCAGTGCACCTGAGTTTTTCAGCCGAGAACGGTAGAATCAAGCATCTGAAAGTGTGAACACGCAGCCTCTGCTTCTCTGGAGCAGGAGGAAGAGCAGAAATCTGCCTTGGATTTCAGCTGACAGCTCCAAACACTGCTGCCACCGTGGAGGTCCGAGGATAGAAAGAGGGTGCGGGAAATCACCTGCACAGCGTGAGCAGTGCTCCATTGTCATCAGAATAGCAATGTGTACTACCTTTAAAGTCCTTCTTCCTAAACTGCTTCTTTACGTTCCCTCGCCAGAACCTGAAGCAGTGCTCACAGACTGCAAACGTCCAGGGAAAGCGCATAAAGCACAGAATCCACAACAGAAGCCTTCTACTCTGCCTGAAAAGCCACTAGGGAGCCCTGCAGCACTCTCCTGAGAATGTCAGTACAACTGAGTTTTTCTGCCGAGAACGGTAGAATCAAGCATCTGAAAGTGTGAACACACAGCCTCTGCTTCTCTGGAGCAGGAGGAAGAGCAGAAATCTGCCTTGGATTTCAGCTGACAGCTCCAACCACTGCTGCCACCGTGGTGGTCCGAGGGCAGAAAGAGGGTGCGGGGAATCACCTGCACAGCGTGAGCAGTGCTCCATTGTCTTCAGAATAGCAATATGAACTACCTTTTAATGTTAAGTCCATCTTCCTAAACTGCTTCTTTACGTTCCCTCGCCAGAACCTGAAGCAGTGCTCACAGACTGCAAACGTCCAGGGAAAGCGCATAAAGCACAGAATCCACAACAGAAGCCTTCTACTCTGCCTGAAAAGCCACTAGGAAGCTCTGCAGCACTCTCCTGAGAATGTCAGTACAACTGAGTTTTTCTTCGGAGAACGGTACAATCAAGCATGTGAAAGTGTGAACACACAGCTTCTGCTTCTCTGGAGCAGGAGGCAGAGCAGAAATCTGCTCTGGAATTCAGCTGACAGCTCCAACCACTGCTGCCACCGTGGAGGTCCGAGGGCAGAAAGAGGGTGCTGGGAATCACCTGCACAGCTTGAGCAGTGCTCCATTGTCATCAGAATAGCAATGTGAATTACCTTTAAAAGTTAAGTCCATCTTCCCAGCTTCTTTACGTTCCCTCGCCAGAACCTGAAGCAGTGCTCACAGAAAGCAAACGTCCAGGGAAAGCACATAAAGCACAGAATCCACAACAGAAGCCTTCTACTCTGCCTGAAAAGCCACCAGGGAGCTCTGCTGCACTCTCCTGAGAATATCAGTGCACCTGAGTTTTTCAGCCGAGAACGGTAGAATCAAGCATCTGAAAGTGTGAACACACAGCCTCTGCTTCTCTGGAGCAGGAGGAAGAGCAGAAATCTGCCTTGGATTTCAGCTGACAGCTCCAAGCACTGCTGCCACCGTGGAGGTCCGAGGATTGAAAGAGGGTGCGGGGAATCACCTGCACAGCGTGAGCAGTGCTCCATTGTCATCAGAATAGCAATGTGTACTACCTTTAAAGTCCTTCTTCCTAAACTGCTTCTTTACGTTCCCTCGCCAGAACCTGAAGCAGTGCTCACAGACTGCAAACGTCCAGGGAAAGCGCATAAAGCACAGAATCCACAACAGAAGCCCTCTACTCTGCCTGAAAAGCCACCAGGGAGCTCTGCAGCACTCTCCTGAGAATGTCAGTACAACTGAGTTTTTCTTCGGAGAACGGTAGAATCAAGCATCTGAAAGTGTGAACACACAGCTTCTGCTTCTCTGGAGCAGGAGGCAGAGCAGAAATCTGCTTTGGAATTCAGATGTCAGCTCCGACCACTGCTGCCACCGTGGAGGTCCGAGGGCAGAAAGAGGGTGCTGGGAATCACCTGCACACCGTGAGCAGTGCTCCATTGTCATCGGAATAGCAATGTGAATTACCTTTTAATGTTAAGTCCATCTTCCCAGCTTCTTTACGTTCCCTCGCCAGAACCTGAAGCAGTGTTCACAGAAAGCAAATGTCCAGGGAAAGCACATAAAGCACAGAATCCACAACAGAAGCCTTCTACTCTGCCTGAAAAGTCACCAGGGATCTCTGCTGCACTCTCCTGAGAATGACAGTGCACCTGAGTTTTTCTGCCTAGAACGGTAGAATCAAGCATCTGAAAGTGTGAACACACAGCCTCTGCTTCTCTGGAGCAGGAGGCAGAGCAGAAATCTGCTCTGGAATTCAGCTGACAGCTCCAAAAACTGCTGCCACCGTGGAGGTGCGAGGGCAGAAAGAGGGTGCTGGGAATCACCTGCACAGCGTGAGCAGTGCTCCATTGTCATCAGAATAGCAATGTGAACTACCTTTTAATGTTAAGTCCATCTTCCTAAACTGCTTCTTTACGTTCCCTCGCCAGAACCTGAAGCAGTGCTCACAGACTGCAAACGTCCAGGGAAAGCACATAAAGCACAGAATCCACAACAGAAGCCTTCTACTCTGCCTGAAAAGCCACCAGGGAGCTCTGCAGCACTCTCCTGAGAATGTCAGTACAACTGAGTTTTTCTTCGGAGAACGGTACAATCAAGCATGTGAAAGTGTGAACACACAGCTTCTGCTTCTCTGGAGCAGGAGGCAGAGAAGAAATCTGCCTTGGAATTCAGCTGACAACTCCAAACACTGCTGCCACCGTGGAGGTGCGAGGGTAGAAAGAGGGTGCTGGGAATCACCTGCACAGCGTGAGCAGTGCTCCATTGTCATCAGAATAGCAATCTGTACTACCTTTTAAAGTTAAGTCCATCTTCCTAAACTGCCTCTTTACGTTCCCTCGCCAGAACCTGAAGCAGTGTTCACAGACTCCCTGGGATGCTGGGCAGCCCAGCACGGGTGCCAAAGAGGTTCCATTGTAATGGACTTTGAGTTGGGAAATCGAGGAACCTCAGCAATGCGGATGGCACCGTTGCAAAGCTGACTTTCTGCAGAAGAGGCACAGCTCAAGTTTTTTGCCCTGGCTCATCGGCTGTGGGAGCAGAGGCCAACCGTTCGTGCTCTACTGCCTGGGATGCTGGGCAGCCCAGCCGGGTGCCTAAGAGTTACCATTGTAATGGACTTTGAGTTGGGAATTGGAGGAGCGACAGCAATGCGGATGGCACCGTTGCAAAGCTGACTTTCTGCAGAAGAGACACAACTCAATTTTTTTACCCTGGCTCTTCGGCTGTGGGAGCAGAGGCCAACCGTTCGTGCTCTACTCCCTGGGATGCTGGGCAGCCGAGCACGGGTGCCTAAGAGGTTCCATTGTAATGGACTTTGAGTTGGGAAATCGAGGAGCGACAGCAAAGCGGATGGCACCGTTGCAAAGCTGACTTTCTGCAGAAGAGGCACAGGTCAAGCTTCTTGCCCTGGCTCTTCGGCTGTGGGAGCAAAGGCCGACCGTTCCTGCTCTACGCCCCGGGATGCTGGGCAGTCGAGCACGGGTACCAAAGAGGTTACATTGTAATGGACTTTGAGTTGGAAATGGAGGAGCGACAGCAATGCGGATGGCACTGTTGCAAAGCTGACTTTCTGCAGAAGAGGCACAGCTCAAGTTTTTTGCCCTGGCTCTTCGGCTGTGGGAGCAGAGGCCAACCGTTCGTGCTCTACTGCCTGGGATGCTGGGCAGCCCAGCACGGGTGCCAAAGAGGTTCCATTGTAATGGACTTTGAGTTGGGAAATCGAGAATCCTTAGCAGTACGGATGGCACCGTTGCAAAGCTGACATTCTGCAGAAGAGGCACAGCTCAAGCTTTTTGCCCTGGCTCTTCGGCTGTGGGAGCAGAGGCCAACCGTTCGTGTTCTTCTCCCTGGGATGCTGGGCAGCTCAGCACGGGTGCCACAGAGGTTCCATTGTAATGGACTTTGAGTTGAGAAATCGAAGAGCGACAGCAATGCGGATGGCACCGTTGCAAAGCTGACTTTCTGCAGAAGAGGCACAGCTCCAGTTTTTTGCCCTGGCTCTTCGGCTGTGGGAGCAGAGGCCAACCGTTCGTGCTCTACTCCCTGGGATGCTGGGCAGCCGAGCACGGGTGCCTCAGAGGTTCCATTGTAATGGACTTTGAGTTGGGAAATGGAGGAACCTCAGCAATGCGGATGGCACCGTTGCAAAGCTGACTTTCTGCAGAAAAGGCACAGCTCAAGTTTTTTGCCGTGGCTCTTCGGCTGTGGGAGCAGAGGCCAACCGTTCGTGCTCTACTCCCTGGGATGCTGGGCAGCCCAGCACGGGTGCCGGAGAGTTTCCATTGTAATGGACTTTGAGTTGGGAAATGGAGGAGCCACAGCAAAGCGGATGGCACCGTTGCAAAGCTGACTTTCTGCAGAAGAGGCACAGATCAAGTTTTTTGCCCTGGCTCTTTGGCTGTGGGAGCAGAGGCCAACCGTTCGTGCTCTACTCCCTGGGATGATGGGCAGTCGAGCACGGGTGCCACAGAGGTTCCATTGTAATGGACTTTGAGTTGGGAAATCGAGGAACCACAGCAATGCAGATGGCACCATTGCAAAGCTGACTTTCTGCAGAAGAGGCACAGATCAAGTTTTTTGCCCTGGCTCTTCGGCTGTGGGAGCAGAGGGTAACCGTTCGTGCTCTACTCCCTGGGATGCTGGGCAGCCCAGCACGGGTGCCACAGAGGTTCCATTGTAATGGACTTTGAGTTGGGAAATGGAGGAGCGACAGCAAAGCGGATGGCACCGTTGCAAACCTGACTTTCTGCAGAAGAGGCACAGCTCAAGTTTTTTGCCCTGGCTCTTCGGCTGTGGGAGCAGAGGCCTACCGTCCGTGCTCTACTCCCTGGGATGCTGGGCAGCCCAGCACGGGTGCCACAGAGGTTCTATTGTAATGGACTTTGAGTTGGGAAATGGAGGAGCGACAGCAAAGCGGATGGCAGCGTTGCACAGGTGACTTTCTACAGAAGAGGCACAGCTCAAGCTTTTTGCCCTGGCTCTTCGGCTGTGGTAGCAGAGGCCAACCGTTCGTGTTCTACTCCCTGGGATGCTGGGCAGCCGAGCACGGGTGCCAAAGAGGTTCCATTGTAATGGACTTTGAGTTGGGAAATCGAGGAACCTCAGCAATGCGGATGGCACCGTTGCAAAGCTGACTTTCTGCAGAAGAGGCACAGCTCAAGCTTTTTGCCCTGGCTCTTCGGCTGTGGTAGCAGAGGCCAACCGTTCGTGTTCTACTCCCTGGGATGCTGGGCAGCCGAGCACGGGTGCCAAAGAGGTTCCATTGTAATGGACTTTGAGTTGGGAAATCGAGGAACCTCAGCAATGCGGATGGCACCGTTGCAAAGCTGACTTTCTGCAGAAGAGGCACAGCTCAAGCTTTTTGCCCTGGCTCTTCGGCTGTGGGAGCAGAGGCCAAGCGTTCGTGCTCTACTCCCTGGAATGCTGGGCAGCCCAGCACGGGTGCCAAAGACGTTCCATTGTAATGGACTTTGAGTTGGGAAATGGAGGAGCGACAGTAATGCGGATGGCACTGTTGCAAAGCTGACTTTCTGCAGAAGAGGCACAGCTCAAGATTTTTGCCCTGGCTCTTCGGCTGTGGGAGCAGAGGCCAACCGTTCGTGCTCTACTGCCTGGGATGCTGGGCAGCCCAGCACGGGTGCCACAGAGGTTCCATTGTAATGGACTTTGAGTTGGGAAATCGAGGAACCTCAGCAATGCAGATGGCACCGTTGCAAAGCTGACTTTCTGCAGAAGAGGCACAGCTCAAGTTTTTTGCCCTGGCTCTTCGGCTGTGGGAGCAGAGGCTAACCGTTCGTGCTCTACTCCCTGGGATGCTGGGCAGCCCAGCACGGGTGCCTCAGAGGTTCCATTGTAATGGACTTTGAGTTGGGAAATCGAGGAGCGACAGCAAAGCGGATGGCACCGTTGCAAAGCTGACTTTCTGCAGAAGAGGCACAACTGAAGTTTTTTGCCCTGGCTCTTCGGCTGTGGGAGCAGAGGCCAACCGTTTTTGCTCTACTCCCCGGGATGCTGGGCAACCCAGCACGGGTGCCAAAGAGGTTCCATTGTAATGGACTTTGAGTTGGGAAATCGAGGATCCTTAGCAATACGGAGGGCACCGTTGCAAAGCTGACTTTCTGCAGAAGAGGCACAGCTCCAGTTTTTTGCCCTGGCTCTTCGGCTGTGGGAGCAGAGGCCAACCGTTCGTGCTCTACTCCCTGGGATGCTGGGCAGCCCAGCACGGGTGCCACAGAGGTTCCATTGTAATGGACTTTGAGTTGGGAAATCGAGGAGCGACAGCAATGCGGATGGCACCGTTGCACAGGTGACTTTCTGCAGAAGAGACACAGCTCAAGCTTTTTGCCCTGGCTCTTCGGCTGTGGGAGCAGAGGCCAACCGTTCGTGCTCTACTCCCTGGGATGCTGGGCAGCCCAGCACGGGTGCCAAAGAGATTCCATTTTAATGGACTTTGAGTTGGGAAATGGAGGAGCGACAGCAAAGCGGATGGCACCGTTGCAAAGCTGACTTTCTGCAGAAGAGGCACAGCTCAAGATATTTGCCCTGGCTCATCGGTTGTGGGAGCAGAGGCCAACCGTCCGTGCTCTACTCCCTGGGATGCTGGGCAGCCCAGCACGGGTGCCACAGAGGTTCCATTGTAATGGACTTTGAGTTGGGAAATCGAGGAACCTCAGCAATGCGGATGGCAGCGTTGCAAAGCTGACTTTCTGCAGAAGAGGCACAGCTCAAGTTTTTTGCCCTGGCTCTTCGGCTGTGGGAGCAGAGGCCAAGCGTTCGTGCTCTACTGCCTGGGATGCTGGGCAGCCGAGCACGGGTGCCAAAGAGGTTCCATTGTAATAGACTTTGAGTTGAGAAATGGAGGAACCTCAGCAATGCAGATGGCACCGTTGCAAAGCTGACTTTCTGCAGAAGAGGCACAGCTCAAGTTTTTTGCCCTGGCTCTTCGGCTGTGGGAGCAGAGGCCAACCGTTCGTGCTCTACTCCCTGGGATGCTGGGCAGCCCAGCTCGGGTGCCACAAAGGTTCCATTGTAATGGACTTTGAGTTGGGAAATGGAGGAGCGACAGCAAAGCGGATGGCACCGTTGCAAAGCTGACTTTCTGCAGAAGAGGCACAGCTCAAGTTTTTTGCCCTGGCTCTTCGGCTGTGGGAGCAGAGGCCAACCGTTCGTGCTCTACTGCCTGGGATGCTGGGCAGCCGAGCACGGGTGCCTCAGAGGTTCCATTGTAATGGACTTTGAGTTCGGAAATGGAGGAGCGACAGCAATGCGGATGGCACCGTTGCAAAGCTGACTTTCTGCAGAAGAGGCACAGCTCAAGATTTTTGCCCTGGCTTTTCGGCTGTGGGAGCAGAGGCCAACCGTTCGTGCTGTACTCCCTGGGATGCTGGGCAGCCCAGAACGGGTGCCAAAGAGGTTCCATTGTAATGGACTTTGAGTTGGGAAATCGAGGAACCTCAGCAATGCGGATGGCACCGTTGCAAAGCTGACTTTCTGCAGAAGAGGCACAGCTCAAGTATTTTGCCCTGGCTCTTTGGCTGTGGGAGCAGAGGCCAACCGTTCATGCTCTACTCCCTGGGATGCTGGGCAGCCGAGCACGGGAGCCAGAGATGTTCCATTGTAATGGACTTTGAGTTGGGAAATCGAGGATCCTCAGCAATGCGGATGGCACCGTTGCAAAGCTGACTTTCTGCAGAAGAGGCATAGCTCAAGTTTTTTACCCTGGCTCATCGGCTGTGGGAGCAGAGGCCAACCGTTCGTGCTCTACTCCCTGGGATGCTGGGCAGCCGAGCACGGGTGCTACAGAGGTTCCATTGTAATGGACTTTGAGTTGGGAAATCGAGGAGCGACAGCAAAGCGGATGGCAATGTTGCAAAGCTGACTTTCTGCAGAAGAGGCACAGCTCCAGTTTTTTGCCCTGGCTCTTCGGCTGTGGGAGCAGAGGTCAACCGTTCGTGCTCTACTGCCTGGGATGCTGGGCAGCCCAGCACAGGTGCCAAAGAGGTTCCATTGTAATGGACTTTGAGTTGGGAAATCGAGGAGCGACAGCAATACGGATGGCACCGTTGCAAAGCTGACTTTCTGCAGAAGAGGCACAGCTCAAGTTTTTTACCCTGGATCATCGGCTGTGGGAGCAGAGGCCTACCGTCCGTGCTCTACTCCCTGGGATGCTGGGCAGCCCAGCACGGGTGCCACAGAGGTTCTATTGTAATGGACTTTGAGTTGGGAAATGGAGGAGCGACAGCAATACGGATGGCACCGTTGCAAAGCTGACTTTCTGCAGAAGAGGCACAGCTCAAGTTTTTTGCCCTGGCTCTTCGGCTGTGGGAGCAGAGGCCAACCGTTCGTGCTCTACTCCCTGGGATGCTGGGCAGCCCAGCACGGGTGCCACAGAGGTTCCATTGTAATGGACTTTGAGTTGGGAAATCGAGGAGCGACAGCAATGCGGATGGCACCGTTGCAAAGCTGACTTTCTGCAGAAGAGGCACAGCTCAAGTTTTTTGCCCTGGCTCTACGGCTGTGGGAGCATAGGCCAACCGTTCGTGCTCTACTGCCTGGGATGCTGAACAGCCCAGCACGGGTGCCAAAGAGGTTCCATTGTAATGGACTTTGAGTTGGGAAATGGAGGAGCGACAGCAAAGCGGATGGCACCGTTGCAAAGCTGACTTTCTGCAGAAGAGGCACAGCTCAAGTTTTTTGCCCTGGCTCTTCGGCTGTGGGAGCAGAGGCTAACCGTTCGTGCTCTACTGCCTGGGATGCTGGGCAGCCCAGCACGGGTGCCAGAGATGTTCCATTGTAATGGACTTGGAGTTGGGAAATCGAGGAACCTCAGCAATGCGGATGGCACCGTTGCAAAGCTGACTTTCTGCAGAAGAGGTACAGCTCAAGTTTTTTGCCCTGGCTTATCGGCTGTGGGAGCAGAGGCCAACCGTTTTTGCTCTACTCCCTGGGATGCTGGGCAGCCCAGCACGGGTGCCACAGAGGTTCCATTGTAATGGACTTTGAGTTGGGAAATCGAGGAGCGACAGCAAAGCGGATGGCACCGTTGCAAAGCTGACTTTCTGCAGAAGAGGCACAGCTCAAGCTTCTTGCCCTGGCTCTTCGGCTGTGGGAGCAGAGGCCAACCGTTCGTGCTCTACTCCCCGGGATGCTGGGCAACCCAGCACGGGTGCCAAAGAGGTTCCATTGTAATGGACTTTGAGTTGGGAAATCGAGGATCCTTAGCAATACGGAGGGCACCGTTGCAAAGCTGACTTTCTGCAGAAGAGGCACAGCTCCAGTTTTTTGCCCTGGCTCTTCGGCTGTGGGAGCAGAGGCCAACCGTTCGTGCTCTACTCCCTGGGATGCTGGGCAGCCCAGCACGGGTGCCACAGAGGTTCCATTGTAATGGACTTTGAGTTGGGAAATCGAGGAGCGACAGCAATGCGGATGGCACCGTTGCACAGGTGACTTTCTGCAGAAGAGACACAGCTCAAGCTTTTTGCCCTGGCTCTTCGGCTGTGGGAGCAGAGGCCAACCGTTCGTGCTCTACTCCCTGGGATGCTGGGCAGCCCAGCACGGGTGCCAAAGAGATTCCATTTTAATGGACTTTGAGTTGGGAAATCGAGGAGCGACAGCAATGCGGATGGCACCGTTGCAAAGCTGACTTTCTGCAGAAGAGGCACAGCTCAAGATATTTGCCCTGGCTCATCGGTTGTGGGAGCAGAGGCCAACCGTCCGTGCTCTTCTCCCTGGGATGCTGGGCAGCCCAGCACGGGTGCCACAGAGGTTCCATTGTAATGGACTTTGAGTTGGGAAATCGAGGAACCTCAGCAAAGCGGATGGCACCGTTACAAAGCTGACTTTCTGCAGAAGAGGCACAGCTCAAGTTTTTTGCCCTGGCTCTTCGGCTGTGGGAGCAGAGGCCAACCGTTCGTGCTCTACTCCCTGGGATGCTGGGCAGCCCAGCACGGGTGCCAGAGAGGTTCCATTGTAATGGACTTTGAGTTCGGAAATGGAGGAGCGACAGCAATACGGATGGCACCGTTGCAAAGCTGACTTTCTGCAGAAGAGGCACAGCTCAAGTTTTTTGCCCTGGCTCTTCGGCTGTGGGAGCAGAGGCCAACCGTTCGTGCTCTACTCCCTGGGATGCTGGGCAGCCCAGCACGGGTGCCACAGAGGTTCCATTGTAATGGACTTTGAGTTGGGAAATAGAGGAGCGACAGCAATGCGGATGGCACCGTTGCAAAGCTGACTTTCTGCAGAAGAGGCACAGCTCAAGATTTTTGCCCTGGCTCTACGGCTGTGGGAGCAGAGGCCAACCGTTCGTGCTCTACTGCCTGGGATGCTGGGCAGCCCAGCACGGGTGCCAAAGAGGTTCCATTGTAATGGACTTTGAGTTGGGAAATCGAGGAGCGACAGCAAAGCGGATGGCACTGTTGCAAAGCTGACTTTCTGCAGAAGAGGCACAGCTCAAGTTTTTTGCCCTGGCTCTTCGGCTGTGGGAGCAGAGGCTAACCGTTCTTGCTCTACTCCCTGGGATGCTGGGCATTCGAGCACGGGTGCCAGAGAGGTTCCATTTTAATGGACTTTGAGTTGGGAAATCGAGGAGCGACAGCAAAGCGGATGGCACCATTGCAAAGCTGACTTTCTGCAGAAGAGGCACAGCTCAAGTTTTTTGCCCTGCCTCTTCGGCTGTGGGAGCAGAGGCTAACCGTTCGTGCTCTACTCCCTGGGATGCTGGGCAGCCGAGCACGGGTGCCAAAGAGGTTCCATTGTAATGGACTTTGAGTTGGGAAATCGAGGAACCTCAGCAATGCGGATGGCACCGTTGCAAAGCTGACTTTCTGCAGAAGAGGTACAGCTCAAGTTTTTTGCCCTGGCTCTTCGGCTGTGGGAGCAGAGGCCAACCGTTCGTGCTGTACTCCCTGGGATGCTGGGCAGCCCAGAACGGGTGCCAAAGAGGTTCCATTGTAATGGACTTTGAGTTGGGAAATCGAGGAACCTCAGCAATGCGGATGGCACCGTTGCAAAGCTGACTTTCTGCAGAAGAGGCACAGCTCAAGTATTTTGCCCTGGCTCTTTGGCTGTGGGAGCAGAGGCCAACCGTTCATGCTCTACTCCCTGGGATGCTGGGCAGCCGAGCACGGGAGCCAGAGATGTTCCTTTGTAATGGACTTTGAGTTGGGAAATCGAGGATCCTCAGCAATGCGGATGGCACCGTTGCAAAGCTGACTTTCTGCAGAAGAGGCATAGCTCAAGTTTTTTACCCTGGCTCATCGGCTGTGGGAGCAGAGGCCAACCGTTCGTGCTCTACTCCCTGGGATGCTGGGCAGCCGAGCACGGGTGCTACAGAGGTTCCATTGTAATGGACTTTGAGTTGGGAAATCGAGGAGCGACAGCAAAGCGGATGGCAATGTTGCAAAGCTGACTTTCTGCAGAAGAGGCACAGCTCAAGTTTTTTGCCCTGGCTCTTCGGCTGTGGGAGCAGAGGTCAACCGTTCGTGCTCTACTGCCTGGGATGCTGGGCAGCCCAGCACAGGTGCCAAAGAGGTTCCATTGTAATGGACTTTGAGTTGGGAAATCGAGGAGCGACAGCAATACGGATGGCACCGTTGCAAAGCTGACTTTCTGCAGAAGAGGCACAGCTCAAGTTTTTTACCCTGGATCATCGGCTGTGGGAGCAGAGGCCTACCGTCCGTGCTCTACTCCCTGGGATGCTGGGCAGCCCAGCACGGGTGCCACAGAGGTTCTATTGTAATGGACTTTGAGTTGGGAAATGGAGGAGCGACAGCAATACGGATGGCACCGTTGCAAAGCTGACTTTCTGCAGAAGAGGCACAGCTCCAGTTTTTTGCCCTGGCTCTTCGGCTGTGGGAGCAGAGGCCAACCGTTCGTGCTCTACTCCCTGGGATGCTGGGCAGCCCAGCACGGGTGCCACAGAGGTTCCATTGTAATGGACTTTGAGTTGGGAAATCGAGGAGCGACAGCAATGCGGATGGCACCGTTGCAAAGCTGACTTTCTGCAGAAGAGGCACAGCTCAAGTTTTTTGCCCTGGCTCTACGGCTGTGGGAGCATAGGCCAACCGTTCGTGCTCTACTGCCTGGGATGCTGAACAGCCCAGCACGGGTGCCAAAGAGGTTCCATTGTAATGGACTTTGAGTTGGGAAATGGAGGAGCGACAGCAAAGCGGATGGCACCGTTGCAAAGCTGACTTTCTGCAGAAGAGGCACAGCTCAAGTTTTTTGCCCTGGCTCTTCGGCTGTGGGAGCAGAGGCTAACCGTTCGTGCTCTACTGCCTGGGATGCTGGGCAGCCCAGCACGGGTGCCAGAGATGTTCCATTGTAATGGACTTGGAGTTGGGAAATCGAGGAACCTCAGCAATGCGGATGGCACCGTTGCAAAGCTGACTTTCTGCAGAAGAGGTACAGCTCAAGTTTTTTGCCCTGGCTTATCGGCTGTGGGAGCAGAGGCCAACCGTTTTTGCTCTACTCCCTGGGATGCTGGGCAGCCCAGCACGGGTGCCACAGAGGTTCCATTGTAATGGACTTTGAGTTGGGAAATCGAGGAGCGACAGCAAAGCGGATGGCACCGTTGCAAAGCTGACTTTCTGCAGAAGAGGCACAGCTCAAGCTTCTTGCCCTGGCTCTTCGGCTGTGGGAGCAGAGGCCAACCGTTCGTGCTCTACTCCCCGGGATGCTGGGCAACCCAGCACGGGTGCCAAAGAGGTTCCATTGTAATGGACTTTGAGTTGGGAAATCGAGGATCCTTAGCAATACGGAGGGCACCGTTGCAAAGCTGACTTTCTGCAGAAGAGGCACAGCTCCAGTTTTTTGCCCTGGCTCTTCGGCTGTGGGAGCAGAGGCCAACCGTTCGTGCTCTACTCCCTGGGATGCTGGGCAGCCCAGCACGGGTGCCACAGAGGTTCCATTGTAATGGACTTTGAGTTGGGAAATCGAGGAGCGACAGCAATGCGGATGGCACCGTTGCACAGGTGACTTTCTGCAGAAGAGACACAGCTCAAGCTTTTTGCCCTGGCTCTTCGGCTGTGGGAGCAGAGGCCAACCGTTCGTGCTCTACTCCCTGGGATGCTGGGCAGCCCAGCACGGGTGCCAAAGAGATTCCATTTTAATGGACTTTGAGTTGGGAAATCGAGGAGCGACAGCAATGCGGATGGCACCGTTGCAAAGCTGACTTTCTGCAGAAGAGGCACAGCTCAAGATATTTGCCCTGGCTCATCGGTTGTGGGAGCAGAGGCCAACCGTCCGTGCTCTTCTCCCTGGGATGCTGGGCAGCCCAGCACGGGTGCCACAGAGGTTCCATTGTAATGGACTTTGAGTTGGGAAATCGAGGAACCTCAGCAAAGCGGATGGCACCGTTACAAAGCTGACTTTCTGCAGAAGAGGCACAGCTCAAGTTTTTTGCCCTGGCTCTTCGGCTGTGGGAGCAGAGGCCAACCGTTCGTGCTCTACTCCCTGGGATGCTGGGCAGCCCAGCACGGGTGCCAGAGAGGTTCCATTGTAATGGACTTTGAGTTCGGAAATGGAGGAGCGACAGCAATACGGATGGCACCGTTGCAAAGCTGACTTTCTGCAGAAGAGGCACAGCTCAAGTTTTTTGCCCTGGCTCTTCGGCTGTGGGAGCAGAGGCCAACCGTTCGTGCTCTACTCCCTGGGATGCTGGGCAGCCCAGCACGGGTGCCACAGAGGTTCCATTGTAATGGACTTTGAGTTGGGAAATCGAGGAGCGACAGCAATGCGGATGGCACCGTTGCAAAGCTGACTTTCTGCAGAAGAGGCACAGCTCAAGATTTTTGCCCTGGCTCTACGGCTGTGGGAGCAGAGGCCAACCGTTCGTGCTCTACTGCCTGGGATGCTGGGCAGCCCAGCACGGGTGCCAAAGAGGTTCCATTGTAATGGACTTTGAGTTGGGAAATGGAGGAGCGACAGCAAAGCGGATGGCACTGTTGCAAAGCTGACTTTCTGCAGAAGAGGCACAGCTCAAGTTTTTTGCCCTGGCTCTTCGGCTGTGGGAGCAGAGGCTAACCGTTCTTGCTCTACTCCCTGGGATGCTGGGCATTCGAGCACGGGTGCCAGAGAGGTTCCATTTTAATGGACTTTGAGTTGGGAAATCGAGGAGCGACAGCAAAGCGGATGGCACCATTGCAAAGCTGACTTTCTGCAGAAGAGGCACAGCTCAAGTTTTTTGCCCTGCCTCTTCGGCTGTGGGAGCAGAGGCTAACCGTTCGTGCTCTACTCCCTGGGATGCTGGGCAGCCGAGCACGGGTGCCAGAGATGTTCCATTGTAATGGACTTTGAGTTGGGAAATCGAGGAACCTCAGCAATGCGGATGGCACCGTTGCAAAGCTGACTTTCTGCAGAAGAGGTACAGCTCAAGTTTTTTGCCCTGGCTCTTCGGCTGTGGGAGCAGAGGCCAACCGTTCGTGCTGTACTCCCTGGGATGCTGGGCAGCCCAGAACGGGTGCCAAAGAGGTTCCATTGTAATGGACTTTGAGTTGGGAAATCGAGGAACCTCAGCAATGCGGATGGCACCGTTGCAAAGCTGACTTTCTGCAGAAGAGGCACAGCTCAAGTATTTTGCCCTGGCTCTTTGGCTGTGGGAGCAGAGGCCAACCGTTCATGCTCTACTCCCTGGGATGCTGGGCAGCCGAGCACGGGAGCCAGAGATGTTCCATTGTAATGGACTTTGAGTTGGGAAATCGAGGATCCTCAGCAATGCGGATGGCACCGTTGCAAAGCTGACTTTCTGCAGAAGAGGCATAGCTCAAGTTTTTTACCCTGGCTCATCGGCTGTGGGAGCAGAGGCCAACCGTTCGTGCTCTACTCCCTGGGATGCTGGGCAGCCGAGCACGGGTGCTACAGAGGTTCCATTGTAATGGACTTTGAGTTGGGAAATCGAGGAGCGACAGCAAAGCGGATGGCAATGTTGCAAAGCTGACTTTCTGCAGAAGAGGCACAGCTCAAGTTTTTTGCCCTGGCTCTTCGGCTGTGGGAGCAGAGGTCAACCGTTCGTGCTCTACTGCCTGGGATGCTGGGCAGCCCAGCACAGGTGCCAAAGAGGTTCCATTGTAATGGACTTTGAGTTGGGAAATCGAGGAGCGACAGCAATACGGATGGCACCGTTGCAAAGCTGACTTTCTGCAGAAGAGGCACAGCTCAAGTTTTTTACCCTGGATCATCGGCTGTGGGAGCAGAGGCCTACCGTCCGTGCTCTACTCCCTGGGATGCTGGGCAGCCCAGCACGGGTGCCACAGAGGTTCTATTGTAATGGACTTTGAGTTGGGAAATGGAGGAGCGACAGCAATACGGATGGCACCGTTGCAAAGCTGACTTTCTGCAGAAGAGGCACAGCTCCAGTTTTTTGCCCTGGCTCTTCGGCTGTGGGAGCAGAGGCCAACCGTTCGTGCTCTACTCCCTGGGATGCTGGGCAGCCCAGCACGGGTGCCACAGAGGTTCCATTGTAATGGACTTTGAGTTGGGAAATCGAGGAGCGACAGCAAAGCGGATGGCACCGTTGCAAAGCTGACTTTCTGCAGAAGAGGCACAGCTCAAGTTTTTTGCCCTGGCTCTACGGCTGTGGGAGCATAGGCCAACCGTTCGTGCTCTACTGCCTGGGATGCTGAACAGCCCAGCACGGGTGCCAAAGAGGTTCCATTGTAATGGACTTTGAGTTGGGAAATGGAGGAGCGACAGCAAAGCGGATGGCACCGTTGCAAAGCTGACTTTCTGCAGAAGAGGCACAGCTCAAGTTTTTTGCCCTGGCTCTTCGGCTGTGGGAGCAGAGGCTAACCGTTCGTGCTCTACTGCCTGGGATGCTGGGCAGCCCAGCACGGGTGCCAGAGATGTTCCATTGTAATGGACTTGGAGTTGGGAAATCGAGGAACCTCAGCAATGCGGATGGCACCGTTGCAAAGCTGACTTTCTGCAGAAGAGGTACAGCTCAAGTTTTTTGCCCTGGCTTATCGGCTGTGGGAGCAGAGGCCAACCGTTTTTGCTCTACTCCCTGGGATGCTGGGCAGCCCAGCACGGGTGCCACAGAGGTTCCATTGTAATGGACTTTGAGTTGGGAAATCGAGGAGCGACAGCAAAGCGGATGGCACCGTTGCAAAGCTGACTTTCTGCAGAAGAGGCACAGCTCAAGCTTCTTGCCCTGGCTCTTCGGCTGTGGGAGCAGAGGCCAACCGTTCGTGCTCTACTCCCCGGGATGCTGGGCAACCCAGCACGGGTGCCAAAGAGGTTCCATTGTAATGGACTTTGAGTTGGGAAATCGAGGATCCTTAGCAATACGGAGGGCACCGTTGCAAAGCTGACTTTCTGCAGAAGAGGCACAGCTCCAGTTTTTTGCCCTGGCTCTTCGGCTGTGGGAGCAGAGGCCAACCGTTCGTGCTCTACTCCCTGGGATGCTGGGCAGCCCAGCACGGGTGCCACAGAGGTTCCATTGTAATGGACTTTGAGTTGGGAAATCGAGGAGCGACAGCAATGCGGATGGCACCGTTGCACAGGTGACTTTCTGCAGAAGAGACACAGCTCAAGCTTTTTGCCCTGGCTCTTCGGCTGTGGGAGCAGAGGCCAACCGTTCGTGCTCTACTCCCTGGGATGCTGGGCAGCCCAGCACGGGTGCCAAAGAGATTCCATTTTAATGGACTTTGAGTTGGGAAATCGAGGAGCGACAGCAATGCGGATGGCACCGTTGCAAAGCTGACTTTCTGCAGAAGAGGCACAGCTCAAGATATTTGCCCTGGCTCATCGGTTGTGGGAGCAGAGGCCAACCGTCCGTGCTCTTCTCCCTGGGATGCTGGGCAGCCCAGCACGGGTGCCACAGAGGTTCCATTGTAATGGACTTTGAGTTGGGAAATCGAGGAACCTCAGCAAAGCGGATGGCACCGTTACAAAGCTGACTTTCTGCAGAAGAGGCACAGCTCAAGTTTTTTGCCCTGGCTCTTCGGCTGTGGGAGCAGAGGCCAACCGTTCGTGCTCTACTCCCTGGGATGCTGGGCAGCCCAGCACGGGTGCCAGAGAGGTTCCATTGTAATGGACTTTGAGTTCGGAAATGGAGGAGCGACAGCAATACGGATGGCACCGTTGCAAAGCTGACTTTCTGCAGAAGAGGCACAGCTCAAGTTTTTTGCCCTGGCTCTTCGGCTGTGGGAGCAGAGGCCAACCGTTCGTGCTCTACTCCCTGGGATGCTGGGCAGCCCAGCACGGGTGCCACAGAGGTTCCATTGTAATGGACTTTGAGTTGGGAAATCGAGGAGCGACAGCAATGCGGATGGCACCGTTGCAAAGCTGACTTTCTGCAGAAGAGGCACAGCTCAAGATTTTTGCCCTGGCTCTACGGCTGTGGGAGCATAGGCCAACCGTTCGTGCTCTACTGCCTGGGATGCTGGGCAGCCCAGCACGGGTGCCAAAGAGGTTCCATTGTAATGGACTTTGAGTTGGGAAATGGAGGAGCGACAGCAAAGCGGATGGCACTGTTGCAAAGCTGACTTTCTGCAGAAGAGGCACAGCTCAAGTTTTTTGCCCTGGCTCTTCGGCTGTGGGAGCAGAGGCTAACCGTTCTTGCTCTACTCCCTGGGATGCTGGGCATTCGAGCACGGGTGCCAGAGAGGTTCCATTTTAATGGACTTTGAGTTGGGAAATCGAGGAGCGACAGCAAAGCGGATGGCACCATTGCAAAGCTGACTTTCTGCAGAAGAGGCACAGCTCAAGTTTTTTGCCCTGCCTCTTCGGCTGTGGGAGCAGAGGCTAACCGTTCGTGCTCTACTCCCTGGGATGCTGGGCAGCCGAGCACGGGTGCCAGAGATGTTCCATTGTAATGGACTTTGAGTTGGGAAATCGAGGAACCTCAGCAATGCGGATGGCACCGTTGCAAAGCTGACTTTCTGCAGAAGAGGTACAGCTCAAGTTTTTTGCCCTGGCTCTTCGGCTGTGGGAGCAGAGGCCAACCGTTTTTGCTCTACTCCCTGGGATGCTGGGCAGCCCAGCACGGGTGCCAAAGAGGTTCCATTGTAATGGACTTTGAGTTGGGAAATGGAGGAGCGACAGCAATGCGGATGGCAGCGTTGCACAGGTGACTTTCTGCAGAAGAGGCACAGCTCAAGATTTTTGCCCTGGCTCTTCGGCTGTGGGAGCAGAGGCCAACCGTTCGTGCTCTACTCCCTGGGATGCTGGGCAGCCCAGCACGGGTGCCACAGAGGTTCCATTGTAATGGACTTTGAGTTGGGAAATCGAGGAACCTCAGCAATGGGGATGGCACCGTTGCAAAGCTGACTTTCTGCAGAAGAGGCACAGCTAAAGATTTTTGCCCTGGCTCTTCGGCTGTGGGAGCAGAGGCTAATCGTTCGTGCTCTTCTCCCTGGGATGCTGGGCAGCATAGCACGGGTGCCTCAGAGGTTCCATTGTAATGGACTTTGAGTTGGGAAATCGAGGAGCGACAGCAAAGCGGATGGCACCGTTGCAAAGCTGACTTTCTGCAGAAGAGGCACAGCTCAAGCTTCTTGCCCTGGCTCTTCGGCTGTGGGAGCAGAGGCCAACCGTTCGTGCTCTACTCCCTGGGATGCTGGGCAACCCAGCACGGCTGCCAAAGAGGTTACATTGTAATGGACTTTGAGTTGGGAAATCGAGGATCCTTAGCAATACGGATGGCACCGTTGCAAACCTGACTTTCTGCAGAAGAGGCACAGCTCCAGTTTTTTGCCCTGCCTCTTCGGCTGTGGGAGCAGAGGCCAACCGTTCGTGCTCTACTCCCTGGGATGCTGGGCAGCCCAGCACGGGTGCCAAAGACGTTCCATTGTAATGGACTTTGAGTTGGGAAATGGAGGAGCGACAGCAAAGCGGATGGCACTGTTGCAAAGCTGACTTTCTGCAGAAGAGGCACAGCTCAAGTTTTTTGCCCTGGCTCTTCGGCTGTGGGAGCAGAGGCCAACCGTTCGTGCTCTACTCCCTGGGATGCTGGGCAGCCCAGCACGGGTGCCACAGAGGTTCCATTGTAATGGACTTTGAGTTGAGAAATGGAGGAGCGACAGCAATGCGGATGGCACCGTTGCAAAGCTGACTTTCTGCAGAAGAGGCACAGCTCAAGTTTTTTGCCCTGGCTCATCGGCTGTGGGAGCAGAGGCCAACCGTTCGTGCTGTACTCCCTGGGATGCTGGGCAGCCCAGCACGGGTGCCACAGAGGTTCCATTGTAATGGACTTTGAGTTGGGAAATCGAGGAACCTCAGCAAAGCGGATGGCACCATTGCAAAGCTGACTTTCTGCAGAAGAGGCACAGCTCAAGTTTTTTGCCCTGCCTCTTCGGCTGTGGGAGCAGAGGCTAACCGTTCGTGCTCTACTCCCTGGGATGCTGGGCAGCCGAGCACGGGTGCCAGAGATGTTCCATTGTAATGGACTTTGAGTTGGGAAATCGAGGAACCTCAGCAATGCGGATGGCACCGTTGCAAAGCTGACTTTCTGCAGAAGAGGTACAGCTCAAGTTTTTTGCCCTGGCTCTTCGGCTGTGGGAGCAGAGGCCAACCGTTTTTGCTCTACTCCCTGGGATGCTGGGCAGCCCAGCACGGGTGCCAAAGAGGTTCCATTGTAATGGACTTTGAGTTGGGAAATGGAGGAGCGACAGCAATGCGGATGGCAGCGTTGCACAGGTGACTTTCTGCAGAAGAGGCACAGCTCAAGATTTTTGCCCTGGCTCTTCGGCTGTGGGAGCAGAGGCCAACCGTTCGTGCTCTACTCCCTGGGATGCTGGGCAGCCCAGCACGGGTGCCACAGAGGTTCCATTGTAATGGACTTTGAGTTGGGAAATCGAGGAACCTCAGCAATGCGGATGGCACCGTTGCAAAGCTGACTTTCTGCAGAAGAGGCACAGCTCAAGTTTTTTGCCCTGGCTCTTCGGCTGTGGGAGCAGAGGCCAACCGTTCGTGCTCTACTCCCTGGGATGCTCGGCAGCCGAGCACGGGTGCCAAAGAGGTTCCATTGTAATGGACTTTGAGTTGAGAAATCGAGGAACCTCAGCAATGGGGATGGCACCGTTGCAAAGCTGACTTTCTGCAGAAGAGGCACAGCTAAAGATTTTTGCCCTGGCTCTTCGGCTGTGGGAGCAGAGGCTAATCGTTCGTGCTCTTCTCCCTGGGATGCTGGGCAGCATAGCACGGGTGCCTCAGAGGTTCCATTGTAATGGACTTTGAGTTGGGAAATCGAGGAGCGACAGCAAAGCGGATGGCACCGTTGCAAAGCTGACTTTCTGCAGAAGAGGCACAGCTCAAGCTTCTTGCCCTGGCTCTTCGGCTGTGGGAGCAGAGGCCAACCGTTCGTGCTCTACTCCCTGGGATGCTGGGCAACCCAGCACGGCTGCCAAAGAGGTTCCATTGTAATGGACTTTGAGTTGGGAAATCGAGGATCCTTAGCAATACGGATGGCACCGTTGCAAACCTGACTTTCTGCAGAAGAGGCACAGCTCCAGTTTTTTGCCCTGCCTCTTCGGCTGTGGGAGCAGAGGCCAACCGTTCGTGCTCTACTCCCTGGGATGCTGGGCAGCCCAGCACGGGTGCCAAAGACGTTCCATTGTAATGGACTTTGAGTTGGGAAATGGAGGAGCGACAGCAAAGCGGATGGCACTGTTGCAAAGCTGACTTTCTGCAGAAGAGGCACAGCTCAAGTTTTTTGCCCTGGCTCTTCGGCTGTGGGAGCAGAGGCCAACCGTTCGTGCTCTACTCCCTGGGATGCTGGGCAGCCCAGCACGGGTGCCACAGAGGTTCCATTGTAATGGACTTTGAGTTGAGAAATGGAGGAGCGACAGCAATGCGGATGGCACCGTTGCAAAGCTGACTTTCTGCAGAAGAGGCACAGCTCAAGTTTTTTGCCCTGGCTCATCGGCTGTGGGAGCAGAGGCCAACCGTTCGTGCTGTACTCCCTGGGATGCTGGGCAGCCCAGCACGGGTGCCACAGAGGTTCCATTGTAATGGACTTTGAGTTGGGAAATCGAGGAACCTCAGCAAAGCGGATGGCACCGTTGCAAAGCTGACTTTCTGCAGAAGAGGCACAGCTCAAGTTTTTTGCCCTGGCTCTTCGGCTGTGGGAGCAGAGGCCAAGCGTTCGTGCTCTACTGCCTGGGATGCTGGGCAGCCGAGCACGGGTGCCAAAGAGTTTCCATTGTAATAGACTTTGAGTTGAGAAATGGAGGAACCTCAGCAATGCAGATGGCACCGTTGCAAAGCTGACTTTCTGCAGAAGAGGCACAGCTCAAGTTTTTTGCCGTGGCTCTTCGGCTGTGGGAGCAGAGGCCAACCGTTCGTGCTCTACTCCCTGGGATGCTGGGCAGCCCAGCACGGGTGCCAAAGACGTTCCATTGTAATGGACTTTGAGTTGGGAAATCGAGGAGCGACAGCAATACGGATGGCACCGTTGCAAAGCTGACTTTCTGCAGAAGAGGCACAGCTCAAGTTTTTTGCCCTGGCTCTTCGGCTGTGGGAGCAGAGGCCAACCGTTCGTGCTCTACTCCCTGGGATGCTGGGCAGCCCAGCACGGGTGCCTCAGAGGTTCCATTGTAATGGACTTTGAGTTCGGAAATGGAGGAGCGACAGCAATACGGATGGCACCGTTGCAAAGCTGACTTTCTGCAGAAGAGGCACAGCTCAAGTTTTTTGCCCTGGCTCTTCGGCTGTGGGAGCAGAGGCCAACCGTTCGTGCTCTACTCCCTGGGATGCTGGGCAGCCCAGCACGGGTGCCACAGAGGTTCCATTGTAATGGACTTTGAGTTGGGAAATCGAGGAGCGACAGCAATGCGGATGGCACCGTTGCAAAGCTGACTTTCTGCAGAAGAGGCACAGCTCAAGATTTTTGCCCTGGCTCTACGGCTGTGGGAGCATAGGCCAACCGTTCGTGCTCTACTGCCTGGGATGCTGGGCAGCCCAGCACGGGTGCCAAAGAGGTTCCATTGTAATGGACTTTGAGTTGGGAAATGGAGGAGCGACAGCAAAGCGGATGGCACTGTTGCAAAGCTGACTTTCTGCAGAAGAGGCACAGCTCAAGTTTTTTGCCCTGGCTCTTCGGCTGTGGGAGCAGAGGCTAACCGTTCTTGCTCTACTCCCTGGGATGCTGGGCATTCGAGCACGGGTGCCAGAGAGGTTCCATTTTAATGGACTTTGAGTTGGGAAATCGAGGAGCGACAGCAAAGCGGATGGCACCATTGCAAAGCTGACTTTCTGCAGAAGAGGCACAGCTCAAGTTTTTTGCCCTGCCTCTTCGGCTGTGGGAGCAGAGGCTAACCGTTCGTGCTCTACTGCCTGGGATGCTGGGCAGCCGAGCACGGGTGCCAGAGATGTTCCATTGTAATGGACTTTGAGTTGGGAAATCGAGGAACCTCAGCAATGCGGATGGCACCGTTGCAAAGCTGACTTTCTGCAGAAGAGGTACAGCTCAAGTTTTTTGCCCTGGCTCTTCGGCTGTGGGAGCAGAGGCCAACCGTTTTTGCTCTACTCCCTGGGATGCTGGGCAGCCCAGCACGGGTGCCAAAGAGGTTCCATTGTAATGGACTTTGAGTTGGGAAATGGAGGAGCGACAGCAATGCGGATGGCAGCGTTGCACAGGTGACTTTCTGCAGAAGAGGCACAGCTCAAGATTTTTGCCCTGGCTCTTCGGCTGTGGGAGCAGAGGCCAACCGTTCGTGCTCTACTCCCTGGGATGCTGGGCAGCCCAGCACGGGTGCCACAGAGGTTCCATTGTAATGGACTTTGAGTTGGGAAATCGAGGAACCTCAGCAATGCGGATGGCACCGTTGCAAAGCTGACTTTCTGCAGAAGAGGCACAGCTCAAGTTTTTTGCCCTGGCTCTTCGGCTGTGGGAGCAGAGGCCAACCGTTCGTGCTCTACTCCCTGGGATGCTCGGCAGCCGAGCACGGGTGCCAAAGAGGTTCCATTGTAATGGACTTTGAGTTGGGAAATCGAGGAACCTCAGCAATGGGGATGGCACCGTTGCAAAGCTGACTTTCTGCAGAAGAGGCACAGCTAAAGCTTTTTGCCCTGGCTCTTCGGCTGTGGGAGCAGAGGCTAATCGTTCGTGCTCTTCTCCCTGGGATGCTGGGCAGCATAGCACGGGTGCCTCAGAGGTTCCATTGTAATGGACTTTGAGTTGGGAAATCGAGGAGCGACAGCAAAGCGGATGGCACCGTTGCAAAGCTGACTTTCTGCAGAAGAGGCACAGCTCCAGTTTTTTGCCCTGGCTCTTCGGCTGTGGGAGCAGAGGTCAACCGTTCGTGCTCTACTGCCTGGGATGCTGGGCAGCCCAGCACGGGTGCCACAGAGGTTCCATTGTAATGGACTTTGAGTTGGGAAATCGAGGAGCGACAGCAATACGGATGGCACTGTTGCAAAGCTGACTTTCTGCAGAAGAGGCACAGCTCAAGTTTTGTACCCTGGCTCATCGGCTGTGGGAGCAGAGGCCTACCGTCCGTGCTCTACTCCCTGGGATGCTGGGCAGCCCAGCACGGGTGCCACAGAGTTTCTATTGTAATGGACTTTGAGTTGGGAAATGGAGGAGCGACAGCAATACGGATGGCACCGTTGCAAAGCTGACTTTCTGCAGAAGAGGCACAGCTCAAGTTTTTTGCCCTGGCTCTTCGGCTGTGGGAGCAGAGGCCAACCGTTCGTGCTCTACTCCCTGGGATGCTGGGCAGCCCAGCACGGCTGCCACAGAGGTTCCATTGTAATGGACTTTGAGTTGGGAAATCGAGGAACCTCAGCAATGCGGATGGCACCGTTGCAAAGCTGACTTTCTGCAGAAGAGGTACAGCTCAAGTTTTTTGCCCTGGCTTATCGGCTGTGGGAGCAGAGGCCAACCGTTTTTGCTCTACTCCCTGGGATGCTGGGCAGCCCAGCACGGGTGCCAAAGAGGTTCCATTGTAATGGACTTTGAGTTGGGAAATGGAGGAGCGACAGCAAAGCGGATGGCACCGTTGCACAGGTGACTATCTGCAGAAGAGACACAGCTCAAGCCTTTTGCCCTGGCTCTTCGGCTGTGGGAGCAGAGGCCAACCGTCCGTGCTCTACTGCCTGGGATGCTGGGCATTCGAGCACGGGTGCCACAGAGGTTCCATTGTAATGGACTTTGAGTTGAGAAATCGAGGAACCTCAGCAAAGCGGATGGCACCGTTGCAAAGCTGACTTTCTGCAGAAGAGGCACAGCTCAAGTTTTTTGCCCTGGCTCTTTGGCTGTGGGAGCAGAGGCCAACCATTCATGCTCTACTCCCTGGGATGCTGGGCAGCCCAGCACGGGTGCCACAGAGGTTCCATTGTAATGGACTTTGAGTTGGGAAATCGAGGAACCTCAGCAATGCAGATGGCACCGTTGCAAAGCTGACTTTCTGCAGAAGAGGCACAGCTCAAGTTTTTTACCCTGGCTTTTCGGCTGTGGGAGCAGAGGCCAACCGTTCGTGCTCTACTCCCTGGGATGCTGGGCAGCCCAGCACGGGTGCCAAAGAGGTTCCATTGTAATGGACTTTGAGTTGGGAAATGGAGGAGCGACAGCAATGTGGATGGCACCGTTGCAAAGCTGACTTTCTGCAGAAGAGGCACAGCTCAAGTTTTTTGCCCTGGCTCTTCGGCTGTGGGAGCAGAGGTCAACCGTTCGTCCTCTACTCCCTGGGATGCTGGGTAGCCCAGCACGGATGCCAAAGAGATTCCATTGTAATGGACTTTGAGTTGGGAAATCGAGGAGCGACAGCAAAGCGGATGGCACCGTTGCAAAGCTGACTTTCTGCAGAAGAGGCACAGCTCAAGATTTTTGCCCTGGCTCATCGGTTGTGGGAGCAGAGGCCAACCGTCCGTGCTCTACTCCCTGGGATGCTGGGCAGCCCAGCACTGGTGCCACAGAGGTTCCATTGTAATGGACTTTGAGTTGGGAAATCGAGGAACCTCAGCAGTGCGGATGGCACCGTTGCAAAGCTGACTTTCTGCAGAAGAGGCACAGCTCAAGTTTTTTACCCTGGCTCAACGGCTGTGGGAGCAGAGGCCAACCGTTCGTGCTCTACTGCCTGGGATTCTGGGCAGCCGAGCACGGGTGCCAAAGAGGTTCCATTGTAATGGACTTTGAGTTGGGAAATCGAGGATCCTCAGCAATGCGTATGGCACCGTTGCAAAGGTGACTTTCTGCAGAAGAGGCACAGCTCAAGTTTTTTGCCCTGGCTCTTCGGCTGTGGGAGCAGAGGCCAACCGTTCGTGCTCTACTCCCTGGGATGCTGGGCAGCCCAGCTCGGGTGCCACAGAGGTTCCATTGTAATGGACTTTGAGTTGGGAAATGGAGGAGCGACAGCAAAGCGGATGGCACCGTTGCAAAGCTGACTTTCTGCAGAAGAGGCACAGCTCCAGTTTTTTGCCCTGGCTCTTTGGCTGTGGGAGCAGAGGCTAACCGTTCGTGCTCTACTCCCTGGGATGCTGGGCAGCCGAGCACGGGTGCCAAAGAGGTTCCATTGTAATGGACTTTGAGTTGGGAAATCGAGGAACCTCAGCAATGCGGATGGCACCGTTGCAAAGCTGACTTTCTGCAGAAGAGGCACAGCTCAAGTTTTTTGACCTGGCTCATCGGCTGTGGGAGCAGAGGCCAACCGTTCGTGCTCTACTCCCTGGGATGCTGGGCAGCCCAGCATGGGTGCCAAAGAGGTTCCATTGTAATGGACTTTGAGTTGGGAAATCGAGGAGCGACAACAATACGGATGGCACCGTTGCAAATCTGACTTTCTGCAGAAGAGGCACAGCTCAAGTTTTTTGCCCTGGCTCTTCGGCTGTGGGAGCAGAGGCTAACTGTTCGTGCTCTACTCCCTGGGATGCTGGGCAGCCGGGCACGGGTGCCACAGAGGTTCCATTGTAATGGACTTTGAGTTGGGAAATAGAGGAGCGACAGCAATACGGATGGCACCGTTGCAAAGCTGACTTTCTGCAGAAGAGGCACAGCTCAAGTTTTTTGCCCTGGCTTATCGGCTGTGGGAGCAGAGGCCAACCGTTTTTGCTCTACTCCCTGGGATGCTGGGCAGCCCAGCACGGGTCCCAGAGAGGTTCCATTGTAATGGACTTTGAGTTGGGAAATGAAGGAGCGACAGCAAAGCGGATGGCACCGTTGCAAAGCTGACTTTCTGCAGAAGAGGCACAGCTCAAGTTTTTTGCCCTGGCTCTTCGGCTGTGGGAGCAGAGGCCAACCGTTCGTGCTGTACTCCCTGGGATGCTGGGCAGCCGAGCACGGGTGCCACAGAGGTTCCATTGTAATGGACTTTGAGTTGGGAAATGGAGGAGCGACAGCAAAGCGGATGGCACCGTTGCACAGGTGACTTTCTGCAGAAGAGACACAGCTCAAGCCTTTTGCCCTGGCTCTTCGGCTGTGGGAGCAGAGGCCAACCGTGCGTGCTCTACTGCCTGGGATGCTGGGCAGCCGAGCACGGGTGCCAAAGATGTTCCATTGTAATGGACTTTGAGTTGGGAAATCGAGGATCCTCAGCAATGCAGATGGCACCGTTGCAAAGCTGACTTTCTGCAGAAGAGGCACAGCTCAAGTTTTTTGCCCTGGCTCTTTGGCTGTGGGAGCAGAGGCCAACCATTCGTGCTCTACTCCCTGGGATGCTGGGCAGCCCAGCACGGGTGCCAAATATGTTCCATTGTAATGGACTTTGAGTTGGGAAATCGAGGAACCTCAGCAATGCAGATGGCACCGTTGCAAAGCTGACTTTCTGCAGAAGAGGCACAGCTCAAGTTTTTTACCCTGGCTCAACGGCTGTGGGAGCAGAGGCCAACCGTTCGTGCTCTACTCCCTGGGATGCTGGGCAGCCGAGCACGGGTGCTAAAGAGGTTCCATTGTAATGGACTTTGAGTTGGGAAATCGAGGATCCTCAGCAATGCGGATGGCACCGTTGCAAAGCTGACTTTCTGCAGAAGAGGCACAACTCAATTTTTTTACCCTGGCTCATCGGCTGTGGGAGCAGAGGCCAACCGTTCGTGCTCTACTCCCTGGGATGCTGGGCAGCCCAGCACGGGTGCCAAAGACGTTCCATTGTAATGGACTTTGAGTTGGGAAATGGAGGAGCGACAGCAATACGGATGGCACCGTTGCAAAGCTGACTTTCTGCAGAAGAGGCACAGCTCAAGCTTCTTGCCCTGGCTCTTCAGCTGTGGGAGCAGAGGCCAAGCGTTCGTGCTGTACTCCCTGGGATGCTGGGCAGCCCAGCACGGGTGCCACAGAGGTTCCATTGTAATGGACTTTGAGTTGGGAAATCGAGGAACCTCAGCAATGCGGATGGCACCGTTGCAAAGGTGACTTTCTGCAGAAGAGGCACAGCTCAAGTTTTTTGCCCTGGCTCTTCGGCTGTGGGAGCAGAGGCCAACCGTTCGTGCTCTACTCCCTGGGATGCTGGGCAGCCCAGCTCGGGTGCCACAGAGGTTCCATTGTAATGGACTTTGAGTTGGGAAATCGAGGAGCGACAGCAATGCGGATGGCACCGTTGCAAAGCTGACTTTCTGCAGAAGAGGCACAGCTCCAGTTTTTTGCCCTGGCTCTTTGGCTGTGGGAGCAGAGGCTAACCGTTCGTGCTCTACTTCCTGGGATGCTGGGCATCCGAGCACGGGTGCCACAGAGGTTCCATTGTAATGGACTTTGAGTTGGGAAATCGAGGAACCTCAGCAATGCGGATGGCACCGTTGCAAAGCTGACTTTCTGCAGAAGAGGTACAGCTCAAGTTTTTTGCCCTGGCTTATCGGCTGTGGGAGCAGAGGCCAACCGTTTTTGCTCTACTCCCTGGGATGCTGGGCAGCCCAGCACGGGTCCCAGAGAGGTTCCATTGTAATGGACTTTGAGTTGGGAAATGAAGGAGCTACAGCAAAGCGGATGGCACCGTTGCAAAGCTGACTTTCTGCAGAAGAGGCACAGCTCAAGTTTTTTGCCCTGGCTCTTCGGCTGTGGGAGCAGAGGCCAACCGTCCGTGCTCTACTGCCTGGGATGCTGTGCAGCCCAGCACGGGTGCCAAAGAGGTTCCATTGTAATGGACTTAGAGTTGGGAAATCGAGGAATCTCAGCAATGCGGATTGCACCGTTGCAAAGGTGACTTTCTGCAGAAGAGGCACAGCTCAAGTTTTTTGCCCTGGCTCTTCGGCTGTGGGAGCAGAGGCCAACCGTTCGTGCTCTACTCCCTGGGATGCTGGGCAGCCCAGCACGGGTCCCAGAGAGGTTCCATTGTAATGGACTTTGAGTTGGGAAATGGAGGAGCGACAGCAAAGCGGATGGCACCGTTGCAAAGCTGACTTTCTGCAGAAGAGGCACAGCTCAAGTTTTTTGCCCTGGCTCAACAGCTGTGGGATCAGAGGCCAACCGTTCGTGTTCTTCTCCCTGGGATGCTGGGCAGCTCAGCACGTTTGCCACAGAGGTTCCATTGTAATGGACTTTGAGTTGGGAAATGGAGGAGCGACAGCAATGCGGATGGCACCGTTGCAAAGCTGACTTTCTGCAGAAGAGGCACAGCTCAAGTTTTTTGCCCTGGCTCTTCGGCTGTGGGAGCAGAGGTCAACCGTTCGTGCTCTACTCCCTGGGATGCTGGGCAGCCCAGCTCGGGTGCCACAGAGGTTCCATTGTAATGGACTTTGAGTTGGGAAATCGAGGATCCTTACCAATGCGGATGGCACCGTTGCAAAGCTGACTTTCTGCAGAAGAGGCACAGCTCCAGTTTTTTGCAAAGGCTTTTCGGCTGTGGGAGCAGAGGCCAACCGTTCGTGCTGTACTCCCTGGGATGCTGGGCAGCCGAGCACGGGTGCCACAGAGGTTCCATTGTAATGGACTTTGAGTTGGGAAATGGAGGAGCGACAGCAAAGCGGATGGCACCGTTGCACAGGTGACTTTCTGCAGAAGAGACACAGCTCAAGCCTTTTGCCCTGGCTCTTCGGCTGTGGGAGCAGAGGCCAACCGTTCGTGCTCTACTCCCTGGGAGGCTGGGTATCCCAGCACGGATGCCAAAAAGATTCCATTCTAATGGACTTTGAGTTGGGAAATCGAGGAGCGACAGCAAAGCGGATGGCACCGTTGCAAAGCTGACTTTCTGCAGAAGAGGCACAGCTCATGATTTTTGCCCTGGCTCATCGGTTGTGGGAGCAGAGGCCAACCGTTCTTGCTCTACTCCCTGGGATGCTGGGCATTCGAGCACGGGTGCCACAGAGGTTCCATTGTAATGGACTTTGAGTTGGGAAATCGAGGAGCGACAGCAAAGCGGATGGCACCGTTGCAAAGCTGACTTTCTGCAGAAGAGGCACAGCTCAAGTTTTTTGCCCTGGCTCTTCGGCTGTGGGAGCAGAGGCTAACCGTTCGTGCTCTACTCCCTGGGATGCTGGGCAGCCCAGCACGGGTGCCAAAGAGGTTCCATTGTAATGGACTTTGAGTTGAGAAATCGAGGAACCTCAGCAATGCGGATGGCACCGTTGCAAAGCTGACTTTCTGCAGAAGAGGCACAGCTCAAGTTTTTTGCCCTGGCTCTTCGGCTGTGGGAGCAGAGGCCAACCATTCGTGCTCTACTCCCTGGGATGCTGGGCAGCCGAGCACGGGTGCCAAAGATGTTCCATTGTAATGGACTTTGAGTTGAGAAATCGAGGAACCTCAGCAATGCAGATGGCACCGTTGCAAAGCTGACTTTCTGCAGAAGAGGCACAGCTCAAGTTTTTTGCCCTGCCTCTTTGGCTGTGGGAGCAGAGGCCAACCATTCGTGCTCTACTCCCTGGGATGCTGGGCAGCCCAGCACGGGTGCCAGAGATGTTCCATTGTAATGGACTTTGAGTTGGGAAATCGAGGATCCTCAGCAATGCGGATGGCACCGTTGCAAAGCTGACTTTCTGCAGAAGAGGCACAACTCAATTTTTTTACCCTGGCTCATCGGCTGTGGGAGCAGAGGCCAACCGTCCGTGCTCTACTGCCTGGGATGCTGTGCAGCCGAGTACGGGTGCTAAAGACGTTCCATTGTAATGGACTTTGAGTTGGGAAATGGAGGAGCTACAGCAAAGCGGATGGCACCGTTGCAAAGCTGACTTTCTGCAGAAGAGGCACAGCTCAAGCTTCTTGCCCTGGCTCTTCAGGTGTGGGAGCAGAGGCCAACCGTTCGTGCTCTACTCCCTGGGATGCTGGGCAGCCCAGCACGGGTGCCAAAGACGTTCCATTGTAATGGACTTTGAGTTGGGAAATCGAGGAGCGACAGCAATGCGGATGGCACCGTTGCAAAGCTGACTTTCTGCAGAATAGGCACAGCTCCAGTTTTTTGCCCTGGCTCTTCGGCTGTGGGAGCAGAGGCTAACCGTTCGTGCTCTACTCCCTGCGATGCTGGGCAGCCGAGCACGGGTGCCAAAGAGGTTCCATTGTAATGGACTTTGAGTTGGGAAATCGAGGAACCTCAGCAATGCGGATGGCACCGTTGCAAAGCTGACTTTCTGCAGAAGAGGTACAGCTCCAGTTTTTTGCCCTGGCTTATCGGCTGTGGGAGCAAAGGCCAACCGTTTTTGCTCTACTCCCTGGGATGCTGGGCGGCCCAGCACGGGTGCCACAGAGGTTCCATTGTAATGGACTTTGAGTTGGGAAATGAAGGAGCTACAGCAAAGCGGATGGCACCGTTGCAAAGCTGACTTTCTGCAGAAGAGGCACAGCTCAAGTTTTTTGCCCTGGCTCTTCGGCTGTGGGAGCAGAGGCCAACCGTCCGTGCTCTACTGCCTGGGATGCTGTGCAGCCCAGCACGGGTGCCAAAGAGGTTCCATTGTAATGGACTTAGAGTTGGGAAATCGAGGAATCCCAGCAATGCGGATTCCACCGTTGCAAAGCTGACTTTCTGCAGAAGAGGCACAGCTCAAGATTTTTGCACTGGCTCTTCGGCTGTGGGAGCAGAGGCCAACCGTCCGTGCTCTACTCCCTGCGATGCTGGGCAGCCGAGCACGGGTGCCAAAGATGTTCCATTGTAATGGACTTTGAGTTGGGAAATCGAGGAACCTCAGCAGTGCAGATGGCACCGTTGCAAAGCTGACTTTCTGCAGAAGAGGCACAGCTCAAGTTTTTTACCCTGGCTCAACGGCTGTGGGAGCAGAGGCCAACCGTTCGTGCTCTACTCCCTGGGATGCTGGGCAGCCGAGCACGGGTGCCACAGAGGTTCCATTGTAATGGACTTTGAGTAGGGAAATCGAGGATCCTCAGCAATGCGGATGGCACCGTTGCAAAGGTGACTTTCTGCAGAAGAGGCACAACTCAATTTTTTTACCCTGGCTCATCGGCTGTGGGAGCTGAGGCCAACCGTTCGTGCTCTACTCCCTGGGATGCTGGGCATTCGAGCACGGGTGCCACAGAGGTTCCATTGTAATGGACTTTGAGTTGGGAAATGGAGGAGCGACAGCAAAGCGGATGGCACCGTTGCAAAGCTGACTTTCTGCAGAAGAGGCACAGCTCAAGCTTCTTGCCCTGGCTCTTCAGCTGTGGGAGCAGAGGCCAAGCGTTCGTGCTCTACTCCCTGGGATGCTGGGCAGCCCAGCACGGGTGCCACAGAGGTTCCATTGTAATGGACTTTGAGTTGGGAAATCGAGGAACCTCAGCAATGCGGATGGCACCGTTGCAAAGCTGACTTTCTGCAGAAGAGGCACAGCTCAAGTTTTTTGCCCTGGCTCTTCGGCTGTGGGAGCAGAGGCCAACCGTTCGTGCTCTACTCCCTGGGATGCTGGGCAGCCCAGCTCTGGTGCCACAGAGGTTCCATTGTAATGGACTTTGAGTTGGGAAATCGAGGAGCGACAGCAAAGCGGATGGCACCGTTGCAAAGCTGACTTTCTGCAGAAGAGGCACAGCTCCAGTTTTTTGCCCTGGCTCTTCGGCTGTGGGAGCAGAGGCTAACCGTTCATGCTCTACTCCCTGGGATGCTGGGCAGCCGAGCACGGGTGCCAAAGAGGTTCCATTGTAATGGACTTTGAGTTGGGAAATCGAGGAACCTCAGCAATGCGGATGGCACCGTTGCAAAGCTGACTTTCTGCAGAAGAGGCACAGCTCAAGTTTTTTGACCTGGCTCATCGGCTGTGGGAGCAGAGGCCAACCGTTCGTGCTCTACTCCCTGGGATGCTGGGCAGCCCAGCACGGGTGCCAAAGAGGTTCCATTGTAATGGACTTTGATTTGGGAAATCGAGGAGCGACAACAATACGGATGGCACCGTTGCAAAGCTGACTTTCTGCAGAAGAGGCACAGCTCAAGTTTTTTGCCCTGGCTCTTCGGCTGTGGGAGCAGAGGCTAACCGTTCGTGCTCTACTGCCTGGGATGCTGGGCATTCGAGCACGGGTGCCAGAGAGGTTCCATTGTAATGGACTTTGAGTTGGGAAATGGAGGAGCGACAGCAAAGCGGATGGCACCGTTGCAAAGCTGACTTTCTGCAGAAGAGGCACAGCTCAAGTTTTTTGCCCTGGCTCTTCGGCTGTGGGAGCAGAGGTCAACCGTTCGTGCTCTACTCCCTGGGATGCTGGGCAGCCCAGCACGGGTGCCAGAGATGTTCCATTGTAATGGACTTTGAGTTGGGAAATCGAGGAACCTCAGCAATGCAGATGGCACCGTTGCAAAGCTGACTTTCTGCAGAAGAGGCACAGCTCAAGTTTTTTACCCTGGCTCAACGGCTGTGGGAGCAGAGGCCAACCGTTCGTGCTCTACTCCCTGGGATGCTGGGCAGCCGAGCACGGGTGCTAAAGAGGTTCCATTGTAATGGACTTTGAGTTGGGAAATCGAGGATCCTCAGCAATGCGGATGGCACCGTTGCAAAGCTGACTTTCTGCAGAAGAGGCACAACTCAATTTTTTTACCCTGGCTCATCGGCTGTGGGAGCAGAGGCCAACCGTTCGTGCTCTACTCCCTGGGATGCTGGGCATTCGAGCACGGGTGCCACAGAGGTTCCATTGTAATGGACTTTGAGTTGGGAAATGGAGGAGCGACAGCAAAGCGGATGGCACCGTTGCAAAGCTGACTTTCTGCAGAAGAGGCACAGCTCAAGCTTCTTGCCCTGGCTCTTCAGCTGTGGGAGCAGAGGCCAAGCGTTCGTGCTCTACTCCCTGGGATGCTGGGCAGCCCAGCACGGGTGCCACAGAGGTTCCATTGTAATGGACTTTGAGTTGGGAAATCGAGGAACCTCAGCAATGCGGATGGCACCGTTGCAAAGGTGACTTTCTGCAGAAGAGGCACAGCTCAAGTTTTTTGCCCTGGCTCTTCGGCTGTGGGAGCAGAGGCCAACCGTTCGTGCTCTACTCCCTGGGATGCTGGGCAGCCCAGCACGGGTGCCAGAGATGTTCCATTGTAATGGACTTTGAGTTGGGAAATCGAGGAGCGACAGCAATGCGGATGGCACCGTTGCAAAGCTGACTTTCTGCAGAAGAGGCACAGCTCCAGTTTTTTGCCCTGGCTCTTTGGCTGTGGGAGCAGAGGCTAACCGTTCGTGCTCTACTCCCTGGGATGCTGGGCAGCCGAGCACGGGTGCCAAAGAGGTTCCATTGTAATGGACTTTGAGTTGGGAAATCGAGGAACCTCAGCAATGCGGATGGCACCGTTGCAAAGCTGACTTTCTGCAGAAGAGGTACAGCTCCAGTTTTTTGCCCTGGCTTATCGGCTGTGGGAGCAGAGGCCAACCGTTTTTGCTCTACTCCCTGGGATGCTGGGCAGCCGAGCACGGGTGCCAGAGAGGTTCCATTGTAATGGACTTTGAGTTGGGAAATGAAGGAGCTACAGCAAAGCGGATGGCACCGTTGCAAAGCTGACTTTCTGCAGAAGAGGCACAGCTCAAGTTTTTTGCCCTGGCTCTTCGGCTGTGGGAGCAGAGGCCAACCGTCCGTGTTCTACTCCCTGGGATGCTGTGCAGCCCAGCACGGGTGCCAAAGAGGTTCCATTGTAATGGACTTAGAGTTGGGAAATCGAGGAATCTCAGCAATGCAGATTGCACCATTGCAAAGGTGACTTTCTGCTGAAGAGGCACAGCTCAAGTTTTTTGCCCTGGCTCTTCGGCTGTGGGAGCAGAGGCCAACCGTTCGTGTTCTTCTCCCTGGGATGCTGGGCAGCTCAGCACGGGTGCCAAAGAGGTTCCATTGTAATGGACTTTGAGTTGGGAAATGGAGGAGCGACAGCAATGCGGATGGCACCGTTGCAAAGCTGACTTTCTGCAGAAGAGGCACAGCTCAAGTTTTTTGCCCTGGCTCTTCGGCTGTGGGAGCAGATGTCAACCGTTCGTCCTCTACTCCCTGGGATGCTGGGCAGCCCAGCACGGATGCCAAAGAGATTCCATTGTAATGGACTTTGAGTTGGGAAATCGAGGAGCGACAGCAAAGCGGATGGCACCGTTGCAAAGCTGACTTTCTGCAGAAGAGGCACAGCTCAAGATTTTTGCCCTGTCTCTTCGGTTGTGTTAGCAGAGGCCAACCGTCCATGCTCTACTGCCTGGGATGCTGGGCAGCCCAGCACTGGTGCCACAGAGGTTCCATTGTAATGGACTTTGAGTTGGGGAATCGAGGAACCTCAGCAGTGCGGATGGCACCGTTGCAAAGCTGACTTTCTGCAGAAGAGGCACAGCTCAAGTTTTTTACCCTGGCTCAACGGCTGTGGGAGCAGAGGCCAACCGTTCGTGCTCTACTGCCTGGGATGCTGGGCAGCCCAGCACGGGTGCCAAAGAGGTTCCATTGTAATGGACTTTGAGTTGGGAAATCGAGGAACCTCAGCAATGCGGATGGCACCGTTGCAAAGGTGACTTTCTGCAGAAGAGGCACAACTCAATTTTTTTACCCTGGCTCATCGGCTGTGGGAGCAGAGGCCAACCGTTCGTGCTCTACTCCCTGGGATGCTGGGCATTCGAGCACGGGTGCCACAGAGGTTCCATTGTAATGGACTTTGAGTTGGGAAATGGAGGAGCGACAGCAAAGCGGATGGCACCGTTGCAAAGCTGACTTTCTGCAGAAGAGGCACAGCTCAAGCTTCTTGCCCTGGCTCTTCAGCTGTGGGAGCAGAGGACAAGAGTTCGTGCTCTACTCCCTGGGATGCTGGGCATTCGAGCACGGGTGCCACAGAGGTTCCATTGTAATGGACTTTGAGTTGGGAAATCGAGGAACCTCAGCAATGCGGATGGCACCGTTGCAAAGGTGACTTTCTGCAGAAGAGGCACAGCTCAAGTTTTTTGCCCTGGCTATTCGGCTGTGGGAGCAGAGGCCAACCGTTCGTGCTCTACTCCCTGGGATGCTGGGCAGCACAGCTCGGGTGCCACAGAGGTTCCATTGTAATGGACTTTGAGTTGGGAAATGGAGGAGTGACAGCAATACGGATGGCACCGTTGCAAAGCTGACTTTCTGCAGAAGAGGCACAGCTCAAGTTTTTTGCCCTGGCTTATCGGCTGTGGGAGCAGAGGCCAACCGTTTTTGCTCTACTCCCTGGGATGCTGGGCAGCCCAGCACGGGTCCCAGAGAGGTTCCATTGTAATGGACTTTGAGTTGGGAAATGAAGGAGCGACAGCAAAGCGGATGGCACCGTTGCAAAGCTGACTTTCTGCAGAAGAGGCGCATCTCAAGTTTTTTGCCCTGGCTCTTCGGCTGTGGGAGCAGAGGCCAACCGTTCGTGCTCTACTCCCTGGGATGCTGGGCAGCCCAGCACGGGTGCCAAAGAGGTTCCATTGTAATGGACTTTGAGTTGAGAAATGGAGGAACCTCAGCAATGCAGATGGCACCGTTGCAAAGCTGACTTTCTGCAGAAGAGGCACAGCTCAAGTTTTTTGCCCTGGCTCTTCGGCTGTGGGAGCAGAGGCTTACCGTTCGTGCTCTACTCCCTGGGATGCTGGGCAATAGAGCACGGGTGCCAGAGAAGTTCCATTGTAATGGACTTTGAGTTGGGAAATCGAGGAGCGACAGCAAAGCGGATGGCACCGTTGCAAAGGTGACTTTCTGCAGAAGAGGCACAGCTCAAGTTTTTTGCCCTGGCTCTTCGGCTGTGGGAGCAGAGGCCAACCGTTCGTGCTCTACTGCCTGGGATGCTGGGCAGCCCAGCACGGCTGCCAAAGAGGTTCCATTGTAATGGACTTTGAGTTGGGAAATGGAGGAGCGACAGCAATGCGGATGGCACCGTTGCAAAGCTGACTTTCTGCAGAAGAGGCACAGCTCAAGATTTTTGCCCTGGCTTTTCGGCTGTGGGAGCAGAGGCCAACCGTTCGTGCTCTACTCCCTGGGATGCTGGGCAGCCCAGCACGGGTGCCAAAGAGGTTCCATTGTAATGGACTTTGAGTTGGGAAATCGAGGAACCTCAGCAATGCGGATGGCACCGTTGCAAAGCTGACTTTCTGCAGAAGAGGCACAGCTCAAGTTTTTTACCCTGGCTCATCGGCTGTGGGAGCAGAGGCTAACCGTTTGTGCTCTACTCCCTGGGATGCTGGGCAGCCGAGCACGGGTGCTACAGAGGTTCCATTGTAATGGACTTTGAGTTGGGAAATGAAGGAGCGACAGCAAAGCGGATGGCACCGTTGCAAAACTGACTTTCTGCAGAAGAGGTACAGCTCAAGTTTTTTGCCCTGGCTCTTCGGCTGTGGGAGCAGAGGCCAACCGTTCGTGCTCTACTCCCTGGGATGCTGGGCAGCCCAGCACGGGTGCCAAAGAGGTTCCATTGTAATGGACTTTGAGTTGGGAAATCGAGGAAACTCAGCAATGCGGATGGCACCGTTGCAAAGCTGACTTTCTGCAGAAGAGGCACAGCTCAAGTTTTTTGCCCTGGCTCTTCGGCTGTGGGAGCAGAGGCTAACCGTTCGTGCTCTACTCCCTGGGATGCTGGGCAATAGAGCACGGGTGCCAGAGAGGTTCCATTGTAATGGACTTTGAGTTGGGAAATCGAGGAGCGACAGCAAAGCGGATGGCACCGTTGCAAAGCTGACTTTCTGCAGAAGAGGCACAGCTCAAGTTTTTTGCCCTGGCTCTTCGGCTGTGGGAGCAGAGGCCAACCGTTCGTGCTCTACTCCCTGGGATGCTGGGCAGCCCAGCACGGGTGCCAAAGAGGTTCCATTTTAATGGACTTTGAGTTGGGAAATCGAGGATCCTTAGCAATGCGGATGGCACCGTTGCAAAGCTGACTTTCTGCAGAAGAGGCACAGCTCAAGTATTTTGCCCTGGCTCTTCGGCTGTGGGAGCAGAGGCCAACCGTTCGTGCTCTACTCCCTGGGATGCTGGGCAGCCGAGCACGGGAGCCAGAGATGTTCCATTGTAATGGACTTTGAGTTGGGAAATCGAGGATCCTCAGCAATGCGGATGGCACCGTTGCAAAGCTGACTTTCTGCAGAAGAGGCACAGCTCAAGTTTTTTACCCTGGCTCTTCGGCTGTGGGAGCAGAGGCTAACCGTTTGTGCTCTACTCCCTGGGATGCTGGGCAGCCGAGCACGGGTGCCAAAGAGGTTCCATTGTAATGGACTTTGAGTTGGGAAATCGAGGAGCGACAGCAAAGCGGATGGCACCGTTGCAAAGCTGACTTTCTGCAGAAGAGGCACAGCTCAAGTTTTTTGCCCTGGCTCTTCGGCTGTGGGAGCAGAGGTCAACCGTTCGTGCTCTACTCCCTGGGATGCTGGGCAGCCCAGCTCGGGTGCCACAGTGGTTCCATTGTAATGGACTTTGAGTTGGGAAATCGAGGAACCTCAGCAATGCGGATGGCACCGTTGCAAAGCTGACTTTCTGCAGAAGAGGCACAGCTCAAGTATTTTGCCCTGGCTCTTCGGCTGTGGGAGCAGAGGCCAACCGTTCGTGCTCTACTCCCTGGGATTCTGGGCAGCCGAGCACGGGAGCCAGAGATGTTCCATTGTAATGGACTTTGAGTTGGGAAATTGAGGATCCTCAGCAATGCGGATGGCACCGTTGCAAAGCTGACTTTCTGCAGAAGAGGCACAGCTCAAGTTTTTTGCCCTGGCTCTTCGGCTGTGGGAGCAGAGGCCAACCGTTCGTGCTCTACTCCCTGGGATGGTGGGCAGCCCAGCACGGGTGCCACAGAGGTTCCATTGTAATGGACTTTGAGTTGGGAAATCGAGGAGCGACAGCAATGCGGATGGCACCGTTGCAAAGCTGACTTTCTGCAGTAGAGGCACAGCTCAAGTTTTTTGCCCTGGCTCTTCGGCTGTGGGAGCAGAGGCCAACCGTTCGTGCTCTACTCCCTGGGATGCTGGGCAGCCCAGCACGGGTGCCAAAGAGGTTCCATTGTAATGGACTTTGAGTTGGGAAATCGAGGAGCGACAGCAAAGCGGATGGCACCGTTGCAAAGCTGACTTTCTGCAGAAGAGGCACAGCTCAAGTTTTTTGCCCTGGCTCAACAGCTGTGGGAGCAGAGGCTAACCGTTCTTGCTCTACTCCCTGGGATACTGGGCATTCGAGCACGGGTGCCAGAGAGGTTCCATTGTAATGGACTTTGAGTTGGGAAATGGAGGAGCGACAGCAATGCGGATGGCACCGTTGCAAAGCTGACTTTCTGCAGAAGAGGCACAGCTCAAGTTTTTTGCCCTGGCTTTTCGGCTGTGGGAGCAGAGGCCAACCATTCGTGCTGTACTCCCTGGGATGCTGGGCAGCCCAGCACGGGTGCCACAGAGGTTCCATTGTAATGGACTTTGAGTTGCGAAATCGAGGAACCTCAGCAATGCGGATGGCACCGTTGCAAAGCTGACTTTCTGCAGAAGAGGTACAGCTCAAGTTTTTTGCCCTGGCTTATCGGCTGTGGGAGCAGAGGCCAACCGTTTTTGCTCTACTCCCTGGGATGCTGGGCAGCCCAGCACGGGTCCCAGAGAGGTTCCATTGTAATGGACTTTGAGTTGGGAAATGGAGGAGCGACAGCAAAGCGGATGGCACCGTTGCAAAGCTGACTTTCTGCAGAAGAGGCACAGCTCAAGTTTTTTGCCCTGGCTCTTCGGCTGTGGGAGCAGAGGCCAACCGTTCGTGCTCTACTCCCTGGGATGCTGGGCAGCCCAGCACGGGTGCCAAAGAGGTTCCATTGTAATGGACTTTGAGTTGGGAAATCGAGGATCCTCAGCAATGCGGATGGCACCGTTGCAAAGGTGACTTTCTGCAGAAGAGGCACAGCTCCAGTTTTTTGCCCTGGCTCTTCGGCTGTGGGAGCAGAGGCCAACCGTTCGTGTTCTTCTCCCTGGGATGCTGAGGAGCTCGGCACGGGTGCCAAAGAGGTTCCATTGTAATGGACTTTGAGTTGGGAAATCGAGGAGCGACAGCAATGCGGATGGCACCATTGCAAAGCTGACTTTCTGCAGAAGAGGCACAGCTCCAGTTTTTTGCCCTGGCTCTTCGGCTGTGGGAGCAGAGGCCAACCATTCGTGCTGTACTCCCTGGGATGCTGGGCAGCCCAGCACGGGTGCCACAGAGGTTCCATTGTAATGGACTTTGAGTTGGGAAATGGAGGAGCGACAGCAATGCGGATGGCACCGTTGCACAGGTGACTTTCTGCAGAAGAGACACAGCTCAAGCTTTTTGCCCTGTCTCTTCGGCTGTGTTAGCAGAGGCCAAGCGTTCGTGCTCTACTCCCTGGGATGCTGGGCAGCCCAGCACGGATGCCAAAGAGATTCCATTGTAATGGACTTTGAGTTGGGAAATCGAGGAACCTCAGCAATGCGGATGGCTCCGTTGCAAAGCTGACTTTCTGCAGAAGAGGCACAGCTTAAGTATTTTGCCCTGGCTCTTCGGCTGTGGGAGCAGAGGCTAACCATTTGTGCTCTACTCCCTGGGATGCTGGGCAGCCGAGCACGGGTGCCAAAGAGGTTCCATTGTAATGGACTTTGAGTTGGGAAATGGAGGAGCGACAGCAAAGCGGATGGCACCGTTGCAAAGCTGACTTTCTGCAGAAGAGGCACAGCTCAAGTTTTTTGCCCTGGCTCTTCGGCTGTGGGAGCAGAGGCCAACCGTTCGTGCTCTACTCCCTGGGATGGTGGGCAGCCCAGCACGGGTGCCACAGATGTTCCATTGTAATGGACTTTGAGTTGGGAAATCGAGGAGCGACAGCAATGCGGATGGCACCGTTGCAAAGCTGACTTTCTGCAGAAGAGGCACAGCTCAAGTTTTTTGCCCTGGCTCTTCGGCTGTGGGAGCAGAGGCCAACCGTTCGTGCTCTACTGCCTGGGATGCTGGGCAGCCCAGCACGGGTGCCAAAGAGGTTCCATTGTAATGGACTTTGAGTTGGGAAATCGAGGAGCGACAGCAATGCGGATGGCACCGTTGCAAAGCTGACTTTCTGCAGAAGAGGCACATCTCAAGTTTTTTGCCCTGGCTCTTCGGCTGTGGGAGCAGAGGCTAACCGTTCTTGCTCTACTCCCTGGGATGCTGGGCATTCGAGCACGGGTGCCAGAGAGGTTCCATTGTAATGGACTTTGAGTTGGGAAATGGAGGAGAGACAGCAATGCGGATGGCACCATTGCAAAGCTGACTTTCTGCAGAAGAGGCACAGCTCAAGTTTTTTGCCCTTGCTCTTTGGCTGTGGGAGCAGAGGCTAACCGTTCGTGCTCTACTGCCTGGGATGCTGGGCAGCTCAGCACGGGTGTCAAAGAGGTTCCATTGTAATGGACTTTGAGTTGGGAAATGGAGGAGCAACAACAATACGGATGGCACCGTTGCAAAGCTGACTTTCTGCAGAAGAGGTACAGCTCAAGTTTTTTGCCCTGGCTTATCGGCTGTGGGAGCAGAGGCCAACCGTTCGTGCTCTACTCCCTGGGATGCTGGGCAGCCCAGCACGGGTGCCACAGAGGTTCCATTGTAATGGACTTTGAGTTGGGAAATGGAGGAGCGACAGCAAAGCGGATGGCACCGTTGCAAAGCTGACTTTCTGCAGAAGAGGCACAGCTCAAGTTTTTTGCCCTGGCTCTTCGGCTGTGGGAGCAGAGGCCAACCGTTCGTGCTCTACTCCCTGGGATGCTGGGCAGCCCAGCACGGGTGCCAAAGAGGTTCCATTGTAATGGACTTTGAGTTGGGAAATGGAGGAGCGACAGCAATGCGGATGGCACCGTTGCAAAGCTGACTTTCTGCAGAAGAGGCACAGCTCCAGTTTTTTGCCCTGGCTCTTCGGCTGTGGGAGCAGAGGCCAACCGTTCGTGCTGTACTCCCTGGGATGCTGGGCAGCCCAGCACGGGTGACACAGAGGTTCCATTGTAATGGACTTTGAGTTGGGAAATGGAGGAGCGACAGCAATGCGGATGGCACCGTTGCACAGGTGACTTTCTGCAGAAGAGACACAGCTCAAGCTTTTTGCCCTGGCTCTTCGGCTGTGGGAGCAGAGGCCAACCGTTCGTGCTCTACTCCCTGGGATGCTGGGCAGCCCAGCACGGATGCCAAAGAGATTCCATTGTAATGGACTTTGAGTTGGGAAATCGAGGAGCGACAGCAAAGCGGATGGCACCGATGCAAAGCTGACTTTCTGCAGAAGAGGCACAGCTCAAGATTTTTGCCCTGGCTCATCGGCTGTGGGAGCAGAGGCCAACCGTCCGTGCTCTACTGCCTGGGATGCTGGGCAGCCCAGCACGGGTGCCAAAGAGGTTCCATTGTAATGGACTTTGAGTTGGGAAATCGAGGAACCTCAGCAATGCGGATGGCACCGTTGCAAAGCTGACTTTCTGCAGAAGAGGTACAGCTCAAGTTTTTTGAGCTGGCTCTTCGGCTGTGGGAGCAGAGGCCAACCGTTTTTGCTCTACTCCCTGGGATGCTGGGCAGCCCAGCACGGGTCCCAGAGAGGTTCCATTGTAATGGACTTTGAGTTGGGAAATGGAGGAGCGACAGCAAAGCGGATGGCACCGTTGCAAAGCTGACTTTCTGCAGAAGAGGCACAGCTCAAGTTTTTTGCCCTGGCTCTTCGGCTGTGGGAGCAGAGGCCAACCGTTCGTGCTCTACTCCCTGGGATGCTGGGCAGCCGGGCACGGGTGCCAAAGAGGTTCCATTGTAATGGACTTTGAGTTGGGAAATCGAGGAGCGACAACAATACGGATGGCACCGTTGCAAAGGTGACTTTCTGCAGAAGAGGCACAGCTCAAGTTTTTTGCCCTGGCTCTTCGGCTGTGGGAGCAGAGGCCAACCGTTCGTGTTCTTCTCCCTGGGATGCTGGGGAGCTCGGCACGGGTGCCAAAGAGGTTCCATTGTAATGGACTTTGAGTTGGGAAATGGAGGAGCGACAGCAATGCGGATGGCACCGTTGCAAAGCTGACTTTCTGCAGAAGAGGCACAGCTCAAGTTTTTTGCCCTGGCTCTTCGGCTGTGGGAGCAGAGGCCAACCATTCGTGCTGTACTCCCTGGGATGCTGGGCAGCCCAGCACGGGTGCCACAGAGGTTCCATTGTAATGGACTTTGAGTTGGGAAATGGAGGAGCGACAGCAATGCGGATGGCACCGTTGCACAGGTGACTTTCTGCAGAAGAGACACAGCTCAAGCTTTTTGCCCTGTCTCTTCGGCTGTGGGAGCAGAGGCCAACCGTCCGTGCTCTACTCCCTGGGATGCTGGGCAGCCCAGCACGGATGCCAAAGAGATTCCATTGTAATGGCCTTTGAGTTGGGAAATGGAGGAGCGACAGCAAAGCGGATGGCACCGTTGCAAAGCTGACTTTCTGCAGAAGAGGCACAGCTCAAGATTTTTGCCCTGGCTCATCGGTTGTGGGAGCAGAGGCCAACCGTCCGTGCTCTACTGCCTGGGATGCTGGGCAGCCCAGCACGGGTGCCAAAGAGGTTCCATTGTAATGGACTTTGAGTTGGGAAATGGAGGAGCGACAGCAATGCGGATGGCACCGTTGCAAAGGTGACTTTCTGCAGAAGAGGCACAGCTCAAGTTTTTTACCCTGGCTCTTCGGCTGTGGGAGCAGAGGCCAACCGTTCGTGCTCTACTCCCTGGGATGCTGGGCAGCCCAGCACGGGTCCCAGAGAGGTTCCATTGTAATGGACTTTGAGTTGGGAAATGGAGGAGCGACAGCAAAGCGGATGGCACCGTTGCAAAGCTGACTTTCTGCAGAAGAGGCACAGCTCAAGTTTTTTGCCCTGGCTCAACAGCTCTGGGAGCAGAGGCTAACAGTTCGTGCTCTACTCCCTGGGATGCTGGGCAGCCCAGCACAGGTGCCAAAGAGGTTCCATTGTAATGGACTTTGAGTTGGGAAATCGAGGAACCTCAGCAGTGCGGATGGCACCGTTGCAAAGCTGACTTTCTGCAGAAGAGGCACAGCTCAAGTTTTTTGCCCTGGCTCATCGGCTGCGGGAGCAGAGGCTAACCGTTCGTGCTCTACTGCCTGGGATGCTGGGCAGCCCAGCACGGGTGCCACAGAGGTTCCATTGTAATGGACTTTGAGTTGGGAAATCGAGGAACCTCAGCAATGCGGATTGCACCGTTGCAAAGGTGACTTTCTGCAGAAGAGGCACAGCTCAAGTTTTTTGCCCTGGCTCTTCGGCTGTGGGAGCAGAGGCCAACCGGTCGTGTTCTTCTCCCTGGGATGCTGGGCAGCTCAGCACGGGTGCCAAAGAGGTTCCATTGTAATGGACTTTGAGTTGGGAAATGGAGGAGCGACAGCAATGCGGATGGCACCGTTGCAAAGCTGACTTTCTGCAGAAGAGGCACAGCTCAAGATTTTTGCCCTGGCTCATCGGTTGTTTGAGCAGAGGCCAACCGTCCGTGCTCTACTGCCTGGGATGCTGGGCAGCCCAGCACGGGTGCCACAGAGGTTCCATTGTAATGGACTTTGAGTTGGGAAATGGAGGAGCGACAGCAAAGCGGATGGCACCGTTGCAAAGCTGACTTTCTGCAGAAGAGGCACAGCTCAAGTTTTTTGCCCTGGCTCTTCGGCTGTGGGAGCAGAGGCCAACCGTTCGTGCTGTACTCCCTGGGATGCTGGGCAGCCCAGCACGGGTGCCAAAGAGGTTCCATTGTAATGGACTTTGAGTTGGGAAATCGAGGATCCTTAGCAATGCGGATGGCACCGTTGCAAAGCTGACTTTCTGCAGAAGAGGCACAGCTCAAGTTTTTTGCCCTGGCTCTTCGGCTGTGGGAGCACAGGCCAACCGTTCGTGCTGTACTCCCTGGGATGCTGGGCAGCCCAGCACGGGTGCCACAGAGGTTCCATTGTAATGGACTTTGAGTTGGGAAATCGAGGAGCGACAGCAAAGCGGATGGCACCGTTGCAAAGCTGACTTTCTGCAGAAGAGGCACAGCTCAAGTTTTTTGCCCTGGCTCTTCGGCTGTGGGAGCAGAGGCCAACCGTTCGTGCTCTACTCCCTGGGATGCTGGGCAGCCCAGCACGGGTGCCACAGAGGTTCTATTGTAATGGACTTTGAGTTGGGAAATCGAGGAGCGACAGCAATACGGATGGCACCGTTGCAAAGCTGACTTTCTGCAGAAGAGGCACAGCTCAAGTTTTTTGCCCTGGCTCTTCGGCTGTGGGAGCAGAGGCCAAGCGTTCGTGCTCTACTCCCTGGGATGGTGGGCAGCCCAGCACGGTTGCCACAGAGGTTCCATTGTAATGGACTTTGAGTTGGGAAATCGAGGAGCGACAGCAAAGCGGATGGCACCGTTGCAAAGCTGACTTTCTGCAGAAGAGGCACAGCTCCAGTTTTTTGCCCTGGCTCTTCGGCTGTGGGAGCAGAGGCCAACCGTTCGTGCTCTACTCCCTGGGATGCTGGGCAGCCCAGCAAGGGTGTCACAGAGGTTCCATTGTAATGGACTTTGAGTTGGGAAATGGAGGAGCGACAGCAATACGGATGGCACCGTTGCACAGGTGACTTTCTGCAGAAGAGACACAGCTCAAGCTTTTTGCCCTGGCTCTTCGGCTGTGGGAGCAGAGGCCAACCGTTCGTGCTCTACTCCCTGGGATGCTGGGCAGCCCAGCACTGGTGCCAAAGACGTTCCATTGTAATGGACTTTGAGTTGGGAAATGGAGGAGCGACAGCAAAGCGGATGGCACCGTTGCAAAGCTGACTTTCTGCAGAAGAGGCACAGCTCAAGTTTTTTGCCCTGGCTCTTCGGCTGTGGGAGCAGAGGCCAAGCGTTCGTGCTCTACTCCCTGGGATGCTGGGCAGCCCAGCACGGGTGCCAAAGAGGTTCCATTGTAATGGACTTTGAGTTGGGAAATCGAGGAACCTCAGCAATGCGGATGGCACCGTTGCAAAGCTGACTTTCTGCAGAAGAGGCACAGCTCAAGTTTTTTGCCCTGGCTCATCGGCTGTGGGAGCAGAGGCCAACCGTTCGTGCTCTACTCCCTGGGATGCTGGGCAGCCGGGCACGGGTGCCAAAGATGTTCCATTGTAATGGACTTTGAGTTGGGAAATCGAGGAGCGACAACAATGCGGATGGCACCGTTGCAAAGCTGACTTTCTGCAGAAGAGGCACAGCTCAAGTTTTTTGCCCTGGCTCTTCGGCTGTGGGAGCAGAGGCTAACCGTTCGTGCTCTACTCCCTGGGATGCTGGGCATTCGAGCACGGGTGCCAGAGAGGTTCCATTGTAATGGACTTTGAGTTGGGAAATCGAGGAGCGACAGCAAAGCGGATGGCACCGTTGCAAAGCTGACTTTCTGCAGAAGAGGCACAGCTCAAGCTTTTTGCCCTGGCTCTTTGGCTGTGGGAGCAGAGGCCAACTGTTCGTGCTCTACTCCCTGGGATGCTGGGCAGCCGGGCACGGGTGCCAAAGAGGTTCCATTGTAATGGACTTTGAGTTGGGAAATCGAGGAACCTCAGCAATGCAGATGGCACCGTTGCAAAGCTGACTTTCTGCAGAAGAGGCACAGCTCAAGTTTTTTACCCTGGCTCATCGGCTGTGGGAGCAGAGGCCAACCGTTCGTGCTCTACTCCCTGGGATGCTGGGTAGCCGAGCACGGGTGCCAAAGAGGTTCCATTGTAATGGACTTTGAGTTGGGAAATCGAGGATCCTCAGCAATGCGGATGGCACCGTTGCAAAGCTGACTTTCTGCAGAAGAGGCACAACTCAATTTTTTTACCCTGGCTCATCGGCTGTGGGAGCAGAGGCCAACCGTTCGTGCTCTACTCCCTGGGATGCTGGGCATTCGAGCACGGGTGCCAGAGAGGTTCCATTGTAATGGACTTTGAGTTGGGAAATGGAGGAGCGACAGCAAACCGGATGGCACCGTTGCAAAGCTGACTTTCTGCAGAAGAGGCACAGCTCAAGCTTCTTGCCATGGCTCTTCAGCTGTGGGAGCAGAGGCCAAGCGTTCGTGCTCTACTCCCTGGGATGCTGGGCAGCCCAGCACGGGTGCCATAGAGGTTTCATTGTAATGGACTTTGAGTTGGGAAATCGAGGAACCTCAGCAATGCGGATGGCACCGTTGCAAAGCTGACTTTCTGCAGAAGAGGCACAGCTCAAGTTTTTTGCCCTGGCTCTTCGGCTGTGGGAGCAGAGGCCAACCGTTCGTGCTCTACTCCCTGGGATGCTGGGCAGCCCAGCTCGGGTGCCACAGAGGTTCCATTGTAATGGACTTTGAGTTGGGAAATGGAGGAGCGACAGCAATGCGGATGGCACCGTTGCAAAGCTGACTTTCTGCAGAAGAGGCACAGCTCCAGTTTTTTGCCCTGGCTCTTTGGCTGTGGGAGCAGAGGCTAACCGTTCGTGCTCTACTCCCTGGGATGCTGGGCAGCCGAGCACGGGTGCCAAAGATGTTCCATTGTAATGGACTTTGAGTTGGGAAATCGAGGAACCTCAGCAATGCGGATGGCACCGTTGCAAAGCTGACTTTCTGCAGAAGAGGCACAGCTCAAGTTTTTTGCCCTGGCTCTTCGGCTGTGGGAGCAGAGGCCAACCGTTCGTGCTCTACTCCCTGGGATGCTGGGCAGCCCAGCACGGGTGCCACAGAGGTTCCATTGTAATGGACTTTGAGTTGGGAAATCGAGGAGCGACAACAATACGGATGGCACCGTTGCAAAGCTGACTTTCTGCAGAAGAGGCACAGCTCAAGTTTTTTGCCCTGGCTCTTCGGCTGTGGGAGCAGAGGCCAACCGTTCGTGCTCTACTCCCTGGGATGCTGGGCATTCGAGCACGGGTGCCAGAGAGGTTCCATTGTAATGGACTTTGAGTTGGGAAATCGAGGAGCGACAGCAAAGCGGATGTCACCGTTGCAAAGCTGACTTTCTGCAGAAGAGGCACAGCTCCAGTTTTTTGCCCTGGCTCTTCGGCTGTGGGAGCAGAGGCTAACCGTTCGTGCTCTACTACCTGGGAGGCTGGGCAGCCCAGCACGGGTGCCACAGAGGTTCCATTGTAATGGACTTTGAGTTGGGAAATCGAGGAACCTCAGCAATGCGGATGGCACCGTTGCAAAGCTGACTTTCTGCAGAAGAGGCACAGCTCCAGTTTTTTGCCCTGGCTGAACAGCTGTGGGAGCAAAGGCTAACCGTTCGTGCTCTACTCCCTGGGATGCTGGGCAGCCGAGCACGGGTGCCAAAGAGGTTCCATTGTAATGGACTTTGAGTTGGGAAATCGAGGAACCTCAGCAATGCAGATGGCACCGTTGCAAAGCTGACTTTCTGCAGAAGAGGCACAGCTCAAGTTTTTTACCCTGGCTCATCGGCTGTGGGAGCAGAGGCCAACCGTTCGTGCTCTACTCCCTGGGATGCTGGGTAGCCGAGCACGGGTGCCAAAGAGGTTCCATTGTAATGGACTTTGAGTTGGGAAATCGAGGATCCTCAGCAATGCGGATGGCACCGTTGCAAAGCTGACTTTCTGCAGAAGAGGCACAACTCAATTTTTTTACCCTGGCTCATCGGCTGTGGGAGCAGAGGCCAACCGTTCGTGCTCTACTCCCTGGGAGGCTGGGCATTCGAGCACGGGTGCCACAGAGGTTCCATTGTAATGGACTTTGAGTTGGGAAATCGAGGAGCGACAGCAAAGCGGATGGCACCGTTGCAAAGCTGACTTTCTGCAGAAGAGGCACAGCTCAAGCTTCTTGCCCTGGCTCTTCAGCTGTGGGAGCAGAGGCCAAGCGTTCGTGCTCTACTCCCTGGGATGCTGGGCAGCCCAGCACGGGTGCCAAAGAGGTTCCATTGTAATGGACTTTGAGTTGGGAAATCGAGGAGCGACAGCAATACGGATGGCACCGTTGCAAAGCTGACTTTCTGCAGAAGAGGAGCAGCTCAAGTTTTTTGCCCTGGCTCTTTGGCTGTGGGAGCAGAGGCTAACCGTTCGTGCTCTACTCCCTGGGATGCTGGGCAGCCCAGCACGGGTGCCAAAGAGGTTCCATTGTAATGGACTTTGAGTTGGGAAATCGAGGAGCGACAGCAAAGCGGATGGCACCGTTGCAAAGCTGACTTTCTGCAGAAGAGGCACAGCTCAAGTTTTTTGCCCTGGCTCTTCGGCTGTGGGAGCAGAGGCCAACCGTTCGTGCTCTACTCCCTGGGATGCTGGGCAGCCCAGCATGGGTGCCAAAGAGGTTCCATTGTAATGGACTTTGAGTTGGGAAATCGAGGAACCTCAGCAATGCAGATGGCACCGTTGCAAAGCTGACTTTCTGCAGAAGAGGCACAGCTCAAGTTTTTTGCCCTGGCTCTTCGGCTGTGAGAGCAGAGGCCAACCGTTCGTGTTCTTCTCCCTGGGATGCTGAGCAGCCGAGCACGGGTGCCACAGAGGTTCCATTGTAATGGACTTTGAGTTTGGAAATCGAGGAGCGACAGCAATACGGATGGCACCGTTGCAAATTTGACTTTCTGCAGAAGAGGCACAGCTCAAGTTTTTTGCCCTGGCTCTTCGGCTGTGGGAGCAGAGGCCAACCGTTCGTGCTCTACTCCCTGGGATGCTGGGCAGCCCAGCACGGGTGCCAAAGAGGTTCCATTGTAATGGACTTTGAGTTGGGAAATGGAGGAGCGACAGCAATGCGGATGGCACCGTTGCAAAGCTGACTTTCTGCAGAAGAGGCACAGCTCAAGTTTTTTGCCCTGGCTCTTCGGCTGTGGGAGCAGAGGTCAACAGTTCGTGCTCTACTCCCTGGGATGCTGGGCAGCCCAGCTCGGGTGCCACAGAGGTTCCATTGTAATGGACTTTGAGTTGGGAAATCGAGGAGCGACAACAATACGGATGGCACCGTTGCAAAGGTGACTTTCTGCAGAAGAGGCACAGCTCAAGTTTTTTGCCCTGGCTCTTCGACTGTGGGAGCAGAGGCTAACCGTTCGTGCTCTACTCCCTGGGATGCTGGGCATTCGAGCACGGGTGCCAGAGAGGTTCCATTGTAATGGACTTTGAGTTGGGAAATCGAGGAGCGACAGCAAAGCGGATGGCACCGTTGCAAAGCTGACTTTCTGCAGAAGAGGCACAGCTCCAGTTTTTTGCCCTGGCTCTTCGGCTGTGGGAGCAGAGGCTAACCGTTCGTGCTCTACTCCCTGGGAGGCTGGGCAGCCCAGCACGGGTGCCACAGAGGTTCCATTGTAATGGACTTTGAGTTGGGAAATCGAGGAACCTCAGCAATGCGGATGGCACCGTTGCAAAGCTGACTTTCTGCAGAAGAGGCACAGCTCAAGTTTTTTGCCCTGGCTGAACAGCTGTGGGAGCAGAGGCTAACCGTTCGTGCTCTACTCCCTGGGATGCTGGGCAGCCGAGCACGGGTGCCAAAGATGTTCCATTGTAATGGACTTTGAGTTGGGAAATCGAGGAACCTCAGCAATGCGGATGGCACCGTTGCAAAGCTGACTTTCTGCAGAAGAGGCACAGCTCAAGTTTTTTGCCCTGGCTCTTCGGCTGTGGGAGCAGAGGTCAACAGTTCGTGCTCTACTCCCTGGGATGCTGGGCAGCCCAGCTCGGGTGCCACAGAGGTTCCATTGTAATGGACTTTGAGTTGGGAAATTGAGGAGCGACAACAATACGGATGGCACCGTTGCAAAGGTGACTTTCTGCACAAGAGGCACAGCTCAAGTTTTTTGCCCTGGCTCTTCGGCTGTGGGAGCAGAGGCTAACCGTTCGTGCTCTACTCCCTGGGATGCTGGGCATTCGAGCACGGGTGCCAGAGAGGTTCCATTGTAATGGACTTTGAGTTGGGAAATCGAGGAGCGACAGCAAAGCGGATGGCACCGTTGCAAAGCTGACTTTCTGCAGAAGAGGCACATCTCCAGTTTTTTGCCCTGGCTCTTCGGCTGTGGGAGCAGAGGCTAACCGTTCGTGCTCTACTCCCTGGGATGCTGGGCAGCCCAGCACGGGTGCCACAGAGGTTCCATTGTAATGGACTTTGAGTTGGGAAATCGAGGAACCTCAGCAATGCGGATGGCACCGTTGCAAAGCTGACTTTCTGCAGAAGAGGCACAGCTCAAGCTTCTTGCCCTGGCTCTTCAGCTGTGGGAGCAGAGGCCAAGCGTTCGTGCTCTACTCCCTGGGATGCTGGGCAGCCCAGCATGGGTGCCATAGAGGTTTCATTGTAATGGACTTTGAGTTGGGAAATCGAGGAACCTCAGCAATGCGGATGGCACCGTTGCAAAGGTGACTTTCTGCAGAAGAGGCACAGCTCAAGTTTTTTGCCCTGGCTCTTCGGCTGTGGGAGCAGAGGCCAACCGTTCGTGCTCTACTCCCTGGGATGCTGGGCAGCCCAGCTCGGGTGCCACAGAGGTTCCATTGTAATGGACTTTGAGTTGGGAAATGGAGGAGCGACAGCAATGCGGATGGCACCGTTGCAAAGCTGACTTTCTGCAGAAGAGGCACAGCTCCAGTTTTTTGCCCTGGCTCTTTGGCTGTGGGAGCAGAGGCTAACCGTTCGTGCTCTACTCCCTGGGATGCTGGGCAGCCGAGCACGGGTGCCAAAGATGTTCCATTGTAATGGACTTTGAGTTGGGAAATCGAGGAACCTCAGCAATGCGGATGGCACCGTTGCAAAGCTGACTTTCTGCAGAAGAGGCACAGCTCAAGTTTTTTGCCCTGGCTCTTCGGCTGTGGGAGCAGAGGTCAACAGTTCGTGCTCTACTCCCTGGGATGCTGGGCAGCCCAGCTCGGGTGCCACATAGGTTCCATTGTAATGGACTTTGAGTTGGGAAATCGAGGAGCGACAACAATACGGATGGCACCGTTGCAAAGGTGACTTTCTGCAGAAGAGGCACAGCTCAAGTTTTTTGCCCTGGCTCTTCGGCTGTGGGAGCAGAGGCTAACCGTTCGTGCTCTACTCCCTGGGATGCTGGGCATTCGAGCTCGGGTGCCAGAGAGGTTCCATTGTAATGGACTTTGAGTTGGGAAATCGAGGAGCGACAGCAAAGCGGATGGCACCGTTGCAAAGCTGACTTTCTGCAGAAGAGGCACAGCTCCAGTTTTTTGCCCTGGCTCTTCGGCTGTGGGAGCAGAGGCTAACCGTTCGTGCTCTACTCCCTGGGAGGCTGGGCAGCCCAGCACGGGTGCCACAGAGGTTCCATTGTAATGGACTTTGAGTTGGGAAATCGAGGAACCTCAGCAATGCGGATGGCACCGTTGCAAAGCTGACTTTCTGCAGAAGAGGCACAGCTCAAGTTTTTTGCCCTGGCTCTTCGGCTGTGGGAGCAGAGGCCAACCGTTCGTGCTCTACTCCCTGGGATGCTGGGCATTCGAGCACGGGTGCCAGAGAGGTTCCATTGTAATGGACTTTGAGTTGGGAAATCGAGGAGCGACAGCAAAGCGGATGTCACCGTTGCAAAGCTGACTTTCTGCAGAAGAGGCACAGCTCCAGTTTTTTGCCCTGGCTGAACAGCTGTGGGAGCAGAGGCTAACCGTTCGTGCTCTACTCCCTGGGATGCTGGGCAGCCGAGCACGGGTGCCAAAGAGGTTCCATTGTAATGGACTTTGAGTTGGGAAATCGAGGAACCTCAGCAATGCAGATGGCACCGTTGCAAAGCTGACTTTCTGCAGAAGAGGCACAGCTCAAGTTTTTTACCCTGGCTCATCGGCTGTGGGAGCAGAGGCCAACCGTTCGTGCTCTACTCCCTGGGATGCTGGGTAGCCGAGCACGGGTGCCAAAGAGGTTCCATTGTAATGGACTTTGAGTTGGGAAATCGAGGATCCTCAGCAATGCGGATGGCACCGTTGCAAAGCTGACTTTCTGCAGAAGAGGCACAACTCAATTTTTTTACCCTGGCTCATCGGCTGTGGGAGCAGAGGCCAACCGTTCGTGCTCTACTCCCTGGGAGGCTGGGCATTCGAGCACGGGTGCCACAGAGGTTCCATTGTAATGGACTTTGAGTTGGGAAATCGAGGAACCTCAGCAATGCAGATGGCACCGTTGCAAAGCTGACTTTCTGCAGAAGAGGCACAGCTCAAGTTTTTTACCCTGGCTCAACGGCTGTGGGAGCAGAGGCCAACTGTTCGTGCTCTACTCCCTGGGATGCTGGGCAGCCGAGCACGGGTGCCAAAGAGGTTCCATTGTAATGGACTTTGAGTTGGGAAATCGAGGATCCTTAGCAATGCGGATGGCACCGTTGCAAAGCTGACTTTCTGCAGAAGAGGCACAACTCAATTTTTTTGCCCTGGCTCTTTGGCTGTGGGAGCAGAGGCCAACCGTTCGTGCTCTACTCCCTGGGATGCTGGGCATTCGAGCACGGGTGCCAGAGAGGTTCCATTGTAATGGACTTTGAGTTGGGAAATGGAGGAGCGACAGCAAACCGGATGGCACCGTTGCAAAGCTGACTTTCTGCAGAAGAGGCACAGCTCAAGCTTCTTGCCCTGGCTCTTCAGCTGTGGGAGCAGAGGCCAAGCGTTCGTGCTCTACTGCCTGGGATGCTGGGCAGCCCAGCATGGGTGCCATAGAGGTTTCATTGTAATGGACTTTGAGTTGGGAAATCGAGGAACCTCAGCAATGCGGATGGCACTGTTGCAAAGCTGACTTTCTGCAGAAGAGGCACAGCTCAAGTTTTTTGCCCTGGCTCTTCGGCTGTGGGAGCAGAGGCCAACCGTTCGTGCTCTACTCCCTGGGATGCTGGGCAGCCCAGCTCGGGTGCCACAGAGGTTCCATTGTAATGGACTTTGAGTTGGGAAATGGAGGAGCGACAGCAATGTGGATGGCACCGTTGCAAAGCTGACTTTCTGCAGAAGAGGCACAGCTCCAGTTTTTTGCCCTGGCTCTTTGGCTGTGGGAGCAGAGGCTAACCGTTCGTGCTCTACTCCCTGGGATGCTGGGCAGCCGAGCACGGGTGCCAAAGATGTTCCATTGTAATGGACTTTGAGTTGGGAAATCGAGGAACCTCAGCAATGCGGATGGCACCGTTGCAAAGCTGACTTTCTGCAGAAGAGGCACAGCTCAAGTTTTTTGCCCTGGCTCATCGGCTGTGGGAGCAGAGGCCAACCGTTCGTGCTCTACTCCCTGGGATGCTGGGCAGCCCAGCACGGGTGCCAAAGAGGTTCCATTGTAATGGACTTTGAGTTGGGAAATCGAGGAGCGACAGCAAAGCGGATGTCACCGTTGCAAAGCTGACTTTCTGCAGAAGAGGCACAGCTCCAGTTTTTTGCCCTGGCTCTTCGGCTGTGGGAGCAGAGGCTAACCGTTCGTGCTCTACTCCCTGGGATGCTGGGCAGCCCAGCACGGGTGCCACAGAGGTTCCATTGTAATGGACTTTGAGTTGGGAAATCGAGGAACCTCAGCAATGCGGATGGCACCGTTGCAAAGCTGACTTTCTGCAGAAGAGGCACAGCTCCAGTTTTTTGCCCTGGCTGAACAGCTGTGGGAGCAAAGGCTAACCGTTCGTGCTCTACTCCCTGGGATGCTGGGCAGCCGAGCACGGGTGCCAAAGAGGTTCCATTGTAATGGACTTTGAGTTGGGAAATCGAGGAACCTCAGCAATGCAGATGGCACCGTTGCAAAGCTGACTTTCTGCAGAAGAGGCACAGCTCAAGTTTTTTACCCTGGCTCATCGGCTGTGGGAGCAGAGGCCAACCGTTCGTGCTCTACTCCCTGGGATGCTGGGTAGCCGAGCACGGGTGCCAAAGAGGTTCCATTGTAATGGACTTTGAGTTGGGAAATCGAGGATCCTCAGCAAAGCGGATGGCACCGTTGCAAAGCTGACTTTCTGCAGAAGAGGCGCAGCTCAAGTTTTTTGCCCTGGCTCTTCGGCTGTGGGAGCAGAGGCCAAGCGTTCGTGCTCTACTCCCTGGGATGCTGGGCAGCCCAGCATGGGTGCCAAAGAGGTTCCATTGTAATGGACTTTGAGTTGGGAAATCGAGGAACCTCAGCAATGCAGATGGCACCGTTGCAAAGCTGACTTTCTGCAGAAGAGGCACAGCTCAAGTTTTTTGCCCTGGCTCTTCGGCTGTGAGAGCAGAGGCCAACCGTTCGTGTTCTTCTCCCTGGGATGCTGGGCAGCCCAGCACGGGTGCCACAGAGGTTCCATTGTAATGGACTTTGAGTTTGGAAATCGAGGAGCGACAGCAATACGGATGGCACCGTTGCAAATTTGACTTTCTGCAGAAGAGGCACAGCTCAAGTTTTTTGCCCTGGCTCTTCGGCTGTGGGAGCAGAGGCCAACCGTTCGTGCTCTACTGCCTGGGATGCTGGGCAGCCCAGCACGGGTGCCAAAGAGGTTCCATTGTAATGGACTTTGAGTTGGGAAATGGAGGAGCGACAGCAATGCGGATGGCACCGTTGCAAAGCTGACTTTCTGCAGAAGAGGCACAGCTCAAGTTTTTTGCCCTGGCTCTTCGGCTGTGGGAGCAGAGGTCAACAGTTCGTGCTCTACTCCCTGGGATGCTGGGCAGCCCAGCTCGGGTGCCACAGAGGTTCCATTGTAATGGACTTTGAATTGGGAAATCGAGGAGCGACAACAATACGGATGGCACCGTTGCAAAGCTGACTTTCTGCAGAAGAGGCACAGCTCAAGTTTTTTGCCCTGGCTCTTCGGCTGTGGGAGCAGAGGCTAACCGTTCGTGCTCTACTCCCTGGGATGCTGGGCATTCGAGCACGGGTGCCAGAGAGGTTCCATTGTAATGGACTTTGAGTTGGGAAATCGAGGAGCGACAGCAAAGCGGATGGCACCGTTGCAAAGCTGACTTTCTGCAGAAGAGGCACAGCTCCAGTTTTTTGCCCTGGCTCTTCGGCTGTGGGAGCAGAGGCTAACCGTTCGTGCTCTACTCCCTGGGAGGCTGGGCAGCCCAGCACGGGTGCCACAGAGGTTCCATTGTAATGGACTTTGAGTTGGGAAATCGAGGAACCTCAGCAATGCGGATGGCACCGTTGCAAAGCTGACTTTCTGCAGAAGAGGCACAGCTCCAGTTTTTTGCCCTGGCTCTTCGGCTGTGGGAGCAGAGGCTAACCGTTTGTGCTCTACTCCCTGGGATGCTGGGCAGCCGAGCACGGGTGCCAGAGATGTTCCATTGTAATGGACTTTGAGTTGGGAAATCGAGGAACCTCAGCAATGCAGATGGCACCGTTGCAAAGCTGACTTTCTGCAGAAGAGGCACAGCTCAAGTTTTTTACCCTGGCTCTTCGGCTGTGGGAGCAGAGGCCAACCGTTCGTGCTCTACTCCCTGGGATGCTGGGTAGCCGAGCACGGGTGCCAAAGAGGTTCCATTGTAATGGACTTTGAGTTGGGAAATCGAGGATCCTCAGCAATGCGGATGGCACCGTTGCAAAGCTGACTTTCTGCAGAAGAGGCACAACTCAATTTTTTTACCCTGGCTCATCGGCTGTGGGAGCAGAGGCCAACCGTTCGTGCTCTACTCCCTGGGATGCTGGGCATTCGAGCACGGGTGCCAGAGAGGTTCCATTGTAATGGACTTTGAGTTTGGAAATCGAGGAGCGACAGCAAAGCGGATGGCACCGTTGCAAAGCTGACTTTCTGCAGAAGAGGCACAGCTCAAGCTTCTTGCCCTGGCTCTTCAGCTGTGGGAGCAGAGGCCAAGCGTTCGTGCTCTACTCCCTGGGATGCTGGGCAGCCCAGCACGGGTGCCAAAGAGGTTCCATTGTAATGGACTTTGAGTTGGGAAATCGAGGAGCGACAGCAATACGGATGGCACCGTTGCAAAGCTGACTTTCTGCAGAAGAGGAGCAGCTCAAGTTTTTTGCCCTGGCTCTTTGGCTGTGGGAGCAGAGGCTAACCGTTCGTGCTCTACTCCCTGGGATGCTGGGCAGCCCAGCACGGGTGCCAAAGAGGTTCCATTGTAATGGACTTTGAGTTGGGAAATCGAGGAGCGACAGCAAAGGGGATGGCACCGTTGCAAAGCTGACTTTCTGCAGAAGAGGCACAGCTCAAGTTTTTTGCCCTGGCTCTTCGGCTGTGGGAGTAGAGGCCAACCGTTCGTGCTGTACTCCCTGGGATGCTGGGCAGCCCAGCACGGGTGCCACAGAGGTTCCATTGTAATGGACTTTGAGTTGGGAAATGGAGGAGCGACAGCAATGCGGATGGCACCGTTGCAAAGCTGACTTTCTGCAGAAGAGACACAGCTCAAGCTTTTTGCCCTGGCTCTTCGGCTGTGGGAGCAGAGGCCAACCGTTCGTGCTCTACTCCCTGGGATGCTGGGCAGCCCAGCACGGATGCCAAAGAGATTCCATTGTAATGGACTTTGAGTTGGGAAATCGAGGAGCGACAGCAAAGCGGATGGCACCGTTGCAAAGCTGACTTTCTGCAGAAGAGGCACAGCTCAAGTTTTTCGCCCTGGCTCATCGGCTGTGGGAGCAGAGGCCAACCGTTCGTGCTCTACTCCCTGGGATGCTGGGCAGCCCAGCACGGGTGCCAAAGAGGTTCCATTGTAATGGACTTTGAGTTGGGAAATGAAGGAGCGACATCAAAGCGGATGGCACCGTTGCAAAGCTGACTTTCTGCAGAAGAGGCACAGCTCAAGTTTTTTGCCCTGGCTCTTCGGCTGTGGGAGCAGAGGCCAACCGTTCGTGCTCTACTCCCTGGGATGCTGGGCAGCCCAGCACGGGTGCCAAAGAGGTTCCATTGTAATGGACTTTGAGTTGGGAAATCGAGGAAACTCAGCAATGCGGATTGCACCGTTGCAAAGGTGACTTTCTGCAGAAGAGGCACAGCTCAAGTTTTTTGCCCTGGCTCTTCGGCTGTGGGAGCAGAGGCCAACCGTTCGTGTTCTTCTCCCTGGGATGCTGGGCAGCTCAGCACGGGTGCCAAAGAGGTTCCAATGTAATGGACTTTGAGTTGGGAAATCGAGGAGCGACAGCAATGCGGATGGCACCGTTGCAAAGCTGACTTTCTGCAGAAGAGGCACAGCTCAAGTTTTTTGCCCTGGCTCATCGGCTGTGGGAGCAGAGGTCAACCGTTCGTGCTCTACTCCCTGGGATGCTGGGCAGCCCAGCACGGGTGCCACAGAGGTTCCATTGTAATGGACTTTGAGTTGGGAAATCGAGGATCCTTAGCAATGCGGATGGCACCGTTGCAAAGCTGACTTTCTGCAGAAGAGGCACAGCTCCAGTTTTTTGCCCTGGCTCTTCGGCTGTGGGAGCAGAGGCTAACCGTTCGTGCTCTACTCCCTGGGATGCTGGGCATTCGAGCACGGGTGTCACAGAGGTTCCATTGTAATGGACTTTGAGTTGGGAAATGGAGGAGCGACAGCAATGCGGATGGCAGCGTTGCACAGGTGACTTTCTGCAGAAGAGACACAGCTCAAGCTTTTTGCCCTGGCTCTTCGGCTGTGGGAGCAGAGGCCAACCGTTCGTGCTCTACTCCCTGGGATGCTGGGCAGCCCAGCACGGATGCCAAAGAGATTCCATTGTAATGGACTTTGAGTTGGGAAATCGAGGAGCGACAGCAAAGCGAATGGCACCGTTGCAAAGCTGACTTTCTGCAGAAGAGGCACAGCTCAAGCTTCTTGCCCTGGCTCATCGGTTGTAGGAGCAGAGGCCAACCGTCCGTGCTCTACTGCCTGGGATGCTGGGCAGCCCAGCACGGGTGCCACAGAGGTTCCATTGTAATGGACTTTGAATTGGGAAATCGAGGAGCGACAACAATACGGATGGCACCGTTGCAAAGGTGACTTTCTGCAGAAGAGGCACAGCTCAAGTTTTTTGCCCTGGCTCTTCGGCTGTGGGAGCAGAGGCTAACCGTTCGTGCTCTACTCCCTGGGAGGCTGGGCAGCCCAGCACGGGTGCCACAGAGGTTCCATTGTAATGGACTTTGAGTTGGGAAATCGAGGAACCTCAGCAATGCGGATGGCACCGTTGCAAAGCTGACTTTCTGCAGAAGAGGCACAGCTCAAGTTTTTTGCCCTGGCTCTTCGGCTGTGGGAGCAGAGGCTAACCGTTCGTGCTCTACTCCCTGGGATGCTGGGCAGCCGAGCACGGGTGCCAGAGATGTTCCATTGTAATGGACTTTGAGTTGGGAAATCGAGGAACCTCAGCAATGCAGATGGCACCGTTGCAAAGCTGACTTTCTGCAGAAGAGGCACAGCTCAAGTTTTTTACCCTGGCTCTTCGGCTGTGGGAGCAGAGGCCAACCGTTCGTGCTCTACTCCCTGGGATGCTGGGTAGCCGAGCACGGGTGCCAAAGAGGTTCCATTGTAATGGACTTTGAGTTGGGAAATCGAGGATCCTCAGCAATGCGGATGGCACCGTTGCAAAGCTGACTTTCTGCAGAAGAGGCACAACTCAATTTTTTTACCCTGGCTCATCGGCTGTGGGAGCAGAGGCCAACCGTTCGTGCTCTACTCCCTGGGATGCTGGGCATTCGAGCACGGGTGCCAGAGAGGTTCCATTGTAATGGACTTTGAGTTGTGAAATCGAGGAGCGACAGCAAAGCGGATGGCACCGTTGCAAAGCTGACTTTCTGCAGAAGAGGCACAGCTCAAGCTTCTTGCCCTGGCTCTTCAGCTGTGGGAGCAGAGGCCAAGCGTTCGTGCTCTACTCCCTGGGATGCTGGGCAGCCCAGCACGGGTGCCAAAGAGGTTCCATTGTAATGGACTTTGAGTTGGGAAATCGAGGAGCGACAGCAATACGGATGGCACCGTTGCAAAGCTGACTTTCTGCAGAAGAGGAGCAGCTCAAGTTTTTTGCCCTGGCTCTTTGGGTGTGGGAGCAGAGGCTAACCGTTCGTGCTCTACTCCCTGGGATGCTGGGCAGCCCAGCACGGGTGCCAAAGAGGTTCCATTGTAATGGACTTTGAGTTGGGAAATCGAGGAGCGACAGCAAAGGGGATGGCACCGTTGCAAAGCTGACTTTCTGCAGAAGAGGCACAGCTCAAGTTTTTTGCCCTGGCTCTTCGGCTGTGGGAGCAGAGGCCAACCGTTCGTGCTCTACTCCCTGGGATGCTGGGCATTCGAGCACGGGTGCCAGAGAGGTTCCATTGTAATGGACTTTGAGTTGGGAAATCGAGGAGCGACAGCAAAGCGTATGGCACCGTTGCAAAGCTGACTTTCTGCTGAAGAGGCACAGCTCAAGCTTCTTGCCCTGGCTCTTCAGCTGTGGGAGCAGAGGCCAAGCGTTCGTGCTCTACTCCCTGGGATGCTGGGCAGCCCAGCACGGGTGCCACAGAGGTTCCATTGTAATGGACTTTGAGTTGGGAAATCGAGGAACATCAGCAATGTGGATGGCACCGTTGCAAAGCTGACTTTCTGCAGAAGAGGCACAGCTCAAGTTTTTTGCCCTGGCTCATCGGCTGTGGGAGCAGAGGCCAACCGTTCGTGCTCTACTCCCTGGGATGCTGGGCAGCCCAGCACGGGTGCCAAAGAGGTTCCATTGTAATGGACTTTGAGTTGGGAAATGAAGGAGCGACATCAAAGCGGATGGCACCGTTGCAAAGCTGACTTTCTGCAGAAGAGGCACAGCTCAAGTTTTTTGCCCTGGCTCTTCGGCTGTGGGAGCAGAGGCCAACCGTTCGTGCTCTACTCCCTGGGATGCTGGGCAGCCCAGCACGGGTGCCAAAGAGGTTCCATTGTAATGGACTTTGAGTTGGGAAATCGAGGAAACTCAGCAATGCGGATTGCACCGTTGCAAAGCTGACTTTCTGCAGAAGAGGCACAACTCAATTTTTTTACCCTGGCTCATCGGCTGTGGGAGCAGAGGCCAACCGTTCGTGCTCTACTCCCTGGGATGCTGGGCATTCGAGCACGGGTGCCAGAGAGGTTCCATTGTAATGGACTTTGAGTTGTGAAATCGAGGAGCGACAGCAAAGCGGATGGCACCGTTGCAAAGCTGACTTTCTGCAGAAGAGGCACAGCTCAAGCTTCTTGCCCTGGCTCTTCAGCTGTGGGAGCAGAGGCCAAGCGTTCGTGCTCTACTCCCTGGGATGCTGGGCAGCCCAGCACGGGTGCCAAAGAGGTTCCATTGTAATGGACTTTGAGTTGGGAAATCGAGGAGCGACAGCAATACGGATGGCACCGTTGCAAAGCTGACTTTCTGCAGAAGAGGAGCAGCTCAAGTTTTTTGCCCTGGCTCTTTGGGTGTGGGAGCAGAGGCTAACCGTTCGTGCTCTACTCCCTGGGATGCTGGGCAGCCCAGCACGGGTGCCAAAGAGGTTCCATTGTAATGGACTTTGAGTTGGGAAATCGAGGAGCGACAGCAAAGGGGATGGCACCGTTGCAAAGCTGACTTTCTGCAGAAGAGGCACAGCTCAAGTTTTTTGCCCTGGCTCTTCGGCTGTGGGAGCAGAGGCCAACCGTTCGTGCTCTACTCCCTGGGATGCTGGGCATTCGAGCACGGGTGCCAGAGAGGTTCCATTGTAATGGACTTTGAGTTGGGAAATCGAGGAGCGACAGCAAAGCGTATGGCACCGTTGCAAAGCTGACTTTCTGCTGAAGAGGCACAGCTCAAGCTTCTTGCCCTGGCTCTTCAGCTGTGGGAGCAGAGGCCAAGCGTTCGTGCTCTACTCCCTGGGATGCTGGGCAGCCCAGCACGGGTGCCACAGAGGTTCCATTGTAATGGACTTTGAGTTGGGAAATCGAGGAACATCAGCAATGTGGATGGCACCGTTGCAAAGCTGACTTTCTGCAGAAGAGGCACAGCTCAAGTTTTTTGCCCTGGCTCATCGGCTGTGGGAGCAGAGGCCAACCGTTCGTGCTCTACTCCCTGGGATGCTGGGCAGCCCAGCACGGGTGCCAAAGAGGTTCCATTGTAATGGACTTTGAGTTGGGAAATGAAGGAGCGACATCAAAGCGGATGGCACCGTTGCAAAGCTGACTTTCTGCAGAAGAGGCACAGCTCAAGTTTTTTGCCCTGGCTCTTCGGCTGTGGGAGCAGAGGCCAACCGTTCGTGCTCTACTCCCTGGGATGCTGGGCAGCCCAGCACGGGTGCCAAAGAGGTTCCATTGTAATGGACTTTGAGTTGGGAAATCGAGGAAACTCAGCAATGCGGATTGCACCGTTGCAAAGGTGACTTTCTGCAGAAGAGGCACAGCTCAAGTTTTTTGCCCTGGCTCTTCGGCTGTGGGAGCAGAGGCCAACCGTTCGTGTTCTTCTCCCTGGGATGCTGGGCAGCTCAGCACGGGTGCCAAAGAGGTTCCATTGTAATGGACTTTGAGTTGGGAAATCGAGGAGCGACAGCAATGCGGATGGCACCGTTGCAAAGCTGACTTTCTGCAGAAGAGGCACAGCTCAAGTTTTTTGCCCTGGCTCATCGGCTGTGGGAGCAGAGGTCAACCGTTCGTGCTCTACTCCCTGGGATGCTGGGCAGCCCAGCACGGGTGCCACAGAGGTTCCATTGTAATGGACTTTGAGTTGGGAAATCGAGGATCCTTAGCAATGCGGATGGCACCGTTGCAAAGCTGACTTTCTGCAGAAGAGGCACAGCTCCAGTTTTTTGCCCTGGCTCTTCGGCTGTGGGAGCAGAGGCTAACCGTTCGTGCTCTACTCCCTGGGATGCTGGGCAGCCGAGCACGGGTGTCACAGAGGTTCCATTGTAATGGACTTTGAGTTGGGAAATGGAGGAGCGACAGCAATGCGGATGGCAGCGTTGCACAGGTGACTTTCTGCAGAAGAGACACAGCTCAAGCTTTTTGCCCTGGCTCTTCGGCTGTGGGAGCAGAGGCCAACCGTTCGTGCTCTACTCCCTGGGATGCTGGGCAGCCCAGCACGGATGCCAAAGAGATTCCATTGTAATGGACTTTGAGTTGGGAAATCGAGGAGCGACAGCAAAGCGAATGGCACCGTTGCAAAGCTGACTTTCTGCAGAAGAGGCACAGCTCAAGCTTCTTGCCCTGGCTCATCGGTTGTAGGAGCAGAGGCCAACCGTCCGTGCTCTACTGCCTGGGATGCTGGGCAGCCCAGCACGGGTGCCACAGAGGTTCCATTGTAATGGACTTTGAGTTGGGAAATCGAGGAACCTCAGCAATGCAGATGGCACCGTTGCAAAGCTGACTTTCTGCAGAAGAGGCACAGCTCAAGTTTTTTACCCTGGCTCAACGGCTGTGGGAGCAGAGGCCAACCGTTCGTGCTCTACTCCCTGGGATGCTGGGCATTCGAGCACGGGTGCCAGAGAGGTTCCATTGTAATGGACTTTGAGTTGGGAAATGGAGGAGCGACAGCAAACCGGATGGCACCGTTGCAAAGCTGACTTTCTGCAGAAGAGGCACAGCTCAAGCTTCTTGCCCTGGCTCTTCAGCTGTGGGAGCAGAGGCCAACCGTTCGTGCTCTACTCCCTGGGATGCTGGGCAGCCCAGCACGGGTGCCATAGAGGTTTCATTGTAATGGACTTTGAGTTGGGAAATCGAGGAACCTCAGCAATGCGGATGGCACCGTTGCAAAGGTGACTTTCTGCAGAAGAGGCACAGCTCAAGTTTTTTGCCCTGGCTCTTCGGCTGTGGGAGCAGAGGCCAACCGTTCGTGCTCTACTGCCTGGGATGCTGGGCAGCCCAGCTCGGGTGCCACAGAGGTTCCATTGTAATGGACTTTGAGTTGGGAAATCGAGGAGCGACAGCAATGCGGATGGCACCGTTGCAAAGCTGACTTTCTGCAGAAGAGGCACAGCTCCAGTTTTTTGCCCTGGCTCTTTGGCTGTGGGAGCAGAGGCTAACCGTTCGTGCTCTACTCCCTGGGATGCTGGGCAGCCCAGCACGGGTGCCAAAGATGTTCCATTGTAATGGACTTTGAGTTGGGAAATCGAGGAACCTCAGCAATGCGGATGGCACCGTTGCAAAGCTGACTTTCTGCAGAAGATGCACAGCTCAAGTTTTTTGCCCTGGCTCATCGGCTGTGGGAGCAGAGGCCAACCGTTCGTGCTCTACTCCCTGGGATGCTGGGCAGCCCAGCACGGGTGCCAAAGAGGTTCCATTCTAATGGACTTTGAGTTGGGAAATCGAGGAGCGACAACAATACGGATGGCACCGTTCCAAAGCTGACTTTCTGCAGAAGAGGCACAGCTCAAGTTTTTTGCCCTGGCTCTTCGGCTGTGGGAGCAGAGGCCAACCGTTCGTGCTCTACTCCCTGGGATGCTGGGCATTCGAGCACGGGTGCCAAAGAGGTTCCATTGTAATGGACTTTGAGTTGGGAAATCGAGGAGCGACAGCAAAGCGGATGTCACCGTTGCAAAGCTGACTTTCTGCAGAAGAGGCACAGCTCCAGTTTTTTGCCCTGGCTCTTCGGCTGTGGGAGCAGAGGCTAACCGTTCGTGCTCTACTCCCTGGGATGCTGGGCAGCCCAGCACGGGTGCCACAGAGGTTCCATTGTAATGGACTTTGAGTTGGGAAATCGAGGAACCTCAGCAATGCGGATGGCACCGTTGCAAAGCTGACTTTCTGCAGAAGAGGCACAGCTCCAGTTTTTTGCCCTGGCTGAACAGCTGTGGGAGCAGAGGCTAACCGTTCGTGCTCTACTCCCTGGGATGCTGGGCAGCCGAGCACGGGTGCCAAAGAGGTTCCATTGTAATGGACTTTGAGTTGGGAAATCGAGGAACCTCAGCAATGCAGATGGCACCGTTGCAAAGCTGACTTTCTGCAGAAGAGGCACAGCTCAAGTTTTTTACCCTGGCTCATCGGCTGTGGGAGCAGAGGCCAACCGTTCGTGCTCTACTCCCTGGGATGCTGGGTAGCCGAGCACGGGTGCCAAAGAGGTTCCATTGTAATGGACTTTGAGTTGGGAAATCGAGGATCCTCAGCAATGCGGATGGCACCGTTGCAAAGCTGACTTTCTGCAGAAGAGGCACAACTCAATTTTTTTACCCTGGCTCATCGGCTGTGGGAGCAGAGGCCAACCGTTCGTGCTCTACTCCCTGGGAGGCTGGGCATTCGAGCACGGGTGCCACAGAGGTTCCATTGTAATGGACTTTGAGTTGGGAAATCGAGGAGCGACAGCAAAGCGGATGGCACCGTTGCAAAGCTGACTTTCTGCAGAAGAGGCACAGCTCAAGCTTCTTGCCCTGGCTCTTCAGCTGTGGGAGCAGAGGCCAAGCGTTCGTGCTCTACTCCCTGGGATGCTGGGCAGCCCAGCACGGGTGCCAAAGAGGTTCCATTGTAATGGACTTTGAGTTGGGAAATCGAGGAGCGACAGCAATACGGATGGCACCGTTGCAAAGCTGACTTTCTGCAGAAGAGGAGCAGCTCAAGTTTTTTGCCCTGGCTCTTCGGCTCTGGGAGCAGAGGCTAACCGTTCGTGCTCTACTACCTGGGATGCTGGGCAGCCCAGCACGGGTGCCAAAGAGGTTCCATTGTAATGGACTTTGAGTTGGGAAATCGAGGAGCGACAGCAAAGCGGATGGCACCGTTGCAAAGCTGACTTTCTGCAGAAGAGGCACAGCTCAAGTTTTTTGCCCTGGCTCTTCGGCTGTGGGAGCAGAGGCCAACCGTTCGTGCTCTACTCCCTGGGATGCTGGGCAGCCCAGCATGGGTGCCAAAGAGGTTCCATTGTAATGGACTTTGAGTTGGGAAATCGAGGAACCTCAGCAATGCAGATGGCACCGTTGCAAAGCTGACTTTCTGCAGAAGAGGCACAGCTCAAGTTTTTTGCCCTGGCTCTTCGGCTGTGGGAGCAGAGGCCAACCGTTCGTGTTCTTCTCCCTGGGATGCTGGGCAGCCGAGCACGGGTGCCACAGAGGTTCCATTGTAATGGACTTTGAGTTTGGAAATCGAGGAGCGACAGCAATACGGATGGCACCGTTGCAAATTTGACTTTCTGCAGAAGAGGCACAGCTCAAGTTTTTTGCCCTGGCTCTTCGGCTGTGGGAGCAGAGGCCAACCGTTCGTGCTCTACTCCCTGGGATGCTGGGCAGCCCAGCACGGGTGCCAAAGAGGTTCCATTGTAATGGACTTTGAGTTGGGAAATGGAGGAGCGACAGCAATGCGGATGGCACCGTTGCAAAGCTGAATTTCTGCAGAAGAGGCACAGCTCAAGTTTTTTGCCCTGGCTCTTCGGCTGTGGGAGCAGAGGTCAACAGTTCGTGCTCTACTCCCTGGGATGCTGGGCAGCCCAGCTCGGGTGCCACAGAGGTTCCATTGTAATGGACTTTGAGTTGGGAAATCGAGGAGCGACAACAATACGGATGGCACCGTTGCAAAGCTGACTTTCTGCAGAAGAGGCACAGCTCAAGTTTTTTGCCCTGGCTCTTCGGCTGTGGGAGCAGAGGCTAACCGTTCGTGCTCTACTACCTGGGATGCTGGGCATTCGAGCACGGGTGCCAGAGAGGTTCCATTGTAATGGACTTTGAGTTGGGAAATCGAGGAGCGACAGCAAAGCGGATGGCACCGTTGCAAAGGTGACTTTCTGCAGAAGAGGCACAGCTCCAGTTTTTTGCCCTGGCTCTTCGGCTGTGGGAGCAGAGTTTAACCGTTCGTGCTCTACTCCCTGGGAGGCTGGGCAGCCCAGCACGGGTGCCACAGAGGTTCCATTGTAATGGACTTTGAGTTGGGAAATCGAGGAACCTCAGCAATGCGGATGGCACCGTTGCAAAGCTGACTTTCTGCAGAAGAGGCACAGCTCAAGTTTTTTGCCCTGGCTGAACAGCTGTGGGAGCAGAGGCTAACCGTTCGTGCTCTACTCCCTGGGATGCTGGGCAGCCGAGCACGGGTGCCAAAGATGTTCCATTGTAATGGACTTTGAGTTGGGAAATCGAGGAACCTCAGCAATGCGGATGGCACCGTTGCAAAGCTGACTTTCTGCAGAAGAGGCACAGCTCAAGTTTTTTGCCCTGGCTCATCGGCTGTGGGAGCAGAGGCCAACCGTTCGTGCTCTACTCCCTGGGATGCTGGGCAGCCCAGCACGGGTGCCAAAGAGGTTCCATTCTAATGGACTTTGAGTTGGGAAATCGAGGAGCGACAACAATACGGATGGCACCGTTGCAAAGCTGACTTTCTGCAGAAGAGGCACAGCTCAAGTTTTTTGCCCTGGCTCTTCGGCTGTGGGAGCAGAGGCCAACCGTTCGTGCTCTACTCCCTGGGATGCTGGGCATTCGAGCACGGGTGCCAAAGAGGTTCCATTGTAATGGACTTTGAGTTGGGAAATCGAGGAGCGACAGCAAAGCGGATGTCACCGTTGCAAAGCTGACTTTCTGCAGAAGAGGCACAGCTCCAGTTTTTTGCCCTGGCTCTTCGGCTGTTGGAGCAGAGGCTAACCGTTCGTGCTCTACTCCCTGGGATGCTGGGCAGCCCAGCACGGGTGCCACAGAGGTTCCATTGTAATGGACTTTGAGTTGGGAAATCGAGGAACCTCAGCAATGCGGATGGCACCGTTGCAAAGCTGACTTTCTGCAGAAGAGGCACAGCTCCAGTTTTTTGCCCTGGCTGAACAGCTGTGGGAGCAGAGGCTAACCGTTCGTGCTCTACTCCCTGGGATGCTGGGCAGCCGAGCACGGGTGCCAAAGAGGTTCCATTGTAATGGACTTTGAGTTGGGAAATCGAGGAACCTCAGCAATGCAGATGGCACCGTTGCAAAGCTGACTTTCTGCAGAAGAGGCACAGCTCAAGTTTTTTACCCTGGCTCATCGGCTGTGGGAGCAGAGGCCAACCGTTCGTGCTCTACTCCCTGGGATGCTGGGTAGCCGAGCACGGGTGCCAAAGAGGTTCCATTGTAATGGACTTTGAGTTGGGAAATCGAGGATCCTCAGCAATGCGGATGGCACCGTTGCAAAGCTGACTTTCTGCAGAAGAGGCACAACTCAATTTTTTTACCCTGGCTCATCGGCTGTGGGAGCAGAGGCCAACCGTTCGTGCTCTACTCCCTGGGAGGCTGGGCATTCGAGCACGGGTGCCACAGAGGTTCCATTGTAATGGACTTTGAGTTGGGAAATCGAGGAGCGACAGCAAAGCGGATGGCACCGTTGCAAAGCTGACTTTCTGCAGAAGAGGCACAGCTCAAGCTTCTTGCCCTGGCTCTTCAGCTGTGGGAGCAGAGGCCAAGCGTTCGTGCTCTACTCCCTGGGATGCTGGGCAGCCCAGCACGGGTGCCAAAGAGGTTCCATTGTAATGGACTTTGAGTTGGGAAATCGAGGAGCGACAGCAATACGGATGGCACCGTTGCAAAGCTGACTTTCTGCAGAAGAGGAGCAGCTCAAGTTTTTTGCCCTGGCTCTTCGGCTCTGGGAGCAGAGGCTAACCGTTCGTGCTCTACTACCTGGGATGCTGGGCAGCCCAGCACGGGTGCCAAAGAGGTTCCATTGTAATGGACTTTGAGTTGGGAAATCGAGGAGCGACAGCAAAGCGGATGGCACCGTTGCAAAGCTGACTTTCTGCAGAAGAGGCACAGCTCAAGTTTTTTGCCCTGGCTCTTCGGCTGTGGGAGCAGAGGCCAACCGTTCGTGCTCTACTCCCTGGGATGCTGGGCAGCCCAGCATGGGTGCCAAAGAGGTTCCATTGTAATGGACTTTGAGTTGGGAAATCGAGGAACCTCAGCAATGCAGATGGCACCGTTGCAAAGCTGACTTTCTGCAGAAGAGGCACAGCTCAAGTTTTTTGCCCTGGCTCTTCGGCTGTGGGAGCAGAGGCCAACCGTTCGTGTTCTTCTCCCTGGGATGCTGGGCAGCCGAGCACGGGTGCCACAGAGGTTCCATTGTAATGGACTTTGAGTTTGGAAATCGAGGAGCGACAGCAATACGGATGGCACCGTTGCAAATTTGACTTTCTGCAGAAGAGGCACAGCTCAAGTTTTTTGCCCTGGCTCTTTGGCTGTGGGAGCAGAGGCCAACCGTTCGTGCTCTACTCCCTGGGATGCTGGGCAGCCCAGCACGGGTGCCAAAGAGGTTCCATTGTAATGGACTTTGAGTTGGGAAATGGAGGAGCGACAGCAATGCGGATGGCACCGTTGCAAAGCTGACTTTCTGCAGAAGAGGCACAGCTCAAGCTTCTTGCCCTGGCTCTTCAGCTGTGGGAGCAGAGGCCAAGCGTTCGTGCTCTACTCCCTGGGATGCTGGGCAGCCCAGCACGGGTGCCAAAGAGGTTCCATTGTAATGGACTTTGAGTTGGGAAATCGAGGAGCGACAGCAATACGGATGGCACCGTTGCAAAGCTGACTTTCTGCAGAAGAGGAGCAGCTCAAGTTTTTTGCCCTGGCTCTTCGGCTCTGGGAGCAGAGGCTAACCGTTCGTGCTCTACTACCTGGGATGCTGGGCAGCCCAGCACGGGTGCCAAAGAGGTTCCATTGTAATGGACTTTGAGTTGGGAAATCGAGGAGCGACAGCAAAGCGGATGGCACCGTTGCAAAGCTGACTTTCTGCAGAAGAGGCACAGCTCAAGTTTTTTGCCCTGGCTCTTCGGCTGTGGGAGCAGAGGCCAACCGTTCGTGCTCTACTCCCTGGGATGCTGGGCAGCCCAGCATGGGTGCCAAAGAGGTTCCATTGTAATGGACTTTGAGTTGGGAAATCGAGGAACCTCAGCAATGCAGATGGCACCGTTGCAAAGCTGACTTTCTGCAGAAGAGGCACAGCTCAAGTTTTTTGCCCTGGCTCTTCGGCTGTGGGAGCAGAGGCCAACCGTTCGTGTTCTTCTCCCTGGGATGCTGGGCAGCCGAGCACGGGTGCCACAGAGGTTCCATTGTAATGGACTTTGAGTTTGGAAATCGAGGAGCGACAGCAATACGGATGGCACCGTTGCAAATTTGACTTTCTGCAGAAGAGGCACAGCTCAAGTTTTTTGCCCTGGCTCTTTGGCTGTGGGAGCAGAGGCCAACCGTTCGTGCTCTACTCCCTGGGATGCTGGGCAGCCCAGCACGGGTGCCAAAGAGGTTCCATTGTAATGGACTTTGAGTTGGGAAATGGAGGAGCGACAGCAATGCGGATGGCACCGTTGCAAAGCTGACTTTCTGCAGAAGAGGCACAGCTCAAGTTTTTTGCCCTGGCTCTTCGGCTGTGGGAGCAGAGGTCAACAGTTCGTGCTCTACTCCCTGGGATGCTGGGCAGCCCAGCTCGGGTGCCACAGAGGTTCCATTGTAATGGACTTTGAGTTGGGAAATCGAGGAGCGACAACAATACGGATGGCACCGTTGCAAAGCTGACTTTCTGCAGAAGAGGCACAGCTCAAGTTTTTTGCCCTGGCTCTTCGGCTGTGGGAGCAGAGGCTAACCGTTCGTGCTCTACTCCCTGGGATGCTGGGCATTCGAGCACGGGTGCCAGAGAGGTTCCATTGTAATGGACTTTGAGTTGGGAAATCGAGGAGCGACAGCAAAGCGGATGGCACCGTTGCAAAGGTGACTTTCTGCAGAAGAGGCACAGCTCCAGTTTTTTGCCCTGGCTCTTCGGCTGTGGGAGCAGAGTTTAACCGTTCGTGCTCTACTCCCTGGGAGGCTGGGCAGCCCAGCACGGGTGCCACAGAGGTTCCATTGTAATGGACTTTGAGTTGGGAAATCGAGGAACCTCAGCAATGCGGATGGCACCGTTGCAAAGCTGACTTTCTGCAGAAGAGGCACAGCTCAAGTTTTTTGCCCTGGCTGAACAGCTGTGGGAGCAGAGGCTAACCGTTCGTGCTCTACTCCCTGGGATGCTGGGCAGCCGAGCACGGGTGCCAGAGATGTTCCATTGTAATGGACTTTGAGTTGGGAAATCGAGGAACCTCAGCAATGCAGATGGCACCGTTGCAAAGCTGACTTTCTGCAGAAGAGGCACAGCTCAAGTTTTTTGCCCTGGCTCATCGGCTGTGGGAGCAGAGGCCAACCGTTCGTGCTCTACTCCCTGGGATGCTGGGCAGCCCAGCACGGGTGCCAAAGAGGTTCCATTCTAATGGACTTTGAGTTGGGAAATCGAGGAGCGACAACAATACGGATGGCACCGTTCCAAAGCTGACTTTCTGCAGAAGAGGCACAGCTCAAGTTTTTTGCCCTGGCTCTTCGGCTGTGGGAGCAGAGGCCAACCGTTCGTGCTCTACTCCCTGGGATGCTGGGCATTCGAGCACGGGTGCCAAAGAGGTTCCATTGTAATGGACTTTGAGTTGGGAAATCGAGGAGCGACAGCAAAGCGGATGTCACCGTTGCAAAGCTGACTTTCTGCAGAAGAGGCACAGCTCCAGTTTTTTGCCCTGGCTCTTCGGCTGTGGGAGCAGAGGCTAACCGTTCGTGCTCTACTCCCTGGGATGCTGGGCAGCCCAGCACGGGTGCCACAGAGGTTCCATTGTAATGGACTTTGAGTTGGGAAATCGAGGAACCTCAGCAATGCGGATGGCACCGTTGCAAAGCTGACTTTCTGCAGAAGAGGCACAGCTCCAGTTTTTTGCCCTGGCTGAACAGCTGTGGGAGCAGAGGCTAACCGTTCGTGCTCTACTCCCTGGGATGCTGGGCAGCCGAGCACGGGTGCCAAAGAGGTTCCATTGTAATGGACTTTGAGTTGGGAAATCGAGGAACCTCAGCAATGCAGATGGCACCGTTGCAAAGCTGACTTTCTGCAGAAGAGGCACAGCTCAAGTTTTTTACCCTGGCTCATCGGCTGTGGGAGCAGAGGCCAACCGTTCGTGCTCTACTCCCTGGGATGCTGGGTAGCCGAGCACGGGTGCCAAAGAGGTTCCATTGTAATGGACTTTGAGTTGGGAAATCGAGGATCCTCAGCAATGCGGATGGCACCGTTGCAAAGCTGACTTTCTGCAGAAGAGGCACAGCTCCAGTTTTTTGCCCTGGCTGAACAGCTGTGGGAGCAGAGGCTAACCGTTCGTGCTCTACTCCCTGGGATGCTGGGCAGCCGAGCACGGGTGCCAAAGAGGTTCCATTGTAATGGACTTTGAGTTGGGAAATCGAGGAACCTCAGCAATGCAGATGGCACCGTTGCAAAGCTGACTTTCTGCAGAAGAGGCACAGCTCAAGTTTTTTACCCTGGCTCATCGGCTGTGGGAGCAGAGGCCAACCGTTCGTGCTCTACTCCCTGGGATGCTGGGTAGCCGAGCACGGGTGCCAAAGAGGTTCCATTGTAATGGACTTTGAGTTGGGAAATCGAGGAGCGACAGCAATACGGATGGCACCGTTGCAAAGCTGACTTTCTGCAGAAGAGGAGCAGCTCAAGTTTTTTGCCCTGGCTCTTCGGCTCTGGGAGCAGAGGCTAACCGTTCGTGCTCTACTACCTGGGATGCTGGGCAGCCCAGCACGGGTGCCAAAGAGGTTCCATTGTAATGGACTTTGAGTTGGGAAATCGAGGAGCGACAGCAAAGCGGATGGCACCGTTGCAAAGCTGACTTTCTGCAGAAGAGGCACAGCTCAAGTTTTTTGCCCTGGCTCTTCGGCTGTGGGAGCAGAGGCCAACCGTTCGTGCTCTACTCCCTGGGATGCTGGGCAGCCCAGCATGGGTGCCAAAGAGGTTCCATTGTAATGGACTTTGAGTTGGGAAATCGAGGAACCTCAGCAATGCAGATGGCACCGTTGCAAAGCTGACTTTCTGCAGAAGAGGCACAGCTCAAGTTTTTTGCCCTGGCTCTTCGGCTGTGGGAGCAGAGGCCAACCGTTCGTGTTCTTCTCCCTGGGATGCTGGGCAGCCGAGCACGGGTGCCACAGAGGTTCCATTGTAATGGACTTTGAGTTTGGAAATCGAGGAGCGACAGCAATACGGATGGCACCGTTGCAAATTTGACTTTCTGCAGAAGAGGCACAGCTCAAGTTTTTTGCCCTGGCTCTTTGGCTGTGGGAGCAGAGGCCAACCGTTCGTGCTCTACTCCCTGGGATGCTGGGCAGCCCAGCACGGGTGCCAAAGAGGTTCCATTGTAATGGACTTTGAGTTGGGAAATGGAGGAGCGACAGCAATGCGGATGGCACCGTTGCAAAGCTGACTTTCTGCAGAAGAGGCACAGCTCAAGCTTCTTGCCCTGGCTCTTCAGCTGTGGGAGCAGAGGCCAAGCGTTCGTGCTCTACTCCCTGGGATGCTGGGCAGCCCAGCACGGGTGCCAAAGAGGTTCCATTGTAATGGACTTTGAGTTGGGAAATCGAGGAGCGACAGCAATACGGATGGCACCGTTGCAAAGCTGACTTTCTGCAGAAGAGGAGCAGCTCAAGTTTTTTGCCCTGGCTCTTCGGCTCTGGGAGCAGAGGCTAACCGTTCGTGCTCTACTACCTGGGATGCTGGGCAGCCCAGCACGGGTGCCAAAGAGGTTCCATTGTAATGGACTTTGAGTTGGGAAATCGAGGAGCGACAGCAAAGCGGATGGCACCGTTGCAAAGCTGACTTTCTGCAGAAGAGGCACAGCTCAAGTTTTTTGCCCTGGCTCTTCGGCTGTGGGAGCAGAGGCCAACCGTTCGTGCTCTACTTCCTGGGATGCTGGGCAGCCCAGCATGGGTGCCAAAGAGGTTCCATTGTAATGGACTTTGAGTTGGGAAATCGAGGAACCTCAGCAATGCAGATGGCACCGTTGCAAAGCTGACTTTCTGCAGAAGAGGCACAGCTCAAGTTTTTTGCCCTGGCTCTTCGGCTGTGGGAGCAGAGGCCAACCGTTCGTGTTCTTCTCCCTGGGATGCTGGGCAGCCGAGCACGGGTGCCACAGAGGTTCCATTGTAATGGACTTTGAGTTTGGAAATCGAGGAGCGACAGCAATACGGATGGCACCGTTGCAAATTTGACTTTCTGCAGAAGAGGCACAGCTCAAGTTTTTTGCCCTGGCTCTTTGGCTGTGGGAGCAGAGGCCAACCGTTCGTGCTCTACTCCCTGGGATGCTGGGCAGCCCAGCACGGGTGCCAAAGAGGTTCCATTGTAATGGACTTTGAGTTGGGAAATGGAGGAGCGACAGCAATGCGGATGGCACCGTTGCAAAGCTGACTTTCTGCAGAAGAGGCACAGCTCAAGTTTTTTGCCCTGGCTCTTCGGCTGTGGGAGCAGAGGTCAACAGTTCGTGCTCTACTCCCTGGGATGCTGGGCAGCCCAGCTCGGGTGCCACAGAGGTTCCATTGTAATGGACTTTGAGTTGGGAAATCGAGGAGCGACAACAATACGGATGGCACCGTTGCAAAGCTGACTTTCTGCAGAAGAGGCACAGCTCAAGTTTTTTGCCCTGGCTCTTCGGCTGTGGGAGCAGAGGCTAACCGTTCGTGCTCTACTCCCTGGGATGCTGGGCATTCGAGCACGGGTGCCAGAGAGGTTCCATTGTAATGGACTTTGAGTTGGGAAATCGAGGAGCGACAGCAAAGCGGATGGCACCGTTGCAAAGATGACTTTCTGCAGAAGAGGCACAGCTCCAGTTTTTTGCCCTGGCTCTTCGGCTGTGGGAGCAGAGTTTAACCGTTCGTGCTCTACTCCCTGGGAGGCTGGGCAGCCCAGCACGGGTGCCACAGAGGTTCCATTGTAATGGACTTTGAGTTGGGAAATCGAGGAACCTCAGCAATGCGGATGGCACCGTTGCAAAGCTGACTTTCTGCAGAAGAGGCACAGCTCAAGTTTTTTGCCCTGGCTGAACAGCTGTGGGAGCAGAGGCTAACCGTTCGTGCTCTACTCCCTGGGATGCTGGGCAGCCGAGCACGGGTGCCAGAGATGTTCCATTGTAATGGACTTTGAGTTGGGAAATCGAGGAACCTCAGCAATGCAGATGGCACCGTTGCAAAGCTGACTTTCTGCAGAAGAGGCACAGCTCAAGTTTTTTACCCTGGCTCTTCGGCTGTGGGAGCAGAGGCCAACCGTTCGTGCTCTACTCCCTGGGATGCTGGGTAGCCGAGCACGGGTGCCAAAGAGGTTCCATTGTAATGGACTTTGAGTTGGGAAATCGAGGAGCGACAGCAAAGCGGATGGCACCGTTGCAAAGCTGACTTTCTGCAGAAGAGGCACAGCTCAAGCTTCTTGCACTGGCTCTTCAGCTGTGGGAGCAGAGGCCAAGCGTTCGTGCTCTACTCCCTGGGATGCTGGGCAGCCCAGCACGGGTGCCAAAGAGGTTCCATTGTAATGGACTTTGAGTTGGGAAATCGAGGAGCGACAGCAATACGGATGGCACCGTTGCAAAGCTGACTTTCTGCAGAAGAGGAGCAGCTCAATTTTTTTGCCCTGGCTCTTTGGCTGTGGGAGCAGAGGCTAACCGTTCGTGCTCTACTCCCTGGGATGCTGGGCAGCCCAGCACGGGTGCCAAAGAGGTTCCATTGTAATGGACTTTGAGTTGGGAAATCGAGGAGCGACAGCAAAGGGGATGGCACCGTTGCAAAGCTGACTTTCTGCAGAAGAGGCACAGCTCAAGTTTTTTGCCCTGGCTCTTCGGCTGTGGGAGCAGAGGCCAACCGTTCGTGCTCTACTCCCTGGGATGCTGGGCAGCCCAGCACGGGTGCCAAAGAGGTTCCATTGTAATGGACTTTGAGTTGGGAAATCGAGGAACCTCAGCAATGCAGATGGCACCGTTGCAAAGCTGACTTTCTGCAGAAGAGGCACAGCTCAAGTTTTTTGCCCTGGCTCTTCGGCTGTGGGAGCAGAGGCCAACCGTTCGTGTTCTTCTCCCTGGGATGCTGGGCAGCCGAGCACGGGTGCCACAGAGGTTCCATTGTAATGGACTTTGAGTTTGGAAATCGAGGAGCGACAGCAATACGGATGGCACCGTTGCAAATTTGACTTTCTGCAGAAGAGGCACAGCTCAAGTTTTTTGCCCTGGCTCTTCGGCTGTGGGAGCAGAGGCCAACCGTTCGTGCTCTACTCCCTGGGATGCTGGGCAGCCCAGCACGGGTGCCAAAGAGGTTCCATTGTAATGGACTTTGAGTTGGGAAATGGAGGAGCGACAGCAATGCGGATGGCACCGTTGCAAAGCTGACTTTTTGCAGAAGAGGCACAGCTCAAGTTTTTTGCCCTGGCTCTTCGGCTGTGGGAGCAGAGGTCAACAGTTCGTGCTCTACTAACTGGGATGCTGGGCAGCCCAGCTCGGGTGCCACAGAGGTTCCATTGTAATGGACTTTGAGTTGGGAAATCGAGGAGCGACAACAATACGGATGGCACCGTTGCAAAGGTGACTTTCTGCAGAAGAGGCACAGCTCAAGTTTTTTGCCCTGGCTCTTCGGCTGTGGGAGCAGAGGCTAACCGTTCGTGCTCTACTCCCTGGGATGCTGGGCATTCGAGCACGGGTGCCAGAGAGGTTCCATTGTAATGGACTTTGAGTTGGGAAATCGAGGAGCGACAGCAAAGCGGATGGCACCGTTGCAAAGCTGACTTTCTGCAGAAGAGGCACAGCTCCAGTTTTTTGCCCTGGCTCTTCGGCTGTGGGAGCAGAGGCTAACCGTTCGTGCTCTACTCCCTGGGATGCTGGGCAGCCGAGCACGGGTGCCAAAGAGGTTCCATTGTAATGGACTTTGAGTTGGGAAATCGAGGAACCTCAGCAATGCAGATGGCACCGTTGCAAAGCTGACTTTCTGCAGAAGAGGCACAGCTCAAGTTTTTTACCCTGGCTCATCGGCTGTGGGAGCAGAGGCCAACCGTTCGTGCTCTACTCCCTGGGATGCTGGGTAGCCGAGCACGGGTGCCAAAGAGGTTCCATTGTAATGGACTTTGAGTTGGGAAATCGAGGATCCTCAGCAATGCGGATGGCACCGTTGCAAAGCTGACTTTCTGCAGTAGAGGCACAACTCAATTTTTTTACCCTGGCTCATCGGCTGTGGGAGCAGAGGCCAACCGTTCGTGCTCTACTCCCTGGGAGGCTGGGCATTCGAGCACGGGTGCCACAGAGGTTCCATTGTAATGGACTTTGAGTTGGGAAATCGAGGAGCGACAGCAAAGCGGATGGCACCGTTGCAAAGCTGACTTTCTGCAGAAGAGGAGCAGCTCAAGTTTTTTGCCCTGGCTCTTCGGCTGTGGGAGCAGAGGCCAACCGTTCGTGTTCTTCTCCCTGGGATGCTGGGCAGCCGAGCACGGGTGCCACAGAGGTTCCATTGTAATGGACTTTGAGTTTGGAAATCGAGGAGCGACAGCAATACGGATGGCACCGTTGCAAAGCTGACTTTCTGCAGAAGAGGCACAGCTCAAGTTTTTTGCCCTGGCTCTTCGGCTGTGGGAGCAGAGGCCAACCGTTCGTGCTCTACTCCCTGGGATGCTGGGCAGCCCAGCACGGGTGCCAAAGAGGTTCCATTGTAATGGACTTTGAGTTGGGAAATGGAGGAGCGACAGCAATGCGGATGGCACCGTTGCAAAGCTGACTTTCTGCAGAAGAGGCACAGCTCAAGTTTTTTGCCCTGGCTCTTCGGCTGTGGGAGCAGAGGTCAACAGTTCGTGCTCTACTGCCTGGGATGCTGGGCAGCCCAGCTCGGGTGCCACAGAGGTTCCATTGTAATGGACTTTGAGTTGGGAAATCGAGGAGCGACAACAATACGGATGGCACCGTTGCAAAGGTGACTTTCTGCAGAAGAGGCACAGCTCAAGTTTTTTGCCCTGGCTCTTCGGCTGTGGGAGCAGAGGCTAACCGTTCGTGCTCTACTCCCTGGGATGCTGGGCATTCGAGCACGGGTGCCAGAGAGGTTCCATTGTAATGGACTTTGAGTTGGGAAATCGAGGAGCGACAGCAAAGCGGATGGCACCGTTGCAAAGGTGACTTTCTGCAGAAGAGGCACAGCTCAAGTTTTTTGCCCTGGCTCTTCGGCTGTGGGAGCAGAGGCTAACCGTTCGTGCTCTACTCCCTGGGAGGCTGGGCAGCCCAGTACGGGTGCCACAGAGGTTCCATTGTAATGGACTTTGAGTTGGGAAATCGAGGAACCTCAGCAATGCGGATGGCACCGTTGCAAAGCTGACTTTCTGCAGAAGAGGCACAGCTCAAGTTTTTTGCCCTGGCTGAACAGCTGTGGGAGCAGAGGCTAACCGTTCGTGCTCTACTCCCTGGGATGCTGGGCATTCGAGCACGGGTGCCAGAGATGTTCCATTGTAATGGACTTTGAGTTGGGAAATCGAGGAGCGACAGCAATGCGGATGGCACCGTTGCAAAGCTGACTTTCTGCAGAAGAGGCACAGCTCAAGTTTTTTACCCTGGCTCATCGGCTGTGGGAGCAGAGGCCAACCGTTCGTGCTCTACTCCCTGGGATGCTGGGCAGCCCAGCACGGGTGCCAAAGAGGTTCCATTGTAATGGACTTTGAGTTGGGAAATCGAGGATCCTCAGCAATGCGGATGGCACCGTTGCAAAGCTGACTTTCTGCAGTAGAGGCACAACTCAATTTTTTTACCCTGGCTCATCGGCTGTGGGAGCAGAGGCCAACCGTTCGTGCTCTACTCCCTGGGAGGCTGGGCAGCCGAGCACGGGTGCCACAGAGGTTCCATTGTAATGGACTTTGAGTTTGGAAATCGAGGAGCGACAGCAATACGGATGGCACCGTTGCAAATTTGACTTTCTGCAGAAGAGGCACAGCTCAAGTTTTTTGCCCTGGCTCTTTGGCTGTGGGAGCAGAGGCCAACCGTTCGTGCTCTACTCCCTGGGATGCTGGGCAGCCCAGCACGGGTGCCAAAGAGGTTCCATTGTAATGGACTTTGAGTTGGGAAATGGAGGAGCGACAGCAATGCGGATGGCACCGTTGCAAAGCTGACTTTCTGCAGAAGAGGCACAGCTCAAGCTTCTTGCCCTGGCTCTTCAGCTGTGGGAGCAGAGGCCAAGCGTTCGTGCTCTACTCCCTGGGATGCTGGGCAGCCCAGCACGGGTGCCAAAGAGGTTCCATTGTAATGGACTTTGAGTTGGGAAATCGAGGAGCGACAGCAATACGGATGGCACCGTTGCAAAGCTGACTTTCTGCAGAAGAGGAGCAGCTCAAGTTTTTTGCCCTGGCTCTTCGGCTCTGGGAGCAGAGGCTAACCGTTCGTGCTCTACTACCTGGGATGCTGGGCAGCCCAGCACGGGTGCCAAAGAGGTTCCATTGTAATGGACTTTGAGTTGGGAAATCGAGGAGCGACAGCAAAGCGGATGGCACCGTTGCAAAGCTGACTTTCTGCAGAAGAGGCACAGCTCAAGTTTTTTGCCCTGGCTCTTCGGCTGTGGGAGCAGAGGCCAACCGTTCGTGCTCTACTTCCTGGGATGCTGGGCAGCCCAGCATGGGTGCCAAAGAGGTTCCATTGTAATGGACTTTGAGTTGGGAAATCGAGGAACCTCAGCAATGCAGATGGCACCGTTGCAAAGCTGACTTTCTGCAGAAGAGGCACAGCTCAAGTTTTTTGCCCTGGCTCTTCGGCTGTGGGAGCAGAGGCCAACCGTTCGTGTTCTTCTCCCTGGGATGCTGGGCAGCCGAGCACGGGTGCCACAGAGGTTCCATTGTAATGGACTTTGAGTTTGGAAATCGAGGAGCGACAGCAATACGGATGGCACCGTTGCAAATTTGACTTTCTGCAGAAGAGGCACAGCTCAAGTTTTTTGCCCTGGCTCTTTGGCTGTGGGAGCAGAGGCCAACCGTTCGTGCTCTACTCCCTGGGATGCTGGGCAGCCCAGCACGGGTGCCAAAGAGGTTCCATTGTAATGGACTTTGAGTTGGGAAATGGAGGAGCGACAGCAATGCGGATGGCACCGTTGCAAAGCTGACTTTCTGCAGAAGAGGCACAGCTCAAGTTTTTTGCCCTGGCTCTTCGGCTGTGGGAGCAGAGGTCAACAGTTCGTGCTCTACTCCCTGGGATGCTGGGCAGCCCAGCTCGGGTGCCACAGAGGTTCCATTGTAATGGACTTTGAGTTGGGAAATCGAGGAGCGACAACAATACGGATGGCACCGTTGCAAAGCTGACTTTCTGCAGAAGAGGCACAGCTCAAGTTTTTTGCCCTGGCTCTTCGGCTGTGGGAGCAGAGGCTAACCGTTCGTGCTCTACTCCCTGGGATGCTGGGCATTCGAGCACGGGTGCCAGAGAGGTTCCATTGTAATGGACTTTGAGTTGGGAAATCGAGGAGCGACAGCAAAGCGGATGGCACCGTTGCAAAGATGACTTTCTGCAGAAGAGGCACAGCTCCAGTTTTTTGCCCTGGCTCTTCGGCTGTGGGAGCAGAGTTTAACCGTTCGTGCTCTACTCCCTGGGAGGCTGGGCAGCCCAGCACGGGTGCCACAGAGGTTCCATTGTAATGGACTTTGAGTTGGGAAATCGAGGAACCTCAGCAATGCGGATGGCACCGTTGCAAAGCTGACTTTCTGCAGAAGAGGCACAGCTCAAGTTTTTTGCCCTGGCTGAACAGCTGTGGGAGCAGAGGCTAACCGTTCGTGCTCTACTCCCTGGGATGCTGGGCAGCCGAGCACGGGTGCCAGAGATGTTCCATTGTAATGGACTTTGAGTTGGGAAATCGAGGAACCTCAGCAATGCAGATGGCACCGTTGCAAAGCTGACTTTCTGCAGAAGAGGCACAGCTCAAGTTTTTTACCCTGGCTCTTCGGCTGTGGGAGCAGAGGCCAACCGTTCGTGCTCTACTCCCTGGGATGCTGGGTAGCCGAGCACGGGTGCCAAAGAGGTTCCATTGTAATGGACTTTGAGTTGGGAAATCGAGGAGCGACAGCAAAGCGGATGGCACCGTTGCAAAGCTGACTTTCTGCAGAAGAGGCACAGCTCAAGCTTCTTGCACTGGCTCTTCAGCTGTGGGAGCAGAGGCCAAGCGTTCGTGCTCTACTCCCTGGGATGCTGGGCAGCCCAGCACGGGTGCCAAAGAGGTTCCATTGTAATGGACTTTGAGTTGGGAAATCGAGGAGCGACAGCAATACGGATGGCACCGTTGCAAAGCTGACTTTCTGCAGAAGAGGAGCAGCTCAAGTTTTTTGCCCTGGCTCTTTGGCTGTGGGAGCAGAGGCTAACCGTTCGTGCTCTACTCCCTGGGATGCTGGGCAGCCCAGCACGGGTGCCAAAGAGGTTCCATTGTAATGGACTTTGAGTTGGGAAATCGAGGAGCGACAGCAAAGGGGATGGCACCGTTGCAAAGCTGACTTTCTGCAGAAGAGGCACAGCTCAAGTTTTTTGCCCTGGCTCTTCGGCTGTGGGAGCAGAGGCCAACCGTTCGTGCTCTACTCCCTGGGATGCTGGGCAGCCCAGCACGGGTGCCAAAGAGGTTCCATTGTAATGGACTTTGAGTTGGGAAATCGAGGAACCTCAGCAATGCAGATGGCACCGTTGCAAAGCTGACTTTCTGCAGAAGAGGCACAGCTCAAGTTTTTTGCCCTGGCTCTTCGGCTGTGGGAGCAGAGGCCAACCGTTCGTGTTCTTCTCCCTGGGATGCTGGGCAGCCGAGCACGGGTGCCACAGAGGTTCCATTGTAATGGACTTTGAGTTTGGAAATCGAGGAGCGACAGCAATACGGATGGCACCGTTGCAAATTTGACTTTCTGCAGAAGAGGCACAGCTCAAGTTTTTTGCCCTGGCTCTTCGGCTGTGGGAGCAGAGGCCAACCGTTCGTGCTCTACTCCCTGGGATGCTGGGCAGCCCAGCACGGGTGCCAAAGAGGTTCCATTGTAATGGACTTTGAGTTGGGAAATGGAGGAGCGACAGCAATGCGGATGGCACCGTTGCAAAGCTGACTTTTTGCAGAAGAGGCACAGCTCAAGTTTTTTGCCCTGGCTCTTCGGCTGTGGGAGCAGAGGTCAACAGTTCGTGCTCTACTAACTGGGATGCTGGGCAGCCCAGCTCGGGTGCCACAGAGGTTCCATTGTAATGGACTTTGAGTTGGGAAATCGAGGAGCGACAACAATACGGATGGCACCGTTGCAAAGGTGACTTTCTGCAGAAGAGGCACAGCTCAAGTTTTTTGCCCTGGCTCTTCGGCTGTGGGAGCAGAGGCTAACCGTTCGTGCTCTACTCCCTGGGATGCTGGGCATTCGAGCACGGGTGCCAGAGAGGTTCCATTGTAATGGACTTTGAGTTGGGAAATCGAGGAGCGACAGCAAAGCGGATGGCACCGTTGCAAAGCTGACTTTCTGCAGAAGAGGCACAGCTCCAGTTTTTTGCCCTGGCTCTTCGGCTGTGGGAGCAGAGGCTAACCGTTCGTGCTCTACTCCCTGGGATGCTGGGCAGCCGAGCACGGGTGCCAAAGAGGTTCCATTGTAATGGACTTTGAGTTGGGAAATCGAGGAACCTCAGCAATGCAGATGGCACCGTTGCAAAGCTGACTTTCTGCAGAAGAGGCACAGCTCAAGTTTTTTACCCTGGCTCATCGGCTGTGGGAGCAGAGGCCAACCGTTCGTGCTCTACTCCCTGGGATGCTGGGTAGCCGAGCACGGGTGCCAAAGAGGTTCCATTGTAATGGACTTTGAGTTGGGAAATCGAGGATCCTCAGCAATGCGGATGGCACCGTTGCAAAGCTGACTTTCTGCAGTAGAGGCACAACTCAATTTTTTTACCCTGGCTCATCGGCTGTGGGAGCAGAGGCCAACCGTTCGTGCTCTACTCCCTGGGAGGCTGGGCATTCGAGCACGGGTGCCACAGAGGTTCCATTGTAATGGACTTTGAGTTGGGAAATCGAGGAGCGACAGCAAAGCGGATGGCACCGTTGCAAAGCTGACTTTCTGCAGAAGAGGAGCAGCTCAAGTTTTTTGCCCTGGCTCTTCGGCTGTGGGAGCAGAGGCCAACCGTTCGTGTTCTTCTCCCTGGGATGCTGGGCAGCCGAGCACGGGTGCCACAGAGGTTCCATTGTAATGGACTTTGAGTTTGGAAATCGAGGAGCGACAGCAATACGGATGGCACCGTTGCAAAGCTGACTTTCTGCAGAAGAGGCACAGCTCAAGTTTTTTGCCCTGGCTCTTCGGCTGTGGGAGCAGAGGCCAACCGTTCGTGCTCTACTCCCTGGGATGCTGGGCAGCCCAGCACGGGTGCCAAAGAGGTTCCATTGTAATGGACTTTGAGTTGGGAAATGGAGGAGCGACAGCAATGCGGATGGCACCGTTGCAAAGCTGACTTTCTGCAGAAGAGGCACAGCTCAAGTTTTTTGCCCTGGCTCTTCGGCTGTGGGAGCAGAGGTCAACAGTTCGTGCTCTACTGCCTGGGATGCTGGGCAGCCCAGCTCGGGTGCCACAGAGGTTCCATTGTAATGGACTTTGAGTTGGGAAATCGAGGAGCGACAACAATACGGATGGCACCGTTGCAAAGGTGACTTTCTGCAGAAGAGGCACAGCTCAAGTTTTTTGCCCTGGCTCTTCGGCTGTGGGAGCAGAGGCTAACCGTTCGTGCTCTACTCCCTGGGATGCTGGGCATTCGAGCACGGGTGCCAGAGAGGTTCCATTGTAATGGACTTTGAGTTGGGAAATCGAGGAGCGACAGCAAAGCGGATGGCACCGTTGCAAAGGTGACTTTCTGCAGAAGAGGCACAGCTCAAGTTTTTTGCCCTGGCTCTTCGGCTGTGGGAGCAGAGGCTAACCGTTCGTGCTCTACTCCCTGGGAGGCTGGGCAGCCCAGTACGGGTGCCACAGAGGTTCCATTGTAATGGACTTTGAGTTGGGAAATCGAGGAACCTCAGCAATGCGGATGGCACCGTTGCAAAGCTGACTTTCTGCAGAAGAGGCACAGCTCAAGTTTTTTGCCCTGGCTGAACAGCTGTGGGAGCAGAGGCTAACCGTTCGTGCTCTACTCCCTGGGATGCTGGGCATTCGAGCACGGGTGCCAGAGATGTTCCATTGTAATGGACTTTGAGTTGGGAAATCGAGGAGCGACAGCAATGCGGATGGCACCGTTGCAAAGCTGACTTTCTGCAGAAGAGGCACAGCTCAAGTTTTTTACCCTGGCTCATCGGCTGTGGGAGCAGAGGCCAACCGTTCGTGCTCTACTCCCTGGGATGCTGGGCAGCCCAGCACGGGTGCCAAAGAGGTTCCATTGTAATGGACTTTGAGTTGGGAAATCGAGGATCCTCAGCAATGCGGATGGCACCGTTGCAAAGCTGACTTTCTGCAGTAGAGGCACAACTCAATTTTTTTACCCTGGCTCATCGGCTGTGGGAGCAGAGGCCAACCGTTCGTGCTCTACTCCCTGGGAGGCTGGGCATTCGAGCACGGGTGCCACAGAGGTTCCATTGTAATGGACTTTGAGTTGGGAAATCGAGGAGCGACAGCAAAGCGGATGGCACCGTTGCAAAGCTGACTTTCTGCAGAAGAGGAGCAGCTCAAGTTTTTTGCCCTGGCTCTTCGGCTGTGGGAGCAGAGGCCAACCGTTCGTGTTCTTCTCCCTGGGATGCTGGGCAGCCGAGCACGGGTGCCACAGAGGTTCCATTGTAATGGACTTTGAGTTTGGAAATCGAGGAGCGACAGCAATACGGATGGCACCGTTGCAAATTTGACTTTCTGCAGAAGAGGCACAGCTCAAGTTTTTTGCCCTGGCTCTTCGGCTGTGGGAGCAGAGGCCAACCGTTCGTGCTCTACTCCCTGGGATGCTGGGCAGCCCAGCACGGGTGCCAAAGAGGTTCCATTGTAATGGACTTTGAGTTGGGAAATGGAGGAGCGACAGCAATACGGATGGCACCGTTGCAAAGCTGACTTTCTGCAGAAGAGGCACAGCTCAAGTTTTTTGCCCTGGCTCTTCGGCTGTGGGAGCAGAGGTCAACAGTTCGTGCTCTACTGCCTGGGATGCTGGGCAGCCCAGCTCGGGTGCCACAGAGGTTCCATTGTAATGGACTTTGAGTTGGGAAATCGAGGAGCGACAACAATACGGATGGCACCGTTGCAAAGGTGACTTTCTGCAGAAGAGGCACAGCTCAAGTTTTTTGCCCTGGCTCTTCGGCTGTGGGAGCAGAGGCTAACCGTTCGTGCTCTACTCCCTGGGATGCTGGGCATTCGAGCACGGGTGCCAGAGAGGTTCCATTGTAATGGACTTTGAGTTGGGAAATCGAGGAGCGACAGCAAAGCGGATGGCACCGTTGCAAAGCTGACTTTCTGCAGAAGAGGCACAGCTCAAGTTTTTTGCCCTGGCTCTTCGGCTGTGGGAGCAGAGGCTAACCGTTCGTGCTCTACTCCCTGGGAGGCTGGGCAGCCCAGTACGGGTGCCACAGAGGTTCCATTGTAATGGACTTTGAGTTGGGAAATCGAGGAACCTCAGCAATGCGGATGGCACCGTTGCAAAGCTGACTTTCTGCAGAAGAGGCACAGCTCAAGTTTTTTGCCCTGGCTGAACAGCTGTGGGAGCAGAGGCTAACCGTTCGTGCTCTACTACCTGGGATGCTGGGCAGCCGAGCACGGGTGCCAGAGATGTTCCATTGTAATGGACTTTGAGTTGGGAAATCGAGGAACCTCAGCAATGCAGATGGCACCCTTGCAAAGCTGACTTTCTGCAGAAGAGGCACAGCTCAAGTTTTTTGCCCTGGCTCTTCGGCTGTGGGAGCAGAGGCCAACCGTTCGTGCTCTACTCCCTGGGATGCTGGGCAGCCCAGCACGGGTGCCAAAGAGGTTCCATTGTAATGGACTTTGAGTTGGGAAATCGAGGAACCTCAGCAATGCAGATGGCACCGTTGCAAAGCTGACTTTCTGCAGAAGAGGCACAGCTCAAGTTTTTTGCCCTGGCTCTTCGGCTGTGGGAGCAGAGGCCAACCGTTCGTGTTCTTCTCCCTGGGATGCTGGGCAGCCGAGCACGGGTGCCACAGAGGTTCCATTGTAATGGACTTTGAGTTTGGAAATCGAGGAGCGACAGCAATACGGATGGCACCGTTGCAAATTTGACTTTCTGCAGAAGAGGCACAGCTCAAGTTTTTTGCCCTGGCTCTTCGGCTGTGGGAGCAGAGGCCAACCGTTCGTGCTCTACTCCCTGGGATGCTGGGCAGCCCAGCACGGGTGCCAAAGAGGTTCCATTGTAATGGACTTTGAGTTGGGAAATCGAGGAACGACAGCAATGCGGATGGCACCGTTGCAAAGCTGACTTTCTGCAGAAGAGGCACAGCTCAAGTTTTTTGCCCTGGCTCTTCGGCTGTGGGAGCAGAGGCCAACCGTTCGTGCTCTACTAACTGGGATGCTGGGCAGCCCAGCTCGGGTGCCACAGAGGTTCCATTGTAATGGACTTTGAGTTGGGAAATCGAGGAGCGACAACAATACGGATGGCACCGTTGCAAAGCTGACTTTCTGCAGAAGAGGCACAGCTCAAGTTTTTTGCCCTGGCTCTTCGGCTGTGGGAGCAGAGGCTAACCGTTCGTGCTCTACTCCCTGGGATGCTGGGCATTCGAGCACGGGTGCCAGAGAGGTTCCATTGTAATGGACTTTGAGTTGGGAAATGGAGGAGCGACAGCAATGCGGATGGCACCGTTGCAAAGCTGACTTTCTGCAGAAGAGGCACAGCTCAAGTTTTTTGCCCTGGCTCTTCGGCTGTGGGAGCAGAGGTCAACAGTTCGTGCTCTACTAACTGGGATGCTGGGCAGCCCAGCACGGGTGCCACAGAGGTTCCATTGTAATGGACTTTGAGTTGGGAAATCGAGGAACCTCAGCAATGCGGATGGCACCGTTGCAAAGCTGACTTTCTGCAGAAGAGGCACAGCTCAAGTTTTTTGCCCTGGCTGAACAGCTGTGGGAGCAGAGGCTAACCGTTCGTGCTCTACTCCCTGGGATGCTGGGCATTCGAGCACGGGTGCCAGAGAGGTTCCATTGTAATGGACTTTGAGTTGGGAAATCGAGGAGCGACAGCAAAGCGGATGGCACCGTTGCAAAGGTGACTTTCTGCAGAAGAGGCACAGCTCAAGTTTTTTGCCCTGGCTCTTCGGCTGTGGGAGCAGAGGCCAACCGTTCGTGCTCTACTCCCTGGGATGCTGGGCAGCCCAGCACGGGTGCCAAAGAGGTTCCATTGTAATGGACTTTGAGTTGGGAAATCGAGGAACCTCAGCAATGCAGATGGCACCGTTGCAAAGCTGACTTTCTGCAGAAGAGGCACAGCTCAAGTTTTTTGCCCTGGCTCTTCGGCTGTGGGAGCAGAGGCCAACCGTTCGTGTTCTTCTCCCTGGGATGCTGGGCAGCCGAGCACGGGTGCCACAGAGGTTCCATTGTAATGGACTTTGAGTTTGGAAATCGAGGAGCGACAGCAATACGGATGGCACCGTTGCAAATTTGACTTTCTGCAGAAGAGGCACAGCTCAAGTTTTTTGCCCTGGCTCTTCGGCTGTGGGAGCAGAGGCCAACCGTTCGTGCTCTACTCCCTGGGATGCTGGGCAGCCCAGCACGGGTGCCAAAGAGGTTCCATTGTAATGGACTTTGAGTTGGGAAATCGAGGAACGACAGCAATGCGGATGGCACCGTTGCAAAGCTGACTTTCTGCAGAAGAGGCACAGCTCAAGTTTTTTGCCCTGGCTCTTCGGCTGTGGGAGCAGAGGCCAACCGTTCGTGCTCTACTAACTGGGATGCTGGGCAGCCCAGCTCGGGTGCCACAGAGGTTCCATTGTAATGGACTTTGAGTTGGGAAATCGAGGAGCGACAACAATACGGATGGCACCGTTGCAAAGCTGACTTTCTGCAGAAGAGGCACAGCTCAAGTTTTTTGCCCTGGCTCTTCGGCTGTGGGAGCAGAGGCTAACCGTTCGTGCTCTACTCCCTGGGATGCTGGGCATTCGAGCACGGGTGCCAGAGAGGTTCCATTGTAATGGACTTTGAGTTGGGAAATGGAGGAGCGACAGCAATGCGGATGGCACCGTTGCAAAGCTGACTTTCTGCAGAAGAGGCACAGCTCAAGTTTTTTGCCCTGGCTCTTCGGCTGTGGGAGCAGAGGTCAACAGTTCGTGCTCTACTAACTGGGATGCTGGGCAGCCCAGCACGGGTGCCACAGAGGTTCCATTGTAATGGACTTTGAGTTGGGAAATCGAGGAACCTCAGCAATGCGGATGGCACCGTTGCAAAGCTGACTTTCTGCAGAAGAGGCACAGCTCAAGTTTTTTGCCCTGGCTGAACAGCTGTGGGAGCAGAGGCTAACCGTTCGTGCTCTACTCCCTGGGATGCTGGGCATTCGAGCACGGGTGCCAGAGAGGTTCCATTGTAATGGACTTTGAGTTGGGAAATCGAGGAGCGACAGCAAAGCGGATGGCACCGTTGCAAAGGTGACTTTCTGCAGAAGAGGCACAGCTCCAGTTTTTTGCCCTGGCTCTTCGGCTGTGGGAGCAGAGGCTAACCGTTCGTGCTCTACTCCCTGGGATGCTGGGCAGCCGAGCACGGGTGCCACAGAGGTTCCATTGTAATGGACTTTGAGTTGGGAAATCGAGGATCCTCAGCAATGCGGATGGCACCGTTGCAAAGCTGACTTTCTGCAGAAGAGGCACAACTCAATTTTTTTACCCTGGCTCTTCGGCTGTGGGAGCAGAGGCCAACCGTTCGTGCTCTACTCCCTGGGATGCTGGGCATTCGAGCACGGGTGCCACAGAGGTTCCATTGTAATGGACTTTGAGTTGGGAAATCGAGGAGCGACAGCAAAGCGGATGGCACCGTTGCAAAGCTGACTTTCTGCAGAAGAGGCACAGCTCAAGTTTTTTACCCTGGCTCTTCGGCTGTGGGAGCAGAGGCCAACCGTTCGTGCTCTACTCCCTGGGATGCTGGGTAGCCGAGCACGGGTGCCAAAGAGGTTCCATTGTAATGGACTTTGAGTTGGGAAATCGAGGATCCTCAGCAATGCGGATGGCACCGTTGCAAAGCTGACTTTCTGCAGAAGAGGCACAACTCAATTTTTTTACCCTGGCTCTTCGGCTGTGGGAGCAGAGGCCAACCGTTCGTGCTCTACTCCCTGGGATGCTGGGCATTCGAGCACGGGTGCCACAGAGGTTCCATTGTAATGGACTTTGAGTTGGGAAATCGAGGAGCGACAGCAAAGCGGATGGCACCGTTGCAAAGCTGACTTTCTGCAGAAGAGGCACAGCTCAAGCTTCTTGCCCTGGCTCTTCAGCTGTGGGAGCAGAGGCCAAGCGTTCGTGCTCTACTCCCTGGGATGCTGGGCAGCCCAGCACGGGTGCCAAAGAGGTTCCATTGTAATGGACTTTGAGTTGGGAAATCGAGGATCGACAGCAATACGGATGGCACAGTTGCAAAGCTGACTTTCTGCAGAAGAGGAGTAGCTCAAGTTTTTTGCCCTGGCTCTTCGGCTGTGGGAGCAGAGGCTAACCGTTCGTGCTCTACTACCTGGGATGCTGGGCATTCGAGCACGGGTGCCAAAGAGGTTCCATTGTAATGGACTTTGAGTTGGGAAATCGAGGAGCGACAGCAAAGTGGATGGCACCGTTGCAAAGCTGACTTTCTGCAGAAGAGGCACAGCTCAAGTTTTTTACCCTGGCTCTTCGGCTGTGGGAGCAGAGGCCAACCGTTCGTGCTCTACTCCCTGGGATGCTGGGCAGCCGAGCACGGGTGCCAAAGAGGTTCCATTGTAATGGACTTTGAGTTGGGAAATCGAGGATCCTCAGCAATGCGGAAGGCACCGTTGCAAAGCTGACTTTCTGCAGAAGAGGCACAGCTCAAGTTTTTTGCCCTGGCTCATCGGCTGTGGGAGCAGAGGCCAACCGTTCGTGCTCTACTCCCTGGGATGCTGGGCAGCCCAGCACGGGTGCCAAAGAGGTTCCATTGTAATGGACTTTGAGTTGGGAAATCGAGGAACCTCAGCAATGCGGATGGCACCGTTGCAAAGCTGACTTTCTGCAGAAGAGGCACAGCTCCAGTTTTTTGCCCTGGCTCTTCAGCTGTGGGAGCAGAGGCTAACCGTTCGTGCTCTACTCCCTGGGATGCTGGGCAGCCGAGCACGGGTGCCAAAGAGGTTCCATTGTAATGGACTTTGAGTTGGGAAATCGAGGAACCTCAGCAATGCAGATGGCACCGTTGCAAAGCTGACTTTCTGCAGAAGAGGCACAGCTCAAGTTTTTTACCCTGGCTCATCGGCTGTGGGAGCAGAGGCCAACCGTTCGTGCTCTACTAACTGGGAGGCTGGGCATTCGAGCACGGGTGCCACAGAGGTTCCATTGTAATGGACTTTGAGTTGGGAAATCGAGGAGCGACAGCAAAGCGGATGGCACAGTTGCAAAGCTGACTTTCTGCAGAAGAGGCACAGCTCAAGCTTCTTGCCCTGGCTCTTCAGCTGTGGGAGCAGAGGCCAAGCGTTCGTGCTCTACTCCCTGGGATGCTGGGCAGCCCAGCACGGGTGCCAAAGAGGTTCCATTGTAATGGACTTTGAGTTGGGAAATCGAGGAGCGACAGCAATACGGATGGCACCGTTGCAAAGCTGACTTTCTGCAGAAGCGGCACAGCTCCAGTTTTTTGCCCTGGCTCTTTGGCTGTGGGAGCAGAGGCCAACCGTTCGTGTTCTTCTCCCTGGGATGCTGGGCAGCCGAGCACGGGTGCCACAGAGGTTCCATTGTAATGGACTTTGAGTTTGGAAATCGAGGAGCGACAGCAATACGGATGGCACCGTTGCAAATTTGACTTTCTGCAGAAGAGGCACAGCTCAAGTTTTTTGCCCTGGCTCTTCGGCTGTGGGAGCAGAGGCCAACCGTTCGTGCTCTACTCCCTGGGATGCTGGGCAGCCGAGCACGGGTGCCAAAGAGGTTCCATTGTAATGGACTTTGAGTTGGGAAATCGAGGATCCTCAGCAATGCGGATGGCACCGTTGCAAAGCTGACTTTCTGCAGAAGAGGCACAGCTCAAGTTTTTTGCCCTGGCTCATCGGCTGTGGGAGCAGAGGCCAACCGTTCGTGCTCTACTCCCTGGGATGCTGGGCAGCCCAGCACGGGTGCCAAAGAGGTTCCATTGTAATGGACTTTGAGTTGGGAAATCGAGGAGCGACAACAATACGGATGGCACCGTTCCAAAGCTGACTTTCTGCAGAAGAGACACAGCTCAAGTTTTTTGCCCTGGCTCTTCGGCTGTGGGAGCAGAGGCCAACCGTTCGTGCTCTACTCCCTGGGATGCTGGGCATTCGAGCACGGGTGCCACAGAGGTTCCATTGTAATGGACTTTGAGTTGGGAAATCGAGGAGCGACAGCAAAGCGGATGGCACCGTTGCAAAGCTGACTTTCTGCAGAAGAGGCACAGCTCCAGTTTTTTGCCCTGGCTCTTCGGCTGCTGGAGCAGAGGCTAACCGTTCGTGCTCTACTGCCTGGGATGCTGGGCAGCCCAGCACGGGTGCCACAGAGGTTCCATTGTAATGGACTTTGAGTTGGGAAATCGAGGAACCTCAGCAATGCGGATGGCACCGTTGCAAAGCTGACTTTCTGCAGAAGAGGCACAGCTCCAGTTTTTTGCCCTGGCTCTTCAGCTGTGGGAGCAGAGGCTAACCGTTCGTGCTCTACTCCCTGGGATGCTGGGCAGCCCAGCACGGGTGCCAAAGAGGTTCCATTGTAATGGACTTTGAGTTGGGAAATCGAGGAACCTCAGCAATGCAGATGGCACCGTTGCAAAGCTGACTTTCTGCAGAAGAGGCACAGCTCAAGTTTTTTACCCTGGCTCATCGGCTGTGGGAGCAGAGGCCAACCGTTCGTGCTCTACTCCCTGGGATGCTGGGTAGCCGAGCACGGGTGCCAAAGAGGTTCCATTGTAATGGACTTTGTGTTGGGAAATCGAGGATCCTCAGCAATGCGGATGGCACCGTTGCAAAGGTGACTTTCTGCAGAAGAGGCACAACTCAATTTTTTTGCCCTAGCTCATCGGCTGTGGGAGCAGAGGCCAACCGTTCGTGCTCTACTCCCTGGGAGGCTGGGCATTCGAGCACGGGTGCCACAGAGGTTCCATTGTAATGGACTTTGAGTTGGGAAATCGAGGAGCGACAGCAAAGCGGATGGCACCGTTGCAAAGCTGACTTTCTGCAGAAGAGGCACAGCTCAAGCTTCTTGCCCTGGCTCTTCAGCTGTGGGAGCAGAGGCCAAGCGTTCGTGCTCTACTCCCTGGGATGCTGGGCAGCCCAGCACGGGTGCCAAAGAGGTTCCATTGTAATGGACTTTGAGTTGGGAAATGGAGGAGCGACAGCAATACGGATGGTACCGTTGCAAAGCTGACTTTCTGCAGAAGAGGAGCAGCTCCAGTTTTTTGCCCTGGCTCTTTGGCTGTGGGAGCAGAGGCCAACCGTTCGTGTTCTTCTCCCTGGGATGCTGGGCAGCCGAGCACGGGTGCCACAGAGGTTCCATTGTAATGGACTTTGAGTTTGGAAATCGAGGAGCGACAGCAATACGGATGGCACCGTTGCAAATTTGACTTTCTGCAGAAGAGGCACAGCTCAAGTTTTTTGCCCTGGCTCTTCGGCTGTGGGAGCAGAGGTCAACAGTTCGTGCTCTACTCCCTGGGATGCTGGGCAACCCAGCTCGGGTGCCACAGAGGTTCCATTGTAATGGACTTTGAGTTGGGAAATCGAGGAGCGACAACAATACGGATGGCACCGTTGCAAAGGTGACTTTCTGCAGAAGAGGCACAGCTCAAGTTTTTTGCCCTGGCTCTTCGGCTGTGGGAGCAGAGGCTAACCGTTCGTGCTCTACTCCCTGGGATGCTGGGCAGCCGAGCACGGGTGCCAGAGATGTTCCATTGTAATGGACTTTGAGTTGGGAAATCGAGGAACCTCAGCAATGCAGATGGCACCGTTGCAAAGCTGACTTTCTGCAGAAGAGGCACAGCTCAAGTTTTTTACCCTGGCTCTTCGGCTGTGGGAGCAGAGGCCAACCGTTCGTGCTCTACTCCCTGGGATGCTGGGTAGCCGAGCATGGGTGCCAAAGAGGTTCCATTGTAATGGACTTTGAGTTGGGAAATCGAGGATCCTCAGCAATGCGGATGGCACCGTTGCAAAGCTGACTTTCTGCAGAAGAGGCACAACTCAATTTTTTTACCCTGGCTCATCGGCTGTGGGAGCAGAGGCCAACCGTTCGTGCTCTAATCCCTGGGAGGCTGGGCATTCGAGCACGGGTGCCAGAGAGGTTCCATTGTAATGGACTTTGAGTTGTGAAATCGAGGAGCGACAGCAAAGCGGATGGCACCGTTGCAAAGCTGACTTTCTGCAGAAGAGGCACAGCTCAAGCTTCTTGCCCTGGCTCTTCAGCTGTGGGAGCAGAGGCCAAGCGTTCGTGCTCTACTCCCTGGGATGCTGGGCAGCCCAGCACGGGTGCCAAAGAGGTTCCATTGTAATGGACTTTGAGTTGGGAAATCGAGGAGCGACAGCAATACGGATGGCACCGTTGCAAAGCTGACTTTCTGCAGAAGAGGAGCAGCTCAAGTTTTTTGCCCTGGCTCTTTGGCTGTGGGAGCAGAGGCCAACCGTTCGTGTTCTTCTCCCTGGGATGCTGGGCAGCCGAGCACGGGTGCCACAGAGGTTCCATTGTAATGGACTTTGAGTTTGGAAATCGAGGAGCGACAGCAATACGGATGGCACCGTTGCAAATTTGACTTTCTGCAGAAGAGGCACAGCTCAAGTTTTTTGCCCTGGCTCTTCGGCTGTGGGAGCAGAGGCCAACCGTTCGTGCTCTACTCCCTGGGATGCTGGGCAGCCCAGCACGGGTGCCAAAGAGGTTCCATTGTAATGGACTTTGAGTTGGGAAATGGAGGAGCGACAGCAATGCGGATGGCACCGTTGCAAAGCTGACTTTCTGCAGAAGAGGCACAGCTCAAGTTTTTTGCCCTGGCTCTTCGGCTGTGGGAGCAGAGGCCAACCGTTCGTGTTCTTCTCCCTGGGATGCTGGGCAGCCGAGCACGGGTGCCACAGAGGTTCCATTGTAATGGACTTTGAGTTTGGAAATCGAGGAGCGACAGCAATACGCATGGCACCGTTGCAAAGCTGACTTTCTGCAGAAGAGGCACAGCTCAAGTTTTTTGCCCTGGCTCTTCGGCTGTGGGAGCAGAGGCCAACCGTTCGTGCTCTACTCCCTGGGATGCTGGGCAGCCGAGCACGGGTGCCAAAGAGGTTCCATTGTAATGGACTTTGAGTTGGGAAATGGAGGAGCGACAGCAATGCGGATGGCACCGTTGCAAAGCTGACTTTCTGCAGAAGAGGCACAGCTCAAGTTTTTTGCCCTGGCTCTTCGGCTGTGGGAGCAGAGGCTAACCGTTCGTGCTCTACTCCCTGGGATGCTGGGCAGCCCAGCACGGGTGCCACAGAGGTTCCATTGTAATGGACTTTGAGTTGGGAAATCGAGGAGCGACAACAATACGGATGGCACCGTTGCAAAGCTGACTTTCTGCAGAAGAGGCACAGCTCAAGTTTTTTGCCCTGGCTCTTCGGCTGTGGGAGCATAGGCTAACCGTTCGTGCTCTACTCCCTGGGATGCTGGGCATTCGAGCACGGGTGCCAGAGAGGTTCCATTGTAATGGACTTTGAGTTGGGAAATCGAGGAGCGACAGCAAAGCGGATGGCACCGTTGCAAAGCTGACTTTCTGCAGATGAGGCACAGCTCCAGTTTTTTGCCCTGGCTCTTCGGCTGTGGGAGCAGAGGCTAACCGTTCGTGCTCTACTCCCTGGGATGCTGGGCAGCCCAGCACGGGTGCCAGTGATGTTCCATTGTAATGGACTTTGAGTTGGGAAATCGAGGAACCTCAGCAATGCAGATGGCACCGTTGCAAAGCTGACTTTCTGCAGAAGAGGCACAGCTCAAGTTTTTTACCCTGGCTTATCGGCTGTGGGAGCAGAGGCCAACCGTTCGTGCTCTACTCCCTGGGATGCTGGGCAGCCGAGCACGGGTGCCAAAGAGGTTCCATTGTAATAGACTTAGAGTTGGGAAATCGAGGATCCTCAGCAATGCGGATGGCACCGATGCAAAGCTGACTTTCTGCAGAAGAGGCACAACTCAATTTTTTTACCCTGGCTCATCGGCTGTGGGAGCAGAGGCCAACCGTTCGTGCTCTACTCCCTGGGATGCTGGGCATTCGAGCACGGGTGCCAGAGAGGTTCCATTGTAATGGACTTTGAGTTGGGAAATCGAGGAGCGACAGCAAAGCGGATGGCACCGTTGCAAAGCTGACTTTCTGCAGAAGAGGCACAGCTCAAGCTTCTTGCCCTGGCTCTTCAGCTGTGGGAGCAGAGGCCAAGCGTTCGTGCTCTACTCCCTGGGATGCTGGGCCGCCCAGCACGTGTGCCACAGAGGTTCCATTGTAATGGACTTTGAGTTGGGAAATCGAGGAGCGACAGCAATGCGGATGGCACAGTTGCAAAGCTGACTTTCTGCAGAAGAGGAGCAGCTCAAGTTTTTTGCCCTGGCTCTTCGGCTGTGGGAGCAGAGGCTAACCGTTCGTGCTCTACTCCCTGGGATGCTGGGCAGCCCAGCACGGGTGCCAAAGAGGTTCCATTGTAATGGACTTTGAGTTGGGAAATCGAGGAGCGACAGCAAAGCGGATGGCACCGTTGCAAAGCTGACTTTCTGCAGAAGAGGCACAGCTCAAGTTTTTTGCCCTGGCTCTTCGGCTGTGGGAGTAGAGGCCAACCGTTCGTGCTCTACTCCCTGGGATGCTGGGCAGCCCAGCATGGGTGCCAAAGAGGTTCCATTGTAATGGACTTTGAGTTTGGAAATCGAGGAACCTCAGCAATGCAGATGGCACCGTTGCAAAGCTGACTTTCTGCAGAAGAGGCACAGCTCAAGTTTTTTGCCCTGGCTCTTCGGCTGTGGGAGCAGAGGCCAACCGTTCGTGTTCTTCTCCCTGGGATGCTGGGAAGCCGAGCACGGGTGCCACAGAGTTTCCATTGTAATGGACTTTGAGTTTGGAAATCGAGGAGCGACAGCAATACGGATGGCACCGTTGCAAATTTGACTTTCTGCAGAAGAGGCACAGCTCAAGTTTTTTGCCCTGGCTCTTCGGCTGTGGGAGCAGAGGCCAACCGTCCGTGCTCTACTCCCTGGGATGCTGGGCAGCCCAGCACGGGTGCCAAAGAGGTTCCATTGTAATGGACTTTGAGTTGGGAAATGGAGGAGCGACAGCAATGCGGATGGCACCGTTGCAAAGCTGACTTTCTGCAGAAGAGGCACAGCTCAAGTTTTTTGCCCTGGCTCTTCGGCTGTGGGAGCAGAGGTCAACAGTTCGTGCTCTACTCCCTGGGATGCTGGGCAGCCCAGCTCGGGTGCCACAGAGGTTCCATTGTAATGGACTTTGAGTTGGGAAATCGAGGAACCTCAGCAGTGCGGATGGCACCGTTGCAAAGCTGACTTTCTGCAGAAGAGGCACAGCTCAAGTTTTTTGCCCTGGCTCATCGGCTGTGGGAGCAGAGGCTAACCGTTCGTGCTCTACTCCCTGGGAGGCTGGGCATTCGAGCACGGGTGCCAGAGAGGTTCCATTGTAATGGACTTTGAGTTGTGAAATCGAGGAGCGACAGCAAAGCGGATGGCACCGTTGCAAAGCTGACTTTCTGCAGAAGAGGCACAGCTCCAGTTTTTTGCCCTGGCTCTTCGGCTGTGGGAGCAGAGGCTAACCGTTCGTGCTGTACTCCCTGGGAGGCTGGGCAGCCCAGCACGGGTGCCACAGAGGTTCCATTGTAATGGACTTTGAGTTGGGAAATCGAGGAACCTCAGCAATGCGGATGGCACCGTTGCAAAGCTGACTTTCTGCAGAAGAGGCACAGCTCAAGTTTTTTGCCCTGGCTGAACAGCTGTGGGAGCAGAGGCTAACCGTTCGTGCTCTACTCCCTGGGATGCTGGGCAGCCGAGCACGGGTGCCAGAGATGTTCCATTGTAATGGACTTTGAGTTGGGAAATCGAGGAACCTCAGCAATGCAGATGGCACCGTTGCAAAGCTGACTTTCTGCAAAAGAGGCACAGCTCAAGTTTTTTACCCTGGCTCTTCGGCTGTGGGAGCAGAGGCCAACCGTTCGTGCTCTACTCCCTGGGATGCTGGGTAGCCGAGCACGGGTGCCAAAGAGGTTCCATTGTAATGGACTTTGAGTTGGGAAATCGAGGATCCTCAGCAATGCGGATGGCACCGTTGCAAAGGTGACTTTCTGCAGAAGAGGCACAGCTCAAGCTTTTTACCCTGGCTCATCGGCTGTGGGAGCAGAGGCCAACCGTTCGTGCTCTACTACCTGGGAGGCTGGGCATTCGAGCACGGGTGCCAGAGAGGTTCCATTGTAATGGACTTTGAGTTGGGAAATCGAGGAGCGACAGCAAAGCGGATGGCACCGTTGCAAAGCTGACTTTCTGCAGAAGAGGCACAGCTCAAGCTTCTTGCCCTGGCTCTTCAGCTGTGGGAGCAGAGGCCAAGCGTTCGTGCTCTACTCCCTGGGATGCTGGGCAGCCCAGCACGGGTGCCAAAGAGGTTCCATTGTAATGGACTTTGAGTTGGGAAATGGAGGAGCGACAGCAATGCGGATGGCACCGTTGCAAAGCTGACTTTCTGCAGAAGAGGCACAGCTCAAGTTTTTTGCCCTGGCTCTTCGGCTGTGGGAGCAGAGGCCAACCGTCCGTGCTCTACTCCCTGGGATGCTGGGCAGCCCAGCACGGGTGCCACAGAGGTTCCATTGTAATGGACTTTGAGTTGGGAAATCGAGGAGCGACAACAATACGGATGGCACCGTTGCAAAGCTGACTTTCTGCAGAAGAGGCACAGCTCAAGTTTTTTGCCCTGGCTCTTCAGCTGTGGGAGCAGAGGCTAACCGTTCGTGCTCTACTCCCTGGGATGCTGGGCATTCGAGCACGGGTGCCAGAGAGGTTCCATTGTAATGGACTTTGAGTTGGGAAATCGAGGAGCGACAGCAAAGCGGATGGCACCGTTGCAAAGCTGACTTTCTGCAGAAGAGGCACAGCTCCAGTTTTTTGCCCTGGCTCTTCGGCTGTGGGAGCAGAGGCTAACAGTTCGTGCTCTACTCCCTGGGAGGCTGGGCAGCCCAGCACGGGTGCCACAGAGGTTCCATTGTAATGGACTTTGAGTTGGGAAATCGAGGAACCTCAGCAATGCGGATGGCACCGTTGCAAAGCTGACTTTCTGCAGAAGAGGCACAGCTCAAGTTTTTTGCCCTGGCTTAACAGCTGTGGGAGCAGAGGCTAACCGTTCGTGCTCTACTCCCTGGGATGCTGGGCAGCCGAGCACGGGTGCCAGAGATGTTCCATTGTAATGGACTTTGAGTTGGGAAATCGAGGAACCTCAGCAATGCAGATGGCACCGTTGCAAAGCTGACTTTCTGCAGAAGAGGCACAGCTCAAGTTTTTTACCCTGGCTCATCGGCTGTGGGAGCAGAGGCCAACCGTTCGTGCTCTACTCCCTGGGATGCTGGGCAGCCGAGCACGGGAGCCAGAGATGTTCCATTGTAATGGACTTAGAGTTGGGAAATCGAGGATCCTCAGCAATGCGGATGGCACCGTTGCAAAGCTGACTTTCTGCGGAAGAGGCACAACTCAATTTTTTTACCCTGGCTCATCGGCTGTGGGAGCAGAGGCCAACCGTTCCTGCTCTACTCCCTGGGATGCTGGGCATTCGAGCACGGGTGCCACAGAGGTTCCATTGTAATGGACTTTGAGTTGGGAAATCGAGGAGCGACAGCAAAGCGGATGGCACCGTTGCAAAGCTGACTTTCTGCAGAAGAGGCACAGCTCAAGCTTCTTGCCCTGGCTCTTCAGCTGTGGGAGCAGAGGCCAAGAGTTCGTGCTCTACTCCCTGGGATGCTGGGCAGCCCAGCACGTGTGCCACAGAGGTTCCATTGTAATGGACTTTGAGTTGGGAAATCGAGGAGCGACAGCAATGCGGATGGCATAGTTGCAAAGCTGACTTTCTGCAGAAGAGGCACAGCTCAAGTTTTTTGCCCTGGCTCTTCGGCTGTGGGAGCAGAGGCTAACCGTTCGTGCTCTACTCCCTGGGATGCTGGGCAGCCCAGCACGGGTGCCAAAGAGGTTCCATTGTAATGGACTTTGAGTTGGGAAATCGAGGAGCGACAGCAAAGCGGATGGCACCGTTGCAAAGCTGACTTTCTGCAGAAGAGGCACAGCTCAAGTTTTTTGCCCTGGCTCTTCGGCTGTGGGAGCAGAGGCCAACCGTTCGTGCTCTACTCCCTGGGATGCTGGGCAGCCCAGCATGGGTGCCAAAGAGGTTCCATTGTAATGGACTTTGAGTTGGGAAATCGAGGAACCTCAGCAATGCAGATGGCACCGTTGCAAAGCTGACTTTCTGCAGAAGAGGCACAGCTCAAGTTTTTTGCCCTGGCTCTTCGGCTGTGGGAGCAGAGGCCAACCGTTCGTGTTCTTCTCCCTGGGATGCTGGGCAGCCGAGCACGGGTGCCACAGAGGTTCCATTGTAATGGACTTTGAGTTTGGAAATCGAGGAGCGACAGCAATACGGATGGCACCGTTGCAAAGCTGACTTTCTGCAGAAGAGGCACAGCTCAAGTTTTTTGCCCTGGCTCTTCGGCTGTGGGAGCAGAGGCCAACCGTTCGTGCTCTACTCCCTGGGATGCTGGGCAGCCGAGCACGGGTGCCAAAGAGGTTCCATTGTAATGGACTTTGAGTTGGGAAATGGAGGAGCGACAGCAATGCGGATGGCACCGTTGCAAAGCTGACTTTCTGCAGAAGAGGCACAGCTCAAGTTTTTTGCCCTGGCTCTTCGGCTGTGGGAGCAGAGGCCAACCGTCCGTGCTCTACTGCCTGGGATGCTGGGCAGCCCAGCACGGGTGCCACAGAGGTTCCATTGTAATGGACTTTGAGTTGGGAAATCGAGGAGCGACAACAATACGGATGGCACCGTTGCAAAGCTGACTTTCTGCAGAAGAGGCACAGCTCAAGTTTTTTGCCCTGGCTCTTCGGCTGTGGGAGCAGAGGTTAACCGTTCGTGCTCTACTCCCTGGGATGCTGGGCATTCGAGCACGGGTGCCAGAGAGGTTCCATTGTAATGGACTTTGAGTTGGGAAATCGAGGAGCGACAGCAAAGCGGATGGCACCGTTGCAAAGCTGACTTTCTGCAGAAGAGGCACAGCTCCAGTTTTTTGCCCTGGCTCTTCGGCTGTGGGAGCAGAGGCTAACCGTTCGTGCTCTACTCCCTGGGAGGCTGGGCAGCCCAGCACGGGTGCCACAGAGGTTCCATTGTAATGGACTTTGAGTTGGGAAATCGAGGAACCTCAGCAATGCGGATGGCACCGTTGCAAAGCTGACTTTCTGCAGAAGAGGCACAGCTCAAGTTTTTTGCCCTGGCTGAACAGCTGTGGGAGCAGAGGCTAACCGTTCGTGCTCTACTCCCTGGGATGCTGGGCAGCCGAGCACGGGTGCCAGAGATGTTCCATTGTAATGGACTTTGAGTTGGGAAATCGAGGAACCTCAGCAATGCAGATGGCACCGTTGCAAAGCTGACTTTCTGCAGAAGAGGCACAGCTCAAGTTTTTTACCCTGGCTCATCGGCTGTGGGAGCAGAGGCCAACCGTTCGTGCTCTTCTCCCTGGGATGCTGGGCAGCCGAGCACGGGTGCCAGAGAGGTTCCATTGTAATGGACTTTGAGTTGGGAAATCGAGGATCCTCAGCAATGCGGATGGCACCGTTGCAAAGCTGACTTTCTGCAGAAGAGGCACAGCTCAAGCTTCTTGCCCTGGCTCATCGGCTGTGGGAGCAGAGGCCAAGCGTTCGTGCTCTACTCCCTGGGATGCTGGGCAGCCCAGCACGTGTGCCAAAGAGGTTCCATTGTAATGGACTTTGAGTTGGGAAATCGAGGAGCGACAGCAATACGGATGGCACAGTTGCAAAGCTGACTTTCTGCAGAAGAGGCAAAGCTCAAGTTTTTTGCCCTGGCTCTTCGGCTGTGGGAGCAGAGGCTAACCGTTCGTGCTCTACTCCCTGGGATGCTGGGCAGCCCAGCACGGGTGCCACAGAGGTTCCATTGTAATGGACTTTGAGTTTGGAAATCGAGGAGCGACAGCAAAGCGGATGGCACCCTTGCAAAGCTGACTTTCTGCAGAAGAGGCACAGCTCAAGTTTTTTGCCCTGGCTCAACGGCTGTGGGAGCAGAGGCCAACCGTTCGTGCTCTACTCCCTGGGATGCTGGGCAGCCGAGCATGGGTGCCAAAGAGGTTCCATTGTAATGGACTTTGAGTTGGGAAATGGAGGAGCGACAGCAATGCGGATGGCACCGTTGCAAAGCTGACTTTCTGCAGAAGAGGCACAGCTCAAGTTTTTTGCCCTGGCTCTTCGGCTGTGGGAGCAGAGGTCAACAGTTCGTGCTCTACTCCCTGGGATGCTGGGCAGCCCAGCACGGGTGCCACAGAGGTTCCATTGTAATGGACTTTGAGTTGGGAAATCGAGGAACCTCAGCAATGCAGATGGCACCGTTGCAAAGGTGACTTTCTGCAGAAGAGGCACAGCTCAATTTTTTTACCCTGGCTCATCGGCTGTGGGAGCAGAGGCCAACCGTTAGTGCTCTACTCCCTGGGAGGCTGGGCAGCCCAGCACGGGTGCCACAGAGGTTCTATTGTAATGGACTTTGAGTTGGGAAATGGAGGAGCGACAGCAATACGGATGGCACCGTTGCAAAGCTGACTTTCTGCAGAAGAGGCACAGCTCAAGTTTTTTGCCCTGGCTCATCGGCTGTGGGAGCAGAGGCCAACCGTTCGTGCTCTACTCCCTGGGATGCTGGGCATTCGAGCACGGGTGCCAAAGAGGTTCCATTGTATTGGACTTTGAGTTGGGAAATGGAGGAGCGACAGCAATGAAGATGGCACTGTTGCAAAGCTGACTTTCTGCAGAAGAGGCACAGCTCAAGTTTTTTGCCCTGGCTCTTCGGCTGTGGGAGCAGAGGCCAACCGTTCGTGCTCTACTAACTGGGATGCTGGGCAGCCCAGCACGGCTGCCAAAGAGGTTCCATTGTAATGGACTTTGAGTTGGGAAATCGAGGATCCTTAGCAATGCGGATGGCACCGTTGCAAAGCTGACTTTCTGCAGAAGAGACACAGCTCAAGTTTTTTGCCCTGGCTCATCGGCTGTGGGAGCAGAGGCCAACCGTTCGTGCTCTACTGCCTGGGATGCTGGGCAGCCCAGCACGGGTGTCACAGAGGTTCCATTATAATGGACTTTGAGTTGGGAAATGGAGGAGCGACAGCAAAGAGGATGGCACCGTTGCACAGGTGACTTTCTGCAGAAGAGGCACAGCTCAAGTTTTTTGCCCTGGCTCTTCGGCTGTGGGAGCAGAGGCCAACCGTTCTTGCTCTACTCCCTGGGATGCTGGGCAGCCCAGCACGGGTGCCACAGAGGTTCCATTGTAATGGACTTTGAGTTGGGAAATGGAGGAGCGACGGCAATGCGGATGGCACCGTTGCAAAGCTGACTTTCTGCAGAAGAGACACAGCTCAAGCTTTTTGCCCTGGCTCTTCGGCTGTGGGAGCAGAGGGCAACCGTTCGTGCTCTACTCCCTGGGATGCTGGGCAGCCCAGCACGGATGCCAAAGAGATTCCATTGTAATGGACTTTGAGTTGGGAAATCGAGGAGCGACAGCAAAGCGGATGGCACCGTTGCAAAGCTGACTTTCTGCAGAAGAGGCACAGCTCAAGTTTTTTGCCCTGGCTCTTCGGCTGTGGGAGCAGAGGCCAACCGTTCGTGCTCTACTCCCTGGGATGCTGGGCAGCCGGGCACGGCTGCCAAAGAGGTTCCATTGTAATGGACTTTGAGTTGGGAAATCGAGGAGAGACAGCAATGCGGATGGCACCGTTGCAAAGCTGACTTTCTGCAGAAGAGGCACAGCTCAAGCTTTTTGCCCTGGCTCTTTGGCTGTGGGAGCAGAGGCCAACTGTTCGTGCTCTACTCCCTGGGATGCTATGCAGTCGAGCACGGGTGCCAAAGAGGTTCCATTGTAATGGACTTTGAGTTGGGAAATCGAGGAACCTCAGCAATGCGGATGGCACCGTTGCAAAGCTGACTTTCTGCAGAAGAGGCACAGCTCAAGTTTTTTGCCCTGGCTCATCGGCTGTGGGAGCAGAGGCCAACCGTTCGTGCTCTACTCCCTGGGATGCTGGGCAGCCCAGCACGGGTGCCAAAGAGGTTCCATTGTAATGGACTTTGAGTTGGGAAATCGAGGAAACTCAGCAATGCGGATTGCACCGTTGCAAAGCTGACTTTCTGCAGAAGAGGCACAGCTCAAGTTTTTTGCCCTGGCTCTTCGGCTGTGGGAGCAGAGGCCAACCGTTCGTGTTCTTCTCCCTGGGATGCTGGGCAGCTCAGCACGGGTGCCAAAGTGGTTCCATTGTAATGGACTTTGAGTTGGGAAATGGAGGAGCGACAGCAATGCGGATGGCACCGTTGCAAAGCTGACTTTCTGCAGAAGAGGCACAGCTCAAGTTTTTTGCCCTGGCTCTTCGGCTGTGGGAGCAGAGGTCAACCGTTCGTTCTCTACTCCCTGGGATGCTGGGCAGCCCAGCTCGGGTGCCACACAGGTTCCATTGTAATGGACTTTGAGTTGGGAAATCGAGGATCCTTAGCAATGCGGATGGCACCGTTGCAAAGCTGACTTTCTGCAGAAGAGGCACAGCTCAAGTTTTTTGCCCTGGCTCTTCGGCTGTGGGAGCAGAGGCCAACCGTTCGTGTTCTTCTCCCTGGGATGCTGGGCAGCTCAGCACGGGTGCCAAAGAGGTTCCATTGTAATGGACTTTGAGTTGGGAAATCGAGGAAACTCAGCAATGCGGATTGCACCGTTGCAAAGCTGACTTTCTGCAGAAGAGGCACAGCTCAAGTTTTTTGCCCTGGCTCTTTGGCTGTGGGAGCAGAGGCTAACCGTTCGTGCTCTACTCCCTGGGATGCTGGGCAGCCCAGCACGGGTGCCAAAGAGGTTCCATTGTAATGGACTTTGAGTTGGGAAATCGAGGAGCGACAGCAAAGCGGATGGCACCGTTGCAAAGCTGACTTTCTGCAGAAGAGGCACAGCTCAAGTTTTTTGCCCTGGCTCTTCGGCTGTGGGAGCAGAGGCCAACCGTTCGTGCTCTACTCCCTGGGATGCTGGGCAGCCCAGCATGGGTGCCACAGAGGTTCCATTGTAATGGACTTTGAGTTGGGAAATCGAGGAACCTCAGCAATGCAGATGGCACCGTTGCAAAGCTGACTTTCTGCAGAAGAGGCACAGCTCAAGTTTTTTGCCCTGGCTCTTCGGCTGTGGGAGCAGAGGCCAACCGTTCGTGTTCTTCTCCCTGGGATGCTGGGCAGCCGAGCACGGGTGCCACAGAGGTTCCATTGTAATGGACTTTGAGTTTGGAAATGGAGGAGCGACAGCAATGCGGATGGCACCGTTGCAAAGCTGACTTTCTGCAGACGAGGCACAGCTCAAGTTTTTTGCCCTGGCTCTTCGGCTGTGGGAGCAGAGGCCAACCGTTCGTGCTCTACTGCCTGGGATGCTGGGCAGCCCAGCACGGGTGCCAAAGAGGTTCCATTGTAATGGACTTTGAGTTGGGAAATGGAGGAGCGACAGCAATGCGGATGGCACCGTTGCAAAGCTGACTTTCTGCAGAAGAGGCACAGCTCAAGTTTTTTGCCCTGGCTCTTCGGCTGTGGGAGCAGAGGACAACCGTCCGTGCTCTACTGCCTGGGATGCTGGGCAGCTGAGCACGGGTGCCACAGAGGTTCCATTGTAATGGACTTTGAGTTGGGAAATCGAGGAGCGACAACAATACGGATGGCACCGTTGCAAAGCTGACTTTCTGCAGAAGAGGCACAGCTCCAGTTTTTTGCCCTGGCTCTTCGGCTGTGGGAGCAGAGGCTAACCGTTCGTGCTCTACTCCCTGGGAGGCTGGGCAGCCCAGCACGGGTGCCACAGAGGTTCCATTGTAATGGACTTTGAGTTGGGAAATCGAGGAACCTCAGCAATGCGGATGGCACCGTTGCAAAGCTGACTTTCTGCAGAAGAGGCACAGCTCAAGTTTTTTGCCCTGGCTGAACAGCTGTGGGAGCAGAGGCTAACCGTTCGTGCTCTACTCCCTGGGATGCTGGGCAGCCGAGCACGGGTGCCAGAGATGTTCCATTGTAATGGACTTTGAGTTGGGAAATCGAGGAACCTCAGCAATGCAGATGGCACCGTTGCAAAGCTGACTTTCTGCAGAAGAGGCACAGCTCAAGTTTTTTACCCTGGCTCATCGGCTGTGGGAGCAGAGGCCAACCGTTCGTGCTCTACTCCCTGGGATGCTGGGCAGCCGAGCACGGGTGCCAAAGAGGTTCCATTGTAATGGACTTTGAGTTGGGAAATCGAGGATCCTCAGCAATGCGGATGGCACCGTTGCAAAGCTGACTTTCTGCAGAAGAGGCACAGCTCAAGCTTCTTGCCCTGGCTCATCGGCTGTGGGAGCAGAGGCCAAGCGTTCGTGCTCTACTCCCTGGGATGCTGGGCAGCCCAGCACGTGTGCCACAGAGGTTCCATTGTAATGGACTTTGAGTTGGGAAATCGAGGAGCGACAGCAATACGGATGGCACAGTTGCAAAGCTGACTTTCTGCAGAAGAGGCAAAGCTCAAGTTTTTTGCCCTGGCTCTTCGGCTGTGGGAGCAGAGGCTAACCGTTCGTGCTCTACTCCCTGGGATGCTGGGCAGCCGAGCACGGGTGCCAAAGAGGTTCCATTGTAATGGACTTTGAGTTGGGAAATGGAGGAGCGACAGCAATGCGGATGGCACCGTTGCAAAGCTGACTTTCTGCAGAAGAGGCACAGCTCAAGTTTTTTGCCCTGGCTCTTCGGCTGTGGGAGCAGAGGCCAACCGTCCGTGCTCTACTGCCTGGGATGCTGGGCAGCCCAGCACGGGTGCCACAGAGGTTCCATTGTAATGGACTTTGAGTTGGGAAATCGAGGAGCGACAACAATACGGATGGCACCGTTCCAAAGCTGACTTTCTGCAGAAGAGGCACAGCTCAAGTTTTTTCCCTGGCTCTTCGGCTGTGGGAGCAGAGGCTAACCGTTCGTGCTCTACTCCCTGGGATGCTGGGCATTCGAGCACGGGTGCCAGAGAGGTTCCATTGTAATGGACTTTGAGTTGGGAAATCGAGGAGCGACAGCAAAGCGGATGGCACCGTTGCAAAGCTGACTTTCTGCAGAAGAGGCACAGCTCCAGTTTTTTGCCCTGGCTCTTCGGCTGTGGGAGCAGAGGCTAACCGTTCGTGCTCTACTCCCTGGGAGGCTGGGCAGCCCAGCACGGGTGCCACAGAGGTTCCATTGTAATGGACTTTGAGTTGGGAAATCGAGGAACCTCAGCAATGCAGATGGCACCGTTGCAAAGCTGACTTTCTGCAGAAGAGGCACAGCTCAAGTTTTTTGCCCTGGCTGAACAGCTGTGGGAGCAGAGGCTAACCGTTCGTGCTCTACTCCCTGGGATGCTGGGCAGCCGAGCACGGGTGCCAGAGATGTTCCATTGTAATGGACTTTGAGTTGGGAAATCGAGGAACCTCAGCAATGCAGATGGCACCGTTGCAAAGCTGACTTTCTGCAGAAGAGGCACAGCTCAAGTTTTTTACCCTGGCTCATCGGCTGTGGGAGCAGAGGCCAACCGTTCGTGCTCTACTCCCTGGGATGCTGGGCAGCCGAGCACGGGTGCCAAAGAGGTTCCATTGTAATGGACTTTGAGTTGGGAAATCGAGGAGCGACAGCAATACGGATGGCACAGTTGCAAAGCTGACTTTCTGCAGAAGAGGCAAAGCTCAAGTTTTTTGCCCTGGCTCTTCGGCTGTGGGAGCAGAGGCTAACCGTTCGTGCTCTACTCCCTGGGATGCTGGGCAGCCCAGCACGGGTGCCACAGAGGTTCCATTGTAATGGACTTTGAGTTTGGAAATCGAGGAGCGACAGCAAAGCGGATGGCACCCTTACAAAGCTGACTTTCTGCAGAAGAGGCACAGCTCAAGTTTTTTGCCCTGGTTCTTCGGCTGTGGGAGCAGAGGCCAACCGTTCGTGCTCTACTCCCTGGGATGCTGGGCAGCCGAGCATGGGTGCCAAAGAGGTTCCATTGTAATGGACTTTGAGTTGGGAAATGGAGGAGCGACAGCAATGCGGATGGCACCGTTGCAAAGCTGACTTTCTGCAGAAGAGGCACAGCTCAAGTTTTTTGCCCTGGCTCTTCGGCTGTGGGAGCAGAGGTCAACAGTTCGTGCTCTACTCCCTGGGATGCTGGGCAGCCGGGCACGGGTGCCACAGAGGTTCCATTGTAATGGACTTTGAGTTGGGAAATCGAGGAACCTCAGCAATGCAGATGGCACCGTTGCAAAGGTGACTTTCTGCAGAAGAGGCACAGCTCAATTTTTTTACCCTGGCTCATCGGCTGTGGGAGCAGAGGCCAACCGTTAGTGCTCTACTCCCTGGGAGGCTGGGCAGCCCAGCACGGGTGCCACAGAGGTTCTATTGTAATGGACTTTGAGTTGGGAAATGGAGGAGCGACAGCAATACGGATGGCACCGTTGCAAAGCTGACTTTCTGCAGAAGAGGCACAGCTCAAGTTTTTTGCCCTGGCTCTTCGGCTGTGGGAGCAGAGGTCAACCGTTCGTGCTCTACTCCCTGGGATGCTGGGCATTCGAGCACGGGTGCCAAAGAGGTTCCATTGTAATGGACTTTGAGTTGGGAAATGGAGGAGCGACAGTAATGAAGATGGCACTGTTGCAAAGCTGACTTTCTGCAGAAGAGGCACAGCTCAAGTTTTTTGCCCTGGCTCTTCGGCTGTGGGAGCAGAGGCCAACCGTTCATGCTCTACTCCCTGGGATGCTGGGCAGCCCAGCACGGCTGCCAAAGAGGTTCCATTGTAATGGACTTTGAGTTGGGAAATCGAGGATCCTTAGCAATGCGGATGGCACCGTTGCAAAGCTGACTTTCTGCAGAAGAGACACAGCTCAAGTTTTTTGCCCTGGCTCATCGGCTGTGGGAGCAGAGGCCAACCGTTCGTGCTCTACTGCCTGGGATGCTGGGCAGCCCAGCACGGGTGTCACAGAGGTTCCATTATAATGGACTTTGAGTTGGGAAATGGAGGAGCGACAGCAAAGAGGATGGCACCGTTGCACAGGTGACTTTCTGCAGAAGAGGCACAGCTCAAGTTTTTTGCCCTGGCTCTTCGGCTGTGGGAGCAGAGGCCAACCGTTCTTGCTCTACTCCCTGGGATGCTGGGCAGCCCAGCACGGGTGCCACAGAGGTTCCATTGTAATGGACTTTGAGTTGGGAAATGGAGGAGCGACGGCAATGCGGATGGCACCGTTGCAAAGCTGACTTTCTGCAGAAGAGACACAGCTCAAGCTTTTTGCCCTGGCTCTTCGGCTGTGGGAGCAGAGGGCAACCGTTCGTGCTCTACTCCCTGGGATGCTGGGCAGCCCAGCACGGATGCCAAAGAGATTCCATTGTAATGGACTTTGAGTTGGGAAATCGAGGAGCGACAGCAAAGCGGATGGCACCGTTGCAAAGGTGACTTTCTGCAGAAGAGGCACAGCTCAAGTTTTTTGCCCTGGCTCTTCGGCTGTGGGAGCAGAGGCCAACCGTTCGTGCTCTACTCCCTGGGATGCTGGGCAGCCGGGCACGGCTGCCAAAGAGGTTCCATTGTAATGGACTTTGAGTTGGGAAATCGAGGAGCGACAGCAATGCGGATGGCACCGTTGCAAAGCTGACTTTCTGCAGAAGAGGCACAGCTCAAGCTTTTTGCCCTGGCTCTTTGGCTGTGGGAGCAGAGGCCAACTGTTCGTGCTCTACTCCCTGGGATGCTATGCAGCCGAGCACGGGTGCCAAAGAGGTTCCATTGTAATGGACTTTGAGTTGGGAAATCGAGGAACCTCAGCAATGCGGATGGCACCGTTGCAAAGCTGACTTTCTGCAGAAGAGGCACAGCTCAAGTTTTTTGCCCTGGCTCATCGGCTGTGGGAGCAGAGGCCAACCGTTCGTGCTCTACTCCCTGGGATGCTGGGCAGCCCAGCTCGGGTGCCAGAGAGGTTCCATTGTAATGGACTTTGAGTTGGGAAATCGAGGATCCTTAGCAATGCGGATGGCACCGTTGCAAAGCTGACTTTCTGCAGAAGAGGCACAGCTCAAGTTTTTTGCCCTGGCTCTTCGGCTGTGGGAGCAGAGGCCAACCGTTCGTGCTCTACTGCCTGGGATGCTGGGCAGCACAGCTCGGGTGCCACAGAGGTTCCATTGTAATGGACTTTGAGTTGGGAAATCGAGGAACCTCAGCAGTGCGGATGGCACCGTTGCAAAGCTGACTTTCTGCAGAAGAGGCACAGCTCAAGTTTTTTGCCCTGGCTCATCGTCTGTGGGAGCAGAGGCTAACCGTTCGTGCTCTACTCCCTGGGATTCTGGGCAGCCGAGTACAGGTGCCAAAGAGGTTCCATTGTAATGGACTTTGAGTTGGGAAATCGAGGAGCAACAACAATACGGATGGCACCGTTGCAAAGCTGACTTTCTGCAGAAGAGGCACAGCTCAAGTTTTTTGCCCTGGCTCTTCGGCTGTGGGAGCAGAGGCCAACCGTTCGTGCTCTACTCCCTGGGATGCTGGGCAGCCGAGCACGGGTGCCACAGAGGTTCCATTGTAATGGACTTTGAGTTGGGAAATCGAGGAGCAACAACAATATGGATGGCACCGTTACAAAGCTGACTTTCTGCAGAAGAGGCACAGCTCAAGTTTTTTGCCCTGGCTCTTCGGCTGTGGGAGCAGAGGCCAACCGTTCGTGCTCTACTCCCTGGGATGCTGGGCAGCCCAGCACGGGTGCCAGAGAGGTTCCATTGTAATGGACTTTGAGTTGGGAAATGGAGGAGCGACAGCAATGCGGATGGCACCGTTGCAAAGCTGACTTTCTGCAGAAGAGGCACAGCTCAAGCTTTTTGCCCTGGCTCTTTGGCTGTGGGAGCAGAGGCCAACTGTTCGTGCTCTACTCCCTGGGATGCTATGCAGCCGAGCACGGGTGCCAAAGAGGTTCCATTGTAATGGACTTTGAGTTGGGAAATCGAGGAACCTCAGCAATGCGGATGGCACCGTTGCAAAGCTGACTTTCTGCAGAAGAGGTACAGCTCATGTTTTTTGCCCTGGCTCTTCGGCTGTGAGAGCAGAGGCCAACCGTTCGTGCTCTACTCTCTGGGAGGCTGGGCTGCCCAGCACGGGTGCCAAAGAGGTTCCATTGTAATGGACTTTGAGTTGGGAAATGGACGAGCCACAGCAATGCGGATGACACCGTTGCAAAGCTGACTTTCTGCAGACGAGGCACAGCTCATGTTTTTTGCCCTGGCTCTTCGGCTGTGGCAGCAGAGGCCAACCGTTCGTGCTCTACTCCCTGGGATGCTGGGCAGCCCAGCACGGGTGCCACAGAGGTTCCATTGTAATGGACTTTGAGTTGGGAAATGGAGGAGCCACAGCAATGCGGATGGCACCGTTGCACAGGTGACTTTCTGCAGAAGAGGCACAGCTCAATTTTTTTACCCTGGCTCATCGGCTGTGGGAGAAGAGGCCAACCGTTAGTGCTCTACTCCCTGGGAGGCTGGGCAGCCCAGCATGGGTGCCACAGAGGTTCTATTGTAATGGACTTTGAGTTGGGAAATGGAGGAGCGACAGCAATGCAGATGGCACTGTTGCAAAGCTGACTTTCTGCAGAAGAGGCACAGCTCAAGTTTTTTGCCCTGGCTCTTCGGCTGTGGGAGCAGAGGCCAACCGTTCGTGCTCTACTCCCTGGGATGCTGGGCAGCCCAGCACGGGTGCCACAGAGGTTCCATTGTAATGGACTTTGAGTTGGGAAATCGAGGATCCTTAGCAATGCGGATGGCACCGTTGCAAAGCTGACTTTCTGCAGAAGAGGCACAGCTCAAGTTTTTTGCCCTGGCTCATCGGCTGTGGGAGCAGAGGCCAACCGTTCGTGCTCTACTCCCTGGGATGCTGGGCAGCCCAGCACGGGTGCCACAGAGGTTCCATTATAATGGACTTTGAGTTGGGAAATGGAGGAGCGACAGCAAAGAGGATGGCACCGTTGCAAAGCTGACTTTCTGCAGAAGAGGCACAGCTCAAGTTTTTTGCCCTGGCTCTTCGGCTGTGGGAGCAGAGGCCAACCGTTCGTGCTCTACTCCCTGGGATGCTGGGCAGCCCAGCACGGGTGCCACAGAGGTTCCATTGTAATGGACTTTGAGTTGGGAAATGGAGGAGCGACAGCAATGCGGATGGCACCGTTGCACAGGTGACTTTCTGCAGAAGAGACACAGCTCAAGTTTTTTGTCCTGGCTCTTCGGCTGTGGGAGCAGAGGCCAACCGTTTTTGCTCTACTCCCTGGGATGCTGGGCAGCCCAGCACGGGTCCCAGAGAGGTTCCATTGTAATGGACTTTGAGTTGGGAAATGGAGGAGCGACAGCAAAGCGGATGGCACCGTTGCAAAGCTGACTTTCTGCAGAAGAGGCACAGCTCAAGATTTTTGCCCTGGCTCTTCGGCTGTGGGAGCAGAGGCCAACCGTTCGTGCTGTACTCCCTGGGATGCTGGGCAGCCCAGCACGGGTGCCAAAGAGGTTCCATTGTAATGGACTTTGAGTTGGGAAATCGAGGAAACTCAGCAATGCGGATTGCACCGTTGCAAAGGTGACTTTCTGCAGAAGAGGCACAGCTCAAGTTTTTTGCCCTGGCTCTTCGGCTGTGGGAGCAGAGGCCAACCGTTCGTGTTCTTCTCCCTGGGATGCTGGGCAGCTCAGCACGGGTGCCAAAGAGGTTCCATTGTAATGGACTTTGAGTTGGGAAATGGAGGAGCGACAGCAATGCGGATGGCACCGTTGCAAAGCTGACTTTCTGCAGAAGAGGCACAGCTCCAGTTTTTTGCCCTGGCTCTTCGGCTGTGGGAGCAGAGGTCAACCGTTCGTGCTCTACTCCCTGGGATGCTGGGCAGCCCAGCACGGGTGCCACAGAGGTTCCATTGTAATGGACTTTGAGTTGGGAAATCGAGGATCCTTAGCAATGCGGATGGCACCGTTGCAAAGCTGACTTTCTGCAGAAGAGGCACAGCTCAAGTTTTTTGCCCTGGCTCATCGGCTGTGGGAGCAGAGGCCAACCGTTCGTGCTCTACTCCCTGGGATGCTGGGCAGCCCAGCACGGGTGCCACAGAGGTTCCATTGTAATGGACTTTGAGTTGGGAAATGGAGGAGCGACAGCAAAGCGGATGGCACCGTTGCAAAGCTGACTTTCTGCAGAAGAGGCACAGCTCAAGATTTTTGCCCTGGCTCATCGGTTGTGGGAGCAGAGGCCAACCGTCCGTGGTCTACTCCCTGGGATGCTGGGCAGCCCAGCACGGGTGCCACAGAGGTTCCATTGTAATGGACTTTGAGTTGGGAAATCGAGGAACCTCAGCAGTGCGGATGGCACCGTTGCAAAGCTGACTTTCTGCAGAAGAGGCACAGCTCAAGTTTTTTGCCCTGGCTCATCGGCTGTGGGAGCAGAGGCTAACCGTTCGTGCTCTACTCCCTGGGATGCTGGGCAGCCCAGCACGGGTGCCAAAGAGGTTCCATTGTAATGGACTTTGAGTTGGGAAATCGAGGAGCGACAACAATACGGATGGCACCGTTGCAAAGCTGACTTTCTGCAGAAGAGGCACAGCTCAAGTTTTTTGCCCTGGCTCTTCGGCTGTGGGAGCAGAGGCCAACCGTTCGTGCTCTATTCCCTGGGATGCTGGGCAGCTCAGCACGGGTGCCAGAGAGGTTCCATTGTAATGGACTTTGAGTTGGGAAATGGAGGAGCGACAGCAATGCGGATGGCACCGTTGCAAAGCTGACTTTCTGCAGAAGAGGCACAGCTCAAGCTTTTTGCCCTGGCTCTTCGGCTGTGGGAGCAGAGGCCAACTGTTCGTGCTCTACTCCCTGGGATGCTATGCAGCCGAGCACGGGTGCCAAAGAGGTTCCATTGTAATGGACTTTGAGTTGGGAAATCGAGGAACCTCAGCAATGCGGATGGCACCGTTGCAAAGCTGACTTTCTGCAGAAGAGGTACAGCTCATGTTTTTTGCCCTGGCTCTTCGGCTGTGAGAGCAGAGGCCAACCGTTCGTGCTCTACTCTCTGGGAGGCTGGGCTGCCCAGCACGGGTGCCAAAGAGGTTCCATTGTAATGGACTTTGAGTTGGGAAATGGACGAGCCACAGCAATGCGGATGGCACCGTTGCAAAGCTGACTTTCTGCAGACGAGGCACAGCTCAAGTTTTTTGCCCTGGCTCTTCGGCTGTGGGAGCAGAGGCCAACCGTTAGTGCTCTACTCCCTGGGAGGCTGGGCAGCCCAGCATGGGTGCCACAGAGGTTCTATCGTAATGGACTTTGAGTTGGGAAATGGAGGAGCGACAGCAATACGGATGGCACCGTTGCAAAGCTGACTTTCTGCAGAAGAGGCACAGCTCAAGTTTTTTGCCGTGGCTCTTCGGCTGTGGGAGCAGAGGCCAACCGTTCGTGCTCTACTCCCCGGGATGCTGGGCAACCCAGCACGGGTGCCAAAGAGGTTCCATTGTAATGGACTTTGAGTTGGGAAATGGAGGAGCGACAGCAAAGAGGATGGCACCGTTGCAAAGCTGACTTTCTGCAGAAGAGGCACAGCTCAAGTTTTTTGCCCTGGCTCTTCGGCTGTGGGAGCAGAGGCCAACCGTTCGTGCTCTACTGCCTGGGATGCTGGGCAGCCCAGCACGGGTGCCACAGAGGTTCCATTGTAATGGACTTTGAGTTGGGAAATGGAGGAGCGACTGCCATGCGGATGGCACCGTTGCACAGGTGACTTTCTGCAGAAGAGACACAGCTCAAGTTTTTTGTCCTGGCTCTTCGGCTGTGGGAGCAGAGGCCAACCGTTTTTGCTCTACTCCCTGGGATGCTGGGCAGCCCAGCACGGGTCCCAGAGAGGTTCCATTGTAATGGACTTTGAGTTGGGAAATGGAGGAGCGACAGCAATGCGGATGGCACTGTTGCAAAGCTGACTTTCTGCAGAAGAGGCACAGCTCAAGTTTTTTGCCCTGGCTCTTCGGCTGTGGGAGCAGAGGCCAACCGTTCGTGCTGTACTCCCTGGGATGCTGGGCAGCCCAGCATGGGTGCCAAAGAGGTTCCATTGTAATGGACTTTGAGTTGGGAAATCGAGGAAACTCAGCAATGCGGATTGCACCGTTGCAAAGCTGACTTTCTGCAGAAGAGGCACAGCTCAAGTTTTTTGCCCTGGCTCTTTGGCTGTGGGAGCAGAGGCCAACCGTTCGTGTTCTTCTCCCTGGGATGCTGGGCAGCTCAGCACGGGTGCCAAAGAGGTTCCATTGTAATGGACTTTGAGTTGGGAAATCGAGGAGCGACAGCAATGCGGATGGCACCGTTGCAAAGCTGACTTTCTGCAGAAGAGGCACAGCTCCAGTTTTTTGCCCTGGCTCTTCGGCTGTGGGAGCAGAGGTCAACCGTTCGTGCTCTACTCCCTGGGATGCTGGGCAGCCCAGCACGGGTGCCACAGAGGTTCCATTGTAATGGACTTTGAGTTGGGAAATCGAGGATCCTTAGCAATGCGGATGGCACCGTTGCAAAGCTGACTTTCTGCAGAAGAGGCACAGCTCAAGTTTTTTGCCCTGGCTCATCGGCTGTGGGAGCAGAGGCCAACCGTTCGTGCTCTACTCCCTGGGATGCTGGGCAGCCCAGCACGGGTGCCACAGAGGTTCCATTGTAATGGACTTTGAGTTGGGAAATCGAGGAGCGACAGCAAAGCGGATGGCACCGTTGCAAAGCTGACTTTCTGCAGAAGAGGCACAGCTCAAGTTTTTTGCCCTGGCTCTTCGGCTGTGGGAGCAGAGGCCAACCGTTCGTGCTCTATTCCCTGGGATGCTGGGCAGCCCAGCACGGGTGCCAGAGAGGTTCCATTGTAATGGACTTTGAGTTGGGAAATGGAGGAGCGACAGCAATGCGGATGGCACCGTTGCAAAGCTGACTTTCTGCAGAAGAGGCACAGCTCAAGCTTTTTGCCCTGGCTCTTTGGCTGTGGGAGCAGAGGCCAACTGTTCGTGCTCTACTCCCTGGGATGCTATGCAGCCGAGCACGGGTGCCAAAGAGGTTCCATTGTAATGGACTTTGAGTTGGGAAATCGAGGAACCTCAGCAATGCGGATGGCACCGTTGCAAAGCTGACTTTCTGCAGAAGAGGTACAGCTCATGTTTTTTGCCCTGGCTCTTCGGCTGTGAGAGCAGAGGCCAACCGTTCGTGCTCTAGTCTCTGGGAGGCTGGGCTGCCCAGCACGGGTGCCAAAGAGGTTCCATTGTAATGGACTTTGAGTTGGGAAATGGACGAGCCACAGCAATGCGGATGGCACCGTTGCAAAGCTGACTTTCTGCAGACGAGGCACAGCTCAAGTTTTTTGCCCTGGCTCTTCGGCTGTGGGAGCAGAGGCCAACCGTTAGTGCTCTACTCCCTGGGAGGCTGGGCAGCCCAGCATGGGTGCCACAGAGGTTCTATCGTAATGGACTTTGAGTTGGGAAATGGAGGAGCGACAGCAATACGGATGGCACCGTTGCAAAGCTGACTTTCTGCAGAAGAGGCACAGCTCAAGTTTTTGGCCGTGGCTCTTCGGCTGTGGGAGCAGAGGCCAACCGTTCGTGCTCTACTCCCCGGGATGCTGGGCAACCCAGCACGGGTGCCAAAGAGGTTCCATTGTAATGGACTTTGAGTTGGGAAATGGAGGAGCGACAGCAATGCAGATGGCACTGTTGCAAAGCTGACTTTCTGCAGAAGAGGCACAGCTCAAGTTTTTTGCCCTGGCTCTTCGGCTGTGGGAGCAGAGGCCAACCGTTCGTGCTCTACTCCCTGGGATGCTGGGCAGCCCAGCACGGGTGCCACAGAGGTTCCATTGTAATGGACTTTGAGTTGGGAAATCGAGGATCCTTAGCAATGCGGATGGCACCGTTGCAAAGCTGACTTTCTGCAGAAGAGGCACAGCTCAAGTTTTTTGCCCTGGCTCTTCGGCTGTGGGAGCAGAGGCCAACCGTTCGTGCTGTACTCCCTGGGATGCTGGGCAGCCCAGCACGGGTGCCAAAGAGGTTCCATTGTAATGGACTTTGAGTTGGGAAATCGAGGAAACTCAGCAATGCGGATTGCACCGTTGCAAAAGTGACTTTCTGCAGAAGAGGCACAGCTCAAGTTTTTTGCCCTGGCTCTTTGGCTGTGGGAGCAGAGGCCAACCGTTCGTGTTCTTCTCCCTGGGATGCTGGGCAGCTCAGCACGGGTGCCAAAGAGGTTCCATTGTAATGGACTTTGAGTTGGGAAATGGAGGAGCGACAGCAATGCGGATGGCACCGTTGCAAAGCTGACTTTCTGCAGAAGAGGCACAGCTCCAGTTTTTTGCCCTGGCTCTTCGGCTGTGGGAGCAGAGGTCAACCGTTCGTGCTCTACTCCCTGGGATGCTGGGCAGCCCAGCACGGGTGCCACAGAGGTTCCATTGTAATGGACTTTGAGTTGGGAAATCGAGGATCCTTAGCAATGCGGATGGCACCGTTGCAAAGCTGACTTTCTGCAGAAGAGGCACAGCTCAAGTTTTTTGCCCTGGCTCATCGGCTGTGGGAGCAGAGGCCAACCGTTCGTGCTCTACTCCCTGGGATGCTGGGCAGCCCAGCACGGGTGCCAAAGAGGTTCCATTGTAATGGACTTTGAGTTGGGAAATCGAGGAGCGACAGCAAAGCGGATGGCACCGTTGCAAAGCTGACTTTCTGCAGAAGAGGCACAGCTCAAGTTTTTTGCCCTGGCTCATCGGTTGTGGGAGCAGAGGCCAACCGTCCGTGCTCTACTGCCTGGGATGCTGGGCAGCCCAGCACGGGTGCCAAAGAGATTCCATTGTAATGGACTTTGAGTTGGGAAATCGAGGAACCTCAGCAGTGCGGATGGCACCGTTGCAAAGCTGACTTTCTGCAGAAGAGGCACAGCTCAAGCTTTTTGCCCTGGCTCATCGGCTGTGGGAGCAGAGGCCAACCGTTAGTGCTCTACTCCCTGGGATACTGGGCAGCCCAGCATGGGTGCCACAGAGGTTCTATTGTAATGGACTTTGAGTTGGGAAATGGAGGAGCGACAGCAATACGGATGGCACCGTTGCAAAGCTGACTTTCTGCAGAAGAGGCACAGCTCAAGTTTTTTGCCCTGGCTCTTCGGCTGTGGGAGCAGAGGCCAACCGTTCGTGCTCTACTCCCTGGGATGCTGGGCATTCGAGCACGGGTGCCACAGAGGTTCCATTGTAATGGACTTTGAGTTGGGAAATGGAGGAGCGACAGCAATGCGGATGGCACCGTTGCACAGGTGACTTTCTGCAGAAGAGACACAGCTCAAGTTTTTTGCCCTGGCTCTTCGGCTGTGGGAGCAGAGGCCAACCGTTTTTGCTCTACTCCCTGGGATGCTAGGCAGCCCAGCACGGGTGCCAAAGAGGTTCCATTGTAATGGACTTTGAGTTGGGAAATGGAGGAGCGACAGCAAAGCGGATGGCACCGTTGCAAAGCTGACTTTCTGCAGAAGAGGCACAGCTCAAGTTTTTTGCCCTGGCTCTTCGGCTGTGGGAGCAGAGGCCAACCGTTCGTGCTCTACTCCCTGGGATGCTGGGCAGCCCAGCACGGGTGCCACAGAGGTTCCATTGTAATGGACTTTGAGTTGGGAAATCGAGGATCCTTAGCAATGCGGATGGCACCGTTGCAAAGCTGACTTTCTGCAGAAGAGGCACAGCTCAAGTTTTTTGCCCTGGCTCTTCGGCTGTGGGAGCAGAGGCCAACCGTTCGTGCTCTACTCCCTGGGATGCTGGGCAGCCCAGCACGGGTGCCAAAGAGGTTCCATTGTAATGGACTTTGAGTTGGGAAATGGAGGAGCGACAGCAAAGAGGATGGCACCGTTGCAAAGCTGACTTTCTGCAGAAGAGGCACAGCTCAAGTTTTTTGCCCTGGCTCTTCGGCTGTGGGAGCAGAGGCCAACCGTTCGTGCTCTACTGCCTGGGATGCTGGGCAGCCCAGCACGGGTGCCACAGAGGTTCCATTGTAATGGACTTTGAGTTGGGAAATGGAGGAGCGACTGCCATGCGGATGGCACCGTTGCACAGGTGACTTTCTGCAGAAGAGACACAGCTCAAGTTTTTTGTCCTGGCTCTTCGGCTGTGGGAGCAGAGGCCAACCGTTCGTGCTCTACTCCCTGGGATGCTGGGCAGCCCAGCACGGGTCCCAGAGAGGTTCCATTGTAATGGACTTTGAGTTGGGAAATGGAGGAGCGACAGCAAAGCGGATGGCACCGTTGCAAAGCTGACTTTCTGCAGAAGAGGCACAGCTCAAGTTTTTTGCCCTGGCTCTTCGGCTGTGGGAGCAGAGGCCAACCGTTCGTGCTGTACTCCCTGGGATGCTGGGCAGCCCAGCACGGGTGCCAAAGAGGTTCCATTGTAATGGACTTTGAGTTGGGAAATCGAGGAAACTCAGCAGTGCGGATGGCACCGTTGCAAAGCTGACTTTCTGCAGAAGAGGCACAGCTCAAGCTTTTTGCCCTGGCTCATCGGCTGTGGGAGCAGAGGCCAACCGTTAGTGCTCTACTGCCTGGGATGCTGGGCAGCCCAGCACGGGTGCCACAGAGGTTCCATTGTAATGGACTTTGAGTTGGGAAATGGAGGAGCGACTGCCATGCGGATGGCACCGTTGCACAGGTGACTTTCTGCAGAAGAGACACAGCTCAAGTTTTTTGTCCTGGCTCTTCGGCTGTGGGAGCAGAGGCCAACCGTTCGTGCTCTACTCCCTGGGATGCTGGGCAGCCCAGCACGGGTCCCAGAGAGGTTCCATTGTAATGGACTTTGAGTTGGGAAATGGAGGAGCGACAGCAAAGCGGATGGCACTGTTGCAAAGCTGACTTTCTGCAGAAGAGGCACAGCTCAAGTTTTTTGCCCTGGCTCATCGGCTGTGGGAGCAGAGGCCAACCGTTTTTGCTCTACTCCCTGGGATGCTAGGCAGCCCAGCACGGGTGCCAAAGAGGTTCCATTGTAATGGACTTTGAGTTGGGAAATGGAGGAGCGACAGCAAAGCGGATGGCACCGTTGCAAAGCTGACTTTCTGCAGAAGAGGCACAGCTCAAGTTTTTTGCCCTGGCTCTTCGGCTGTGGGAGCAGAGGCCAACCGTTCGTGCTCTACTCCCTGGGATGCTGGGCAGCCCAGCACGGCTGCCAAAGAGGTTCCATTGTAATGGACTTTGAGTTGGGAAATCGAGGATCCTCAGCAATGCGGATGGCACCGTTGCAAAGCTGACTTTCTGCAGAAGAGGCACAGCTCAAGTTTTTTGCCCTGGCTCTTCGGCTGTGGGAGCAGAGGCCAACCGTTCGTGTTCTTCTCCCTGGGATGCTGGGCAGCTCAGCACGGGTGCCAAAGAGGTTCCATTGTAATGGACTTTGAGTTGGGAAATGGAGGAGCGACAGCAATGCGGATGGCACCGTTGCAAAGCTGACTTTCTGCAGAAGAGGCACAGCTCCAGTTTTTTGCCCTGGCTCATCGGCTGTGGGAGCAGAGGTCAACCGTTCTTGCTCTACTCCCTGGGATGCTAGGCAGCCCAGCACGGGTGCCACAGAGGTTCCATTGTAATGGACTTTGAGTTGGGACATGGAGGATCCTTAGCAATGCGGATGGCACCGTTGCAAAGCTGACTTTCTGCAGAAGAGGCACAGCTCAAGTTTTTTGCCCTGGCTCTTCGGCTGTGGGAGCAGAGGCCAACCGTTCGTGCTGTACTCCCTGGGATGCTGGGCAGCCCAGCACGGGTGCCACAGAGGTTCCATTGTAATGGACTTTGAGTTGGGAAATCGAGGAGCGACAGCAATGCGGATGGCACCGTTGCAAAGCTGACTTTCTGCAGAAGAGGCACAGCTCAAGCTTTTTGCCCTGGCTCTTCGGCTGTGGGAGCAGAGGCTAACCTTTCTTGCTCTACTCCCTGGGATGCTGGGCATTCGAGCACGGGTGCCAGAGAGGTTCCATTGTAATGGACTTTGAGTTGGGAAATGGAGGAGCGACAGCAAAGCGGATGGCACCGTTGCAAAACTGACTTTCTGCAGAAGAGGCACAGCTCAAGTTTTTTGCCCTGCCTCTTCGGCTGTGGGAGCAGAGGCTAACCGTTCGTGCTCTACTCCTTGGGATGCTGGGCAGCCCAGCACGGGTGCCACATAGGTTCCATTGTAATGGACTTTGAGTTGGGAAATCGAGGAACCTCAGCAATGCGGATGGCACCGTTGCAAAGCTGACTTTCTGCAGAAGAGGCACAGCTCAAGTTTTTTGCCCTGGCTCATCGGCTGTGGGAGCAGAGGACAGCCGTCTGTGCTCTACTGCCTGGAATGCTGGGCAGCTCAGCACGGGTGCCAAAGATGTTCCATTGTAATGGACTTTGAGTTGGGAAATCGAGGAGCGACAGCAAAGCGGATGTCACCGTTGCAAAGCTGACTTTCTGCAGAAGAGGCACAGCTCAAGTTTTTTGCCCTGGCTCTTCGGCTGTGGGAGCAGAGGCCAACCGTTCGTGCTCTACTCCCTGGGATGCTGGGCATTCGAGCACGGGTGCCAGAGAGGTTCCATTGTAATGGACTTTGAGTGGGGAAATCGAGGAACCTCAGCAATGCAGATGGCACCGTTGCAAAGCTGACTTTCTGCAGAAGAGGTACAGCTCATGTTTTTTGCCCTGGCTCTTCGGCTGTGAGAGCAGAGGCCAACCGTTCGTGCTCTAGTCTCTGGGAGGCTGGGCTGCCCAGCACGGGTGCCAAAGAGGTTCCATTGTAATGGACTTTGAGTTGGGAAATGGAGGAGCGACAGCAATGCGGATGGCACCGTTGCAAAGCTGACTTTCTGCAGAAGAGGCACAGCTCCAGTTTTTTGCCCTGGCTCTTCGGCTGTGGGAGCAGAGGCCAACCGTTCGTGCTCTACTCCCTGGGATGCTGGGCAGCCGAGCACGGGTGCCACAGAGGTTCCATTGTAATGGACTTTGAGTTGGGAAATCGAGGAGCGACAGCAATGCGGATGGCACCGTTGCAAAGCTGACTTTCTGCAGAAGAGGCACAGCTCAAGTTTTTTGCCCTGGCTCTTCGGCTGTGGGAGCAGTGGCCAACTGTTCGTGCTCTACTCCCTGGGATGCTGGGCAGCCCAGCACGGGTGCCACAGAGGTTCCATTGTAATGGACTTTGAGTTGGGAAATGGAGGAGCGACAGCAATACGGATGGCACCGTTGCAAAGCTGACTTTCTGCAGAAGAGGCACAGCTCAAGTTTTTTGCCCTGGCTCTTCAGCTGTGGGAGCAGAGGCCAACCGTTCGTGCTCTACTCCCTGGGATGCTGGGCAGCCCAGCACGGGTGCCACAGAGGTTCCATTGTAATGGACTTTGAGTTGGGAAATCGAGGAAACTCAGCAATGCGGATTGCACCGTTGCAAAGCTGACTTTCTGCAGAAGAGGCACAGCTCAAGTTTTTTGCCCTGGCTCATCGGCTGTGGGAGCAGAGGCCAACCGTTCGTGTTCTTCTCCCTGGGATGCTGGGCAGCTCAGCACGGGTGCCAAAGAGGTTCCATTGTAATGGACTTTGAGTTGGGAAATGGAGGAGCGACAGCAATGCGGATGGCACCGTTGCAAAGCTGACTTTCTGCAGAAGAGGCACAGCTCAAGTTTTTTGCCCTGGCTCTTCGGCTGTGGGAGCAGAGGTCAACCGTTCGTGCTCTACTCCCTGGGATGCTGGGCAGCCCAGCTCGGGTGCCACAGAGGTTCCATTGTAATGGACTTTGAGTTGGGAAATCGAGGATCCTTAGCAATGCGGATGGCACCGTTGCAAAGCTGACTTTCTGCAGAAGAGGCACAGCTCAAGTTTTTTGCCCTGGCTCTTCGGCTGTGGGAGTAGAGGCCAACCGTTCGTGCTGTACTCCCTGGGATGCTGGGCAGCCCAGCACGGGTGCCACAGAGGTTCCATTGTAATGGACTTTGAGTTGGGAAATGGAGGAGCGACAGCAATGCGGATGGCACCGTTGCAAAGCTGACTTTCTGCAGAAGAGACACAGCTCAAGCTTTTTGCCCTGGCTCTTCGGCTGTGGGAGCAGAGGCCAACCGTTCGTGCTCTACTCCCTGGGATGCTGGGCAGCCCAGCACGGATGCCAAAGAGATTCCATTGTAATGGACTTTGAGTTGGGAAATCGAGGAGCGACAGCAAAGCGGATGGCACCGTTGCAAAGCTGACTTTCTGCAGAAGAGGCACAGCTCAAGATTTTTGCCCTGGCTCATCGGTTGTGGGAGCAGAGGCCAACCGTCCGTGCTCTACTCCCTGGGATGCTGGGCAGCCCAGCACGGGTGCCAAAGAGGTTCCATTGTAATGGACTTTGAGTTGGGAAATGGAGGAACCTCAGCAGTGCGGATGGCACCGTTGCAAAGCTGACTTTCTGCAGAAGAGGCACAGCTCAAGTTTTTTGCCCTGGCTCTTCGGCTGTGGGAGCAGAGGCCAACCGTTCGTGCTCTACTCCCTGGGATGCTGGGCAGCCCAGCACGGGTGCCAAAGAGGTTCCATTGTAATGGACTTTGAGTTGGGAAATCGAGGAGCGACAGCAATGCGGATGGCACCGTTGCAAAGCTGACTTTCTGCAGAAGAGGCACAGCTCAAGCTTTTTGCCCTGGCTCTTCGGCTGTGGGAGCAGAGGCCAACTGTTCGTGCTCTACTCCCTGGGATGCTATGCAGCCGAGCACGGGTGCCAAAGAGGTTCCATTGTAATGGACTTTGAGTTGGGAAATCGAGGAACCTCAGCAATACGGATGGCACCGTTGCAAAGCTGACTTTCTGCAGAAGAGGTACAGCTCATGTTTTTTGCCCTGGCTCTTCGGCTGTGAGAGCAGAGGCCAACCGTTCGTGCTCTACTCTCTGGGAGGCTGGGCTGCCCAGCACGGGTGCCAAAGAGGTTCCAATGTAATGGACTTTGAGTTGGGAAATGGAGTAGCGACAGCAATGCGGATGGCACCGTTGCAAAGCTGACTTTCTGCAGACGAGGCACAGCTCAAGTTTTTTGCCCTGGCTCTTCGGCTGTGGGAGCAGAGGCCAACCGTTCGTGCTGCACTCCCTGGGATGCTGGGCAGCCCAGCATGGGTGCCACAGAGGTTCCATTGTAATGGACTTTGAGTTGGGAAATCGAGGAGCGACAGCAATACGGATGGCACCGTTGCAAAGCTGACTTTCTGCAGAAGAGGCACAGCTCAAGTTTTTTGCCCTGGCTCAACAGCTGTGGGAGCAGAGGCTAACCGTTCGTGCTCTACTCCCTGGGAGGCTGGGCAGCCCAGCACGGGTGCCAGAGAGGTTCCATTGTAATGGACTTTGAGTTGGGAAATCGAGGATCCTTAGCAATGCGGATGGCACCGTTGCAAAGCTGACTTTCTGCAGAAGAGGCACAGCTCAAGCTTTTTGCCCTGGCTCTTCGGCTGTGGGAGCAGAGGCCAACCGTTCGTGCTCTACTCCCTGGGATGCTGGGCAGCCGAGCACGGGTGCCAAAGAGGTTCCATTATAATGGACTTTGAGTTGGGAAATGGAGGAGCGACAGCAAAGAGGATGGCACTGTTGCAAAGCTGACTTTCTGCAGAAGAGGCACAGCTCCAGTTTTTTGCCCTGGCTCTTCGGCTGTGGGAGCAGAGGCCAACCGTTCGTGCTCTACTCCCTGGGATGCTGGGCAGCCGAGCACCGGTGCCACAGAGGTTCCATTGTAATGGACTTTGAGTTGGGAAATGGAGGAGCGACAGCAATGCGGATGGCACCGTTGCACAGGTGACTTTCTGCAGAAGAGACACAGCTCAAGTTTTTTGCCCTGGCTCTTCGGCTGTGGGAGCAGAGGCCAACCGTTCGTGCTCTACTCCCTGGGATGCTGGGCAGCCCAGCACGGGTCCCAGAGAGGTTCCATTGTAATGGACTTTGAGTTGGGAAATGGAGGAGCGACAGCAATACGGATGGCACCGTTGCAAAGCTGACTTTCTGCAGAAGAGGCACAGCTCAAGTTTTTTGCCCTGGCTCTTCGGCTGTGGGAGCAGAGGCCAACCGTTCGTGCTCTACTCCCTGGGATGCTGGGCAGCCCAGCACGGGTGCCAAAGAGGTTCCATTGTAATGGACTTTGAGTTGGGAAATCGAGGAAACTCAGCAATGCGGATTGCACCGTTGCAAAGCTGACTTTCTGCAGAAGAGGCACAGCTCAAGTTTTTTGCCCTGGCTCTTCGGCTGAGGGAGCAGAGGCCAACCGTTCGTGTTCTTCTCCCTGGGATGCTGGGCAGCTCAGCACGGGTGCCAAAGAGGTTCCATTGTTATGGACTTTGAGTTGGGAAATGGAGGAGCGACAGCAATGCGGATGGCACCGTTGCAAAGCTGACTTTCTGCAGAAGAGGCACAGCTCCAGTTTTTTGCCGTGGCCCTTCGGCTGTGGGAGCAGAGGCCAACCGTTCGTGCTCTACTCCCTGGGATGCTGGGCAGCCCAGCACGGGTGCCACAGAGGTTCCATTGTAATGGACTTTGAGTTGGGAAATCGAGGATCCTTAGCAATGCGGATGGCACCGTTGCAAAGCTGACTTTCTGCAGAAGAGGCACAGCTCAAGTTTTTTGCCCTGGCTCTTCGGCTGTGGGAGCAGAGGCCAACCGTTCGTGCTCTACTCCCTGGGATGCTGGGCAGCCGGGCACGGGTGCCAAAGAGGTTCCATTGTAATGGACTTTGAGTTGGGAAATCGAGGAGCGACAGCAATACGGATGGCACCGTTGCAAAGCTGACTTTCTGCAGAAGAGGCACAGGTCAAGTTTTTTGCCCTGGCTCTTCGGCTGTGGGAGCAGAGGCCAACCGTTCGTGCTCTACTGCCTGGGATGCTGGGCAGCCCAGCACGGGTGCCAAAGAGGTTCCATTGTAATGGACTTTGAGTTGGGAAATCGAGGAGCGACAGCAATACAGATGGCACCGTTGCAAAGCTGACTTTCTGCAGAAGAGGCACAGCTGAAGTTTTTTGCCCTGGCTCAACAGCTGTGGGAGCAGAGGCTAACCGTTCGTGCTCTACTCCCTGGGAGGCTGGGCAGCCCAGCACGGGTGCCACAGAGGTTCCATTGTAATGGACTTTGAGTTGGGAAATCGAGGAACCTCAGCAATGCGGATGGCACCGTTGCAAAGCTGACTTTCTGCAGAAGAGGCACAGCTCCAGTTTTTTGCCCTGGCTCTTCGGCTGTGGGAGCAGAGGCCAACCGTTCGTGCTCTACTCCCTGGGATGCTGGGCAGCCGAGCACGGGTGCCACAGAGGTTCCATTGTAATGGACTTTGAGTTGGGAAATCGAGGAGCGACAGCAATGCGGATGGCACCGTTGCAAAGCTGACTTTCTGCAGAAGAGGCACAGCTCAAGTTTTTTGCCCTGGCTCTTCGGCTGTGGGAGCAGTGGCCAACTGTTCGTGCTCTACTCCCTGGGATGCTGGGCAGCCCAGCACGGGTGCCACAGAGGTTCCATTGTAATGGACTTTGAGTTGGGAAATGGAGGAGCGACAGCAATACGGATGGCACCGTTGCAAAGCTGACTTTCTGCAGAAGAGGCACAGCTCAAGTTTTTTGCCCTGGCTCTTCAGCTGTGGGAGCAGAGGCCAACCGTTCGTGCTCTACTCCCTGGGATGCTGGGCAGCCCAGCACGGGTGCCACAGAGGTTCCATTGTAATGGACTTTGAGTTGGGAAATCGAGGAAACTCAGCAATGCGGATTGCACCGTTGCAAAGCTGACTTTCTGCAGAAGAGGCACAGCTCAAGTTTTTTGCCCTGGCTCATCGGCTGTGGGAGCAGAGGCCAACCGTTCGTGTTCTTCTCCCTGGGATGCTGGGCAGCTCAGCACGGGTGCCAAAGAGGTTCCATTGTAATGGACTTTGAGTTGGGAAATGGAGGAGCGACAGCAATGCGGATGGCACCGTTGCAAAGCTGACTTTCTGCAGAAGAGGCACAGCTCAAGTTTTTTGCCCTGGCTCTTCGGCTGTGGGAGCAGAGGTCAACCGTTCGTGCTCTACTCCCTGGGATGCTGGGCAGCCCAGCTCGGGTGCCACAGAGGTTCCATTGTAATGGACTTTGAGTTGGGAAATCGAGGATCCTTAGCAATGCGGATGGCACCGTTGCAAAGCTGACTTTCTGCAGAAGAGGCACAGCTCAAGTTTTTTGCCCTGGCTCTTCGGCTGTGGGAGTAGAGGCCAACCGTTCGTGCTGTACTCCCTGGGATGCTGGGCAGCCCAGCACGGGTGCCACAGAGGTTCCATTGTAATGGACTTTGAGTTGGGAAATGGAGGAGCGACAGCAATGCGGATGGCACCGTTGCAAAGCTGACTTTCTGCAGAAGAGACACAGCTCAAGCTTTTTGCCCTGGCTCTTCGGCTGTGGGAGCAGAGGCCAACCGTTCGTGCTCTACTCCCTGGGATGCTGGGCAGCCCAGCACGGATGCCAAAGAGATTCCATTGTAATGGACTTTGAGTTGGGAAATCGAGGAGCGACAGCAAAGCGGATGGCACCGTTGCAAAGCTGACTTTCTGCAGAAGAGGCACAGCTCAAGATTTTTGCCCTGGCTCATCGGTTGTGGGAGCAGAGGCCAACCGTCCGTGCTCTACTCCCTGGGATGCTGGGCAGCCCAGCACGGGTGCCAAAGAGGTTCCATTGTAATGGACTTTGAGTTGGGAAATGGAGGAACCTCAGCAGTGCGGATGGCACCGTTGCAAAGCTGACTTTCTGCAGAAGAGGCACAGCTCAAGTTTTTTGCCCTGGCTCTTCGGCTGTGGGAGCAGAGGCCAACCGTTCGTGCTCTACTCCCTGGGATGCTGGGCAGCCCAGCACGGGTGCCAAAGAGGTTCCATTGTAATGGACTTTGAGTTGGGAAATCGAGGAGCGACAGCAATGCGGATGGCACCGTTGCAAAGCTGACTTTCTGCAGAAGAGGCACAGCTCAAGCTTTTTGCCCTGGCTCTTCGGCTGTGGGAGCAGAGGCCAACTGTTCGTGCTCTACTCCCTGGGATGCTATGCAGCCGAGCACGGGTGCCAAAGAGGTTCCATTGTAATGGACTTTGAGTTGGGAAATCGAGGAACCTCAGCAATACGGATGGCACCGTTGCAAAGCTGACTTTCTGCAGAAGAGGTACAGCTCATGTTTTTTGCCCTGGCTCTTCGGCTGTGAGAGCAGAGGCCAACCGTTCGTGCTCTACTCTCTGGGAGGCTGGGCTGCCCAGCACGGGTGCCAAAGAGGTTCCAATGTAATGGACTTTGAGTTGGGAAATGGAGTAGCGACAGCAATGCGGATGGCACCGTTGCAAAGCTGACTTTCTGCAGACGAGGCACAGCTCAAGTTTTTTGCCCTGGCTCTTCGGCTGTGGGAGCAGAGGCCAACCGTTCGTGCTGCACTCCCTGGGATGCTGGGCAGCCCAGCATGGGTGCCACAGAGGTTCCATTGTAATGGACTTTGAGTTGGGAAATCGAGGAGCGACAGCAATACGGATGGCACCGTTGCAAAGCTGACTTTCTGCAGAAGAGGCACAGCTCAAGTTTTTTGCCCTGGCTCAACAGCTGTGGGAGCAGAGGCTAACCGTTCGTGCTCTACTCCCTGGGAGGCTGGGCAGCCCAGCACGGGTGCCAGAGAGGTTCCATTGTAATGGACTTTGAGTTGGGAAATCGAGGATCCTTAGCAATGCGGATGGCACCGTTGCAAAGCTGACTTTCTGCAGAAGAGGCACAGCTCAAGCTTTTTGCCCTGGCTCTTCGGCTGTGGGAGCAGAGGCCAACCGTTCGTGCTCTACTCCCTGGGATGCTGGGCAGCCGAGCACGGGTGCCAAAGAGGTTCCATTATAATGGACTTTGAGTTGGGAAATGGAGGAGCGACAGCAAAGAGGATGGCACTGTTGCAAAGCTGACTTTCTGCAGAAGAGGCACAGCTCCAGTTTTTTGCCCTGGCTCTTCGGCTGTGGGAGCAGAGGCCAACCGTTCGTGCTCTACTCCCTGGGATGCTGGGCAGCCGAGCACCGGTGCCACAGAGGTTCCATTGTAATGGACTTTGAGTTGGGAAATGGAGGAGCGACAGCAATGCGGATGGCACCGTTGCACAGGTGACTTTCTGCAGAAGAGACACAGCTCAAGTTTTTTGCCCTGGCTCTTCGGCTGTGGGAGCAGAGGCCAACCGTTCGTGCTCTACTCCCTGGGATGCTGGGCAGCCCAGCACGGGTCCCAGAGAGGTTCCATTGTAATGGACTTTGAGTTGGGAAATGGAGGAGCGACAGCAATACGGATGGCACCGTTGCAAAGCTGACTTTCTGCAGAAGAGGCACAGCTCAAGTTTTTTGCCCTGGCTCTTCGGCTGTGGGAGCAGAGGCCAACCGTTCGTGCTCTACTCCCTGGGATGCTGGGCAGCCCAGCACGGGTGCCAAAGAGGTTCCATTGTAATGGACTTTGAGTTGGGAAATCGAGGAAACTCAGCAATGCGGATTGCACCGTTGCAAAGCTGACTTTCTGCAGAAGAGGCACAGCTCAAGTTTTTTGCCCTGGCTCTTCGGCTGAGGGAGCAGAGGCCAACCGTTCGTGTTCTTCTCCCTGGGATGCTGGGCAGCTCAGCACGGGTGCCAAAGAGGTTCCATTGTTATGGACTTTGAGTTGGGAAATGGAGGAGCGACAGCAATGCGGATGGCACCGTTGCAAAGCTGACTTTCTGCAGAAGAGGCACAGCTCCAGTTTTTTGCCGTGGCCCTTCGGCTGTGGGAGCAGAGGCCAACCGTTCGTGCTCTACTCCCTGGGATGCTGGGCAGCCCAGCACGGGTGCCACAGAGGTTCCATTGTAATGGACTTTGAGTTGGGAAATCGAGGATCCTTAGCAATGCGGATGGCACCGTTGCAAAGCTGACTTTCTGCAGAAGAGGCACAGCTCAAGTTTTTTGCCCTGGCTCTTCGGCTGTGGGAGCAGAGGCCAACCGTTCGTGCTCTACTCCCTGGGATGCTGGGCAGCCGGGCACGGGTGCCAAAGAGGTTCCATTGTAATGGACTTTGAGTTGGGAAATCGAGGAGCGACAGCAATACGGATGGCACCGTTGCAAAGCTGACTTTCTGCAGAAGAGGCACAGGTCAAGTTTTTTGCCCTGGCTCTTCGGCTGTGGGAGCAGAGGCCAACCGTTCGTGCTCTACTGCCTGGGATGCTGGGCAGCCCAGCACGGGTGCCAAAGAGGTTCCATTGTAATGGACTTTGAGTTGGGAAATCGAGGAGCGACAGCAATACAGATGGCACCGTTGCAAAGCTGACTTTCTGCAGAAGAGGCACAGCTGAAGTTTTTTGCCCTGGCTCAACAGCTGTGGGAGCAGAGGCTAACCGTTCGTGCTCTACTCCCTGGGAGGCTGGGCAGCCCAGCACGGGTGCCACAGAGGTTCCATTGTAATGGACTTTGAGTTGGGAAATCGAGGAACCTCAGCAATGCGGATGGCACCGTTGCAAAGCTGACTTTCTGCAGAAGAGGCACAGCTCAAGTTTTTTGCCCTGGCTCTTCGGCTGTGGGAGCAGAGGCCAACCGTTCGTGCTCTACTCCCTGGGATGCTGGGCAGCCCAGCACGGGTGCCAAAGAGGTTCCATTGTAATGGACTTTGAGTTGGGAAATGGAGGAGCGACAGCAATGCGGATGGCACAGTTGCAAAGCTGACTTTCTGCAGAAGAGGCACAGCTCCAGTTTTTTGCCCTGGCTCTTCGGCTGTGGGAGCAGAGGCCAACCGTTCGTGCTCTACTCCCTGGGATGCTGGGCAGCCGAGCACGGGTGCCACAGAGGTTCCATTGTAATGGACTTTGAGTTGGGAAATCGAGGAGCGACAGCAATGCGGATGGCACCGTTGCAAAGCTGACTTTCTGCAGAAGAGGCACAGCTCAAGTTTTTTGCCCTGGCTCTTCGGCTGTGGGAGCAGTGGCCAACTGTTCGTGCTCTACTCCCTGGGATGCTGGGCAGCCCAGCACGGGTGCCAAAGAGGTTCCATTGTAATGGACTTTGAGTTGGGAAATGGAGGAGCGACAGCAATACGGATGGCACCGTTGCAAAGCTGACTTTCTGCAGAAGAGGCACAGCTCAAGTTTTTTGCCCTGGCTCTTCAGCTGTGGGAGCAGAGGCCAACCGTTCGTGCTCTACTCCCTGGGATGCTGGGCAGCCCAGCACGGGTGCCACAGAGGTTCCATTGTAATGGACTTTGAGTTGGGAAATCGAGGAAACTCAGCAATGCGGATTGCACCGTTGCAAAGCTGACTTTCTGCAGAAGAGGCACAGCTCAAGTTTTTTGCCCTGGCTCATCGGCTGTGGGAGCAGAGGCCAACCGTTCGTGTTCTTCTCCCTGGGATGCTGGGCAGCTCAGCACGGGTGCCAAAGAGGTTCCATTGTAATGGACTTTGAGTTGGGAAATGGAGGAGCGACAGCAATGCGGATGGCACCGTTGCAAAGCTGACTTTCTGCAGAAGAGGCACAGCTCAAGTTTTTTGCCCTGGCTCTTCGGCTGTGGGAGCAGAGGTCAACCGTTCGTGCTCTACTCCCTGGGATGCTGGGCAGCCCAGCTCGGGTGCCACAGAGGTTCCATTGTAATGGACTTTGAGTTGGGAAATCGAGGATCCTTAGCAATGCGGATGGCACCGTTGCAAAGCTGACTTTCTGCAGAAGAGGCACAGCTCAAGCTTTTTGCCCTGGCTCTTCGGCTGTGGGAGCAGAGGCCAACCGTTCGTGCTCTACTCCCTGGGATGCTGGGCAGCCGAGCACGGGTGCCAAAGAGGTTCCATTATAATGGACTTTGAGTTGGGAAATGGAGGAGCGACAGCAAAGAGGATGGCACTGTTGCAAAGCTGACTTTCTGCAGAAGAGGCACAGCTCCAGTTTTTTGCCCTGGCTCTTCGGCTGTGGGAGCAGAGGCCAACCGTTCGTGCTCTACTCCCTGGGATGCTGGGCAGCCGAGCACCGGTGCCACAGAGGTTCCATTGTAATGGACTTTGAGTTGGGAAATGGAGGAGCGACAGCAATGCGGATGGCACCGTTGCACAGGTGACTTTCTGCAGAAGAGACACAGCTCAAGTTTTTTGCCCTGGCTCTTCGGCTGTGGGAGCAGAGGCCAACCGTTCGTGCTCTACTCCCTGGGATGCTGGGCAGCCCAGCACGGGTCCCAGAGAGGTTCCATTGTAATGGACTTTGAGTTGGGAAATGGAGGAGCGACAGCAATACGGATGGCACCGTTGCAAAGCTGACTTTCTGCAGAAGAGGCACAGCTCAAGTTTTTTGCCCTGGCTCTTCGGCTGTGGGAGCAGAGGCCAACCGTTCGTGCTCTACTCCCTGGGATGCTGGGCAGCCCAGCACGGGTGCCAAAGAGGTTCCATTGTAATGGACTTTGAGTTGGGAAATCGAGGAAACTCAGCAATGCGGATTGCACCGTTGCAAAGCTGACTTTCTGCAGAAGAGGCACAGCTCAAGTTTTTTGCCCTGGCTCTTCGGCTGAGGGAGCAGAGGCCAACCGTTCGTGTTCTTCTCCCTGGGATGCTGGGCAGCTCAGCACGGGTGCCAAAGAGGTTCCATTGTTATGGACTTTGAGTTGGGAAATGGAGGAGCGACAGCAATGCGGATGGCACCGTTGCAAAGCTGACTTTCTGCAGAAGAGGCACAGCTCCAGTTTTTTGCCGTGGCCCTTCGGCTGTGGGAGCAGAGGCCAACCGTTCGTGCTCTACTCCCTGGGATGCTGGGCAGCCGGGCACGGGTGCCAAAGAGGTTCCATTGTAATGGACTTTGAGTTGGGAAATCGAGGAGCGACAGCAATACGGATGGCACCGTTGCAAAGCTGACTTTCTGCAGAAGAGGCACAGCTGAAGTTTTTTGCCCTGGCTCAACAGGTGTGGGAGCAGAGGCTAACCGTTCGTGCTCTACTCCCTGGGAGGCTGGGCAGCCGAGCACGGGTGCCAAAGAGGTTCCATTGTAATGGACTTTGAGTTGGGAAATGGAGGATCCTTAGCAATGCGGATGGCACCGTTGCAAAGCTGACTTTCTGCAGAAGAGACACAGCTCAAGTTTTTTGCCCTGGCTCATCGGCTGTGGGAGCAGAGGACAGCCGTCCGTGCTCTACTGCCTGGGATGCTGGGCAGCCCAGCACGGGTGCCAAAGAGGTTCCATTGTATATGGGCTTTGAGTTGGGAAATCGAGGAGCGACAGCAAAGCGGATGGCACCGTTGCAAAGCTGACTTTCTGCAGAAGAGGCACAGCTCAAGTTTTTTGCCCTGGCTCTTCGGCTGTGGGAGCAGAGGCTAACCGTTCGTGCTCTACTCCCCGGGATGCTGTGCAGCCCAGCACGGGTGCCAGAGATGTTCCATTGTAATGGACTTTGAGTTGGGAAATGGAGGAGCGACAGCAATGCGGATGGCACCGTTGCAAAGCTGACTTTCTGCAGAAGAGGCACAGCTCAAGTTTTTTGCCCTGGCTCTTCGGCTGTGGGAGCAGGGGCCAACCGTTCGTGCTCTACTCCCTGGGATGCTGGGCAGCCCAGCACAGGTGCCAAAGATGTTCCATTGTAATGGACTTTGAGTTGGGAAATCGAGGAACGTCAGCAATGCGGATGGCACCGTTGCAAAGCTGACTTTCTGCAGAAGAGGCACAGCTCAAGTTTTTTGCCCTGGCTCAACAGCTGTGGGAGCAGAGGCTAACCGTTCGTGCTCTACTCCCTGGGATGCTGGGCAGCCCAGCACGGGTGCCAGAGATGTTCCATTGTAATGGACTTTGAGTTGGGAAATCGAGGAACCTCAGCAATGCAGATGGCACCGTTGCAAAGCTGACTTTCTGCAGAAGAGGCACAGCTCAAGTTTTTTACCCTGGCTCATCGGCTGTGGGAGCAGAGGCCAACCGTTCGTGCTCTACTCCCTGGGATGCTGGGCAGCCGAGCACGGGTGCCAAAGAGGTTCCATTGTAATGGACTTTGAGTTGGGAAATCGAGGAGCGACAGCAAAGCGGATGGCACCGTTGCAAAGCTGACTTTCTGCAGACGAGGCACAGCTCAAGTTTTTTGCCCTGGCTCTTCGGCTGTGGGAGCAGAGGCCAACCGTTCGTGCTCTACTCCCTGGGATGCTGGGCAGCCCAGCACGGGTGCCACAGAGGTTCCATTGTAATGGACTTTGAGTTGGGAAATCGAGGAGCGACAGCAATGCGGATGGCACCGTTGCAAAGCTGACTTTCTGCAGAAGAGGCACAGCTCAAGCTTTTTGCCCTGGCTCTTTGGCTGTGGGAGCAGTGGCCAACTGTTCGTGCTCTACTCCCTGGGATGCTGGGCAGCCGGGCACGGGTGCCAAAGAGGTTCCATTGTAATGGACTTTGAGTTGGGAAATCGAGGAGCGACAGCAATACGGATGGCACCGTTGCAAAGCTGACTTTCTGCAGAAGAGGCACAGCTCAAGTTTTTTGCCCTGGCTCAACAGCTGTGGGAGCAGAGGCTAACCGTTCGTGCTCTACTGCCTGGGAGTCTGGGCAGCCCAGCACGGGTGCCAAAGAGGTTCCATTGTAATGGACTTTGAGTTGGGAAATGGAGGATCCTTAGCAATGCGGATGGCACCGTTGCAAAGCTGATTTTCTGCAGAAGAGGCACAGCTCAAGCTTTTTGCCCTGGCTCATCGGCTGTGGGAGCAGAGGCCAACCGTTCGTGCTCTACTCCCTGGGATGCTGGGCAACCCAGCACGGGTGCCACAGAGGTTCCATTGTAATGGACTTTGAGTTGGGAAATGGAGGAGCGACAGCAAAGAGGATGGCACTGTTGCAAAGCTGACTTTCTGCAGAAGAGGCACAGCTCAAGTTTTTTGCCCTGGCTCTTCGGCTGTGGGAGCAGAGGCCAACCGTTCGTGCTCTACTGCCTGGGATGCTGGGCAGCCCAGCACGGGTGCCACAGAGGTTCCATTGTAATGGACTTTGAGTTGGGAAATGGAGGAGCGACAGCAATGCGGATGGCACCATTGCACAGGTGACTTTCTGCAGAAGAGACACAGCTCAAGTATTTTGCCCTGGCTCTTCGGCTGTGGGAGCAGAGGCCAACCGTTTTTGCTCTACTCCCTGGGATGCTGGGCAGCCCAGCACGGGTGTCAAAGAGGTTCCATTGTAATGGACTTTGAGTTGGGAAATGGAGGAGCGAAAGCAATGCGGATGGCACCGTTGCAAAGCTGACTTTCTGCAGAAGAGGCACAGCTCAAGTTTTTTGCCCTGGCTCTTCGGCTGTGGGAGCAGAGGCCAACCGTTCGTGCTCTACTGCCTGGGATGCTGGGCAGCCCAGCACGGGTGCCAAAGAGGTTCCATTGTAATGGACTTTGAGTTGGGAAATCGAGGAAACTCAGCAATGCGGATTGCACCGTTGCAAAGCTGACTTTCTGCAGAAGAGGCACAGCTCAAGTTTTTTGCCCTGGCTCTTCGGCTGTGGGAGCAGAGGCCAACCGTTCGTGTTCTTCTCCCTGGGATGCTGGGCAGCTCAGCACTGGTGCCAAAGAGGTTCCATTGTTATGGACTTTGAGTTGGGAAGTGGAGGAGCGACAGCAATGCGGATGGCACCGTTGCAAAGCTGACTTTCTGCAGAAGAGGCACAGCTCCAGTTTTTTGCCCTGGCTCTTCGGCTGTGGGAGCAGAGGCCAACCGTTCGTGCTCTACTCCCTGGGATGCTGGGCAGCCCAGCACGGGTGCCACAGAGGTTCCATTGTAATGGACTTTGAGTTGGGAAATCGAGGATCCTTAGCAATGCGGATGGCACCGTTGCAAAGCTGACTTTCTGCAGAAGAGGCACAGCTCCAGTTTTTTGCCCTGGCTCTTCGGCTGTGGGAGCAGAGGCCAACCATTCGTGCTCTACTCCCTGGGATGCTGGGCAGCCCAGCACGGGTGCCAAAGAGGTTCCATTGTAATGGACTTTGAGTTGGGAAATCGAGGAACCTCAGCAATGCGGATGGCACCGTTGCAAAGCTGACTTTCTGCAGAAGAGGCACAGCTCAAGTTTTTTGCCCTGGCTCAACAGCTGTGGGAGCAGAGGCTAAGCGTTCGTGCTCTACTGCCTGGGATGCTGGGCAGCCGAGCACGGGTGCCAGAGATGTTCCATTGTAATGGACTTTGAGTTGGGAAATCGAGGAACCTCAGCAATGCAGATGGCACCGTTGCAAAGCTGACTTTCTGCAGAAGAGGCACAGCTCAAGTTTTTTACCCTGGCTCATCGGCTGTGGGAGCAGAGGCCAACCGTTCGTGCTCTACTCCCTGGGATGCTGGGCAGCCGAGCACGGGTGCCAAAGAGGTTCCATTGTAATGGACTTTGAGTTGGGAAATCGAGGATCCTCAGCAATGCGGATGGCACCGTTGCAAAGCTGACTTTCTGCAGAAGAGGCACAACTCAATTTTTTTACCTTGGATCATCGGCTGTGGGAGCAGAGGCCAGCCGTTCGTGCTCTACTCCCTGGAATGCTGGGCATTCGAGCACGGGTGCCACAGAGGTTCCATTGGAATGGACTTTGAGTTGGGAAATGGAGGAGCGACAGCAAAGCGGATGGCACCGTTGCAAAGCTGACTTTCTGCAGAAGAGGCACAGCTCAAGCTTCTTGCCCTGGCTCTTCAGCTGTGGGAGCAGAGGCCAAGCGTTCGTGCTCTACTCCCTGGGATGCTGGGCAGCCGAGCACGGGTGCCACAGAGGTTCCATTGTAATGGACTTTGAGTTGGGAAATCGAGGAGCGACAGCAATGCAGATGGCACCGTTGCAAAGGTGACTTTCTGCAGAAGAGGCACAGCTCAAGTTTTTTGCCCTGGCTCTTCGGCTGTGGGAGCAGAGGCTAACCGTTCGTGCTCTACTCCCTGGGATGCTGGGCAGCCCAGCACGGGTGCCACAGAGGTTCCATTGTAATGGACTTTGAGTTGGGAAATCGAGGAACCTCAGCAATGCGGATGGCACCGTTGCACAGGTGACTTTCTGCAGAAGAGACACAGCTCAAGCTTTTTGCCCTGGCTCTTCGGCTGTGGGAGCAGAGGCCAACCGTTCGTGCTCTACTCCCTGGGATGCTGGGCAGCCCAGCACGGATGCCAAAGAGATTCCCTTGTAATGGACTTTGAGTTGGGAAATCGAGGAGCGACAGCAAAGCGGATGGCACCGTTGCAAAGCTGACTTTCTGCAGAAGAGGCACAGCTCAAGATTTTTGCCCTGTCTCATCGGTTGTGGGAGCAGAGGCCAACCGTCCGTGCTCTACTCCCTGGGATGCTGGGCAGCCGAGCACGGGTGCCACAGAGGTTCCATTGTAATGGACTTTGAGTTGGGAAATCGAGGAACCTCAGCAGTGCGGATGGCACCGTTGCAAAGCTGACTTTCTGCAGAAGAGGCACAGCTCAAGTTTTTTACCCTGGCTCTTCGGCTGTGGGAGCAGAGGCCAACCGTTCGTGCTCTACTCCCTGGGATGCTGGGCAGCCCAGCACGGGTGCCAAAGAGGTTCCATTGTAATGGACTTTGAGTTGGGAAATCGAGGATCCTCAGCAATGCGGATGGCACCGTTGCAAAGCTGACTTTCTGCAGAAGAGGCACAACTGAATTTTTTTACCCTGGCTCATCGTCTGTGGGAGCAGAGGCCAACCGTTCGTGCTCTACTCCCTGGGATGCTGGGCAGCCCAGCACGGGTGCCACAGAGGTTCCATTGTAATGGACTTTGAGTTGGGAAATCGAGGAGCGACAGCAATGCGGATGGCACCGTTGCAAAGCTGACTTTCTGCAGAAGAGGCACAGCTCAAGCTTCTTGCCCTGGCTCTTCAGCTGTGGGAGCAGAGGCCAAGCGTTCGTGCTCTACTCCCTGGGATGCTGGGCAGCCCAGCACGGGTGCCACAGAGGTTCCATTGTAATGGACTTTGAGTTGGGAAATCGAGGAACCTCAGCAATACGGATGGCACCGTTGCAAAGCTGACTTTCTGCAGAAGAGGCACAGCTCAAGTTTTTTGCCCTGGCTCTTCGGCTGTGGGAGCAGAGGCCAACCGTTCGTGCTCTACTCCCTGGGATGCTGGGCAGCAAAGCTCGGGTGCCACAGAGGTTCCATTGTAATGGACTTTGAATTGGGAAATCGAGGAGCGACAGCAATGCGGATGGCACCGTTGCAAAGCTGACTTTCTGCAGAAGAGGCACAGCTCCAGTTTTTTGCCCTGGCTCTTTGGCTGTGGGAGCAGAGGCTAACCGTTCGTGCTCTACTCCCTGGGATGCTGGGCAGCCCAGCACGGGTGCCAAAGAGGTTCCATTGTAATGGACTTTGAGTTGGGAAATCGAGGAACCTCAGCAATGCGGATGGCACCGTTGCAAAGCTGACTTTCTGCAGAAGAGGCACAGCTCAAGTTTTTTGCCCTGGCTCTTCGGCTGTGGGAGCAGAGGCCAACCGTTCGTGCTCTACTCCCTGGGATGCTGGGCAGCCCAGCACGGGTGCCAAAGAGGTTCCATTGTAATGGACTTTGAGTTGGGAAATCGAGGAGCGACAACAATACGGATGGCACCGTTGCAAAGCTGACTTTCTGCAGAAGAGGCACAGCTCAAGTTTTTTGCCCTGGCTCTTCGACTGTGGGAGCAGAGGCTAACCGTTCGTGCTCTACTCCCTGGGATGCTGGACAATCGAGCACGGGTGCCAGAGAGGTTCCATTGTAATGGACTTTGAGTTGGGAAATCGAGGAGCGACAGCAAAGCGGATGGCACCGTTGCAAAGCTGACTTTCTGCAGAAGAGGCACAGCTCCAGTTTTTTCCCCTGGCTCTTCGGCTGTGGGAGCAGAGGCTAACCGTTCGTGCTCTACTCCGTGGGATGCTGGGCAGCCCAGCACGGATGCCACAGAGGTTCCATTGTAATGGACTTTGAGTTTGGAAATCGAGGATCCTCAGCAATGCGGATGGCACCGTTGCACAGGTGACTTTCTGCAGAAGAGACACAGCTCAAGTTTTTTGCCCTGGCTGAACAGCTGTGGGAGCAGAGGCTAACCGTTCGTGCTCTACTCCCTGGGATGCTGGGCAGCCCAGCACGGGTGCCAGAGATGTTCCATTGTAATGGACTTTGAGTTGGGAAATCGAGGAACCTCAGCAATGCAGATGGCACCGTTGCAAAGCTGACTTTCTGCAGAAGAGGCACAGCTCAAGTTTTTTACCCTGGCTCATCGGCTGTGGGAGCAGAGGCCAACCGTTCGTGCTCTACTCCCTGGGATGCTGGGCAGCCCAGCACGGGTGCCAAAGAGGTTCCATTGTAATGGACTTTGAGTTGGGAAATCGAGGATCCTCAGCAATGTGGATGGCACCGTTGCAAAGCTGACTTTCTGCAGAAGAGGCACAACTCAATTTTTTTACCCTGGCTCTTCGGCTGTGGGAGCAGAGGCCAACCGTTCGTGCTCTACTCCCTGGGATGCTGGGCATTCGTGCACGGGTGCCACAGAGGTTCCATTGTAATGGACTTTGAGTTGGGAAATCGAGGAGCGACAACAAAGCGGATGGCACCGTTGCAAAGCTGACTTTCTGCAGAAGAGGCACAGCTCAAGCTTCTTGCCCTGGCTCTTCAGCTGTGGGAGCAGAGACCAAGCGTTCGTGCTCTACTCCCTGGGATGCTGGGCAGCCCAGCACGGGTGCCACAGAGGTTCCATTGTAATGGACTTTGAGTTTGGAAATCGAGGAGCGACAGCAATACGGATATCACCGTTGCAAAGCTGACTTTCTGCAGAAGAGGCACAGCTCAAGTTTTTTGCCCTGGCTCTTCGGCTGTGGGAGCAGAGGCTAACCGTTCGTGCTCTACTCCCTGGGATGCTGGGCATCCCAGCACGGGTGCCAAAGAGGTTCCATTGTAATGGACTTTGAGTTGGGAAATCGAGGAGCGACAGCAAAGCGGATGGCACCGTTGCAAAGCTGACTTTCTGCAGAAGAGGCACAGCTCCAGTTTTTTGCCCTGGCTCTTCGGCTGTGGGAGCAGAGGCCAACCGTTCGTGCTCTACTCCCTGGGATGCTGGGCAGCACAGCATGGGTGCCAAAGAGGTTCCAATGTAATGGACTTTGAGTTGGGAAATCGAGGAACCTCAGCAATGCGGATGGCACCGTTGCACAGGTGACTTTCTGCAGAAGAGCCACAGCTCAAGTTTTTTGCCCTGGCTCTTCGGCTGTGGGAGCAGAGGCCAACCGTTCGTGTTCTTCTACCTGGGATGCTGGGCAGCCGAGCACGGGTGCCACAGAGGTTCCATTTTAATGGACTTTGAGTTGGGAAATCGAGGAGCGACAGCAATACGGATGGCACCGTTTCAAATCTGACTTTCTGCAGAAGAGGCACAGCTCAAGATTTTTGCCCTGGCTCATCGGTTGTGGGAGCAGAGGCCAACCGTCCGTGCTCTACTCCCTGGGATGCTGGGCAGCCCAGCACGGGTGCCACAGAGGTTCCATTGTAATGGACTTTGAGTTGGGAAATCGAGGAACCTCAGCAATGCGGATGGCACCGTTGCAAAGCTGACTTTCTGCAGAAGAGGCACAGCTCAAGTTTTTTGCCCTGGCTCATCGGCTGTGGGAGCAGAGGACAGCAGTCTGTGCTCTACTGCCTGGAATGCTGGGCAGCTCAGCACGGGTGCCAAAGAGGTTCCATTGTAATGGACTTTGAGTTGGGAAATCGAGGAGCGACAGCAAAGCGGATGTCACCGTTGCAAAGCTGACTTTCTGCAGAAGAGGCACAGCTCAAGTTTTTTGCCCTGGCTCTTCGGCTGTGGGAGCAGAGGCCAACCGTTCGTGCTCTACTCCCTGGGATGCTGGGCAGCCCAGCACGGGTGCCAAAGAGGTTCCATTGTAATGGACTTTGAGTGGGGAAATCGAGGAACCTCAGCAATGCAGATGGCACCGTTGCAAAGCTGACTTTCTGCAGAAGAGGCACAGCTCATGTTTTTTGCCCTGGCTCTTCGGCTGTGAGAGCAGAGGCCAACCGTTCGTGCTCTAGTCTCTGGGAGGCTGGGCTGCCCAGCACGGGTGCCAAAGAGGTTCCATTGTAATGGACTTTGAGTTGGGAAATGGAGGAGCGACAGCAATGCGGATGGCACCGTTGCAAAGCTGACTTTCTGCAGAAGAGGCACAGCTCCAGTTTTTTGCCCTGGCTCTTCGGCTGTGGGAGCAGAGGCCAACCGTTCGTGCTCTACTCCCTGGGATGCTGGGCAGCCCAGCACGGGTGCCACAGAGGTTCCATTGTAATGGACTTTGAGTTGGGAAATCGAGGAGCGACAGCAATGCGGATGGCACCGTTGCAAAGCTGACTTTCTGCAGAAGAGGCACAGCTCAAGTTTTTTGTCCTGGCTCTTCGGCTGTGGGAGCAGTGGCCAACTGTTCGTGCTCTACTCCCTGGGATGCTGGGCATTCGAGCACGGGTGCCAGAGAGGTTCCATTGTAATGGACTTTGAGTGGGGAAATGGAGGAGCGACAGCAATACGGATGGCACCGTTGCAAAGCTGACTTTCTGCAGAAGAGGCACAGCTCAAGTTTTTTGCCCTGGCTCTTCAGCTGTGGGAGCAGAGGCCAACCGTTCGTGCTCTACTCCCTGGGATGCTGGGCAGCCCAGCACGGGTGCCACAGAGGTTCCATTGTAATGGACTTTGAGTTGGGAAATCGAGGAACCTCAGCAATGCGGATGGCACCGTTGCAAAGCTGACTTTCTGCAGAAGAGGCACAGCTCAAGTTTTTTGCCCTGGCTCTTCGGCTGTGGGAGCAGAGGCCAACCGTTCGTGTTCTTCTCCCTGGGATGCTGGGCAGCTCAGCACGGGTGCCAAAGAGGTTCCATTGTAATGGACTTTGAGTTGGGAAATGGAGGAGCGACAGCAATGCGGATGGCACCGTTGCAAAGCTGACTTTCTGCAGAAGAGGCACAGCTCAAGTTTTTTGCCCTGGCTCTTCGGCTGTGGGAGCAGAGGCCAACCGTTCGTGCTCTACTCCCTGGGATGCTGGGCAGCCCAGCTCGGGTGCCACAGAAGTTCCATTGTAATGGACTTTGAGTTGGGAAATCGAGGATCCTTAGCAATGCGGATGGCACCGTTGCAAAGCTGACTTTCTGCAGAAGAGGCACAGCTCAAGTTTTTTGCCCTGGCTCTTCGGCTGTGGGAGTAGAGGCCAACCGTTCGTGCTGTACTCCCTGGGATGCTGGGCAGCCCAGCACGGGTGCCACAGAGGTTCCATTGTAATGGACTTTGAGTTGGGAAATGGAGGAGCGACAGCAATGCGGATGGCACCGTTGCAAAGCTGACTTTCTGCAGAAGAGACACAGCTCAAGCTTTTTGCCCTGGCTCTTCGGCTGTGGGAGCAGAGGCCAACCGTTCGTGCTCTACTCCCTGGGATGCTGGGCAGCCCAGCACGGATGCCAAAGAGATTCCATTGTAATGGACTTTGAGTTGGGAAATCGAGGAGCGACAGCAAAGCGGATGGCACCGTTGCAAAGCTGACTTTCTGCAGAAGAGGCACAGCTCAAGATTTTTGCCCTGGCTCATCGGTTGTGGGAGCAGAGGCCAACCGTCCGTGCTCTACTCCCTGGGATGCTGGGCAGCCCAGCACGGGTGCCACAGAGGTTCCATTGTAATGGACTTTGAGTTGGGAAATGGAGGAACCTCAGCAGTGCGGATGGCACCGTTGCAAAGCTGACTTTCTGCAGAAGAGGCACAGCTCAAGTTTTTTGCCCTGGCTCTTCGGCTGTGGGAGCAGAGGCCAACCGTTCATGCTCTACTCCCTGGGATGCTGGGCAGCCCAGCACGGGTGCCAAAGAGGTTCCATTGTAATGGACTTTGAGTTGGGAAATGGAGGAGCGACAGCAATGCGGATGGCACCGTTGCAAATCTGACTTTCTGCAGAAGAGGCACAGCTCAAGCTTTTTGCCCTGGCTCAACAGCTGTGGGAGCAGAGGCTAACCGTAGGTGCTCTACTCCCTGGGAGGCTGGGCAGCCCAGCACGGGTGCCACAGAGGTTCCATTGTAATGGACTTTGAGTTGGGAAATGGAGGAGCGACAGCAAAGAGGATGGCACCGTTGCAAAGCTGACTTTCTGCAGAAGAGGCACAGCTCCAGTTTTTTGCCCTGGCTCTTCGGCTGTGGGAGCAGAGGCCAACCGTTCGTGCTCTACTCCCTGGGATGCTGGGCAGCCCAGCACGGGTGCCACAGAGGTTCCATTGTAATGGACTTTGAGTTGGGAAATGGAGGAGCGACAGCAATGCGGATGGCACCGTTGCACAGGTGACTTTCTGCAGAAGAGACACAGCTCAAGTTTTTTGCCCTGGCTCTTCGGCTGTGGGAGCAGAGGCCAACCGTTCGTGCTCTACTCCCTGGGATGCTGGGCAGCCCAGCACGGGTCCCAGAGAGGTTCCATTGTAATGGACTTTGAGTTGGGAAATGGAGGAGCGACAGCAATACGGATGGCACCGTTGCAAAGCTGACTTTCTGCAGAAGAGGCACAGCTCAAGTTTTTTGCCCTGGCTCTTCGGCTGTGGGAGCAGAGGCCAACCGTTCGTGCTCTACTCCCTGGGAGGCTGGGCAGCCCAGCACGGGTGCCAAAGAGGTTCCATTGTAATGGACTTTGAGTTGGGAAATCGAGGAAACTCAGCAATGCGGATTGCACCGTTGCAAAGCTGACTTTCTGCAGAAGAGGCACAGCTCAAGTTTTTTGCCCTGGCTCTTCGGCTGAGGGAGCAGAGGCCAACCGTTCGTGTTCTTCTCCCTGGGATGCTGGGCAGCTCAGCACGGGTGCCAAAGAGGTTCCATTGTAATGGACTTTGAGTTGGGAAATGGAGGAGCGACAGCAATGCGGATGGCACCGTTGCAAAGCTGACTTTCTGCAGAAGAGGCACAGCTCAAGTTTTTTGCCCTGGCTCTTCGGCTGTGGGAGCAGAGGCCAACCGTTCGTGCTCTACTCCCTGGGATGCTGGGCAGCCGAGCACGGGTGCCAAAGAGGTTCCATTGTAATGGACTTTGAGTTGGGAAATCGAGGAGCGACAGCAATGCGGATGGCACCGTTGCAAAGCTGACTTTCTGCAGAAGAGGCACAGCTCAAGCTTTTTGCCCTGGCTCTTCGGCTGTGGGAGCAGAGGCCAACTGTTCGTGCTCTACTCCCTGGGATGCTATGCAGCCGAGCACGGGTGCCAAAGAGGTTCCATTGTAATGGACTTTGATTTGGGAAATCGAGGAACCTCAGCAATGCGGATGGCACCGTTGGAAAGCTGACTTTCTGCAGAAGAGGTACAGCTCATGTTCTTTGCCCTGGCTCTTCGGCTGTGAGAGCAGAGGCCAACCGTTCGTGCTCTACTCTCTGGGAGGCTGGGCAGCCCAGCACGGGTGCCAAAGAGGTTCCATTGTAATGGACTTTGAGTTGGGAAATGGAGTAGCGACAGCAATGCGGATGGCACCGTTGCAAAGCTGACTTTCTGCAGACGAGGCACAGCTCAAGTTTTTTGCCCTGGCTCTTCGGCTGTGGGAGCAGAGGCCAACCGTTCGTGCTCTACTCCCTGGGATGCTGGGCAGCCCAGCATGGGTGCCACAGAGGTTCCATTGTAATGGACTTTGAGTTGGGAAATCGAGGAGCGACAGCAATGCGGATGGCACCGTTGCAAAGCTGACTTTCTGCAGAAGAGGCACAGCTCAAGCTTTTTGCCCTGGCTCTTCGGCTGTGGGAGCAGTGGCCAACTGTTCGTGCTCTACTCCCTGGGATGCTGGGCAGCTCAGCACGGGTGCCAAAGAGGTTCCATTGTAATGGACTTTGAGTTGGGAAATCGAGGAGCGACAGCAATACGGATGGCACTGTTGCAAAGCTGACTTTCTGCAGAAGAGGCACAGCTCCAGTTTTTTGCCCTGGCTCTTCGGCTGTGGGAGCAGAGGCCAACCGTTCGTGCTCTACTCCCTGGGATGCTGGGCAGCCCAGCACGGGTGCCACAGAGGTTCCATTGTAATGGACTTTGAGTTGGGAAATGGAGGAGCGACAGCAATGCGGATGGCACCGTTGCACAGGTGACTTTCTGCAGAAGAGACACAGCTCAAGTTTTTTGCCCTGGCTCTTCGGCTGTGGGAGCAGAGGCCAACCGTTCGTGCTCTACTCCCTGGGATGCTGGGCAGCCCAGCACGGGTGCCACAGAGGTTCCATTGTAATGGACTTTGAGTTGGGAAATGGAGGAGCGACAGCAATACGGATGGCACCGTTGCAAAGCTGACTTTCTGCAGAAGAGGCACAGCTCAAGTTTTTTGCCCTGGCTCTTCGGCTGTGGGAGCAGAGGCCAACCGTTCGTGCTCTACTCCCTGGGATGCTGGGTAGCCCAGCACGGGTGCCAAAGAGGTTCCATTGTAATGGACTTTGAGTTGGGAAATGGAGGAGCGACAGCAATGCGGATGGCACCGTTGCAAAGCTGACTTTCTGCAGAAGAGGCACAGCTCAAGTTTTTTGCCCTGGCTCTTCGGCTGAGGGAGCAGAGGCCAACCGTTCGTGTTCTTCTCCCTGGGATGCTGGGCAGCTCAGCACGGGTGCCAAAGAGGTTCCATTGTAATGGACTTTGAGTTGGGAAATGGAGGAGCGACAGCAATGCGGATGGCACCGTTGCAAAGCTGACTTTCTGCAGAAGAGGCACAGCTCAAGTTTTTTGCCCTGGCTCTTCGGCTGTGGGAGCAGAGGTCAACCGTTCGTGCTCTACTCCCTGGGATGCTGGGCAGCCCAGCTCGGGTGCCACAGAAGTTCCATTGTAATGGACTTTGAGTTGGGAAATCGAGGATCCTTAGCAATGCGGATGGCACCGTTGCAAAGCTGACTTTCTGCAGAAGAGGCACAGCTCAAGTTTTTTGCCCTGGCTCTTCGGCTGTGGGAGTAGAGGCCAACCGTTCGTGCTGTACTCCCTGGGATGCTGGGCAGCCCAGCACGGGTGCCACAGAGGTTCCATTGTAATGGACTTTGAGTTGGGAAATGGAGGAGCGACAGCAATGCGGATGGCACCGTTGCAAAGCTGACTTTCTGCAGAAGAGACACAGCTCAAGCTTTTTGCCCTGGCTCTTCGGCTGTGGGAGCAGAGGCCAACCGTTCGTGCTCTACTCCCTGGGATGCTGGGCAGCCCAGCACGGATGCCAAAGAGATTCCATTGTAATGGACTTTGAGTTGGGAAATCGAGGAGCGACAGCAAAGCGGATGGCACCGTTGCAAAGCTGACTTTCTGCAGAAGAGGCACAGCTCAAGATTTTTGCCCTGGCTCATCGGTTGTGGGAGCAGAGGCCAACCGTCCGTGCTCTACTCCCTGGGATGCTGGGCAGCCCAGCACGGGTGCCACAGAGGTTCCATTGTAATGGACTTTGAGTTGGGAAATGGAGGAACCTCAGCAGTGCGGATGGCACCGTTGCAAAGCTGACTTTCTGCAGAAGAGGCACAGCTCAAGTTTTTTGCCCTGGCTCTTCGGCTGTGGGAGCAGAGGCCAACCGTTCGTGCTCTACTCCCTGGAATGCTGGGCAGCCGAGCACGGGTGCCAAAGAGGTTCCATTGTAATGGACTTTGAGTTGGGAAATCGAGGAGCGACAGCAATGCGGATGGCACCGTTGCAAAGCTGACTTTCTGCAGAAGAGGCACAGCTCAAGCTTTTTGCCCTGGCTCTTCGGCTGTGGGAGCAGAGGCCAACTGTTCGTGCTCTACTCCCTGGGATGCTATGCAGCCGAGCACGGGTGCCAAAGAGGTTCCATTGTAATGGACTTTGATTTGGGAAATCGAGGAACCTCAGCAATGCGGATGGCACCGTTGCAAAGCTGACTTTCTGCAGAAGAGGTACAGCTCATGTTCTTTGCCCTGGCTCTTCGGCTGTGAGAGCAGAGGCCAACCGTTCGTGCTCTACTCTCTGGGAGGCTGGGCTGCCCAGCACGGGTGCCAAAGAGGTTCCATTGTAATGGACTTTGAGTTGGGAAATGGAGTAGCGACAGCAATGCGGATGGCACCGTTGCAAAGCTGACTTTCTGCAGACGAGGCACAGCTCAAGTTTTTTGCCCTGGCTCATCGGCTGTGGGAGCAGAGGCCAACCGTTCGTGCTCTACTCCCTGGGATGCTGGGCAGCCCAGCATGGGTGCCACAGAGGTTCCATTGTAATGGACTTTGAGTTGGGAAATCGAGGAGCGACAGCAATGCGGATGGCACCGTTGCAAAGCTGACTTTCTGCAGAAGAGGCACAGCTCAAGCTTTTTGCCCTGGCTCTTCGGCTGTGGGAGCAGTGGCCAACTGTTCGTGCTCTACTCCCTGGGATGCTGGGCAGCCGGGCACGGGTGCCAAAGAGGTTCCATTGTAATGGACTTTGAGTTGGGAAATCGAGGAGCGACAGCAATACGGATGGCACCGTTGCAAAGCTGACTTTCTGCAGAAGAGGCACAGCTCAAGTTTTTTGCCCTGGCTCAACAGCTGTGGGAGCAGAGGCTAACCGTTCGTGCTCTACTCCCTGGGAGGCTGGGCAGCCCAGCACGGGTGCCAGAGAGGTTCCATTGTAATGGACTTTGAGTTGGGAAATCGAGGATCCTTAGCAATGCGGATGGCACCGTTGCAAAGCTGACTTTCTGCAGAAGAGGCACAGCTCAAGCTTTTTGCCCTGGCTCTTCGGCTGTGGAGAAGAGGCCAACCGTTCGTGCTCTACTCCCTGGGATGCTGGGCAGCCGAGCACGGGTGCCAAAGAGGTTCCATTATAATGGACTTTGAGTTGGGAAATCGAGGAGCGACAGCAATACGGATGGCACTGTTGCAAAGCTGACTTTCTGCAGAAGAGGCACAGCTCCAGTTTTTTGCCCTGGCTCTTCGGCTGTGGGAGCAGAGGCCAACCGTTCGTGCTCTACTCCCTGGGATGCTGGGCAGCCCAGCACGGGTGCCACAGAGGTTCCATTGTAATGGACTTTGAGTTGGGAAATGGAGGAGCGACAGCAATGCGGATGGCACCGTTGCACAGGTGACTTTCTGCAGAAGAGACACAGCTCAAGTTTTTTGCCCTGGCTCTTCGGCTGTGGGAGCAGAGGCCAACCGTTCGTGCTCTACTCCCTGGGATGCTGGGCAGCCCAGCACGGGTCCCAGAGAGGTTCCATTGTAATGGACTTTGAGTTGGGAAATGGAGGAGCGACAGCAATACGGATGGCACCGTTGCAAAGCTGACTTTCTGCAGAAGAGGCACAGCTCAAGTTTTTTGCCCTGGCTCTTCGGCTGTGGGAGCAGAGGCCAACCGTTCGTGCTCTACTCCCTGGGATGCTGGGCAGCCCAGCACGGGTGCCAAAGAGGTTCCATTGTAATGGACTTTGAGTTGGGAAATGGAGGAGCGACAGCAATGCGGATGGCACCGTTGCAAAGCTGACTTTCTGCAGAAGAGGCACAGCTCCAGTTTTTTGCCGTGGCCCTTCGGCTGTGGGAGCAGAGGCCAACCGTTCGTGCTCTACTCCCTGGGATGCTGGGCAGCCCAGCACGGGTGCCACAGAGGTTCCATTGTTATGGACTTTGAGTTGGGAAATCGAGGATCCTTAGCAATGCGGATGGCACCGTTGCAAAGCTGACTTTCTGCAGAAGAGGCTCAGCTCAAGTTTTTTGCCCTGGCTCTTCGGCTGTGGGAGCAGAGGCCAACCGTTCGTGCTCTACTCCCTGGGATGCTGGGCAGCCGGGCACGGGTGCCAAAGAGGTTCCATTGTAATGGACTTTGAGTTGGGAAATGGAGGAGCGACAGCAATACGGATGGCACCGTTGCAAAGCTGACTTTCTGCAGAAGAGGCACAGCTCAAGTTTTTTGCCCTGGCTCTTCGGCTGTGGGAGCAGAGGCCAACCGTTCGTGCTCTACTGCCTGGGATGCTGGGCAGCCCAGCACGGGTGCCAAAGAGGTTCCATTGTAATGGACTTTGAGTTGGGAAATCGAGGAGCGACAGCAATACAGATGGCACCGTTGCAAAGCTGACTTTCTGCAGAAGAGGCACAGCTCAAGTTTTTTGCCCTGGCTCAACAGCTGTGGGAGCAGAGGCTAACCGTTCGTGCTCTACTCCCTGGGAGGCTGGGCAGCCCAGCACGGGTGCCACAGAGGTTCCATTGTAATGGACTTTGAGTTGGGAAATCGAGGAACCTCAGCAATGCGGATGGCACCGTTGCAAAGCTGACTTTCTGCAGAAGAGGCACAGCTCAAGTTTTTTGCCCTGGCTCTTCGGCTGTGGGAGCAGAGGCCAACCGTTCGTGCTCTACTCCCTGGGATGCTGGGCAGCCCAGCACGGGTGCCAAAGAGGTTCCATTGTAATGGACTTTGAGTTGGGAAATCGAGGAGCGACAACAATACGGATGGCACCGTTGCAAAGCTGACTTTCTGCAGAAGAGGCACAGCTCAAGTATTTTGCCCTGGCTCTTCGGCTGTGGGAGCAGAGGCCAACCGTTCGTGCTGTACTCCCTGGGATGCTGGGCATTCGAGCACGGGTGCCAGAGAGGTTCCATTGTAATGGACTTTGAGTTGGGAAATCGAGGAGCGACAGCAAAGCGGATGGCACCGTTACAAAGCTGACTTTCTGCAGAAGAGGCACAGCTCAAGTTTTTTGCCCTGGCTCATCGGCTGTGGGAGCAGAGGACAGCCGTCCGTGCTCTACTCCCTGGGATGCTGGGCAGCCCAGCACGGGTGCCAAAGAGGTTCCATTGTAATGGACTTTGAGTTAGGAAATCGAGGAGCGACAGCAATACGGATGGCACCGTTGCAAAGCTGACTTTCTGCAGAAGAGGCACAGCTCAAGTTTTTTGCTCTGGCTCTTCGGCTGTGGGAGCAGAGGCTAACCGTTCGTGCTCTACTCCCCGGGATGCTGTGCAGCCCAGCACGGGTGCCAGAGAGTTTCCATTTTAATGGACTTTGAGTTGAGAAATCGAGGAACCTCAGCAATGCAGATGGCACCGTTGCAAAGCTGACTTTCTGCAGAAGAGGCACAGCTCAAGTTTTTTGCCCTGGCTCTTCGGCTGTGGGAGCAGAGGCCAACCATTCGTGCTCTACTCCCTGGGATGCTGGGCAGCCCAGTACGGGTGCCAAAGATGTTCCATTGTAATGGACTTTGAGTTGGGAAATCGAGGAACCTCAGCAATGCGGATGGCACCGTTGCAAAGCTGACTTTCTGCAGAAGAGGCACAGCTCAAGTTTTTTGCCCTGGCTCAACAGCTGTGGGAGCAGAGGCTAACCATTCGTGCTCTACTCCCCGGGATGCTGGGCAGCCCAGAACGGGTGCCAGAGATGTTCCATTGTAATGGACTTTGAGTTGGGAAATCGAGGAGCGACAGCAAAGCGGATGGCACCGTTGCAAAGCTGACTTTCTGCAGACGAGGCACAGCTCAAGTTTTTTGCCCTGGCTCTTCGGCTGTGGGAGCAGAGGCCAACCGTTCGTGCTCTACTCCCTGGGATGCTGGGCAGCCCAGCACGGGTGCCAAAGAGGTTCCATTGTAATGGACTTTGAGTTGGGAAATCGAGGAGCGACAGCAATGCGGATGGCACCGTTGCAAAGCTGACTTTCTGCAGAAGAGGCACAGCTCAAGCTTTTTGCCCTGGCTCTTTGGCTGTGGGAGCAGTGGCCAACTGTTCGTGCTCTACTCCCTGGGATGCTGGGCAGCCGGGCACGGGTGCCAAAGAGGTTCCATTGTAATGGACTTTGAGTTGGGAAATCGAGGAGCGACAGCAATACGGATGGCACCGTTGCAAAGCTGACTTTCTGCAGAAGAGGCACAGCTGAAGTTTTTTGCCCTGGCTCAACAGCTGTGGGAGCAGAGGCTAACCGTTCGTGCTCTACTCCCTGGGAGGCTGGGCAGCCGAGCACGGGTGCCAAAGAGGTTCCATTGTAATGGACTTTGAGTTGGGAAATGGAGGATCCTTAGCAATGCGGATGGCACTGTTGCAAAGCTGACTTTCTGCAGAAGAGGCACAGCTCAAGTTTTTTGCCCTGGCTCATCGGCTGTGGGAGCAGAGGACAGCCGTCCGTGCTCTACTGCCTGGGATGCTGGGCAGCCCAGCACGGGTGCCAAAGAGGTTCCATTGTATATGGACTTTGAGTTGGGAAATCGAGGAGCGACAGCAAAGCGGATGGCACCGTTGCAAAGCTGACTTTCTGCAGAAGAGGCACAGCTCAAGTTTTTTGCTCTGGCTCTTCGGCTGTGGGAGCAGAGGCTAACCGTTCGTGCTCTACTCCCCGGGATGCTGTGCAGCCCAGCACGGGTGCCAGAGATGTTCCATTGTAATGGACTTTGAGTTGGGAAATGGAGGAGCGACAGCAATGCGGATGGCACCGTTGCAAAGCTGACTTTCTGCAGAAGAGGCACAGCTCAAGTTTTTTGCCCTGGCTCTTCGGCTGTGGGAGCAGGGGCCAACCATTCGTGCTCTACTCCCTGGGATGCTGGGCAGCCCAGCACAGGTGCCAAAGATGTTCCATTGTAATGGACTTTGAGTTGGGAAATCGAGGAACCTCAGCAATGCGGATGGCACCGTTGCAAAGCTGACTTTCTGCAGAAGAGGCACAGCTCAAGTTTTTTGCCCTGGCTCAACAGCTGTGGGAGCAGAGGCTAACCGTTCGTGCTCTACTCCCTGGGATGCTGGGCAGCCCAGCACGGGTGCCAGAGATGTTCCATTGTAATGGACTTTGAGTTGGGAAATCGAGGAACCTCAGCAATGCAGATGGCACCGTTGCAAAGCTGACTTTCTGCAGAAGAGGCACAGCTCAAGTTTTTTACCCTGGCTCATCGGCTGTGGGAGCAGAGGCCAACCGTTCGTGCTCTACTCCCTGGGATGCTGGGCAGCCCAGCACGGGTGCCAAAGAGGTTCCATTGTAATGGACTTTGAGTTGGGAAATCGAGGAGCGACAGCAAAGCGGATGGCACCGTTGCAAAGCTGACTTTCTGCAGACGAGGCACAGCTCAAGTTTTTTGCCCTGGCTCTTCGGCTGTGGGAGCAGAGGCCAACCGTTCGTGCTCTACTGCCTGGGATGCTGGGCAGCCCAGCACGGGTGCCACAGAGGTTCCATTGTAATGGACTTTGAGTTGGGAAATGGAGGAGCGACAGCAATGCGGATGGCACCATTGCACAGGTGACTTTCTGCAGAAGAGACACAGCTCAAGTATTTTGCCCTGGCTCTTCGGCTGTGGGAGCAGAGGCCAACCGTTTTTGCTCTTCTCCCTGGGATGCTGGGCAGCCCAGCACGGGTGCCAAAGAGGTTCCATTGTAATGGACTTTGAGTTGGGAAATGGAGGAGCGAAAGCAATGCGGATGGCACCGTTGCAAAGCTGACTTTCTGCAGAAGAGGCACAGCTCAAGTTTTTTGCCCTGGCTCTTCGGCTGTGGGAGCAGAGGCCAACCGTTCGTGCTCTACTCCCTGGGATGCTGGGCAGCCCAGCACGGGTGCCAAAGATGTTCCATTGTAATGGACTTTGAGTTGGGAAATCGAGGAAACTCAGCAATGCGGATTGCACCGTTGCAAAGCTGACTTTCTGCAGAAGAGGCACAGCTCAAGTTTTTTGCCCTGGCTCTTCGGCTGTGGGAGCAGAGGCCAACCGTTCGTGTTCTTCTCCCTGGGATGCTGGGCAGCTCAGCACTGGTGCCAAAGAGGTTCCATTGTTATGGACTTTGAGTTGGGAAGTGGAGGAGCGACAGCAATGCGGATGGCACCGTTGCAAAGCTGACTTTCTGCAGAAGAGGCACAGCTCAAGTTTTTTGCCCTGGCTCTTCGGCTGTGGGAGCAGAGGCCAACCGTTCGTGCTCTACTCCCTGGGATGCTGGGCAGCCCAGCACGGGTGCCACAGAGGTTCCATTGTAATGGACTTTGAGTTGGGAAATCGAGGATCCTTAGCAATGCGGATGGCACCGTTGCAAAGCTGACTTTCTGCAGAAGAGGCACAGCTCCAGTTTTTTGCCCTGGCTCTTCGGCTGTGGGAGCAGAGGCCAACCATTCGTGCTCTACTCCCTGGGATGCTGGGCAGCCCAGCACGGGTGCCAAAGAGGTTCCATTGTAATGGACTTTGAGTTGGGAAATCGAGGAACCTCAGCAATGCGGATGGCACCGTTGCAAAGCTGACTTTCTGCAGAAGAGGCACAGCTCAAGTTTTTTGCCCTGGCTCAACAGCTGTGGGAGCAGAGGCTAAGCGTTCGTGCTCTACTCCCTGGGATGCTGGGCAGCCCAGCACGGGTGCCAGAGATGTTCCATTGTAATGGACTTTGAGTTGGGAAATCGAGGAACCTCAGCAATGCAGATGGCACCGTTGCAAAGCTGACTTTCTGCAGAAGAGGCACAGCTCAAGTTTTTTACCCTGGCTCATCGGCTGTGGGAGCAGAGGCCAACCGTTCGTGCTCTACTCCCTGGGATGCTGGGCAGCCCAGCACGGGTGCCAAAGAGGTTCCATTGTAATGGACTTTGAGTTGGGAAATCGAGGAGCGACAGCAAAGTGGATGGCACCGTTGCAAAGCTGACTTTCTGCAGACGAGGCACAGCTCAAGTTTTTTGCCCTGGCTCTTCGGCTGTGGGAGCAGAGGCCAACCGTTCGTGCTCTACTCCCTGGGATGCTGGGCAGCCCAGCACGGGTGCCACAGAGGTTCCATTGTAATGGACTTTGAGTTGGGAAATCGAGGAGCGACAGCAATGCGGATGGCACCGTTGCAAAGCTGACTTTCTGCAGAAGAGGCACAACTCAAGCTTTTTGCCCTGGCTCTTTGGCTGTGGGAGCAGTGGCCAACTGTTCGTGCTCTACTCCCTGGGATGCTGGGCTGCCGGGCACGGGTGCCAAAGAGATTCCATTGTAATGGACTTTGAGTTGGGAAATCGAGGAGCGACAGCAATACGGATGGCACCGTTGCAAAGCTGACTTTCTGCAGAAGAGGCACAGCTCAAGTTTTTTGCCCTGGCTCAACAGCTGTGGGAGCAGAGGCTAACCGTTCGTGCTCTACTGCCTGGGAGGCTGGGCAGCCCAGCACGGGTGCCAAAGAGGTTCCATTGTAATGGACTTTGAGTTGGGAAATGGAGGATCCTTAGCAATGCGGATGGCACCGTTGCAAAGCTGACTTTCTGCAGAAGAGGCACAGCTCAAGCTTTTTGCCCTGGCTCATCGGCTGTGGGAGCAGAGGCCAACCGTTCGTGCTCTACTCCCTTGGAGGCTGGGCAGCCCAGCACGGGTGCCACAGAGGTTCCATTGTAATGGACTTTGAGTTGGGAAATGGAGGAGCGACAGCAAAGAGGATGGCACTGTTGCAAAGCTGACTTTCTGCAGAAGAGGCACAGCTCAAGTTTTTTGCCCTGGCTCTTCGGCTGTGGGAGCAGAGGCCAACCGTTCGTGCTCTACTGCCTGGGATGCTGGGCAGCCCAGCACGGGTGCCACAGAGGTTCCATTGTAATGGACTTTGAGTTGGGAAATGGAGGAGCGACAGCAATGCGGATGGCACCATTGCACAGGTGACTTTCTGCAGAAGAGACACAGCTCAAGTATTTTGCCCTGGCTCTTCGGCTGTGGGAGCAGAGGCCAACCGTTTTTGTTCTACTCCCTGGGATGCTGGGCAGCCCAGCACGGGTGCCAAAGAGGTTCCATTGTAATGGACTTTGAGTTGGGAAATCGAGGAGCGAAAGCAATGCGGATGGCACCGTTGCAAAGCTGACTTTCTGCAGAAGAGGCACAGCTCCAGTTTTTTGCCCTGGCTCTTCGGCTGTGGGAGCAGAGGCCAACCGTTCGTGCTCTACTCCCTGGGATGCTGGGCAGCCCAGCACGGGTGCCAAAGATGTTCCATTGTAATGGACTTTGAGTTGGGAAATCGAGGAAACTCAGCAATGCGGATTGCACCGTTGCAAAGCTGACTTTCTGCAGAAGAGGCACAGCTCAAGTTTTTTGCCCTGGCTCTTCGGCTGTGGGAGCAGAGGCCAACCGTTCGTGTTCTTCTCCCTGGGATGCTGGGCAGCTCAGCACTGGTGCCAAAGAGGTTCCATTGTTATGGACTTTGAGTTGGGAAGTGGAGGAGCGACAGCAATGCGGATGGCACCGTTGCAAAGCTGACTTTCTGCAGAAGAGGCACAGCTCCAGTTTTTTGCCCTGGCTCTTCGGCTGTGGGAGCAGAGGCCAACCGTTCGTGCTCTACTCCCTGGGATGCTGGGCAGCCCAGCACGGGTGCCACAGAGGTTCCATTGTAATGGACTTTGAGTTGGGAAATCGAGGATCCTTAGCAATGCGGATGGCACCGTTGCAAAGCTGACTTTCTGCAGAAGAGGCACAGCTCCAGTTTTTTGCCCTGGCTCTTCGGCTGTGGGAGCAGAGGCCAACCATTCGTGCTCTACTCCCTGGGATGCTGGGCAGCCCAGCACGGGTGCCAAAGAGGTTCCATTGTAATGGACTTTGAGTTGGGAAATCGAGGAACCTCAGCAATGCGGATGGCACCGTTGCAAAGCTGACTTTCTGCAGAAGAGGCACAGCTCAAGTTTTTTGCCCTGGCTCAACAGCTGTGGGAGCAGAGGCTAAGCGTTCGTGCTCTACTCCCTGGGATGCTGGGCAGCCCAGCACGGGTGCCAGAGATGTTCCATTGTAATGGACTTTGAGTTGGGAAATCGAGGAACCTCAGCAATGCAGATGGCACCGTTGCAAAGCTGACTTTCTGCAGAAGAGGCACAGCTCAAGTTTTTTACCCTGGCTCATCGGCTGTGGGAGCAGAGGCCAACCGTTCGTGCTCTACTCCCTGGGATGCTGGGCAGCCGAGCACGGGTGCCAAAGAGGTTCCATTGTAATGGACTTTGAGTTGGGAAATCGAGGATCCTCAGCAATGCGGATGGCACCGTTGCAAAGCTGACTTTCTGCAGAAGAGGCACAACTCAATTTTTTTACCCTGGATCATCGGCTGTGGGAGCAGAGGCCAACCGTTCGTGCTCTACTCCCTGGGATGCTGGGCAGAAGAGCACGGGTGCCACAGAGGTTCCATTGGAATGGACTTTGAGTTGGGAAATGGAGGAGCGACAGCAAAGCGGATGGCACCGTTGCAAAGGTGACTTTCTGCAGAAGAGGCACAGCTCAAGCTTTTTGCCCTGGCTCTTCAGCTGTGGGAGCAGAGGCCAAGCGTTCGTGCTCTACTCCCTGGGATGCTGGGCAGCCCAGCACGGGTGCCACAGAGGTTCCATTGTAATGGACTTTGAGTTGGGAAATCGAGGAGCGACAGCAATGCAGATGGCACCGTTGCAAAGGTGACTTTCTGCAGAAGAGGCACAGCTCAAGTTTTTTGCCCTGGCTCTTCGGCTGTGGGAGCAGAGGCTAACCGTTCGTGCTCTACTCCCTGGGATGCTGGGCAGCCCAGCACGGGTGCCACAGAGGTTCCATTGTAATGGACTTTGAGTTGGGAAATCGAGGAGCGACAGCAATGCGGATGGCACCGTTGCACAGGTGACTTTCTGCAGAAGAGACACAGCTCAAGCTTTTTGCCCTGGCTCTTCGGCTGTGGGAGCAGAGGCCAACCGTTCGTGCTCTACTCCCTGGGATGCTGGGCAGCCCAGCACGGATGCCAAAGAGATTCCATTGTAATGGACTTGAGTTGGTAAATCGAGGAGCGACAGCAAAGCGGATGGCACCGTTGCAAATCTGACTTTCTGCAGAAGAGGCACAGCTCAAGATTTTTGCCCTGGCTCATCGGTTGTGGGAGCAGAGGCCAACCGTCCGTGCTCTACTCCCTGGGATGCTGGGCAGCCGAGCACGGGTGCCACAGAGGTTCCATTGTAATGGACTTTGAGTTGGGAAATCGAGGAACCTCAGCAATGCGGATGGCACCGTTGCAAAGCTGACTTTCTGCAGAAGAGGCACAGCTCAAGTTTTTTACCCTGGCTCATCGGCTGTGGGAGCAGAGGCCAACCGTTCGTGCTCTACTCCCTGGGATGCTGGGCAGCCGAGCACGGGTGCCAAAGAGGTTCCATTGTAATGGACTTTGAGTTGGGAAATCGAGGATCCTCAGCAATGCGGATGGCACCGTTGCAAAGCTGACTTTCTGCAGAAGAGGCACAACTGAATTTTTTTACCCTGGCTCATCGTCTGTGGGAGCAGAGGCCAACCGTTCGTGCTCTACTCCCTGGGATGCTGGGCAGCCCAGCACGGGTGCCACAGAGGTTCCATTGTAATGGACTTTGAGTTGGGAAATCGAGGAGCGACAGCAATGCGGATGGCACCGTTGCAAAGCTGACTTTCTGCAGAAGAGGCACAGCTCAAGCTTCTTGCCCTGGCTCTTCAGCTGTGGGAGCAGAGGCCAAGCGTTCGTGCTCTACTCCCTGGGATGCTGGGCAGCCCAGCACGGGTGCCACAGAGGTTCCATTGTAATGGACTTTGAGTTGGGAAATCGAGGAACCTCAGCAATGCGGATGGCACCGTTGCAAAGCTGACTTTCTGCAGAAGAGGCACAGCTCAAGTTTTTTGCCCTGGCTCTTCGGCTGTGGGAGCAGAGGCCAACCGTTCGTGCTCTACTCCCTGGGATGCTGGGCAGCAAAGCTCGGGTGCCACAGAGGTTCCATTGTAATGGACTTTGAATTGGGAAATCGAGGAGCGACAGCAATGCGGATGGCACCGTTGCAAAGCTGACTTTCTGCAGAAGAGGCACAGCTCCAGTTTTTTGCCCTGGCTCAACAGCTGTGGGAGCAGAGGCTAACCGTTCGTGCTCTACTCCCTGGGATGCTGGGCAGCCCAGCACGGGTGCCAAAGAGGTTCCATTGTAATGGACTTTGAGTTGGGAAATCGAGGAACCTCAGCAATGCGGATGGCACCGTTGCAAAGCTGACTTTCTGCAGAAGAGGCACAGCTCCAGTTTTTTGCCCTGGCTTTTCGGCTGTGGGAGCAGAGGCCAACCGTTCGTGCTCTACTCCCTGGGATGCTGGGCAGCCCAGCACGGGTGCCAAAGAGGTTCCATTGTAATGGACTTTGAGTTGGGAAATCGAGGAGCGACAACAATACGGATGGCACCGTTGCAAAGCTGACTTTCTGCAGAAGAGGCACAGCTCAAGTTTTTTGCCCTGGCTCTTCGACTGTGGGAGCAGAGGCTAACCGTTCGTGCTCTACTCCCTGGGATGCTGGGCAATCGAGCACGGGTGCCAGAGAGGTTCCATTGTAATGGACTTTGAGTTGGGAAATCGAGGAGCGACAGCAAAGAGGATGGCACCGTTGCAAAGCTGACTTTCTGCAGAAGAGGCACAGCTCCAGTTTTTTGCCCTGGCTCTTCGGCTGTGGGAGCAGAGGCTAACCGTTCGTGCTCTACTCCGTGGGATGCTGGGCAGCCCAGCACGGATGCCACAGAGGTTCCATTGTAATGGAGTTTGAGTTTGGAAATCGAGGATCCTCAGCAATGCGGATGGCACCGTTGCACAGGTGACTTTCTGCAGAAGAGACACAGCTCAAGTTTTTTGCCCTGGCTTAACAGCTGTGGGAGCAGAGTCTAACCGTTCGTGCTCTACTCCCTGGGATGCTGGGTAGCCCAGCACGGGTGCCAGAGATGTTCCATTGTAATGGACTTTGAGTTGGGAAATCGAGGAACCTCAGCAATGCGGATGGCACCGTTGCAAAGCTGACTTTCTGCAGAAGAGGCACAGCTCAAGTTTTTTACCCTGGCTCATCGGCTGTGGGAGCAGAGGCCAACCGTTCGTGCTCTACTCCCTGGGATGCTGGGCAGCCGAGCACGGGTGCCAAAGAGGTTCCATTGTAATGGACTTTGAGTTGGGAAATCGAGGATCCTCAGCAATGCGGATGGCACCGTTGCAAAGCTGACTTTCTGCAGAAGAGGCACAACTCAATTTTTTTACCCTGGCTCTTCGGCTGTGGGAGCAGAGGCCAACCGTTCGTGCTCTACTCCCTGGGATGCTGGGCATTCGTGCACGGGTGCCACAGAGGTTCCATTGTAATGGACTTTGAGTTGGGAAATGGAGGAGCGACAGCAAAGCGGATGGCACCGTTGCAAAGCTGACTTTCTGCAGAAGAGGCACAGCTCCAGTTTTTTGCCCTGGCTCTTCGGCTGTGGGAGCAGAGGCCAACCGTTCGTGCTCTACTCCCTGGGATGCTGGGCAGCACAGCATGGGTGCCTAAGAGGTTCCAATGTAATGGACTTTGAGTTGGGAAATCGAGGAACCTCAGCAATGCGGATGGCACCGTTGCACAGGTGACTTTCTGCAGAAGAGCCACAGCTCAAGTTTTTTGCCCTGGCTCTTCGGCTGTGGGAGCAGAGGCCAACCGTTCGTGTTCTTCTACCTGGGATGCTGGGCAGCCGAGCACGGGTGCCAAAGAGGTTCCATTTTAATGGACTTTGAGTTGGGAAATCGAGGAGCGACAGCAATACGGATGGCACCGTTGCAAATCTGACTTTCTGCAGAAGAGGCACAGCTCAAGATTTTTGCCCTGGCTCATCGGTTGTGGGAGCAGAGGCCAACCGTCCGTGCTCTACTCCCTGGGATGCTGGGCAGCCCAGCACGGGTGCCACAGAGGTTCCATTGTAATGGACTTTGAGTTGGGAAATCGAGGAACCTCAGCAGGGCGGATGGCACCGTTGCAAAGCTGACTTTCTGCAGAAGAGGCACAGCTCAAGTTTTTTACCCTGGCTCATCGGCTGTGGGAGCAGAGGCCAACCGTTCGTGCTCTACTCCCTGGGATGCTGGGCAGCCCAGCACGGGTGCCAAAGAGGTTCCATTGTAATGGACTTTGAGTTGGGAATTCGAGGATCCTCAGCAATGCGGATGGCACCGTTGCAAAGCTGACTTTCTGCAGAAGAGGCACAGCTCAAGCTTCTTGCCCTGGCTCTTCAGCTGTGGGAGCAGACGCCAACCGTTCGTGCTCTACTCCCTGGGATGCTGGGCAGCCCAGCACGAGTGCCACAGAGGTTCCATTGTAATGGACTTTGAGTTGGGAAATCGAGGAACCTCAGCAATGCGGATGGCACCGTTGCAAAGGTGACTTTCTGCAGAAGCGGCACAGCTCAAGTTTTTTGCCCTGGCTCTTCGGCTGTGGGAGCAGAGGCCAACCGTTTGTGCTCTACTCCCTGGGATGCTGGGCAGCAAAGCTCGGGTGCCACAGAGGTTCCATTGTAATGGACTTTGAATTGGGAAATGGAGGAGCGACAGCAATGCGGATGGCACCGTTGCAAAGCTGACTTTCTGCAGAAGAGGCACAGCTCCAGTTTTTTGCCCTGGCTCTTTGGCTGTGGGAGCAGAGGCTAACCGTTCGTGCTCTACTCCCTGGGATGCTGGGCAGCCGAGCACGGGTGCCAAAGAGGTTCCATTGTAATGGACTTTGAGTTGGGAAATCGAGGAACCTCAGCAATGCAGATGGCACCGTTGCAAAGCTGACTTTCTGCAGAAGAGGCACAGCTCAAGTTTTTTGCCCTGGCTCATCGGCTGTGGGAGCAGAGGCCAACCGTTCGTGCTCTACTCCCTGGGATGCTGGGCAGCCCAGCACGGGTGCCAAAGAGGTTCCATTGTAATGGACTTTGAGTTGGGAAATCGAGGAGCGACAACAATACGGATGGCACCGTTGCAAAGCTGACTTTCTGCAGAAGAGGCACAGCTCAAGTTTTTTGCCCTGGCTCTTCGGCTGTGGGAGCAGAGGCTAACCGTTCGTGCTCTACTCCCTGGGATGCTGGGCATTCGAGCACGGGTGCCAGAGAGGTTCCATTGAAATGGACTTTGAGTTGGGAAATCGAGGAGCGACAGCAAAGCGGATGGCACCGTTGCAAAGCTGACTTTCTGCAGAAGAGGCACAGCTCCAGTTTTTTCCCCTGGCTCTTCGGCTGTGGGAGCAGAGGCTAACCGTTCGTGCTCTACTCCCTGGGATGCTGGGCAGCCCAGCACGGGTGCCAAAGAGGTTCCATTGTAATGGACTTTGAGTTGGGAAATCGAGGAACCTCAGCAATGCGGATGGCACCGTTGCACAGGTGATTTTCTGCAGAAGAGACACAGCTCAAGTTTTTTGCCCTGGCTGAACAGCTGTGGGAGCAGAGGCTAACCGTTCGTGCTCTACTCCCTGGGATGCTGGGCAGCCCAGCACGGGTGCCAGAGATGTTCCATTGTAATGGACTTTGAGTTGGGAAATCGAGGAACCTCAGCAATGCAGATGGCACCGTTGCAAAGCTGACTTTCTGCAGAAGAGGCACAGCTCAAGTTTTTTACCCTGGCTCATCGGCTGTGGGAGCAGAGGCCAACCGTTCGTGCTCTACTCCCTGGGATGCTGGGCAGCCGAGCACGGGTGCCAAAGAGGTTCCATTGTAATGGACTTTGAGTTGGGAAATCGAGGATCCTCAGCAATGCGGATGGCACCGTTGCAAAGCTGACTTTCTGCAGAAGAGGCACAACTCAATTTTTTTACCCTGGCTCATCGGCTGTGGGAGCAGAGGCCAACCGTTCGTGCTCTACTCCCTGGGATGCTGGGCAGCCCAGCACGGGTGCCAAAGAGGTTCCATTGTAATGGACTTTGAGTTGGGAAATCGAGGAGCGACAGCAATGCGGATGGCACCGTTGCACAGGTGACTTTCTGCAGAAGAGACACAGCTCAAGCTTTTTGCCCTGGCTCTTCGGCTGTGGGAGCAGAGGCCAACCGTTCGTGCTCTACTCCCTGGGATGCTGGGCAGCCCAGCAGGGATGCCAAAGAGATTCCATTGTAATGGACTTTGAGTTGGGAAATCGAGGAGCGACAGCAAAGCGGATGGCACCGTTGCAAAGCTGACTTTCTGCAGAAGAGGCACAGCTCAAGATTTTTGCCCTGGCTCATCGGCTGTGGGAGCAGAGGCCAACCGTCCGTGCTCTACTGCCTGGGATGCTGGGCAGCCCAGCACGGGTGCCACAGAGGTTCCATTGTAATGGACTTTGAGTTTGGAAATCGAGGAGCGACAGCAATGCGGATGGCACCGTTGCAAATCTGACTTTCTGCAGAAGAGGCACAGCTCAAGTTTTTTGCCCTGGCTCTTCGGCTGTGGGAGCAGAGGCCAACCGTTCGTGCTCTACTCCCTGGGATGCTGGGCAGCCGAGCACGGGTGCCAAAGAGGTTCCATTGTAATGGACTTTGAGTTGGGAAATGGAGGAGCGACAGCAATGCGGATGGCACCGTTGCAAAGCTGACTTTCTGCAGAAGAGGCACAGCTCAAGTGTTTTGCCCTGGCTCTTCGGCTGTGGGAGCAGAGGCCAACCGTTCGTGCTCTACTGCCTGGGATGCTGGGCAGCCCAGCACGGGTGCCACAGAGGTTCCATTGTAATGGACTTTGAGTTGTGAAATCGAGGAACCTCAGCAATGCAGATGGCACCGTTGCAAAGCTGACTTTCTGCAGAAGAGGAACAGCTCAAGTTTTTTACCCTGGCTCATCGGCTGTGGGAGCAGAGGCCAACCGTTCGTGCTCTACTCCCTGGGATGCTGGGCAGCCCAGCACGGGTGCCACAGAGCTTCTATTGTAATGGACTTTGAGTTGGGAAATTCAGGAGCGACAGCAAAGAGGATGGCACCGTTGCAAAGCTGACTTTCTGCAGAAGAGGCACAGCTCAAGTTTTTTGCCCTGGCTCTTCGGCTGTGGGAGCAGAGGCTAACCGTTCGTGCTCTACTCCCTGGGATGCTGGGCAGCCCAGCACGGGTGCCACAGAGGTTCCATTGTAATGGACTTTGAGTTGGGAAATGGAGGAGCGACAGCAATGCGGATGGCACCGTTGCAAAGCTGACTTTCTGCAGAAGAGACACAGCTCAAGTTTTTTGCCCTGGCTCTTCGGCTGTGGGAGCAGAGGCCAACCGTTCGTGCTCTACTCCCTGGGATGCTGGGCAGCCCAGCACGGATGCCAAAGAGATTCCATTGTAATGGACTTTGAGTTGGGAAATCGAGGATCGACAGCAAAGCGGATGGCACCGTTGCAAAGCTGACTTTCTGCAGAAGAGGCACAACACAAGTTTTTTGCCCTGGCTCATCGGTTGTGGGAGCAGAGGCCAACCGTCCGTGCTCTACTCCCTGGGATGCTGGGCAGCCCAGCACGGGTGCCAAAGAGGTTCCATTGTAATGGACTTTGAGTTGGGAAATCGAGGAACCTCAGCAGTGCGGATGGCACCGTTGCAAAGCTGACTTTCTGCAGAAGCGGCACAGATCAAGTTTTTTACCCTGGCTCAACAGCTGTGGGAGCAGAGGCTAACCGTTCGTGCTCTACTCCCTGGGATGCTGGGCAGCCGAGCACTGGTGCCAGAGATGTTCCATTGTAATGGACTTTGAGTTGGGAAATCGAGGAACCTCAGCAATGCAGATGGCACCGTTGCAAAGCTGACTTTCTGCAGAAGAGGCACAGCTCAAGTTTTTTACCCTGGCTCATCGGCTGTGGGAGCAGAGGCCAACCGTTCGTGCTCTACTCCCTGGGATGCTGGGCAGTCGAGCACGGGTGCCAAAGAGGTTCCATTGTAATGGACTTTGAGTTGGGAAATCGAGGATCCTCAGCAATGCGGATGGCACCGTTGCAAAGCTGACTTTCTGCAGAAGAGGCACAACTCAATTTTTTTACCCTGGCTCATCGGCTGTGGGAGCAGAGGCCAACCGTTCGTGCTCTACTCCCTGGGATGCTGGGCAGCCCAGCACGGGTGCCACAGAGGTTCCATTGTAATGGACTTTGAGTTGGGAAATCGAGGAGCGACAGCAAAGCGGATGGCACCGTTGCAAAGCTGACTTTCTGCAGAAGAGGCACAGCTCAAGCTTCTTGCCCTGGCTCTTCAGCTGTGGGAGCAGAGGCCAAGCGTTCGTGCTCTACTCCCTGGGATGCTGGGCAGCCCAGCACGGGTGCCAAAGAGGTTCCATTGTAATGGACTTTGAGTTGGGAAATCGAGGAGCGACAGCAAAGCGGATGGCACCGTTGCAAAGCTGACTTTCTGCAGAAGAGGCACAGCTCAAGTTTTTTGCCCTGGCTCTTCGGCTGTGGGAGCAGAGGCCAACCGTTCGTGCTCTACTCCCTGGGATGCTGGGCAGCCCAGCATGGGTGCCAAAGAGGTTCCATTGTAATGGACTTTGAGTTGGGAAATCGAGGAACCTCAGCAATGCGGATGGCACCGTTGCAAAGCTGACTTTCTGCAGAAGAGGCACAGCTCAAGTTTTTTGCCCTGGCTATTCGGCTGTGGGAGCAGAGGCCAACCGTTCGTGTTCTTCTCCCTGGGATGCTGGGCAGCTCAGCACGGGTGCCACAGAGGTTCCATTGTAATGGACTTTGAGTTTGGAAATCGAGGAGCGACAGCAATACGGATGGCACCGTTGCAAATCTGACTTTCTGCAGAAGAGGCACAGCTCAAGTTTTTTGCCCTGGCTCTTCGGCTGTGGGAGCAGAGGCCAACCGTTCGTGCTCTACTCCCTGGGATGCTGGGCAGCCGAGCACGGATGCCAAAGAGATTCCATTGTAATGGACTTTGAGTTGAGAAACCGAGGAACCTCAGCAATGCAGATGGCACCGTTGCAAAGCTGACTTTCTGCAGAAGAGGCACAGCTCAAGTTTTTTGCCCTGGCTCTTCGGCTGTGGGAGCAGAGGCTAACCGTTCGTGCTCTACTCCCTGGGATGCTGGGCATTCGAGCACGGGTGCCACAGATGTTCCATTGTAATGGACTTTGAGTTGGGAAATGGAGGAGCGACAGCAAAGCGGATGGCACCGTTGCAAAGCTGACTTTCTGCAGAAGAGGCACAGCTCCAGTTTTTTCCCCTGGCTCTTCGGCTGTGGGAGCAGAGGCTAACCGTTCGTGCTCTACTCCCTGGGAGGCTGGGCAGCCCAGCACGGGTGCCACAGAGGTTCCATTGTAATGGACTTTGATTTGGGAAATCGATTAACCTCAGCAATGCGGATGGCACCGTTGCAAAGCTGACTTTCTGCAGAAGCGGCACAGCTCAAGTTTTTTGCCCTGGCTCAACAGCTGTGGGAGCAGAGGCTAACCGTTCGTGCTCTACTCCCTGGGATGCTGGGCAGCCGAACACGGGTGCCAGAGATGTTCCATTGTAATGGACTTTGAGTTGGGAAATCGAGGAACCTCAGCAATGCAGATGGCACCGTTGCAAAGGTGACTTTCTGCAGAAGAGGCACAGCTCAAGTTTTTTACCCTGGCTCTTCGGCTGTGGGAGCAGAGGCCAACCGTTCGTGCTCTACTCCCTGGGATGCTGGGCAGCCCAGCACGGGTGCCAAAGAGGTTCCATTGTAATGGACTTTGAGTTGGGAAATCGAGGATCCTCAGCAATGCGGATGGCACAGTTGCAAAGCTGACTTTCTGCAGAAGAGGCACAACTCAATTTTTTTACCCTGGCTCATCGGCTGTGGGAGCAGAGGCCAACCGTTCGTGCTCTACTCCCTGGGATGCTGGGCATTCGAGCACGGGTGCCACAGAGGTTCCATTGTAATGGACTTTGAGTTGGGAAATGGAGGAGCGACAGCAAAGCGGATGGCACCGTTGCAAAGCTGACTTTCTGCAGAAGAGGCACAGCTCAAGTTTCTTGCCCTGGCTCTTCAGCTGTGGGAGCAGAGGCCAAGCGTTCGTGCTCTACTCCCTGGGATGCTGGGCAGCCAAGCACGGGTGCCAAAGAGGTTCCATTTTAATGGACTTTGAGTTGGGAAATCGAGGAGCGACAGCAATGCGGATGGCACCGTTGCAAAGCTGACTTTCTGCAGAAGAGGCACAGCTCAAGTTTTTTGCCCTGGCTCTTCGGCTGTGGGAGCAGAGGCCAACCGTTCGTGCTCTACTCCCTGGGATGCTGGGCAGCCCAGCATGGGTGCCAAAGAGGTTCCATTGTAATGGACTTTGAGTTGGGAAATCGAGGAACCTCAGCAATGCGGATGGCACCGTTGCAAAGCTGACTTTCTGCAGAAGAGGCACAGCTCAAGTTTTTTCCCCTGGCTCTTCGGCTGTGGGAGCAGAGGCCAACCGTTCGTGTTCTTCTCCCTGGGATGCTGGGAAGCTCAGCACGGGTGCCACAGAGGTTCCATTGTAATGGACTTTGAGTTTGGAAATCGAGGAGCGACAGCAATACGGATGGCACCGTTGCAAATCTGACTTTCTGCAGAAGAGGCACAGCTCCAGTTTTTTCCCCTGGCTCTTCGGCTGTGGGAGCAGAGGCTAACCGTTCGTGCTCTACTCCCTGGGAGGCTGGGCAGCCCAGCACGGGTGCCACAGAGGTTCCATTGTAATGGACTTTGAGTTGGGAAATCGAGGAGCGACAGCAAAGCGGATGGCACCGTTGCAAAGCTGACTTTCTGCAGAAGAGGCACAGCTCAAGTTTTTTGCCCTGGCTCTTCGGCTGTGGGAGCAGAGGCTAACCGTTCGTGCTCTACTCCCTGGGAGGCTGGGCAGCCCAGCACGGGTGCCAAAGAGGTTCCATTGTAATGGACTTTGAGTTGGGAAAACGAGGAACCTCAGCAATGCGGATGGCACCGTTGCAAAGCTGACTTTCTGCAGAAGCGGCACAGATCAAGTTTTTTACCCTGGCTCAACAGCTGTGGGAGCAGAGGCTAACCGTTCGTGCTCTACTCCCTGGGATGCTGGGCAGCCGAGCACGGGTGCCAGAGATGTTCCATTGTAATGGACTTTGAGTTGGGAAATCGAGGAACCTCAGCAATGCAGATGGCACCGTTGCAAAGCTGACTTTCTGCAGAAGAGGAACAGCTCAAGTTTTTTACCCTGGCTCATCGGCTGTGGGAGCAGAGGCCAACCGTTCGTGCTCTACTCCCTGGGATGCTGGGCAGTCGAGCACGGGTGCCAAAGAGGTTCCATTGTAATGGACTTTGAGTTGGGAAATCGAGGATCCTCAGCAATGCGGATGGCACAGTTGCAAAGCTGACTTTCTGCAGAAGAGGCACAACTCAATTTTTTTACCCTGGCTCATCGGCTGTGGGAGCAGAGGCCAACCGTTCGTGCTCTACTCCCTGGGATGCTGGGCAGCCCAGCACGGGTGCCACAGAGGTTCCATTGTAATGGACTTTGAGTTGGGAAATCGAGGAGCGACAGCAAAGCGGATGGCACCGTTGCAAAGCTGACTTTCTGCAGAAGAGGCACAGCTCAAGCTTCTTGCCCTGGCTCTTCAGCTGTGGGAGCAGAGGCCAAGCGTTCGTGCTCTACTCCCTGGGATGCTGGGCAGCCCAGCACGGGTGCCAAAGAGGTTCCATTGTAATGGACTTTGAGTTGGGAAATCGAGGAGCGACAGCAAAGCGGATGGCACCGTTGCAAAGCTGACTTTCTGCAGAAGAGGCACAGCTCAAGTTTTTTACCCTGGCTCTTCGGCTGTGGGAGCAGAGGCCAACCGTTCGTGCTCTACTCCCTGGGATGCTGGGCAGCCCAGCATGGGTGCCAAAGAGGTTCCATTGTAATGGACTTTGAGTTGGGAAATCGAGGAACCTCAGCAATGCGGATGGCACCGTTGCAAAGCTGACTTTCTGCAGAAGAGGCACAGCTCAAGTTTTTTGCCCTGGCTATTCGGCTGTGGGAGCAGAGGCCAACCGTTCGTGTTCTTCTCCCTGGGATGCTGGGCAGCTCAGCACGGGTGCCACAGAGGTTCCATTGTAATGGACTTTGAGTTTGGAAATCGAGGAGCGACAGCAATACGGATGGCACCGTTGCAAATCTGACTTTCTGCAGAAGAGGCACAGCTCAAGTTTTTTGCCCTGGCTCTTCGGCTGTGGGAGCAGAGGCCAACCGTTCGTGCTCTACTCCCTGGGATGCTGGGCATTCGAGCACGGGTGCCACAGATGTTCCATTGTAATGGACTTTGAGTTGGGAAATCGAGGAGCGACAGCAAAGCGGATGGCACCGTTGCAAAGCTGACTTTCTGCAGAAGAGGCACAGCTCCAGTTTTTTCCCCTGGCTCTTCGGCTGTGGGAGCAGAGGCTAACCGTTCGTGCTCTACTCCCTGGGAGGCTGGGCAGCCCAGCACGGGTGCCACAGAGGTTCCATTGTAATGGACTTTGAGTTGGGAAATCGAGGAACCTCAGCAATGCGGATGGCACCGTTGCAAATCTGACTTTCTGCAGAAGCGGCACAGCTCAAGTTTTTTGCCCTGGCTCAACAGCTGTGGGAGCAGAGGCTAACCGTTCGTGCTCTACTCCCTGGGATGCTGGGCAGCCGAGCACGGGTGCCAGAGATGTTCCATTGTAATGGACTTTGAGTTGGGAAATCGAGGAACCTCAGCAATGCAGATGGCACCGTTGCAAAGCTGACTTTCTGCAGAAGAGGCACAGCTCAAGTTTTTTACCCTGGCTCTTCGGCTGTGGGAGCAGAGGCCAACCGTTCGTGCTCTACTCCCTGGGATGCTGGGCAGCCGAGCACGGGTGCCAAAGAGGTTCCATTGTAATGGACTTTGAGTTGGGAAATCGAGGATCCTCAGCAATGCGGATGGCACAGTTGCAAAGCTGACTTTCTGCAGAAGAGGCACAACTCAATTTTTTTACCCTGGCTCATCGGCTGTGGGAGCAGAGGCCAACCGTTCGTGCTCTACTCCCTGGGATGCTGGGCAGCCCAGCACGGGTGCCACAGAGGTTCCATTGTAATGGACTTTGAGTTGGGAAATGGAGGAGTGACAGCAAAGCGGATGGCACCGTTGCAAAGCTGACTTTCTGCAGAAGAGGCACAGCTCAAGTTTCTTGCCCTGGCTCTTCAGCTGTGGGAGCAGAGGCCAAGCGTTCGTGCTCTACTCCCTGGGATGCTGGGCAGCCAAGCACGGGTGCCAAAGAGGTTCCATTTTAATGGACTTTGAGTTGGGAAATCGAGGAGCGACAGCAATGCGGATGGCACCGTTGCAAAGCTGACTTTCTGCAGAAGAGGCACAGCTCAAGTTTTTTGCCCTGGCTCTTCGGCTGTGGGAGCAGAGGCCAACCGTTCGTGCTCTACTCCCTGGGATGCTGGGCAGCCCAGCATGGGTGCCAAAGAGGTTCCATTGTAATGGACTTTGAGTTGGGAAATCGAGGAACCTCAGCAATGCGGATGGCACCGTTGCAAAGCTGACTTTCTGCAGAAGAGGCACAGCTCAAGTTTTTTCCCCTGGCTCTTCGGCTGTGGGAGCAGAGGCCAACCGTTCGTGTTCTTCTCCCTGGGATGCTGGGAAGCTCAGCACGGGTGCCACAGAGGTTCCATTGTAATGGACTTTGAGTTTGGAAATCGAGGAGAGACAGCAATACGGATGGCACCGTTGCAAAGCTGACTTTCTGCAGAAGAGGCACAGCTCCAGTTTTTTCCCCTGGCTCTTCGGCTGTGGGAGCAGAGGCCAACCGTTCGTGCTCTACTCCCTGGGAGGCTGGGCAGCCCAGCACGGGTGCCACAGAGGTTCCATTGTAATGGACTTTGAGTTGGGAAATCGAGGAGCGACAGCAAAGCGGATGGCACCGTTGCAAAGCTGACTTTCTGCAGAAGAGGCACAGCTCAAGTTTTTTGCCCTGGCTCTTCGGCTGTGGGAGCAGAGGCTAACCGTTCGTGCTCTACTCCCTGGGAGGCTGGGCAGCCCAGCACGGGTGCCAAAGAGGTTCCATTGTAATGGACTTTGAGTTGGGAAATCGAGGAACCTCAGCAATGCGGATGGCACCGTTGCAAAGCTGACTTTCTGCAGAAGCGGCACAGATCAAGTTTTTTACCCTGGCTCAACAGCTGTGGGAGCAGAGGCTAACCGTTCGTGCTCTACTCCCTGGGATGCTGGGCAGCCGAGCACGGGTGCCAGAGATGTTCCATTGTAATGGACTTTGAGTTGGGAAATCGAGGAAACTCAGCAATGCAGATGGCACCGTTGCAAAGCTGACTTTCTGCAGAAGAGGCACAGCTCAAGTTTTTTACCCTGGCTCATCGGCTGTGGGAGCAGAGGCCAACCGTTCGTGCTCTACTCCCTGGGATGCTGGGCAGTCGAGCACGGGTGCCAAAGAGGTTCCATTGTAATGGACTTTGAGTTGGGAAATCGAGGATCCTCAGCAATGCGGATGGCACAGTTGCAAAGCTGACTTTCTGCAGAAGAGGCACAACTCAATTTTTTTACCCTGGCTCATCGGCTGTGGGAGCAGAGGCCAACCGTTCGTGCTCTACTCCCTGGGATGCTGGGCAGCCCAGCACGGGTGCCACAGAGGTTCCATTATAATGGACTTTGAGTTGGGAAATCGAGGAGCGACAGCAAAGCGGATGGCACCGTTGCAAAGCTGACTTTCTGCAGAAGAGGCACAGCTCAAGCTTCTTGCCCTGGCTCTTCAGCTGTGGGAGCAGAGGCCAAGCGTTCGTGCTCTACTCCCTGGGATGCTGGGCAGCCCAGCACGGGTGCCAAAGAGGTTCCATTGTAATGGACTTTGAGTTGGGAAATCGAGGAGCGACAGCAAAGCGGATGGCACCGTTGCAAAGCTGACTTTCTGCAGAAGAGGCACAGCTCAAGTTTTTTACCCTGGCTCTTCGGCTGTGGGAGCAGAGGCCAACCGTTCGTGCTCTACTCCCTGGGATGCTGGGCAGCCCAGCATGGGTGCCAAAGAGGTTCCATTGTAATGGACTTTGAGTTGGGAAATCGAGGAACCTCAGCAATGCGGATGGCACCGTTGCAAAGCTGACTTTCTGCAGAAGAGGCACAGCTCAAGTTTTTTGCCCTGGCTATTCGGCTGTGGGAGCAGAGGCCAACCGTTCGTGTTCTTCTCCCTGGGATGCTGGGCAGCTCAGCACGGGTGCCACAGAGGTTCCATTGTAATGGACTTTGAGTTTGGAAATCGAGGAGCGACAGCAATACGGATGGCACCGTTGCAAATCTGACTTTCTGCAGAAGAGGCACAGCTCAAGTTTTTTGCCCTGGCTCTTCGGCTGTGGGAGCAGAGGCCAACCGTTCGTGCTCTACTCCCTGGGATGCTGGGCAGCCGAGCACGGATGCCAAAGAGATTCCATTGTAATGGACTTTGAGTTGAGAAACCGAGGAACCTCAGCAATGCAGATGGCACCGTTGCAAAGCTGACTTTCTGCAGAAGAGGCACAGCTCAAGTTTTTTGCCCTGGCTCTTCGGCTGTGGGAGCAGAGGCTAACCGTTCGTGCTCTACTCCCTGGGATGCTGGGCATTCGAGCACGGGTGCCACAGATGTTCCATTGTAATGGACTTTGAGTTGGGAAATCGAGGAGCGACAGCAAAGCGGATGGCACCGTTGCAAAGCTGACTTTCTGCAGAAGAGGCACAGCTCCAGTTTTTTCCCCTGGCTCTTCGGCTGTGGGAGCAGAGGCTAACCGTTCGTGCTCTACTCCCTGGGAGGCTGGGCAGCCCAGCACGGGTGCCACAGAGGTTCCATTGTAATGGACTTTGAGTTGGGAAATCGAGGAACCTCAGCAATGCGGATGGCACCGTTGCAAATCTGACTTTCTGCAGAAGCGGCACAGCTCAAGTTTTTTGCCCTGGCTCAACAGCTGTGGGAGCAGAGGCTAACCGTTCGTGCTCTACTCCCTGGGATGCTGGGCAGCCGAACACGGGTGCCAGAGATGTTCCATTGTAATGGACTTTGAGTTGGGAAATCGAGGAACCTCAGCAATGCAGATGGCACCGTTGCAAAGGTGACTTTCTGCAGAAGAGGCACAGCTCAAGTTTTTTACCCTGGCTCTTCGGCTGTGGGAGCAGAGGCCAACCGTTCGTGCTCTACTCCCTGGGATGCTGGGCAGCCGAGCACGGGTGCCAAAGAGGTTCCATTGTAATGGACTTTGAGTTGGGAAATCGAGGATCCTCAGCAATGCGGATGGCACAGTTGCAAAGCTGACTTTCTGCAGAAGAGGCACAACTCAATTTTTTTACCCTGGCTCATCGGCTGTGGGAGCAGAGGCCAACCGTTCGTGCTCTACTCCCTGGGATGCTGGGCATTCGAGCACGGGTGCCACAGAGGTTCCATTGTAATGGACTTTGAGTTGGGAAATGGAGGAGCGACAGCAAAGCGGATGGCACCGTTGCAAAGCTGACTTTCTGCAGAAGAGGCACAGCTCAAGTTTCTTGCCCTGGCTCTTCAGCTGTGGGAGCAGAGGCCAAGCGTTCGTGCTCTACTCCCTGGGATGCTGGGCAGCCAAGCACGGGTGCCAAAGAGGTTCCATTTTAATGGACTTTGAGTTGGGAAATCGAGGAGCGACAGCAAAGCGGATGGCACCGTTGCAAAGCTGACTTTCTGCAGAAGAGGCACAGCTCAAGTTTTTTGCCCTGGCTCTTCGGCTGTGGGAGCAGAGGCCAACTGTTCGTGCTCTACTCCCTGGGATGCTGGGCAGCCCAGCATGGGTGCCAAAGAGGTTCCATTGTAATGGACTTTGAGTTGGGAAATCGAGGAACCTCAGCAATGCGGATGGCACCGTTGCAAAGCTGACTTTCTGCAGAAGAGGCACAGCTCAAGTTTTTTGCCCTGGCTCTTCGGCTGTGGGAGCAGAGGCCAACCGTTCGTGTTCTTCTCCCTGGGATGCTGGGAAGCTCAGCACGGGTGCCACAGAGGTTCCATTGTAATGGACTTTGAGTTTGGAAATCGAGGAGCGACAGCAATACGGATGGCACCGTTGCAAATCTGACTTTCTGCAGAAGAGGCACAGCTCCAGTTTTTTCCCCTGGCTCTTCGGCTGTGGGAGCAGAGGCTAACCGTTCGTGCTCTACTCCCTGGGAGGCTGGGCAGCCCAGCACTGGTGCCACAGAGGTTCCATTGTAATGGACTTTGAGTTGGGAAATCGAGGAACCTCAGCAATGCGGATGGCACCGTTGCAAATCTGACTTTCTGCAGAAGCGGCACAGCTCAAGTTTTTTGCCCTGGCTCAACAGCTGTGGGAGCAGAGGCTAACCGTTCGTGCTCTACTCCCTGGGAGGCTGGGCAGCCCAGCACGGGTGCCAAAGAGGTTCCATTGTAATGGACTTTGAGTTGGGAAATCGAGGAACCTCAGCAATGCGGATGGCACCGTTGCAAAGCTGACTTTCTGCAGAAGCGGCACAGATCAAGCTTCTTACCCTGGCTCAACAGCTGTGGGAGCAGAGGCTAACCGTTCGTGCTCTACTCCCTGGGATGCTGGGCAGCCGAGCACGGGTGCCAGAGATGTTCCATTGTAATGGACTTTGAGTTGGGAAATCGAGGAACCTCAGCAATGCAGATGGCACCGTTGCAAAGCTGACTTTCTGCAGAAGAGGCACAGCTCAAGTTTTTTGCCCTGGCTCATCGGCTGTGGGAGCAGAGGCTAACCGTTCGTGCTCTACTCCCTGGGATGCTGGGCATTCGAGCACGGGTGCCAAAGAGGTTCCATTGTAATGGACTTTGAGTTGGGAAATCGAGGATCCTCAGCAATGCGGATGGCACAGTTGCAAAGCTGACTTTCTGCAGAAGAGGCACAACTCAATTTTTTTACCCTGGCTCATCGGCTGTGGGAGCAGAGGCCAACCGTTCGTGCTCTACTGCCTAGGATGCTGGGCAGCCCAGCACGGGTGCCAAAGAGGTTCCATTGTAATGGACTTTGAGTTGGGAAATCGAGGAGCGACAGCAAAGCGGATGGCACCGTTGCAAAGCTGACTTTCTGCAGAAGAGGCACAGCTCAAGCTTCTTGCCCTGGCTCTTCAGCTGTGGGAGCAGATGCCAAGCGTTCGTGCTCTACTCCCTGGGATGCTGGGCAGCCCAGCACGGGTGCCAAAGAGGTTCCATTGTAATGGACTTTGAGTTGGGAAATCGAGGAGCGACAGCAAAGCGGATGGCACCGTTGCAAAGCTGACTTTCTGCAGAAGAGGCACAGCTCAAGTTTTTTACCCTGGCTCTTCGGCTGTGGGAGCAGAGGCCAACCGTTCGTGCTCTACTCCCTGGGATGCTGGGCAGCCCAGCATGGGTGCCAAAGAGGTTCCATTGTAATGGACTTTGAGTTGGGAAATCGAGGAACCTCAGCAATGCGGATGGCACCGTTGCAAAGCTGACTTTCTGCAGAAGAGGCACAGCTCAAGTTTTTTGCCCTGGCTATTCGGCTGTGGGAGCAGAGGCCAACCGTTCGTGTTCTTCTCCCTGGGATGCTGGGCAGCTCAGCACGGGTGCCACAGAGGTTCCATTGTAATGGACTTTGAGTTTGGAAATCGAGGAGCGACAGCAATACGGATGGCACCGTTGCAAATCTGACTTTCTGCAGAAGAGGCACAGCTCAAGTTTTTTGCCCTGGCTCTTCGGCTGTGGGAGCAGAGGCCAAGCGTTCGTGCTCTACTCCCTGGGATGCTGGGCATTCGAGCACGGGTGCCACAGATGTTCCATTGTAATGGACTTTGAGTTGGGAAATCGAGGAGCGACAGCAAAGCGGATGGCACCGTTGCAAATCTGACTTTCTGCAGAAGCGGCACAGCTCCAGTTTTTTCCCCTGGCTCTTCGGCTGTGGGAGCAGAGGCTAACCGTTCGTGCTCTACTCCCTGGGAGGCTGGGCAGCCCAGCACGGGTGCCACAGAGGTTCCATTGTAATGGACTTTGAGTTGGGAAATCGAGGAACCTCAGCAATGCGGATGGCACCGTTGCAAATCTGACTTTCTGCAGAAGCGGCACAGCTCAAGTTTTTTGCCCTGGCTCAACAGCTGTGGGAGCAGAGGCTAACCGTTCGTGCTCTACTCCCTGGGATGCTGGGCAGCCGAACACGGGTGCCAGAGATGTTCCATTGTAATGGACTTTGAGTTGGGAAATCGAGGAACCTCAGCAATGCCGATGGCACCGTTGCAAAGGTGACTTTCTGCAGAAGAGGCACAGCTCAAGTTTTTTACCCTGGCTCTTCGGCTGTGGGAGCAGAGGCCAACCGTTCGTGCTCTACTCCCTGGGATGCTGGGCAGCCGAGCACGGGTGCCAAAGAGGTTCCATTGTAATGGACTTTGAGTTGGGAAATCGAGGATCCTCAGCAATGCGGATGGCACAGTTGCAAAGCTGACTTTCTGCAGAAGAGGCACAACTCAATTTTTTTACCCTGGCTCATCGGCTGTGGGAGCAGAGGCCAACCGTTCGTGCTCTACTCCCTGGGATGCTGGGCATTCGAGCACGGGTGCCACAGAGGTTCCATTGTAATGGACTTTGAGTTGGGAAATGGAGGAGCGACAGCAAAGCGGATGGCACCGTTGCAAAGCTGACTTTCTGCAGAAGAGGCACAGCTCCAGTTTCTTGCCCTGGCTCTTCAGCTGTGGGAGCAGAGGCCAAGCGTTCGTGCTCTACTCCCTGGGATGCTGGGCAATCGGGCACGGGTGCCAGAGAGGTTCCATTGTAATGGACTTTGAGTTGGGAAATCGAGGAGCGACAGCAATGCGGATGGCACCGTTGCAAAGCTGACTTTCTGCAGAAGAGGCACAGCTCAAGTTTTTTGCCCTGGCTCTTCGGCTGTGGGAGCAGAGGCCAACCGTTCGTGCTCTACTCCCTGGGATGCTGGGCAGCCCAGCACGGGTGCCACAGAGGTTCCATTGTAATGGACTTTGAGTTGGGAAATCGAGGAACCTCAGCAATGCGGATGGCACCGTTGCAAATCTGACTTTCTGCAGAAGCGGCACAGCTCAAGTTTTTTGCCCTGGCTCAACAGCTGTGGGAGCAGAGGCTAACCGTTCGTGCTCTACTCCCTGGGAGGCTGGGCAGCCCAGCACGGGTGCCAAAGAGGTTCCATTGTAATGGACTTTGAGTTGGGAAATGGAGGAACCTCAGCAATGCGGATGGCACCGTTGCAAAGCTGACTTTCTGCAGAAGCGGCACAGATCAAGTTTTTTACCCTGGCTCAACAGCTGTGGGAGCAGAGGCTAACCGTTCGTGCTCTACTCCCTGGGATGCTGGGCAGCCGAGCACGGGTGCCAGAGATGTTCCATTGTAATGGACTTTGAGTTGGGAAATCGAGGAACCTCAGCAATGCAGATGGCACCGTTGCAAAGCTGACTTTCTGCAGAAGAGGCACAGCTCAAGTTTTTTACCCTGGCTCTTCGGCTGTGGGAGCAGAGGCCAACCGTTCGTGCTCTACTCCCTGGGATGCTGGGCATTCGAGCACGGGTGCCACAGAGGTTCCATTGTAATGGACTTTGAGTTGGGAAATCGAGGATCCTCAGCAATGCGGATGGCACAGTTGCAAAGCTGACTTTCTGCAGAAGAGGCACAACTCAATTTTTTTACCCTGGCTCATCGGCTGTGGGAGCAGAGGCCAACCGTTCGTGCTCTACTCCCTGGGATGCTGGGCAGCCCAGCACGGGTGCCACAGAGGTTCCATTGTAATGGACTTTGAGTTGGGAAATCGAGGAGCGACAGCAAAGCGGATGGCACCGTTGCAAAGCTGACTTTCTGCAGAAGAGGCACAGCTCAAGCTTCTTGCCCTGGCTCTTCAGCTGTGGGAGCAGAGGCCAAGCGTTCGTGCTCTACTCCCTGGGATGCTGGGCAGCCCAGCACGGGTGCCAAAGAGGTTCCATTGTAATGGACTTTGAGTTGGGAAATCGAGGAGCGACAGCAAAGCGGATGGCACCGTTGCAAAGCTGACTTTCTGCAGAAGAGGCACAGCTCAAGTTTTTTACCCTGGCTCTTCGGCTGTGGGAGCAGAGGCCAACCGTTCGTGCTCTACTCCCTGGGATGCTGGGCAGCCCAGCATGGGTGCCAAAGAGGTTCCATTGTAATGGACTTTGAGTTGGGAAATCGAGGAACCTCAGCAATGCGGATGGCACCGTTGCAAAGCTGACTTTCTGCAGAAGAGGCACAGCTCAAGTTTTTTGCCCTGGCTATTCGGCTGTGGGAGCAGAGGCCAACCGTTCGTGTTCTTCTCCCTGGGATGCTGGGCAGCTCAGCACGGGTGCCACAGAGGTTCCATTGTAATGGACTTTGAGTTTGGAAATCGAGGAGCGACAGCAATACGGATGGCACCGTTGCAAATCTGACTTTCTGCAGAAGAGGCACAGCTCAAGTTTTTTGCCCTGGCTCTTCGGCTGTGGGAGCAGAGGCCAACCGTTCGTGCTCTACTCCCTGGGATGCTGGGCATTCGAGCACGGGTGCCACAGATGTTCCATTGTAATGGACTTTGAGTTGGGAAATCGAGGAGCGACAGCAAAGCGGATGGCACCGTTGCAAAGCTGACTTTCTGCAGAAGAGGCACAGCTCCAGTTTTTTCCCCTGGCTCTTCGGGTGTGGGAGCAGAGGCTAACCGTTCGTGCTCTACTCCCTGGGATGCTGGGCAGCCCAGCACGGGTGCCACAGAGGTTCCATTGTAATGGACTTTGAGTTGGGAAATCGAGGAACCTCAGCAATGCGGATGGCACCGTTGCAAAGCTGACTTTCTGCAGAAGCGGCACAGCTCAAGTTTTTTGCCCTGGCTCAACAGCTGTGGGAGCAGAGGCTAACCGTTCGTGCTCTACTCCCTGGGATGCTGGGCAGCCGAACACGGGTGCCAGAGATGTTCCATTGTAATGGACTTTGAGTTGGGAAATCGAGGAACCTCAGCAATGCAGATGGCACCGTTGCAAAGGTGACTTTCTGCAGAAGAGGCACAGCTCAAGTTTTTTACCCTGGCTCTTCGGCTGTGGGAGCAGAGGCCAACCGTTCGTGCTCTACTCCCTGGGAGGCTGGGCAGCCGAGCACGGGTGCCAAAGAGGTTCCATTGTAATGGACTTTGAGTTGGGAAATCGAGGAACCTCAGCAATGCGGATGGCACCGTTGCAAAGCTGACTTTCTGCAGAAGAGGCACAGCTCAAGTTTTTTCCCCTGGCTCTTCGGCTGTGGGAGAAGAGGCCAACCGTTCGTGTTCTTCTCCCTGGGATGCTGGGCATTCGAGCACGGGTGCCACAGAGGTTCCATTGTAATGGACTTTGAGTTTGGAAATCGAGGAGCGACAGCAATACGGATGGCACCGTTGCAAATCTGACTTTCTGCAGAAGAGGCACAGCTCCAGTTTTTTGCCCTGGCTCTTCGGCTGTGGGAGCAGAGGCTAACCGTTCGTGCTCTACTCCCTGGGAGGCTGGGCAGCCCAGCACGGGTGCCACAGAGGTTCCATTGTAATGGACTTTGAGTTGGGAAATCGAGGAACCTCAGCAATGCGGATGGCACCGTTGCAAATCTGACTTTCTGCAGAAGCGGCACAGCTCAAGTTTTTTGCCCTGGCTCAACAGCTGTGGGAGCAGAGGCTAACCGTTCGTGCTCTACTCCCTGGGATGCTGGGCAGCCGAGCACGGGTGCCAGAGATGTTCCATTGTAATGGACTTTGAGTTGGGAAATCGAGGAACCTCAGCAATGCAGATGGCACCGTTGCAAAGGTGACTTTCTGCAGAAGAGGCACAGCTCAAGTTTTTTACCTTGGCTCATCGGCTGTGGGAGCAGAGGCCAACCGTTCGTGCTCTACTGCCTGGGATGCTGGGCATTCGAGCACGGGTGCCACAGAGGTTCCATTGTAATGGACTTTGAGTTGGGAAATCGAGGATCCTCAGCAATGCGGATGGCACAGTTGCAAAGCTGACTTTCTGCAGAAGAGGCACAACTCAATTTTTTTACCCTGGCTCATCGGCTGTGGGAGCAGAGGCCAACCGTTCGTGCTCTACTGCCTGGGATGCTGGGCAGCCCAGCACGGGTGCCACAGAGGTTCCATTGTAATGGACTTTGAGTTGGGAAATGGAGGAGCGACAGCAAAGCGGATGTCACCGTTGCAAAGCTGACTTTCTGCAGAAGAGGCACAGCTCAAGTTTCTTGCCCTGGCTCTTCAGCTGTGGGAGCAGAGGCCAAGCGTTCGTGCTCTAGTCCCTGGGATGCTGGGCAGCCAAGCACGGGTGCCAAAGAGGTTCCATTTTAATGGACTTTGAGTTGGGAAATGGAGGAGCGACAGCAATGCGGATGGTACCGTTGCAAAGCTGACTTTCTGCAGAAGAGGCACAGCTCAAGTTTTTTGCCCTGGCTCTTCGGCTGTGGGAGCAGAGGCCAACCGTTCGTGTTCTACTCCCTGGGATGCTGGGCAGCCCAGCATGGGTGCCAAAGAGGTTCCATTGTAATGGACTTTGAGTTGGGAAATCGAGGAACCTCAGCAATGCGGATGGCACCGTTGCAAATCTGACTTTCTGCAGAAGAGGCACAGCTCAAGTTTTTTGCCCTGGCTCTTCGGCTGTGGGAGCAGAGGCCAACCGTTCGTGTTCTTCTCCCTGGGATGCTGGGCAGCTCAGCACGGGTGCCACAGAGGTTCCATTGTAATGGACTTTGAGTTTGGAAATCGAGGAGCGACAGCAATACGGATGGCACCATTGCAAAGCTGACTTTCTGCAGAAGAGGCACAGCTCAAGTTTTTTGCCCTGGCTCTTCGGCTGTGGGAGCAGAGGCCAACCGTTCGTGCTCTACTCCCTGGGATGCTGGGCAGCCCAGCACGGGTGCCAAAGAGGTTCCATTGTAATGGACTTTGAGTTGGGAAATCGAGGAACCTCAGCAATGCAGATGGCACCGTTGCAAAGCTGACTTTCTGCAGAAGAAGCACAGCTCAAGTTTTTTACCCTGGCTCATCGGCTGTGGGAGCAGAGGCCAACCGTTCGTGCTCTACTCCCTGGGATGCTGGGCATTCGAGCACGGGTGCCACAGAGGTTCCATTGTAATGGACTTTGAGTTGGGAAATCGAGGAGCGACAGCAAAGCGGATGGCACCGTTGCAAAGCTGACTTTCTACAGAAGAGGCACAGCTCATGTTTTTTGCCCTGGCTCTTCGGCTGTGGGAGCAGAGGCCAACCGTTCGTGCTCTACTCCCTGGGATGCTGGGCAGCCCAGCACGGGTGGCACAGAGGTTCCATTGTAATGGACTTTGAGTTGGGAAATGGAGGAGCGACAGCAAAGCGGATGGCACCGTTGCAAAGCTGACTTTCTGCAGAAGAGGCACAACTCAAGTTTTTTGCCCTGGCTCATCGGTTGTGGGAGCAGAGGCCAACCGTTCGTGCTCTACTGCCTGGGATGCTGGGCAGCCCAGCACGGGTGCCACAGAGGTTCCATTGTAATGGACTTTGAGTTGGGAAATCGAGGAACCTCAGCAGTGCGGATGGCACCGTTGCAAATCTGACTTTCTGCAGAAGCGGCACAGCTCAAGTTTTTTGCCCTGGTTCAACAGCTGTGGGAGCAGAGGCTAACCGTTCGTGCTCTACTCCCTGGGATGCTGGGCAGCCGAACACGGGTGCCAGAGATGTTCCATTGTAATGGACTTTGAGTTGGGAAATCGAGGAACCTCAGCAATGCCGATGGCACCGTTGCAAAGGTGACTTTCTGCAGAAGAGGCACAGCTCAAGTTTTTTACCCTGGCTCTTCGGCTGTGGGAGCAGAGGCCAACCGTTCGTGCTCTACTCCCTGGGATGCTGGGCAGCCGAGCACGGGTGCCAAAGAGGTTCCATTGTAATGGACTTTGAGTTGGGAAATCGAGGATCCTCAGCAATGCGGATGGCACAGTTGCAAAGCTGACTTTCTGCAGAAGAGGCACAACTCAATTTTTTTACCCTGGCTCATCGGCTGTGGGAGCAGAGGCCAACCGTTCGTGCTCTACTCCCTGGGATGCTGGGCATTCGAGCACGGGTGCCACAGAGGTTCCATTGTAATGGACTTTGAGTTGGGAAATGGAGGAGCGACAGCAAAGCGGATGGCACCGTTGCAAAGCTGACTTTCTGCAGAAGAGGCACAGCTCCAGTTTCTTGCCCTGGCTCTTCAGCTGTGGGAGCAGAGGCCAAGCGTTCGTGCTCTACTCCCTGGGATGCTGGGCAATCGGGCACGGGTGCCAGAGAGGTTCCATTGTAATGGACTTTGAGTTGGGAAATCGAGGAGCGACAGCAATGCGGATGGCACCGTTGCAAAGCTGACTTTCTGCAGAAGAGGCACAGCTCAAGTTTTTTGCCCTGGCTCTTCGGCTGTGGGAGCAGAGGCCAACCGTTCGTGCTCTACTCCCTGGGATGCTGGGCAGCCCAGCACGGGTGCCACAGAGGTTCCATTGTAATGGACTTTGAGTTGGGAAATCGAGGAACCTCAGCAATGCGGATGGCACCGTTGCAAATCTGACTTTCTGCAGAAGCGGCACAGCTCAAGTTTTTTGCCCTGGCTCAACAGCTGTGGGAGCAGAGGCTAACCGTTCGTGCTCTACTCCCTGGGAGGCTGGGCAGCCCAGCACGGGTGCCAAAGAGGTTCCATTGTAATGGACTTTGAGTTGGGAAATGGAGGAACCTCAGCAATGCGGATGGCACCGTTGCAAAGCTGACTTTCTGCAGAAGCGGCACAGATCAAGTTTTTTACCCTGGCTCAACAGCTGTGGGAGCAGAGGCCAACCGTTCGTGCTCTACTCCCTGGGATGCTGGGCAGCCGAGCACGGGTGCCAGAGATGTTCCATTGTAATGGACTTTGAGTTGGGAAATCGAGGAACCTCAGCAATGCAGATGGCACCGTTGCAAAGCTGACTTTCTGCAGAAGAGGCACAGCTCAAGTTTTTTACCCTGGCTCTTCGGCTGTGGGAGCAGAGGCCAACCGTTCGTGCTCTACTCCCTGGGATGCTGGGCATTCGAGCACGGGTGCCACAGAGGTTCCATTGTAATGGACTTTGAGTTGGGAAATCGAGGATCCTCAGCAATGCGGATGGCACAGTTGCAAAGCTGACTTTCTGCAGAAGAGGCACAACTCAATTTTTTTACCCTGGCTCATCGGCTGTGGGAGCAGAGGCCAACCGTTCGTGCTCTACTCCCTGGGATGCTGGGCAGCCCAGCACGGGTGCCACAGAGGTTCCATTGTAATGGACTTTGAGTTGGGAAATCGAGGAGCGACAGCAAAGCGGATGGCACCGTTGCAAAGCTGACTTTCTGCAGAAGAGGCACAGCTCAAGCTTCTTGCCCTGGCTCTTCAGCTGTGGGAGCAGAGGCCAAGCGTTCGTGCTCTACTCCCTGGGATGCTGGGCAGCCCAGCACGGGTGCCAAAGAGGTTCCATTGTAATGGACTTTGAGTTGGGAAATCGAGGAGCGACAGCAAAGCGGATGGCACCGTTGCAAAGCTGACTTTCTGCAGAAGAGGCACAGCTCAAGTTTTTTACCCTGGCTCTTCGGCTGTGGGAGCAGAGGCCAACCGTTCGTGCTCTACTCCCTGGGATGCTGGGCAGCCCAGCATGGGTGCCAAAGAGGTTCCATTGTAATGGACTTTGAGTTGGGAAATCGAGGAACCTCAGCAATGCGGATGGCACCGTTGCAAAGCTGACTTTCTGCAGAAGAGGCACAGCTCAAGTTTTTTGCCCTGGCTATTCGGCTGTGGGAGCAGAGGCCAACCGTTCGTGTTCTTCTCCCTGGGATGCTGGGCAGCTCAGCACGGGTGCCACAGAGGTTCCATTGTAATGGACTTTGAGTTTGGAAATCGAGGAGCGACAGCAATACGGATGGCACCGTTGCAAATCTGACTTTCTGCAGAAGAGGCACAGCTCAAGTTTTTTGCCCTGGCTCTTCGGCTGTGGGAGCAGAGGCCAACCGTTCGTGCTCTACTCCCTGGGATGCTGGGCATTCGAGCACGGGTGCCACAGATGTTCCATTGTAATGGACTTTGAGTTGGGAAATCGAGGAGCGACAGCAAAGCGGATGGCACCGTTGCAAAGCTGACTTTCTGCAGAAGAGGCACAGCTCCAGTTTTTTCCCCTGGCTCTTCGGGTGTGGGAGCAGAGGCTAACCGTTCGTGCTCTACTCCCTGGGATGCTGGGCAGCCCAGCACGGGTGCCACAGAGGTTCCATTGTAATGGACTTTGAGTTGGGAAATCGAGGAACCTCAGCAATGCGGATGGCACCGTTGCAAAGCTGACTTTCTGCAGAAGCGGCACAGCTCAAGTTTTTTGCCCTGGCTCAACAGCTGTGGGAGCAGAGGCTAACCGTTCGTGCTCTACTCCCTGGGATGCTGGGCAGCCGAACACGGGTGCCAGAGATGTTCCATTGTAATGGACTTTGAGTTGGGAAATCGAGGAACCTCAGCAATGCAGATGGCACCGTTGCAAAGGTGACTTTCTGCAGAAGAGGCACAGCTCAAGTTTTTTACCCTGGCTCTTCGGCTGTGGGAGCAGAGGCCAACCGTTCGTGCTCTACTCCCTGGGAGGCTGGGCAGCCGAGCACGGGTGCCAAAGAGGTTCCATTGTAATGGACTTTGAGTTGGGAAATCGAGGAACCTCAGCAATGCGGATGGCACCGTTGCAAAGCTGACTTTCTGCAGAAGAGGCACAGCTCAAGTTTTTTCCCCTGGCTCTTCGGCTGTGGGAGAAGAGGCCAACCGTTCGTGTTCTTCTCCCTGGGATGCTGGGCATTCGAGCACGGGTGCCACAGAGGTTCCATTGTAATGGACTTTGAGTTTGGAAATCGAGGAGCGACAGCAATACGGATGGCACCGTTGCAAAGCTGACTTTCTGCAGAAGAGGCACAGCTCCAGTTTTTTGCCCTGGCTCTTCGGCTGTGGGAGCAGAGGCTAACCGTTCGTGCTCTACTCCCTGGGAGGCTGGGCAGCCCAGCACGGGTGCCACAGAGGTTCCATTGTAATGGACTTTGAGTTGGGAAATCGAGGAACCTCAGCAATGCGGATGGCACCGTTGCAAATCTGACTTTCTGCAGAAGCGGCACAGCTCAAGTTTTTTGCCCTGGCTCAACAGCTGTGGGAGCAGAGGCTAACCGTTCGTGCTCTACTCCCTGGGATGCTGGGCAGCCGAGCACGGGTGCCAGAGATGTTCCATTGTAATGGACTTTGAGTTGGGAAATCGAGGAACCTCAGCAATGCAGATGGCACCGTTGCAAAGGTGACTTTCTGCAGAAGAGGCACAGCTCAAGTTTTTTACCTTGGCTCATCGGCTGTGGGAGCAGAGGCCAACCGTTCGTGCTCTACTGCCTGGGATGCTGGGCAGCCCAGCACGGGTGCCACAGAGGTTCCATTGTAATGGACTTTGAGTTGGGAAATCGAGGATCCTCAGCAATGCGGATGGCACAGTTGCAAAGCTGACTTTCTGCAGAAGAGGCACAACTCAATTTTTTTACCCTGGCTCATCGGCTGTGGGAGCAGAGGCCAACCGTTCGTGCTCTACTGCCTGGGATGCTGGGCAGCCCAGCACGGGTGCCACAGAGGTTCCATTGTAATGGACTTTGAGTTGGGAAATGGAGGAGCGACAGCAAAGCGGATGTCACCGTTGCAAAGCTGACTTTCTGCAGAAGAGGCACAGCTCAAGTTTCTTGCCCTGGCTCTTCAGCTGTGGGAGCAGAGGCCAAGCGTTCGTGCTCTAGTCCCTGGGATGCTGGGCAGCCAAGCACGGGTGCCAAAGAGGTTCCATTTTAATGGACTTTGAGTTGGGAAATGGAGGAGCGACAGCAATGCGGATGGTACCGTTGCAAAGCTGACTTTCTGCAGAAGAGGCACAGCTCAAGTTTTTTGCCCTGGCTCTTCGGCTGTGGGAGCAGAGGCCAACCGTTCGTGTTCTACTCCCTGGGATGCTGGGCAGCCCAGCATGGGTGCCAAAGAGGTTCCATTGTAATGGACTTTGAGTTGGGAAATCGAGGAACCTCAGCAATGCGGATGGCACCGTTGCAAATCTGACTTTCTGCAGAAGAGGCACAGCTCAAGTTTTTTGCCCTGGCTCTTCGGCTGTGGGAGCAGAGGCCAACCGTTCGTGTTCTTCTCCCTGGGATGCTGGGCAGCTCAGCACGGGTGCCACAGAGGTTCCATTGTAATGGACTTTGAGTTTGGAAATCGAGGAGCGACAGCAATACGGATGGCACCATTGCAAAGCTGACTTTCTGCAGAAGAGGCACAGCTCAAGTTTTTTGCCCTGGCTCTTCGGCTGTGGGAGCAGAGGCCAACCGTTCGTGCTCTACTCCCTGGGATGCTGGGCAGCCCAGCACGGGTGCCAAAGAGGTTCCATTGTAATGGACTTTGAGTTGGGAAATCGAGGAACCTCAGCAATGCAGATGGCACCGTTGCAAAGCTGACTTTCTGCAGAAGAAGCACAGCTCAAGTTTTTTACCCTGGCTCATCGGCTGTGGGAGCAGAGGCCAACCGTTCGTGCTCTACTCCCTGGGATGCTGGGCATTCGAGCACGGGTGCCACAGAGGTTCCATTGTAATGGACTTTGAGTTGGGAAATCGAGGAGCGACAGCAAAGCGGATGGCACCGTTGCAAAGCTGACTTTCTACAGAAGAGGCACAGCTCAAGTTTTTTGCCCTGGCTCTTCGGCTGTGGGAGCAGAGGCCAACCGTTCGTGCTCTACTCCCTGGGATGCTGGGCAGCCCAGCACGGGTGGCACAGAGGTTCCATTGTAATGGACTTTGAGTTGGGAAATGGAGGAGCGACAGCAAAGCGGATGGCACCGTTGCAAAGCTGACTTTCTGCAGAAGAGGCACAACTCAAGTTTTTTGCCCTGGCTCATCGGTTGTGGGAGCAGAGGCCAACCGTTCGTGCTCTACTGCCTGGGATGCTGGGCAGCCCAGCACGGGTGCCACAGAGGTTCCATTGTAATGGACTTTGAGTTGGGAAATCGAGGAACCTCAGCAGTGCGGATGGCACCGTTGCAAAGCTGACTTTCTGCAGAAGAGGCACAGCTCAAGTTTTTTGCCCTGGCTCATCGGCTGTGGGAGCAGAGGCCAACTGTTCGTGCTCTACTCCCTGGGATGCTGGGCAGCCCAGCACGGGTGCCAAAGAGGTTCCATTGTAATGGACTTTGAGTTGTGAAATCGAGGAACCTCAGCAATGCAGATGGCACCGTTGCAAAGCTGACTTTCTGCAGAAGAGGCACAGCTCAAGTTTTTTGCCCTGGCTCTTCGGCTGCGGGAGCAGAGGCTAACCGTTCGTGCTCTACTCCCTGGGATGCTGGGCATTCGAGCACGGGTGCCACAGAGGTTCCATTGTAATGGACTTTGAGTTGGGAAATCGAGGAGCGACAGCAAAGCGGATGGCACCGTTGCAAAGCTGACTTTCTGCAGAAGAGGCACAGCTCAAGTTTTTTGCCCTGGCTCATCGGCTGTGGGAGCAGAGGCTAACCGTTCGTGCTCTACTCCCTGGGAGGCTGGGGAGCCCAGCACGGGTGCCACAGAGGTTCCATTGTAATGGACTTTGAGTTGGGAAATCGAGGAACCTCAGCAATGCGGATGGCACCGTTGCAAAGCTGACTTTCTGCAGAAGCGGCACAGATCAAGTTTTTTACCCTGGCTCTTCGGCTGTTTGAGCAGAGGCTAACCGTTCGTGCTCTACTCCCTGGGATGCTGGGCAGCCGAGCACGGGTGCCAGAGATGTTCCATTGTAATGGACTTTGAGTTGGGAAATCGAGGAACCTCAGCAATGCAGATGGCACCGTTGCAAAGCTGACTTTCTGCAGAAGCGGCACAGCTCAAGTTTTTTACCCTGGCTCATCGGCTGTGGGAGCAGAGGCCAACCTTTCGTGCTCTACTCCCTGGGATGCTGGGCAGTCGAACACGGGTGCCAAAGAGGTTCCATTGTAATGGACTTTGAGTTGGGAAATCGAGGATCCTCAGCAATGCGGATGGCACAGTTGCAAAGCTGACTTTCTGCAGAAGAGGCACAACTCAATTTTTTTACCCTGGCTCATCGGCTGTGGGAGCAGAGGCCAACCGTTCGTGCTCTACTCCCTGGGATGCTGGGCATTCGAGCACGGGTGCCAGAGATGTTCCATTGTAATGGACTTTGAGTTGGGAAATCGAGGAGCGACAGCAAAGCGGATGGCACCGTTGCAAAGCTGACTTTCTGCAGAAGAGGCACAGCTCCAGTTTTTTGCCCTGGCTCTTCGGCTGTGGGAGCAGAGGCTAACCGTTCGTGCTCTACTCCCTGGGAGGCTGGGCAGCCCAGCACGGGTGCCACAGAGGTTCCATTGTAATGGACTTTGAGTTGGGAAATCGAGGAACCTCAGCAATGCGGATGGCACCGTTGCAAAGCTGACTTTCTGCAGAAGCGGCACAGCTCAAGTTTTTTGCCCTGGCTCTTCGGCTGTGGGAGCAGAGGCTAACCGTTCGTGCTCTACTCCCTGGGATGCTGGGCAGCCGAGCACGGGTGCCAGAGATGTTCCATTGTAATGGACTTTGAGTTGGGAAATCGAGGAACCTCAGCAATGCAGATGGCACCGTTGCAAAGCTGACTTTCTGCAGAAGAGGCACAGCTCAAGTTTTTTACCCTGGCTCATCGGCTGTGGGAGCAGAGGCCAACCGTTCGTGCTCTACTCCCTGGGATGCTGGGCAGTCGAACACGGGTGCCAAAGAGGTTCCATTGTAATGGACTTTGAGTTGGGAAATCGAGGATCCTCAGCAATGCGGATGGCACAGTTGCAAAGCTGACTTTCTGCAGAAGAGGCACAACTCAATTTTTTTACCCTGGCTCATCGGCTGTGGGAGCAGAGGCCAACCGTTCGTGCTCTACTCCCTGGGATGCTGGGCATTCGAGCACGGGTGCCAGAGATGTTCCATTGTAATGGACTTTGAGTTGGGAAATCGAGGAGCGACAGCAAAGCGGATGGCACCGTTGCAAAGCTGACTTTCTGCAGAAGAGGCACAGCTCCAGTTTTTTGCCCTGGCTCTTCGGCTGTGGGAGCAGAGGCTAACCGTTAGTGCTCTACTCCCTGGGAGGCTGGGCAGCCCAGCATGGGTGCCACAGAGGTTCCATTGTAATGGACTTTGAGTTGGGAAATCGAGGAACCTCAGCAATGCGGATGGCACCGTTGCAAAGCTGACTTTCTGCAGAAGCGGCACAGCTCAAGTTTTTTGCCCTGGCTGAACAGCTGTGGGAGCAGAGGCTAACCGTTCGTGCTCTACTCCCTGGGATGCTGGGCAGCCGAGCACGGGTGCCAGAGATGTTCCATTGTAATGGACTTTGAGTTGGGAAATCGAGGAACCTCAGCAATGCAGATGGCACCGTTGCAAAGCTGACTTTCTGCAGAAGAGGCACAGCTCAAGTTTTTTACCCTGGCTCATCGGCTGTGGGAGCAGAGGCCAACCGTTCGTGCTCTACTCCCTGGGATGCTGGGCAGCCGAGCACGGGTGCCAAAGAGGTTCCATTGTAATGGACTTTGAGTTTGGAAATCGAGGATCCTCAGCAATGCGGATGGCACAGTTGCAAAGCTGACTTTCTGCAGAAGAGGCACAACTCAATTTTTTTACCCTGGCTCATCGGCTGTGGGAGCAGAGGCCAACCGTTCGTGCTCTACTCCCTGGGATGCTGGGCATTCGAGCACGGGTGCCAGAGAGGTTCCATTGTAATGGACTTTGAGTTGGGAAATCGAGGAGCGACAGCAAAGCGGATGGCACCGTTGCAAAGCTGACTTTCTGCAGAAGAGGCACAGCTCAAGCTTCTTGCCCTGGCTCTTCAGCTGTGGGAGCAGAGGCCAAGCGTTCGTGCTCTACTCCCTGGGATGTTGGGCAGCCGAGCACGGATGCCAAAGAGATTCCATTGTAATGGACTTTGAGTTGGGAAATCGAGGAGCGACAGCAAAGCGGATGGCACCGTTGCAAAGCTGACTTTCTGCAGAAGAGGCACAGCTCAAGTTTTTTACCCTGGCTCTTCGGCTGTGGGAGCAGAGGCCAACCGTTCGTGTTCTTCTAACTGGGATGCTGGGCAGCTCAGCACGGGTGCCAAAGAGGTTCCATTGTAATGGACTTTGAGTTTGGAAATCGAGGAGCGACAGCAATACGGATGGCACCGTTGCAAATCTGACTTTCTGCAGAAGAGGCACAGCTCAAGTTTTTTGCCCTGGCTCTTCGGCTGTGGGAGCAGAGGCCAACCGTTCGTGCTCTACTCCCTGGGATGCTGGGCAGCCGAGCACGGATGCCAAAGAGATTCTATTGTAATGGACTTTGAGTTGGGAAATGGAGGAGCGACAGCAAAGCGGATGGCACCGTTGCAAAGCTGACTTTCTGCAGAAGAGGCACAACTCAAGTTTTTTGCCCTGGCTCATCGGTTGTGGGAGCAGAGGCCAACCGTCCGTGCTCTACTGCCTGGGATGCTGGGCAGCCCAGCACGGGTGCCACAGAGGTTCCATTGTAATGGACTTTGAGTTGGGAAATCGAGGAACCTCAGCAGTGCGGATGGCACCGTTGCAAAGCTGACTTTCTGCAGAAGAGGCACAGCTCAAGTTTTTTGCCCTGGCTCATCGGCTGTGGGAGCAGATTCTAACCGTTCGTGCTCTACTCCCTGGGACTCTGGGCAGCCGAGCACGGGTGCCAGAGAGTTTCCATTGTAATGGACTTTGAGTTGAGAAATCGAGGAACCTCAGCAATGCAGATGGCACAGTTGCAAAGCTGACTTTCTGCAGAAGAGGCACAACTCAAGTTTTTTGCCCTGGCTCTTCGGCTGTGGGAGCAGAGGGTAACCGTTCGTGCTCTACTCCCTGGGATGCTGGGCAATCGAGCACGGGTGCCACAGAGGTTCCATTGTAATGGACTTTGAGTTGGGAAATCGAGGAGCGACAGCAAAGCGGATGGCACCGTTGCAAAGCTGACTTTCTGCAGAAGAGGCACAGCTCAAGTTTTTTGCCCTGGCTCTTCGGCTGTGGGAGCAGAGGCTAACCGTTCGTGCTCTACTCCCTGGGATGCTGGGCAGAAGAGCACGGGTGCCACAGAGGTTCCATTGTAATGGACTTTGAGTTGGGAAATCGAGGATCCTCAGCAATGCGGATGGCACAGTTGCAAAGCTGACTTTCTGCAGAAGAGGCACAACTCAATTTTTTTACCCTGGCTCATCGGCTGTGGGAGCAGAGGCCAACCGTTCGTGCTCTACTCCCTGGGATGCTGGGCAGCCCAGCACGGGTGCCACAGAGTTTCCATTGTAATGGACTTTGAGTTGGGAAATCGAGGAGCGACAGCAAAGCGGATGGCACCGTTGCAAAGCTGACTTTCTGCAGAAGAGGCACAGCTCAAGCTTCTTGCCCTGGCTCTTCAGCTGTGGGAGCAGAGGCCAAGCGTTCGTGCTCTACTCCCTGGGATGCTGGGCAGCCCAGCACGGGTGCCAAAGAGGTTCCATTTTAATGGACTTTGAGTTGGGAAATCGAGGAGCGACAGCAATGCGGATGGCACCGTTGCAAAGCTGACTTTCTGCAGAAGAGGCACAGCTCAAGTTTTTTACCCTGGCTCATCGGCTGTGGGAGCAGAGGCCAACCGTTCGTGCTCTACTCCCTGGGATGCTGGGCAGCCCAGCATGGGTGCCAAAGAGGTTCCATTGTAATGGACTTTGAGTTGGGAAATCGAGGAACATCAGCAATGCGGATGGCACCGTTGCAAAGCTGACTTTCTGCAGAAGAGGCACAGCTCAAGTTTTTTACCCTGGCTCTTCGGCTGTGGG